>NC_082643.1:80347638-80973638 GCF_028023285.1 Balaenoptera ricei
TGAAAAAAACGCTACTCAGGGAATTCCCTGGCAGCCCAGTGGTTAAGACTCTGTGCTTTCATTGCCGAGGGCCCGGGTTGAATCCCTGGTCTAGGGGGGAACTAAGATCCCGCAAGCCGTGTGGCACGGCCAAAAAGTAAAAATAATAAAAAATCTTTAAAAATGCTACTCAATTCCGCTATTAGAATATTTTTATTGGTGTTTGGAACAACATGGGTATGTGAATCTATTTTTCAACTATAAATTTTATGAAATACAGATCAAGTATTTCCAATGAAAATTTAGCATCTGAACTCAAATATGTTGTAAATATAAAATACAGATCAGATTTCAAATACTTAGTTAAAAAAAGAGTGCAAAAAATCTGAATACTTTTTATATTAATTAAATGTTGAAATTATAATATTTTAGACATAGGGTTAAATAAAATATATTATTAAAATTAATTTCACCTGCCTCTTAAACTTCTTATAATGTGGCTGTTGGGAAATTTAGAATTACATATGTGGCTTATATGAATTTCTATTGAATAACTCTCGTCTGAACTAAGTTTGTGGTAGTGTATATCAGAGGGCTATCTGCATTTGAGAAGCATTATGGAGGTAGAGTAGACTGGATTGTCAGAACGTGGATAGATTCATGAATAAATGATGTGGCTTTGGCAATGTAGAAGGTGAGGAAATGTGTATGGAACAGACACTTACTCCGTCATGGGGGACCTCAAGCTGGGGAAGGGAGACTCATGCAAATGCCCAGTAGAGAACATCTGATGCTTAAGACATACAATCTTAGAGGAAATAGTCTTAGAACTGACATTAGAAGTGGTGGCTGTTGTCAGAGCATCCAAGCATGTGGGCTGAGCCTAACAATATGGCAAGGGCAATGGTGAGATTCTGGCAGATCTAACAATATATTGTAGAGGAATGGAGAAAGAACTGAGGCCCATGGAAGGAAACTGAGAAGACCCAAGGAATGTATCAGATCCCATTTCACTTAGACTGAGATTAGGATGAGCTCTAATCCTTATAGGGCAGGATCACTGGAAATATTAGAAGTGCATTGACTGAACCTATAGGTCACATGTATGCCCAGAGCTTGCCATTGGATATTTGAGTCCTAGGTCTAGTTGACAAGAAAAAAAATCTAAACATTCATCAATTATGCCAGTCCTGGTTATGGATAGAGTGTTAAATTTAAGACCCACATATAAGAAGGAGAGGTAGCTAAAGGTTTTTAATGTACTTCTGAAATGTTTTGAGATTGGCTGTAGAATTAGTGAGGACATCTGTGGGTTCAGCAGTGAAAACATAGGGAGGACAAAAGGGGGCAGTAGGGGCGGGAAGAGAGGTAATTACCAATTTGGATAAGAGGAAACAAGGGCAAGAGAGGAGAGAAGGATTATTATCTGGTTAAGGCCAATGACAAAAAAAAGAGAAAGAGGAACAGGATTGGTCTTGGGCGGGGAGATAAAGGACTCTATTCACCATATATGGAATTTGCTTATATGCATTTGAGGTGTTGACCAGACATCCACCAGGATGAGAGTATAGAAAAGTTGTCAGTTTGGGAGACACAAATTTGAGTGTTTCCCTTATACAATAAGCTGTTTGCAATGAGATTGCCAAGGCTGAAGGTAATGAAAGAACAAAAGCCAAATGTGTAAAGTGTTTTACTATTTTTAAAGAGGCTTTGTGTCCATTATGATCAGAATGCTAATCATTAATTAGTAATGAGATGTGACTGCCAAGCGATCAGAATGTTCTTGTTGGCTCATCAATTTATTCTCTCTCTAAAATCAACAGGAAACTTAGATATTAATTTGGACAGTAATATTGGAAATATAAAATGAGAGAAAACATAATAAGATGGTTTTAAGGATTGTTTTCAACAGAGTATGGGATCCTAGTGAATCAGTTTCCTATAAAATGGGAAAACTTTTAAAGTATTGGCATATGTTCTTTGTTAACTGAACAGGGTGACTTCTTCCCAAGCCATGTTTTTGGAAAAACTAACAGCATCTCCATTCAACTTTTTTTTTCTAGCTTCTAGGAGTGTTGCTCCTTCTTGTTTGTAATGACTTTGCAACATCATCTATCATTTCAACAGACTTTCTTGGCATGTCATAACTCATTTTATATTGATCATCTCTTTAGTTGGCATATAGGGAAGTCCTTAGTATTATTAGAACTAATCACATTATATGATGGTTACTGTTGGGAAAGTTTCTTGTAGGCATCTCATTTCATTGCTGTTGGGGAGCAGGGTTGGTCTTTGTCAACTTCATCACAGAAGGATGTTGGTTTGGCCAGGAGAGGCTAGGTTATGAGTGTAACAGGGGATACCAAAAATATCTCTAGCTTGTTACAACAATGTCTATTGTGGACAATGTCCATCATGACTCTGCTCCATATCACATTCACTCTGGGACCCAGGATGATGGATCAGCCTCTATCTGGAACAATGACAATTGTTGTGGCAGAGGAAAGTGCACATAGAGGAGCCCATACTGACTCTTGAAGTTTCCAGTGGAAAACTTGTAGCTCAAATGTTCTCATCTAAGTTCGCTAGAGTGAGAATCCTTACAAAAGGAAGGTCAGCCAAGATTGGTGAGTCTATCACAGATGGCTCTTTGGAATATCCTCACCTATTTATGTCTGTTGAGTCAGTTTGTTATTGTCCAAGATCTTAGGCTCAATTATGTTTTAATTACATGTTTTAGTCAACAAAAAGATAATTTGATACGTTACAGTAAACCAGTGTGATGTTTTGCCCGGGGTTGAGATGATGGAGTTCTCTTCAGACTGTATTTTGAGAGTGAGGGAGGAATATAGTTGAGGCAAGAGAATGAATGTGAACTGCTGTGGACCTATGTTAATGAGAACTTCTTTTGATCCTCCTATCCGATGGCATTGAAAATAATGCATTTACCAGATCAATTGGCACATACCAGCGCCAAAGGCCATGTTGGCCTCTTCTAGTGAAGACATCACATCTGGCACAGCAGCTGCAATTAGGGCTACCCCTTGGTTAAGTTTATGGTAGTCTCCAATCATCTGCCATAATCTCCTGAGTTTACTACACAAGGGTTACACTGTGCATCCTTTAGATTTTTGAGAGTGGTACTAATTTCTGATATTCCATATGGCATTGGTATTGCTTCTGATTTACTGTCTTGGCTAAGGACGGGGGACTGCTGTAAGGGTTTGGCCTTTGCTACCATGATGAATCTTACTCTGCAGATCAGGGATATATTGGGACACTTGCACAGCAGCTTTGAATATCCTTCCCAGTTTTGCTCTCAGGGGCCTAGGGAAATGATAACACAGTAAATCTCTGGAACAATTATACCTACTGTGATGTGGACATGGGCTAAGACTCCATTTATAGCCTGCCTCTGCATGTCTCCATTTTAACAGAGGGGTCATGATGGCATTTTAGTTCCCTTGGTGTCATCACTCAGATCCTGTATCCAGCAGTCCTCAAAAGAACTGGCTGTTTTTCTCTCTCCAGTTTTGTTCATCTAGTAAATGGCTGTGCAGTGACTTGGGGATAGATTTTGGGACTGTCAATCACATATATCTTCTGTGGTGTTTCAGGGTCCTTCTTTAAGGGGTTCCAGATTCCCCTTCAATTGATGGGGTCTGGAACTGAAAACGGGCTCATGTCTGGAAAGCAGAAGAAGGATCATAATTTTCAGTTGCAGCAGCTGCTCATCAGCTCTTGATCATTTTTGTTTATATAAGTCAAGCTATGTCCTCGTTGACTGCTCGACTGAATTGTCCTTAGGATTCCTATGGTCTCTTAGCACCTTGTTGTCAGTCTAGCTTCTTCCTGTTATAGTAATTATATCCATCTTGCCTCTGATGAGTAAGTGCAATATCGGGCCTCTGATGTTTCAGAATACCATCATCTGCATTGCTCCATTGACAGTAGGGAGCTCAGTTCCATAGCAACATATTGTACCATCGACCTTGACTGCAGAGAACAGTCGTTACTAAGTTCTCAGCGATGCCAGCGTTCCCCTCATTAAAGTATACCCTATTAATTTAGTGAAGTAGCTGTTATTTTTTTTCTCCCTCCCATGGTATCATACAGCTTGTAGATTCTCTGGTCTCACATAATAATAGTCTCTTGTTTGCCCTCTGCTCTGAGCCTACTGACCCCCTTTTCAATACTCTGCCAAGGCAAGTCTGGCACCTTCATATAATTTACTGTCATCGGCATGTTCAACAATC
Organism: Balaenoptera ricei; assembly: GCF_028023285.1. Classification (NCBI taxonomy): domain Eukaryota; kingdom Metazoa; phylum Chordata; class Mammalia; order Artiodactyla; family Balaenopteridae; genus Balaenoptera; species Balaenoptera ricei. The sequence goes on from NC_082643.1 coordinate 80,351,874, forward strand.
TGTAGGTAGGCATCCCAGCAACATGTGAGGACCATTTTCAGGTGTAACCACCCCACAATGTATATGCTAAAAGCAGTGTTTCTCAAAATCGAGTCTATATCAGAATTCCCTGGAGGGCTTGTTAGAACACAAATGGCTGGACACTCTCCCAGAGTTTCTAATTTAGCAGGCCTGAAAATTCTCGTCTCTGAGAAGTACTCTGGTGCTGCTGATGCAGCTGGTCTAGGACCATTCAGCTAGAACGTAAAGTCACCACTCAGCCCCGTAGTCTCTCTTGCTCAAACCCAACTACTTAGTGTTAAACTTCTTCACATGATTTGCCATTTTGGTGACACAGACGATCAGTGTCAAATAAATGAGAATATATGATACACAGGTTTTAGTAGACATTTTTGTTTGTTTACTTACAGCAGGACTAGAGTGATGCATAGCATAATACTTGCTTTGGGGTTAGTTGTGATTCTTTTTGCTTCTCCAATGATTCCTTAGTTTTTATTCTCAGACAGTATAGACGAGTGACAGTGGTAAAGGTTGTCCATTTCAGTGATGCCCAAGGTCTGTCGTGATTGGACTCTGACTGGCCTCTACATAACAGAGACGAGGTCCTCAGTAGGCATTCCAGCAATTCATATTTTAAAAGTATAAGCCAGAAAATATCATTTCCCTAATTACGAGTTTGTTATATATTAAATTTTAAATATGTTTTAGTCACTGAATGAATTCCAAGATAACAAAATGAGACAGCATAGAGTCTTTGAAGAAGACTGACAATGAGAAATTTGCTGTCCAAAGAATATTCAGATTTGACTCCTCAGCCTAGTTTACCACCCCCTCCTCTTAAGTCAGCTTGTCTAGGTACAGGCTACAAAGATAAATTGTTGTGCAGATGCTCAGCAAGCTGTCAGATGCTGCTTAGACGTTTCCAAGGAAACAGCTTTGCTTATCAGCAGTTGTCTCCACAGAAGAACCAACTTTAAATACACTATTTCCTGGATGTAGAAGCAATCAGCTAGGGTACTTGAACCACTGAAAAGCCCGCAAATCTTACTTAAACTATACTGTAGACAAAAATAAAAGCATCTCAGTCTTCTTAATTTGAAAGATAGGCCCAAGGAAATATTATATAATTTAGATTCCTGCATTTTCAATATAAATGAAGGACTTGTGCATAAAACTCTTAAAATATTGAATAATGTAGTTCAGGCACAATATTTGGATTTTTAAAATTTCTTTTCATCATGTCATTACTTCAAGCAAGACTATTTTAAAAGTTTATGTTTGAAACTCTATGACATAGTATTTTAATCCGTATAGCTGATCCCACATGTAAATTAATTACGACTCTGTATCGACTTTAGGAGCACAGTGTAAATTTGGATCATGATTCTAAGAATCTTGAATTTTAGTAAATTTTGAGGACCTATGTTCCATACAAAGTTTAAAATTGGCCATATGGACGAAAATTAAGTGTATTCAGAGAAGTGCTAACTGAATTAAATGCACTCCTCTGTCACTGCAGGGCCACTGTTATCCGAGTCCCACAGGTCTGCTATAAGCACATTTACCAGGCAGCACATCTGGTCAACAACTGCCAGCAGCCCCCTTCCAGGGATGCATAGGTGGTCTGGTTCTTTAAATTCACTGTGGTGTGTGAACAGATTTCTCCTAAAGAGCTGCAAATAAACTTGTAGAAAATGAACTTCAGCCTGCTATTGATTGGTTAACCTTTAAAATAACCTCTTGTCTTAGAGGTTTTAAAATTTATTTACCTTTTCTTTGCTAGGGAATGCTTAATAAGCAAGGTAAAATGGCAGAGAAGCAAATGGTACCAGTTTGGGAAAATGGCTTTAGACTAATTTCATTTACTTCCTAATTAGGCCTAATGTTGGTCTAATATCTTTAATGTATTTCAGTCACATCAAGGAAATATATATTTATATTTTTAATTTCTAGGAGTTTTTAAATAGTGGAAAGTTAAACCTGTTAATATATGAGAAACAGAAAAATAAAAGAGAATTTATAACCAAAAACTATACTGCTTGATTCAGGGAAGGGGAGTGTGGGTCTCACAGTCAAAGAAGGCTTCATGAAAAGAGAGAGACTCAAGGTGGGCCTTGAAAAATACAGGATGTTTTTAGTATTATGTGTGATGATGGGAGGTATCACAAATGTCAGACTGAAAAGACTGATTCTAATACTGCCCTAAAAATGGATGTTTTTACTAGACATTTATTCGAAAGAAATATTTGAAAAGGTGAACAAAGATGCGTGTCCATGCTGGTTCATGACTTCTTGTTTATATCCACTTAAATAAGGATCCATAGGGGACTTATAATAATTAAGTTATGATATTATCATTCAATTGGAATATTAGGCAGCAGTTAAAAAGATAATATAGACCTTTATCTTTATGGGTTGAGTGAAAATAGCAGGTGGTGGAAGAGCATGATACCTTTGCTAGTGTTCCTATGGTCTTTGAAAGCTTTACACTGATATACTGAATACCTTTAATTAATGGTAACTACTACTACTAGTACTACTACTATTACTACTATTGCAAATCTTCTGGGCTTCCCATATTGTAAGCACTGTGTGTTAGATTTTACACATACTATTTTTAGAAGACTCACAAACACTCTGAGATGAATATTATTTTATAGATGAGTAACTTGAGAAGTTAAGCAACTGGCCCAAGTTTGCACAGTTATTTGCAGAGGAAAGACTCAAACTTAGGGTTGCCTGGGTATAAATAAGATCAATTTATCTTAACAAGTTAATAGTGTTCTCTCTTTTTCAAAGAATTTTTATTTTAATTGTCTCATTTAATTATCACAGCAATCCTGTAAGATAAACTAAGCAAATATTACCATTTTTCCATTTATGGACAAATATTATCCATTTTTACATTTACATGTCTTCTTTTCTCTGAAGGACATCAAATTTTATACATTCTGTCCTTTCTATTTGTTTGCCCCTTGTTTCTCTCTGTGACAATAGCTGAGTTTGGGAAGGATCTGGGTGGAAGTAGTCCCAGCTCTTCCTCCTTTTCCTCCAATAACTCATATGCTTTTGGATGGATGCATTCAATTCTGTTCTTCTTGCTGGAAGCTGTACAGGGGCAGGTGCCTTTGCAGGAAGGCTTCTAGTTGTCTACTGCTGCCTAGGATGGGGTGGTAAACTCTGTAATTCTGGGGTTCAGTATCGTTGCTTTATGTTTAAGTCACATTCATAATGCTTTATCATAAATAAGAGTGCTATTTCCATTTACCATCTGCATTAGTTTTTGGTCTAAATCCTCTGTTGAATCAGTACTAAGGAAGAGTAAATAAATGTGCATGTATTGGGTCCCCTTTAATGCCAACAATCATGAGGATTCAAAGTGAACTTGATGATTTGGCAGCAGAGCAAAAGCAATGCCATGGAATGTAACTGTTGTAATCATAGCATTGTTCTCAGAGGTTAAATCTATCATTAGATAAGTATAGGAGGATGAAAACTGGTTTGGCAATAATTTGTGTGAAAAAGACTTAGAAGTGTAATTTTATCACAAATGCAGTAATTAGAAACTACTACAGGATTTTTAGGGTATGTAAACCAGCATGGTGAATGGTTTATAAGGAATACTACTTCATTCAGTCAATCAGAAAATACTTCTTTTGTGACTTTTATATGCCATAATGGGTTAGTGTTTATGAGTTTGTGCTTTGGAGTGACATCGTCTGTGTATCTGTGTTTTTATGTGTTTGTTTGTTTTTTTTGTGGTAAGAATACAACATGAGATATATCCTTTAAAAAATTTTAAGTGTACAATAAAGTAATGTTAACTATAATCACAATACTGTACAGCAGATCTTTAGAACTTATGCAACTTGCAAGACAAAGTTTTTGAACAGCAACTCCCCACGACCCCCTCCCAAGCCCTTGGCAATACTGTTCTATTTTCTGTTTCTATGAGTCTCTTTTATATTCCTCACATAATGGAATCATGCTTTCTTCGCCCTTCTGTGACTGGCTTATTTCACTTAGCATAGTGTTCTCCAGGTTCATCACGTTGTTGCAAATGGCAAGATCTCCTTCTTTTCTAAGGCTGAGTAGTATTCCACTGTATATATCTACCACATTTTCATAATCCATTCATCCATCAATGGATATTTAGGCCGTTGCCATATCTTGACTATTGTGGAAAATGCTGTGGTAAACACAGGAGTGCAGATACCTCTTTGAGATCTTGATTTCAATTCTTTTGTATATCTACCCAGAAGTGGGATTGCTGGATCATATGGTAGTTCTATTTTTAATTTTTAGAGGAAGTTCCATACTGTTTTTCATAGTGGCTGCACCATTTTATATTCTCACTAACACTGTACAAGGATTTCAATTTCTCCATATCCTTGCCTTAACTTTTTTTTTTTTTTTTGATAATAGCCATTCTAACAGGTGTGCAGTGATATCTCACTGTGGTTTTTTTTTTTTATAAATTTATTTATTTTATTTATTTATTTTTGGCTGTGTTGGGTCTTCCTTGTGGTGCGCGGGCTTCTCACAGCAGTGGCTTCTCTTGTTGCAGAGCACGGGCTCTAGGCGCATGGGCTTCAGTAGTTGTGGCACGTGGGTTTAGTAGTTGTGGCTTGCTAGCTCTAGAGCGCAGGCTCAGAAATTGTGGCACATGGGGTTAACTGCTCCACAACCCATGGGATCTTCCCGGAGCAGGGCTTGAACCCATGTCCCCTGCATTGGCAGGCGGATTCCCAACCACTGCGCCACCAGGGAAGCCCTCACTGTGGTTTTGATTTGCATTTTCCTGATTATTAGTGATGTTGAGCATTTTTTCATATACCTGTTGTCCATTTTATGTCTTCTTTGGAGAAATGTCCATTTAAGTCCTTTGTCCATTTTAGAAATTTGTTTTGTTTTGTTTTTGCTATTAAGTTGTAAGAGTTTATTAAATATTTTAAATATTAACTGTTTATCAGGTATATGGTTTTTAGCTATTTTTCCCATTCTGCTGATTGCCTTTTCACCTGTTGATTGTTTCCTTTGCAATGTAGAAGTTTTTAGTTTGATGTAGTCCCACTTATTTATTTTTGCTTTTGTTGCTTATGCTTTTGGTATCATACCCAAGAAATCCTTGCTAAGAATAATATCATAAAGCTTTCCCCCTATATTTTCTTCTAGGAGTTTTACATTTTCAGGTCTCGTGTTTGAATATGTAATCTAGTTTGAGTTTATTTTTGTAAATAAATAAGGGTCCAATTTCATTCTTTTGTAGGTAGTTATCCAATTTTTTCAACATGATTTTGTAGAAGAGATTATCCTTTCTGTACTATATATTCTTGGCACCCTTGTTGAAGATAAGTTGACCATGTATGCTTGGGTTTATTTCTGAACTCTATCATTTTTCGTTGGTCTATATGTCTGTTTTTATGCTAGTATCATAATCTTAAAGTTACTGTAGTTTTGTAATATATTTTGAAATCATGAAGTGTGATGCCTCCAGGTCTGGTCTTCTTGCTTAAGATTCCTTTGGCTCTTCAGAGTCCTTTGTGTTTCCAAATGAATTTTAGGATTGCTTTTTCTATTTCTGTGAAAAATACTTATTGAGATTTTGATAGTTGCATTGAACGTAGATTGTTTTGGGTAGTATGGACTTTTAAACAGTATTGTCTTCTAATCCATGAACAGGGGATGTGTTTCCATTTATTTATATCTTCTTTAATTTCTTTCATTAGTGTTTTATAGTTTTCAGTGTACATCTTTCACCTCTTCAGTTAAGTTTATTCCTAAGTATTTTCTTCTTTTTGGTGTTATTGTAAGTGGGATTGTTTTCCTGATTTCCTTTTCAGATAGTCCCTTGTTATTGTACAGAAATACAACTGATTTTTGGACACTGATTTTGTATTCTGCAATTTTACTCAGTTTTTTTTTTTATTAGTTCTAACTTTTTTTGTGTGGGTGTGAAGTCTTTAGGTTTTTCTACATAGACCATGTCACCTGCAAACAGAGCTGATTTTACTTCTTCTTTTCCAATTTGTATGCCTTGTATTTCTTTTTCTTACCAAATTGCTCTAGTTAGGACTTCCAGTACCATGTTGAATTGAACTGGTAAGTGGGCATTCTTGCTTTGTTCCTGATCATAGAAGAAAAACTTTCAGTTTTTCACTGTTGGGTATGACGTTAGCTGTCAGCTTTTCACATACAGCCTGTATTATGCTGCAGTAAATGCCTTCTATACCTAGCATGTTAAGGGTTTTTTAATCATGAAAGGGTGTTGAATTTGGTCAAGACTTTTTTTGCATCTATTATTGAGATGATTATGTGATTTTAATTTTTAATTCTGTTAATGTGGTGAACCACATTTATTGATTTGTGTATGGTAAAACATCCTTATATCTCAGAGATAAATTCCACTTGACCATGGTGTATGATCCATTTAATTGCTACTAAGTTCAGTTTGCTAGTATTTTGTTGAGGTTTTGTGCCTCTACATTCATCAGGGATATTGGCCCTGTAGTTTTCCTTTCTTGCAGTGTCTGTCCGGATTTGTGTGGATTTATTAAAGTCATGGTGGCCTAATTTTTGAAGGAGAGTTTTGCCATGTATAGTATTCTTGGTTGGCAGTTTTTTCTTTCAGAACATATATTTCTTTGAATATATCATCCCATTTCCTTCTGGCCTACAGGTTTCTGCTGAGAAATCACATTGTATGTGATTAGTTGCTTTTCTTTTGCTGCTTTTAAATTATCTTTGACATTTGACATTTGACAGTGTGATTATAGTGTGTCTTGGTATATAGTACTTTGTTTTCATCTTAAACAGATCTGTTACCTATTTCAAAGTGTCTCTTCTCAATTTTGATCTTGTCTAAGGTACTACAATTTTTAGCTGGATTCTGGACTTCTCATAAAGGTGTTTTGGTCCATATATCATTGTTAGTGTTTCCGTTGGGCAAGGAGTGATGGGAGTTCTTATTCTTCCATCTTGATGACTTAAATAGCTGACATTGCCTGTGTTTGAATCCATACTCTGTCACTTAACTCACTCTGTGACCATCAATCTCTCTGAGCCTCACATTTCTTATCTGTAAAATAGGGATAATAATCATAGTACCAATAGGCTTTTGTGAGGACTTAATGAATTAATATCTGCTAAGCCATTAAGAAATGGCTTAGTAGTAAAATCTTGATAAATATTAACTATTATTATTAATTTTATTATTATTGTTTTATATTCTGGGCTGATGACAGCTCTGAATTTAATTACCACCCATACACTTACTCTTAAATTAATGTCTTTAACTTTGACATTACTACTTTTGCCCTCCAGGTTTGCTTACTTAACATCACCTCCAAGCTTAATGTGTTGGAAACTGCACTAATGACTGTCCCATGAAACTTGCTCCTCTTTCAGTGTTGCTTATATCAGTGGATGGCATAACCATCCACATGGTTGAACAAGCTAGAAACATAGGTGTTACCCTTAATATCCTTTTCCTTTAACTGCCTTATATGTCCTTTATCAAGTACTGTTAGTTTTACCTTCCAAACAACTTTCATATTTTTCTGTTTTCTAACTGCAACAGCACTAATTTGGTGTAAGTCAACATCACACCTCGCCTGAACTCTTACACTAATGTCCTGAAAGCTCTCTTTGTATCTACTTTTTCCATGTAGCCCATCCACTCTGTGAACAGAAGTTAGAGTGATAAAAAGGTGTATCTAATAGTATCACTAGCCTACTTAAAACCCTTTTGGGGTTACTTAATATTCTTATAGTAAGACTTAAATCATTAGCAAGATTCCAGAATCTCAGCATAATCTGGGCCCTTCCTAAGTCTCCAGACTCAAACTGTGTCACTTGATATCTTACACGCTGGGCTGCAGCCGTACTGTAGTTCCTCCAGTACAACATGAACGTTTCTGCTTCAAGACCTCTGCATAGTGCACCTGGAATCCTTCCCTTCCATCACCCAGGAACAACTATAAATCTTTCAGATATCAGCTTAAATGTGATTTCCATAGGAAAGTTTCCCCTGATATCCCAGTCTAGATCAGGACCATAATCACGTTCTCAGTATACCTTATATTTACTTCTAAAATAACTTATTGTTGTTTTAATAAAACAACTAATTATGTACTAATTGGTATGAATACTTTTCCATATAGAAGATAAATTCTAGGAGGGCAAGGATTATGTCTATCTTATTCATACTATGTCTGCATGGTATCTAGCAAAGAGATAGCTCCTAATAAACATTTGTTGAACAACTAAAGAAAAGAATGGATGATGTGATATCCGAGCTGAGTTTTGAAGAATGTGTAGGAGTTAGCCATATGACTGGGGATGGAGAGGGTAGCAGGGAATACTTGGAGTAAGGGGGCACTAGAAGGAGAAATGCAAGAGATAGGAAGGTGAGAGTGGCAAGAGATTAGCTCAACATTCAGGCAGAAGTAAAGAAAAACCTTGCATACTATTCTAAGACATATGGATTTTACCCTGAAGACAGCTGGAAGCTATAAAGGGAGTTTAAATAGCCAAGTGCCTAGATCAGATATGGGCATTGGCATTAAACACTTAGCAGAAATGTAGAGAATGGATTGGAGAGAAGTAAATTTGGGACAGGGATATCAGTTAGGGATCTGTTAGACTAAGTGACTTGAGAAATGATGGCACCCTAAAGTAAGGCAGTATATAGAGATGGAGAGGGGATGAATTCTGAAGATGCTGAAGAGGTCTAGTTGAGAGGACTTCATCACCAATTGGATGTGGAGAGTAGGGAGGAGGGGCTATGGATTAGTACTTAGTTTATATTTTGGACAACTGGATGGATAGTGTTGGAATTTATAAAGACAGCAAATGACATATGAGAGGCAAATTTAGTGGTGGTGGTAAGATAGTGATTTGCTTCTGTATTGTTGTGTTTGAGGCACTTGAGAGATATCAGTGGAGTTGCCTAGTGATGGGTACAGGAGGCAGCTGATGTCATAGGAGTGGATGCACTTATGCAAGGAGCAATGTACAATTTCATTTCAAGAAAACTTTGAGTACTCAGTAAATATTTTTAGTTCTAGAAATATACACACACATACAGATACAAAATTTTAGATACAGTTTTTTGGGGTTTCATAACATCCTGAAGGCCATTTTTCTTTTTTTTTTTTTTTTTTTTTTGCTTAAAAATAAGGAGACAATAGAAGAGATAAACCTGGGTAAGTAGAAAGGAGTGAATAAGCAAGATAAGTACAAGAAGAATACTGCAATGGATTGACTGGGGACATGGGTGGGAATAAAGAGTTGTGTCAGAGGAGACAAGAGAGAAGGACATTTTAGAAAGAAATGTGGAACCAGGAGTATTTAGATGTTTTAGAAATGTAGAGGGATAAGACTGAGAATAATGGTTTCAGTGATGTTGCGGGGTGGAAGCTCAACTGCCTCCAAACTTAAGGGAAAGTGAGGAAGTAAAACCAAGCATATGATATTCTTTTCCAGAATATTATGGAAGAAGAAAACTAAGACAGTAGCTGATGTAGCATAGGTTCATGGCAAGGATTTATTTTTTATGTATTTATTGCTGTATCATAAATACGTTTCTGTATTGTGGGTAAAGAGGCGTTAAAACATTACTTAAGGCATATTTAGGTTTTTTTTTAATTCAGAAGAGAAGATATAAAAGGTTCTGAAAGTGGGGTTCAAGTATCCAATTTATAATTTGTGTGTGAGTCAGCAATTTAGTGCTGCCCTATAATGCAGACAGTGCCAATGGGATTCTGCAAAGGCAGCAATTGCATTGTCATAGAAAGTGTGCAAGCAAAAACTGGTGACAGCTTGTTAGGGGTAGTGCAGAGGGAATTCCCGATTAAATGGGAAATTGAACTACATGAACAGCAATATCCTTTCTACCTCTGGGATGCTAGGGTTCTTTTTTCAGGAATTCCTGGGGAGAATAAGAAAACCTTTTATCCTTCTTGTTTGAGAAAATTTGTGCCCTATATTAGAAAGGCGAGTTGCACTGTAGTATTTGAATAGTTTTGGGCTGATATGCCATGGGAACTATCGGTCAGATCTAGTTACAAAAACCATGTGATGCATCAGATTTAATCAAAGGCGATATGTCAGAGTTTCTGCCTGGGGAGTTTGCTAATGATGATGCGTTATTTTTTTTCTCTTTGAAGCCACCTGACAAATTTTGGGATCATAGAGTGATATTTGTTAATTTTACCTTAATTTTTTAAAGATAAATGATCATTTTCACACTTGCCCTCCTTCATGTACAAAATATGAAAACACTTAAGATAGGAATGGCACTAAGACTTAAAATGATTCTACAGGTACAAGGATTCAAGATATGTTCACAACAGAAAGCTTGAAGAATATGCTGGAAAACTCTGAGAATATAATTTTATCATGAACAATTTCAGAACGTGAGATTGCTAATGCAATGCTATATATAAATTTAAAGCATTACTTCTTTTAGGATAAAGTACCCCAAATGCCCCTCCTGGACACATTTCAATGAATCTGACAAAGTAGAATTATTAAATATTCCAGAATCAGAGTTTAATAAATGAGTGACCCTAAATAGCAGACTTAATTGTAACAAAAACAGAGAATGTATTATTTCCCCACTTTTATTTTATGTATTTGTGTGTCTGGGTATACATGGGTCTTGCAAAACAGTTCTTAATGCCTGACATTGTAAGAGGAAGGACAAAGAACAGAAAGAGGCCCTCTTTAGCTCCCATTCTGCAATGGAGCTTACCTGGTCTGCTGAATTTGGGCACCAAAATGATGATGCCAAGTATCAATTAAATTTGCTCAGTGCAAGTATCTCCAAGTGGTCTATCTAACTCTGATTCATAAGAATAACAAACACAGTAGTTAATAAAAACTAAAATCACCTGCTGGTGCAAATTTTTTTCATATAGCTACTGAGTGCTTTTGATAATTACTACCATTCTCTGCTCACTAACTTATTGATGAAGCCCATAGTCAGGAGTACTTAGATTAGCATGTGGGTCCTTGCCTTTCAATGATTGGCTCTTTTCTCCCTCCCATCTTATTTTTATTCATTTATGTAAGAGATACTTATTGGACACTCTTATGGTCTGAATTGTGTACCCAGATTCATATGTTAAAGTCCTAACCCCCAGTAAAGTTCAGTGAGGTCACTGATGTGAGCCTCAATCCAATATGACTTTTGTCCTTACAAGAAGAGGAGATTAGAATACAGACACACCGAGAAAAGACCATGTGAAGACAAAAGGAGAAGACAACCATCTACAAAAGGCAAGGAAAGAGATGTCAGAATGAAATCAAACCTGCTGATACCTTGATCATGGTCTTCTAGCCACCAGAACTACGAGGAAGTTGTTGTTTAAGACATCCAGACTATGGTACTTTTTTATGGCAAACCTAGCAAACTAGTACTGTGCTTCTCGAACCTAAGTATGTGTAAGAATAACCTAACTGATTGTTAAAATAGAAATTCCTGAGCCCCGTGATCAGAGTTTCTGATTCAACTTTGGAGTGAGGTCCAAGAATTTACATTTCCAACTATCTTCCAGGTGATGTGATACTCCCAGGGGGACCATACTTTGGGGAGTAGCACTGCCTTAGTAAATACAAATGCCTTTCAGAATGGTGATAGATAATCTTCGGAATTTTTATTATTATTAATTTTTCAGAAATTTTGTAATCCCATTGTTAAAGACAGTCATCCTTGAAACTGGCAATGATGGGAGTATTTACATCATGGAAATTGGAAAAATCTACAAAACAGGGCTTTTATTGCTGGAGAGCTAGTGAATGAGTTTATTAGATTGCTTTTCAAGTTATGGAAAAATAGAGAAAAACTGAGGGCATGGGGCTGTAGGAAATCTCCTAAAGTGAGAAAGACACAGAGAGAGAGGACATAATACTTACATTGATGACTTCAAAGAAGCTAAAGTCAGCAATTTTTTTTACTGTATTAACAATTTTAACAGACCATTCAACCAGGTGGATTAAAGAAAAGAAGGCAATTTGAACTTCAATCACTGCCCTGGTGCTCACTGGCTCTTTAAGTGTATTATTTAGGCTTTTGCGCAAAAGTTTTCTTTTTTATATAAGATGTAGGTGGACAGGATAATTTGAGCTGCCTCTTCCGTTGTTGAGATTTCTGAGTATGGTAGCCTAATGAAGGGTCCAATTCCCAATCACCCCTAAGATGATTTTTTTTTTGAGGCTCAAAATATTGAGCTTGTGAGTGTGTAAATCCCTGGGCTGATGGGAGCATGAGCTTGTCCTAATTACCTCCCAAGGTGGTTGTGAAGTTTAAATGAGACCATGGACTAACAGAGCTTTATAAACTCACCTGAGTTGTATAAATACAAAGTCAAATTAATAAGAGTTCATGATTTGGGAGTTTTGGCTGGATTGTGATTTGGGAGTATTGGGAGTTTTGGTAGGGAAAATTGAAGAGCAGTGATTTAAATAGTACTATATTGGTTGCTGTGACTGTTCTTGACATATCTTTCTGTGCCCACAAGAAATGGAGAAGTGAACTTTAACAATGTAATTTAGCAGAATTCTAGAGAAATTTCTTCCTCACAAACTGGCAATATGCTCATGCTCATATTATATTACATTAATTTATTATTCATTATTGACATTAATTTCTTCACTATTTGTTCTTTCAACAAATACTTACTGTTGAGCTTCTATTATGTGCCAGCCTTGAGTTATGTACTAGGGATGGACATAGGGCAGACATGTGTCCTTTAGGCAAAGTGAAGATTAAAGGGCACTTTAAAAAGTATGGCATTTTATTAGAAAAATATTTGTATTGTATCTTGGGATTTGCTATACTGCCTCCCCGCCCCCAGCTAAAATACAATATGGTTTCTAAAAGAAGATGCAGAAGAAAGATGGAGAAAGATGGTGAGATGATCAGTATCTGGGTGTGTGTATGATACAGAATAATTATATATATTAGACTAATTGTAGTAACTGTGTAGGCACTACAATTAATGTTGTTTAAATGCAAACTGGAAAGTACCTCTTTATTCAAAGACTTAACTGACTAAGCTTGCCTCTTCACAATGGAAAATCACAGCAATTACCTGGAAAATAAAGACCCCAAAAGAGTCTAGCCAAAACAATCTGAACACTTGAATAATTTTGTTTTGAAAAAATATGTTTTTAACAGTATATAACTTATTTACTTGTAAGATTATTAGAACTGGACATTTACATGGCACAGAAGAAAAATAAAAAAGCACACAATTGAAATACGTAAATCAACAAATACAAAACTGGAGGCCAAGCCTGTATTAAGCTTTTTTTTTTTTAATTTTCTGATACTTTGATATCGTGGGGTCATCACTGACCAGGGAGAGACTGCCCTCCCAGGGCCAGATAATTTCTGGAGAAAATAAACTATGCAAACCAACCAGTCCAGAGCCCATACTCTGAATCACTTCCTTTATCTAGCTTCTACACTCTATCTGTCAACATTCCTGTGCCCTAATCATCCCAGGGCCAGGTACTAGACAACTAGGAACAACCCTTATAGCCCAGAGTCCACAGAACTTATTCAAACTAGCCAATCCTGAACTGTTTACATGGCCTCAACTATCCTACCCACAAAAACCACAATGCAGCCTTTGCCTATGCTTTCCCCTCATTCCTTCTGCCTCCTGACTCACTGTAGTGCTTCCCCATGTGGTCCTGCGTGTCCCGGCAGGATCCCATCCTCTGGAAATTGTGAATAACAAACTTTTTACAATGGCGTTTGTCTCCTGATCTGTTGGCCTCACCATACCCAAATAAAAACAAAATCCTGGGTGCATTTTAAAGCAAAGTCATGAAACTCAGGAGTGGTCTCAGGAGGAATTCAGAAGCTAGAGTGGGTTAGAAACACCTGTGGTCAAGGAGAAGAAATAGAAGAATAGGGGGTGATCAATCTGACAGGGACTGACTGATAACAGAATGCAGGTGACAGACAGGAGAGGTACATGCGGATAATAAATAATCATCAGAATGAAAACCAAGTTCTTATTCAAGCATCTATCTATGGCATATATCTGAAAGCTGCAAAATCTTCAAACTGCATATTGCTCAGTCAAATCCTGAGGAAAGGATATTGTTTGATCAGCCCTTCTTAATCCTGAGTGAATTAACTGATAATACAGATCCATCTAGAAATATCTGGTAACAGTCAGCCAGTATGAACAGTATACAACTGCCTCTGGGAATGTAGCTATCAGGACAGCAGCCCAGTCCCCTGTACCCCCACATGCACCTGCCACATGATGTGCACTGTATTATTTTAATAGTGTCACCAGTGATAACTGTTTCATACTTAGAACTATGCTATGAAGTAGATAACAAAAGTTACCCTTCTACAGAAGAGGAAACTGAGGTATAGAGAGATTAAATATACACAAGAGTAGGTACAAAGCAGAAACTAGATGGTTATAAACCCAAGCATTCTGAGTCCAGTTCCCCCTAACCTTAGATCTACTGCCTCTTCCTTCCACTGATGCTCAAATTTCAAATGCCAGTGTGTCTTGTGAAAAGCTCCCTTTGCCCCCCTCTTTTGTATTTTAAAGGACTTGAGGCATTCTTCTGTCATAGCCTGTCTTAGCAATGGTTTAAACAGATTGCAGTTTATTTGCCTCATGCAACAAACATTCTGGGAGGAGGTGATACAGGGTCATCAAGGAGATTATCAGGAAGCCTATCTTTTTTCACACTCCTGCTCTGCCATCCTTAGATATAGCGTTTTGTCCTCAGGCTTGTTGCCTCACAGTTGGACAATGGCTGCTACACTTCCTGGTATCTTTTCCACATTCTTGAGAAGAAAGGGAATGAACAAAGGGGTAAGGAGCTAAATTGTATATTCTAGGGAGATTTTGACTGCTTATTCAGGAAGCAATAACCTCTCCATGGACTTCTGCCTTTATCTCATTGGCAGAACAATATTGCATGCACCTCAGGGCAAGACAGGCCAGGAAATTAAACATTTTTAGTTGATCACATTGCTACTATAATTAAAATTGAGTGTCTATTAGTAAAAAAGAAACAAGGTATTGAAAATAGGTAGGCCTACACATAGAGTTCAATACAGTATATTATTATTAATTATATACCAGTTTGTCGCTCCTGGTAAATTAGGTCTGTATCATATCTCCCCATCTCTCCTCTTTATATTCTGGGACAAGAACTCTGCCTGGCATGCTGCAGAAACAGTAGAAGTTTATTGAATAAACCACAGTGATTCCTGACTTTGGCTTTAAGACGATAGGTATTTGTTATTGTTGTTGTTTTATCTCAAACTGGGTTTTAAAATTCTCAATTTTGATTGTGAATCACTTTATACAATACTTAATGTCCATTTAGAGATTGAAAAATATATATAATGCCTGAAAAAATTATATGGTCACTGAATTAGAAACTGCCAGAAGTACAACTCAGATATTTCAAAATGAATATACTTTGCATTGCTCTTTTAGACAGGGCCACAAAGAAAGCAAATGGCACATAGGCTGAAACAGTTGAGAGATTACACAAAGAGGTATAGCAGACCATTCAGCTATGACTTCAGCTGAGCTTTTGTGGTTGATGAGCTAGAATATAGCTGCTAGAGTAAAGGATAGAGAAGGTCCATGCTTCCCTGGGAATTAAGTTTGTATAGACTTTACCTAGAAGAAAGAATAATTAGATCTTCCACTATTCTTAATCTGTTAGGGAAAATTTTGTTTTCTTCTTCTGTTGATTTCTTTTCTAAAAGGTAAATCTGAAGATGAAAATTTTAAATGTTGACAAAATATTGATAACATGTTGGCAGAAGTCTAGCTTTTAGCTAAGTACTTCTGGAGTGGTGAAATGACTAAGTGGGATCCAGGCCTAAGTAGTGAAATTTCTAAGTGGACTTGGCATTCTTTGAGAAGAAAACTGAGCTGGGTCAAAGTAACCTTAAATTTGGGAGAAAATTCTATGTGTTTGAGGGTATCCCCCCCTGCTACCCCCATCATCTTCTTCTTCAGGGCACTAAAGTTAACTTTTCACTGGGAACCCTTTGTCTTGACACACATTTACACGTGTAATTGGAAGTGTTTCTTATAACGAGTCTACCTCCATGACTCATGAATTTTATAAATGCTCATGAATATAAGAACATACCTTATGTATGATGATGTTAAAAATTTATCAGGAATCTCATATGTATAACTGAATCACTTTGTTGCACAGCAGAAATGAACACAACATTGTAAATCAAGTATACTTTAATCAAATTAAAAAATTATCAGGAATCTCAGTCATACTCTCATCTTAATCATTAAATAAAATAAAATTTAAATTTAAATAAAAAAGCCCTGTGAATACAGTGCTTCTTTGTGATTAATCTGATCACAGTCTGACCAACTGGAGTCTAGAGACCTGATAAATATTTTCCCTTAATGACTGGATACTGAGGACAGGTCGCTATAATATTATTTAGCCATTATAGCTTAAGTTCCCTTCTGTGGGCTGTATTCACATGTGTTGGGGGCTGTGTTGGTATTCTCTGCTACTCCAGATGTAACTTCCACCATTTTCCACCCTGACCTTTGTCCTGGAAGACTGACTTCTCTGATTGCATCAAACATGTTCTCCCTGGGGAGGGTGGGTGGCACTGGGAGGAGGCCTGAAGGTGAGTAGATAAAGGGAGGTTATGTTACCTGTCCCCTTGGTTCCCTCACTGCCTGGTCATGGTCTGGCTGATGCTTTGTTCCTCTCTCCTACAACCGTAGTTTTTGCCATGTTTTGGTAACCATTTCTCTGTCTTCCCTTTGCCCTTCAGTCCTTAGATAGAGAAGAGCATGCAACGTGCAGCTCCTAGCTTTGGGAACTGTCACTATCCTTTGTCATTTTCCTTTAGCACTGCCCACAGCGTGTGAGCAGCCCATCCATTCAACCCCTCAGCCTCCCATCTGAAGTATTCTATTGGATTCTTGTTATGACCCCAACTGATAAAAGGGGCACCATATTTTACCAGCCTTATGCTTCCGTGAGGGTTCCTCAGTTCCATTCTCAAAAAGAGATGTGGTGGATAAATATTTTGGAGGTTCCTTGTATTCTATTTCCCCACAGGAGGAAGAGTGGGAAGAGCACGGGGACATGAGCATTGTCTTGCATCTTCTTGCTCTCACTCTGGGATCAGTCTGCCTACTGGCAGTCTGTGTGTTCTTTCTTCTTCCTTCTGTGGGGAAGCTTCCGGGACCAGGGCTTTTGTATCCCACTGATGCTTGTGACTGAGTAGGGGTAAATTTTAGGAGGTGTAGTTTGAGGTCGTATATCCAAAATGCCTTCTCTGGCCCAGCTTTACCAGCAATCAAATTGATATTTTGATCTTTATATTTCCTGTGTATAATTATCAATTTGTTCAGAATCTTGAGAGGAAGAAAAGGTAATTGATTCAACTCATTCAAAACCCCAATAATAATGAAATTTTACACAGGGAAGTAAATAAAGAGACATTGCTGGTTTATTTCTTGCCACAAAACTTAATGACTTCTACAAATCTATTTTGTTGGCTATTAAATGGCTGTACCTATTCATGATCACAATCCAAATTCACCACTTAAGACCTTATAATTTCACTTTCATGTTATTAATGCTGAGGTTATTAATAACAACATTAAGACAATGAAAGAGAAGGATTTAAGGAATAATAATATTCTAGAAAGCTATTTAATGTTTTTATTACATCAGGCAAGTTGGTTTTGACTAATTAAATCTGTCATCTTGGGCAAGCTAAGTAACTTCTTTGGGCCTGGGTTTGCTTGTCAAGCAAGAGGTTTAAATTAGTAGAAGATTTTTTTGTTAAACTAAAATCTAATATAAAAGGAGAGTATGTAAAAGCATAGTATTAATATAAATGTATCATACGTATTGAACTTCAGGACATTTATTTATACAATTAGAAAATAAACATTTAAAATTCTTGTTAGGAATGACAACTATATTCTTGAACAAGTCTTAGCCTCCAATGAATTTCAGTATTTTTGTTTTGGCTGAGCAATATCTGGAAACATCTGATTTCTTGTAGATAGTTGCAAATGGAAGAAGTTTTTTAAAGAAAGATTTTATCAATGCTTTCCTTATAAAAATCTGTCTTTAAGAAACCCTTCTTTACCCTAAGGTCCTATAGGACATAAAGTTATTCTCTTTTACTTTCATCTAAAAGTTCTAAAGTTTTGGCTTTTTAATATTAGCCTTTACTGCCCTTTAAATTTTGTTGATCTTTGGAATCTAATTGTATTTTAATATAGATAACACCTTCCTAGCATCAGTTTTGAGTAGTCTCTTCTTTCCCACCATCTGCTATTCACCTTTATATGTCAAGCATGTATATAGTCCTGTGTGCTTCTGGGCTTTCTGTTCTATTGTTCTCTTTATCTTTTCCTATACTGGCACCACCCTGTTTTAATTGCTATAGTTTTTATAATTTGTCTTGTTGTCAACTGGGGCAGTGATTGTCAAGCTTGGATGGGTATTAAAATTAGCTCAGAATCTTGGTGAAAATACAGAGGCATGGGTCTTACTTCAACACACATGTAGGCCTCTGAGTTCTTTATTATTGATTACACACTAATGTTCAAAAACAACTGTTCCAGGGCAAATGTCCACCCACCCAGAACACACAAACTTTCATTCTTCCTTAAGAATGATTTGGCTCAAAAAATCTGCAAACAATAAATGCTGGAGAGGGTGTGGAGAAAAGGGAACCCTATTGCACTGTTGGTGGGAACGTAAATTGATACAGCCACTATGGAGAACAGTATGGAGGTTCCTTAAAAACTAAAAATAGAACTACCATATGACCCAGCAATCTCACTACTGGGCATATACCCTGAGAAAACCATAATTCAACAAGAGTCATGTACCACAATGTTCATTGTAGCTCTCTTTACAATAGCCAGGACATGGAAACAACCTAAGTGTCCATCGACAGATGAATGGATAAAGAAGATGTGGCACATATATACAGTGGAATATTACTCAGCCATAAAAAGAAACAAAATTGAGTTATTTGTAGTGAGGTGGATGGACCTAGATTCTGTCATACAGAGTGAAGTAAGTCAGAAAGAGAAAAACAAATACTGTATGCTAACACATATATACAGAATCTAAAAAAAAAAAAAGGTTCTGAAGAACCTGGGGGCAGGACAGGAATAAAGATGCAGACATAGAGAATGGACTTGAGGACATGGAGAGGGGGAAGGGTAAGCTGGGATGAAGTGAGAGAGTGGCATGGACTTACGTATACTACCAAATGTAAAATAGATAGCTAGTGGGAAACAGCCGCATAGCACAGGGAGATCAGCTTGGTGCTTTGTGACCACCTAGAGGGGTGGGATAGGGAGGATGGGAGGGAGACACAAGAGGCAGGAGATATGGTGATATATGTAAATGTATAGCTGATTCACTATGTTATAAAGCAGAAACTAACACACCATTGTAAAGTAATTATACTCCAAAAAAGATCTTTAAAATAAAAGAATGATCTGGCTATTCTTGCCTGTTGTTTCTTTTAGTTCATTAACAAAATCTGTTTGCAAGTTTTACATGATTTTTGTTGAGACATAG
Source organism: Balaenoptera ricei (assembly GCF_028023285.1). Lineage (NCBI taxonomy): Eukaryota > Metazoa > Chordata > Mammalia > Artiodactyla > Balaenopteridae > Balaenoptera > Balaenoptera ricei. The sequence goes on from NC_082643.1 coordinate 80,371,485, forward strand.
ATGGAGATAACACTAAATCTATAGATGATTTTGTAAAAACTTGTCTACAATTTTTCTTTCTTCTTACATACATGATCCCATGTAAACTGGTTTCTGCCCCACCACTCCACTGAAAAAGATATAAATTTATAGTTCTTTTAAACCATCACTGTATACATTTTCATTGTAAAATACGTACCTGAGGAATAGTAGAAAACAAAAAATTGCATGGAGAGGAAGATGCTTTGTGCATCTTATGTCAATGTATTGGTTATGAGAATTGTGTTGCTTAAGAAGTTAAAACTGATTAAGAGAATTTTGTCCCTCAAATTCATCTTTCCCTCAAATGCCAACAAACATAAAACCTGTGCATGCTCTGAGAATATATCACAATTCACATGAATTTATCAGTAAGATTCCAGAGTGAATAAAGCACTTAAGTTACATCAGGGCAAATGTTCTCACTGAACTGACTTCCAGAAAAGAGTCGATAGGAGTATTGATTGACTTGATAGTTCTTTTACTTCTCAAGAAGCAGAAAAAATGGTGCTTAAACCAGAATGATGAGAAACAACACCATCCTTACCTCTATACCTTGCTGCCCAAAGATTAGAAAACATTAGTTAGCTAGGAAGGTGAATTTTCTTGAGCTGCATGCTCAGTTCCACAAATTCTCACAGTGAATGGCTAGGTCACCATTTGCCTTTAGTTACCAGAATCTTCACTGAGTTTGGGGCATATTTTTAGGTGGGACCTCTTTCCTAGAACTGACAGTGAAGCTTGTTTAAGAGGCAGAAGAAAATGGATGGAGAAAATACCTATATTTCTTCTTTTTTTCCTCTGTTCTCTTCTTCTTTTTAAGCATTTTGCATGCTGACCAAGATGGTTGAAATGTGTATAAAATAATTTAGTAGTTTAATCTGTTTAAATTTCTGCTCTGTCATTTATGAGTTGTAGGATCTCAGGATGGTTGTTAAAGCATGCACCTCATTAGAGAAAAAATGGGATGATAATAGTAATAAGTTCTTTGGAAGGTTGTTAGAGGAGCTAAATTAGTAAATATATGTGAAAAGTCTTAGCATTGGGAAGTGATTTTCAAACTGTTCTTCATGGTCATTTAATTTGAAATCAATACAGTGGGTAGCAACTAGCTTAAAATCATGTGAACAGAATATAAAATCATTGCCATATTAATGAGGTGCGTATTGGATAGCAAATTTTTTTGCTTTGGTTTCTCTTACACACATATATACACATAAATGTATATACTGGGTCACTATGAAAGATGTTTTTCTTACTATGAGTTGAGGTAAAATAATTTTGAAGAACACTAGTACAGAGCAAAGAAGATAGTCAATAAATATTAATATCTTTCTTTCCTTTTTTAATTTTAACTTTCACCAGTCTTGTATACTAGAATTTGGTCACAATAAGTACAGTTGACCCTTAGAATCTATGAGGGTACAATAAAGGCCCATTGAGATATGGTCACTGGTTAATCTCCAGGTATTTTCACTAGTAGCCTCAGAACATGTGTGATATAAATGGAAACTTAGCAATTACAATTTACTACCTGTCATGGATCATCATATATATTTGCAGATAATGAAAATCTTACTGGAATTCCAGATTTCCATAAGAGATCAATCTGAAGTATACATTTGTCCCAAGTCTAATTCTCAAATTACCTTATTGGACTTCACATAAGTCATTTAACCCTCTCTAAACCTAAAGGTTCTCATCTGACCTATGGGGATAATATTATTTTTATCCCCATTGAATGAGTTAACATGTGCGAATTATTTAGCACATAGCAAGCTTTCCATAGATGTTAGCTATTGTCTCAGGTCAGGGACCTAGGAAAACAGACTCTGAGATGAAGATCAGTATGCAGGAGGTGTTCTGGGTCGTGATCTCAGTAACATCACCTATAAGCAAATGCGAGAGGCACAACTGGGCAGAGAAAGAGGTCAGATGTGTGGTTACAACAGAGGACCCTTCTGATCCTGAGATGGCCATTCAGATTGCCCTGAATTGAGGTAAGGGAATCAGACCTCTTTTACCCTTGCATTTAACAGGGGTAATCTTTGGTAAGGTTAGTCTCTTTGTCAAGGGAAAACCCCAGAGAGTGATTCCATAGAAAGAAATCAGCAGCCAGCTCTCCCAGTGGTGGTGGGAGCATGCATGTTCAGTCCTGGGGCATCTGGGTAGCACAGCACGCACTACAACTCATCCATGTAGCGCCTGAATCCATTAACCTCACATAGAAAGTTCACCCATCTTGGGTCATTGCCTCCAGGATTCTGGTGTTGGGGTGGGCGTGGTCTCTGTTCCAGAAGAAACATGTGAGAGGAAGGTTAGTGGAATGAACTACATACAGTTCTCCCGGCAGCAGCTGTCTCAAGACCAGAACTGATACCCTTCATCTCCCTCCCCTACCACACATTCTAGAGGCCCCTCACCCTCAGCTGGTACCTCTCCTGGGCTAGATGTCATACCTGGGGTGGAGAGGGGAGACAGAATTTTGTCCTTGGTCTCCATGCCCATCTCAGGTCAAGGCTATCTTTGTAGTTTCCAACAGAGCAGGGGAGTGTCAAGGAACAGCCCTGGGGCCACCTGCGTGCTGAACGTATTTTTCTCTTCCTCCTTCATGTGGCAACCTCCACCTGATGATCAGGATCCTAGCCATGCCAGAATGGTGACTCTTTTCCTGGCCTGCTGGTCTCTTGGCATGAACAGCTTGAACTGACTTGGTAGAAGCTGTAGCTTAGAGTTCAATGGGACCCTTACTCTGTCTTCTGGTGGAAGCATTCATTTCTGGAATCCAGGACCTTTTGACCCAAACAGCATAAAGCTGTGGAAATGGGAAGCACAGATACTCTCTGGGAACCAATGCTTCAGACACACAGAGACTAACATTGTAACACAGGAAGCAAAAATTCCTCAGGTGGGTCTTTGGGAGTGATGGTGAGTAAGGCCATTTCTATTTCTACTCCTTAGTTCCCAGATGCATATATTCTATTAACAGTGAAAATAGCACCAGCACCCACAATGGTCATCAATTTAGTGTACTAAGGTGTCCTAGAGTGTATATAAGTTGGTCTCCCATCCTTTCAAGGCATGATGACAAGCCAGTGTCCTTCAAACAGTCATATCGCTGCTTATGAGGCCAGCTGCCATTAGCATGTTACATGCTCGGACAAGTACATTTATCTCATTATTATGTGTCCACAGCATTGCCTGGTTTACTGTAAAGTGGGTTCCTTGGGGATATTTTATGGGATTCCAGGTCAGTGGATCAAAGACTTTGTAAGTACTTGGATAATAATGGTGCTAGCCAAGGCTATATGAGCTGCCAGGAGTCACCAACTACCTCAGTTGAGGGTTTGCTTAATAATAAATCCAATACAGAGGAAAGCAAAACAGAGAAATGGAGAGAGGAGCAATTCTAATGAAACTGTTTGAACACTTGGTATGTTTAGTAGCTGAAATAAGATCGTCATTGGATTTTCAGCTAAGTGATCTGATTAATAATAATAATAATCATAATAATACACAAGTTATTATAATTATTGTTGTTGTTATTTGAGTTGGGCTTCTATCACTTGCTTCCATATGAGTTCTAATGAAGCCACTGATTTGCTTCCATGGCTGCTTATACATTCATTCTTTTACAAAGTTAATTAAATAAATCAGGGCTTATTATGTCAGAAGAGTCATTTTATATCTTTAGATTGACTTTGAATATCTGTGGTTTGATCTATATTGTGATGATTTTATAGTTGAAATCTCAGAAACAGATATTTCTAAGTTATTGTGGGTCTTAAAATAGTTCCCAGTGGGGATATCAAATACCACAGTCTATGAGAGACAGGAAGTGGGAACACAGAGAGGCCAAGAACCACAGCACTAAGTGCCAAGCACTGTTGTAAGTCCTTCTGCAATTACTGAAGTTCATTCTCATTGCAACTCTATGAGATTGGTATAAGTTTTCTCATTTCGACACTGAGGAAACAGGATGAGAGAAGTTAGGTAACTTGCTTTAGGTCACTCAGTTAACAAGTAGAAGAACCACAGATTCAAAACATGTAGCACTGACTGTATTGACAGCAGGAGTCCAGAGATGCGAATGATCAATGCAGGCAGCAAGAATCAGAAGAGCTTCCTGAAGAAGTGTGAGCAAAACCTCTTTTCCCTTTTCACTACTTCACAGCCTAAAGTGAAGCAGTGATCTGGTGTCCTGATGGTATCTTTAGAATTACTTGAACTATTGTAGAGATATGTGAAAATTTATTTTTAATCTGTTTCTCAAGCATACTCACACAGAAACATGGGATTCTTTCATACTTGGTTTTAAAATATTTTCCTGTCCTATGTTTCTGTAATAGTCATTAAAATCGTAATAACACAGCTACTCCTGTCCTAGACCCTTCCAGCCTTGTCTCTATCTCTGACCTGCTAAAAGAGGAAGGTGTCTTGCTGAGTCTCTGCCCTTCAGCTCAGGTCAGCTTTGCTGTCAACAAGTCGTGTCAGACCCCCTTGTGTGGGTTTTGAGAGTCTGAGGTATTTTCTTCAAAGCACCTCCCTTCAAGTAGTCCCTGATAATCATAGAAAATTTCATCTCTTCTATTTAATTCCCCACATGCCAGTTTCTAATTGTATGTGCAAGGTTATTTTTAAAAATTTTTCTGAGTCCTTGATTGAAAGTATTTAAAGAACTTTCTAGGGACCATGTAAGCTCAGGGCAAAATAAACCCATGGAGGCTTTCATTCTAAGTTCTGCATTCATATCTAGTCTAGGTCAAGAATGAGTGACAGCTACAACTTTAGCACCTCTGGGGGGAGGGACTAATTCCATTTCTGGACCTAGCCAATTTGATCTTGTCTTTTGAGACTTTCTAGAAGAAGCCTCAGAGAGTCATAAAGCTTTGCTCGTAAGGTGCCATGGCCATGTGGAAGGAGACCATGTGTTAGAGCCATCTAGGGTTTTGTCTCTAAGAGTTTTGCCCTGAGGGAGAATACTTCATCTCTATAGGAATTAGTTTCCTTACCTATAAAACTGGAATAATATTATAGTCACAACAGGGATTGCTGTGAAGAACTGGACACACACACATACACACACACTTACACACACACACACACACCATTCACAATGTACCAGGCACGTTTTAAAATTCTTTACAAATATTAAATCCCTTAATACTCGTTATAAGTCATGGAGGGGGAAACATTACTATTCCCATTTTACACATGAGAAAACTGAGGCTTAGAGCAGTTAAGTAACTTACCTAGTGTCACACAGCTAATAAGTGGTAAAACTGAGTTTCAAGTTTAAGCAATCTGGTTTCAGAGTCCATGCTTGCTATACTCAATGTTTGTGTCTCCCCACTCCCAAATTATATGTTGAAACCTAATCCCCCGTGTGACGGTATTTGGAAGTGAGGTCCTTTGGAGATGATTAGGTTATGAGGTAGAGCCTTTAGAAATGGGATTAGTGCCCTTATTAAAGAGAGCCCAGAGAGCTCCCTTACCCCTTCCCCCATGTAAGGATACAGTGAGAAGATGGCCAACTATGAACCAAAAAAGGGCCCTCACTAGACACCAAACCTGCTGGTGCCTTGATATTGAACTTCTCAGCCTCTAGAACCATGAGAAATAAACTTCTGTTGTTTCTGCTGTTTATAAGCCACCAAGTCGATGGTATAGCATTTGTAGCTGCCCAAATAGACTAAGACAACTTTAAGTTCAGGCAGTCTGGTTCCCGAGTCCATGCTCTTACCTGTTATTATGCTGCCTCAAATGGTAGCTATTTTTATAATCTAGTTTTAAGACATTTAATACAATGACTATATCTTGCAAGATGCAGGTGTGTGTGCAATGATTCTGCAGGAGATTTAACTATAATCACTTTTTTTTCCTTTTTTATATATTTTTTATTTTTGGCCACACTGTGTGGCTTGTGGGATCTTAGTTCTCCAACCAGGGATTGAACCCAGGCCCTTGGCAGTGAAAGTGTGGAGTCCTAACCACTAGACTGCCAGGGAATTCCTTATAGTCACTTTTAAATAGGAAATCAAATGAGCTTTACTTATTATTAGGTCTTTAATGAAAAAAAAAATAGAGGCCCAACACTTAAAATAGGTTACTTAAGGATGATTTGAGAAATTTGATTGATTTTTAAATTTCTCTAGACTGTGGCATATATCTTTCCTTAAAATTTAAAATGATTGGATATATTGATGAGTAAATAGAAGAAACTCTTCTCTTCTTAGTAACCAGGATTTACAATCAAAAGAAACAGAGCATCTCATTACACAGCTTTTCTAAGATTTATTCATAGAATTAAACCAAAAAACAGACATCACATCAATAAACACAAGAGAAGGAAAAGACCTACAATAACAAACCCAAAACAATTAAGAAAATGATAATAGGAACATACATATTGATAATTACATTAAATGTAATGGATTAAATACTCCAACCAAAAGACATAGACTGGCTGAATGGATACAAACACAAGACCCGTATATATGCTGTCTACAAGAGACCTAGGGACACATACAGACTGAGAGTGAGGGGATGGAAAAAGATATTCCATGCAAATGGAAATCAAAAGAAAGCTGAAGTAGTGATTCTCATATCAGACAAAATAGACTTTAAAATAAAGACTATTACAAGAGACAAAGAAGGACACTACATAATCATAAAGGGATCAATCCAAGAAGATATAACAATTGTAAATATTTATGTACCCAACATAGGAGCACCTCAATACATAAGGCAAATGCTAACAGCCATAAAAGGGGAAATCGACAGTAACACAATCATAGCAGGGGACTTTAACACCCCACTTTCACCAATGGACAGATCATCCAAAATGAAAATAAATAAGGAAACACAAGCTTTAAATGATACATTAAACAAGATGGACTTTTAATTGATATTTATAGGACGTTCCATCCAAAAACAACAGAATACACTTTCTTCTCAAGTGCTCACAGAACATTCTCCAGGACAGATCATATCCTGGGTCACAAATCAAGCCTTGGTAAATTTAAGAAAACTGAAACCGTACCAAGTATCTTTTCCAACCACAACACTATGAGACTAGATAGCAATTACAGGAAAAAAACTCTAAAAAATAAAAACAGATGGAGGCTAAACAATACACTACTAAATAACCAAGAGATCACTGAAGAAATCAAAGAGGAAATCAAAAAATACCTAGAAACAAATGACAATGAAAACACGATGACCCAAAACCTATGGGATGCAGCAAAAGCAGTTCTAAGAGGGAAGTTTATAGCAATACAATCCCACCTCAAGAAATAAGAAACATCTCAAATAAACAACCTAACCTTACACCTAAAGCAATTAGAGAAAGAAGAACAAAAAAACCCAAAGTTAGCAGAAGGAAAGAAATCATAAAGCTCAGATCAGAAATAAATGAAAAAGAAATGAAGGAAACAATAGCAAAAATCAATAAAACTAAAAGCTGGTTCTTTGAGAAGATAAACAAAATTGATAAACCATTAGCCACACTCATCAAGATAAAAAGGAAAAAGACTCAAATCAACAGAATTAGAAATGAAAAAGGAGGAGTAACAACTGACACTGCAGAAATACAAAGGATCATGAGAGATTACTACAAGCAACTATATGCCAACAAAATGGACAACCTGGAAGAAATGGACAGATTCGTAGAAAAGCACAACCTTCTGAGACTGAACCAGGAAGAAATAGAAAATATAAACAGACCAAACACAAGCCCTGAGATTGAAACTGTGATTAAAAATCTTCCAACAAACAAAAGCCCAGGACCAGATGGCTTCACAGGCGAATTCTATCAAACATTTATAGAAGAGCTAAGACCTATCCTTCTCAAACTCTTCCAAAATATAGCAGAGGGAGGAACACTTCCAAACTCATTCTATGAGGCCACCATTACCCTGATACCTAAACCAGACAAAGATGTCATAAAAAAAGAAAACTACAGGCCAGTGACACTGATGAACATAGATGCAAAAATCCTTAACAAAATACTACCAAACAGAATCCAACAGCACATTAAAAGGATCATACACCATTATCAAGTGGGGCTTATCCCAGGAATGCAAGGATTCTTCAATATATGCAAATCAATCAATGTGATAAACCATATTAACAAATTGAAGGAGAAAAACATATGATCATCTCAATAGATGCAGAAAAAGCTGTTGACAATATTCAACACCCATTTATGATTAAAAGCCCTCCAGAAAGCAGGCATAGAGGGAACTTACCTCAACATAATAAAGGCCATGTATGACAAACCCACAAGCAACGTTGTTCTCAATGGTGAAAAACTGAAACCATTTCCACTAAGATTAGGAATAAGACAAGGCTGCCCACTCTCACCACTGTTATTCAACATAGTTTTGGAAGTTTTAGCAACAGCAGTCAGAGAAGAAAAAGAAATAAAATGAATCCAAATTGGAAAAGAAGAAGTAAAACTGACACTGTTTGCACATAACATGACACTATACATAGAGAATCCTAAAGATGCTACCAGAAAATTACTCGAGCTAATCAATGAATTTGGTAAACTAGTAGGATACAAAATTAATGCAGAGAAATCTCTTGCATTCCTATACATTAATGATGAAGAATCTGAAAGAGAAATTAAGGAGACACTCCCATTTACCACTGCAACAAAAAGAATTAGATACCTAGGAATAAACCTACTTAAGGAGACAAAAGACCTGTATGCAGAAAACTATAAGACACTGATGAAAGAAATTAAAGATGATACCAACAGATGGAGAGATATACCATGTTCTTGGATTGGAAGAATCAACATTGTGAAAATGACTCTACTACCCAAAGTAATCTACAGATTCAATGCAATCCCTATCAAACTACCAAGGGCAGTTTTCACAGAACTAGAACAAAAAATTTCACAATTTGTATGGAAACACAAAAGACCCCGAATAGCCAAAGCAATCTTGAGAAAGAAAAATGGAGCTGGAGGAATCAGGCTCCCTGACTTCAGACTATACTACAAAGCTACAGTAATCAAGACAGTATGGTACTGACACAAAAACAGAAATATAGATCAATGGAACAGGATAGAAAACCCAGAGATAAAGCCATGCACATATAGTCACCTTATTTTTGAAAAAGGAGGCAAGAATATACAATGGAGAAAAGACAACCTCTTCAATATGTGGTGCTGGGAAAACTGGACAGGTACATGTAAAAGAATGAATTTAGAACACTCCCTAACACCATACACAAAAATAAACTCAAAATGGATTAAAGACCTAAATGTAATGCCAGACACTGTAAAACTCTTAGAGGAAAACATAGGCAGAACACTCTGTGACATAAATCACAGCAAGATCCTTTTTGACCCACCTCCTAGAGAAAGGGAAATAAAAGCAAAACTAAACAAATGGGACCTAATCAAACTTAAAAGCTTTTGCACAGCAAAGGAAACCATAAACAAGACGAAAAGACAACTGTCAGAATGGGAGAAAATATTTGCAAATGAAGCAACTGACAAAGGATTAATCTCCAAAATATACAAGCAGCTCATGCTGTTCAATATCAAAGAAACAAAAAACCCAATCCAAAAATTGCAGAAGACCTAAATAGACATTTCTCCAAAGAAGATATGCAGATTGCCAACAAACACAGGAAAGGATGCTCAACATCACTAATCATTAGAGAAATGCAAATCAAAATTACAGTGAGGTATCACCTCACACCAGTCAGAATGGCCATCATCAAGAAGTCTACAAACAAAAAATGCTGGAGAGGGTATGGAGAATAGGGAACCCTCTTGCACTGTTGGTGGGAATGTAAGTTGATAAAGCTACTATGGAGAACAGTATGGGGGTTCCTTAAAAAACTAATAATAGAGCTACCATATGACCCAGCAATCCCACTACTGGGCTTATACCCTGAGAAAACCATAATTCAAAAAGAGTCATGTGCCACAATGTTCATTGCAGCTCTATTTACAATAGCCAGGAAATGGAAGCAACCTAAGTGTCCATTGACAGATGAATGGATAAAGAAGATGGGGCACATATATACAATGGAATATTACTCAGCCATAAAAAGAAACAAAATTGAGTTATTTGTAGTGAGGTGGATGGACCTAGAGTTTGTCATACAGAGTGAAGTAAGTCAGAAAGAGAAAAACAAATCCCATATGCTAATACATATATATGGAATCTGAAAAAAAAATGGTTCTGAAGAACCTAGGGGCAGGACAGGAATAAAGATGCAGACGTAGAGAATGGACTTGAGGATATGGGGAGTGGGAAGTGTAAGCTGGGACGAAGTGAGAGAGTGGCATGGACATATATAAACTACCAAATGTAAAATAGGTAGCTAGTGGGAAGCAGTCACATAGCACAGGGAGATCAGCTTAGTGCTTTGTGACCACCTAGAGGGGTGGGATAGGGAGGGTTGGAGGGAGCGCAAGAGGGAGGGGATATGGGGATATATGTAAATGTATTGCTGATTCACTTTGTTATACAGGAGAAACGAACACACCATTGTAAAGTAATTATGTTTTTGTTATGGTGGGCCACAAGAGACATTCTTGTGGAAGGTTGGAATGGCAGAAACGAAGCAGCAGCTATTTTGTAGTTCTCACACTTAGTTGGTCATGTGCTGGTTCACTTTATTGATGTGGAGCAGCAGCTGGCACTGCAAATACTCCACCTTTTCACAAATTCTCCTTCAGCTTCTCTAGCTCTTGGCCTAGTTGTATGTTTAGCTCCAAGGTAAAGGACACCAGCTTCTCTTATAGTATGCCCATACCATAAAGGTCAGAGGCAGTAAGAACTAACATGGTTCCAGCTGTACTCATGGAATTTAGCTTATCCTTGATCTCCTACACTTTACATCCATCTTTCTTCCTGATTGCCTGTTCTATGGACTTCAAGCTTCAACAACAAACAAGAAGACAACTTTACAGATTCCATAAACAGTTTGCATAATTACATAAGATAAAAACCCTTGTATATATGCAATATAAAATATATTTGTATGTGATATACAGTATAGAATATGTGATATACAACATACAACACAGTGTATATCACCTACTAGTTCTTCTCTGACTGGGGCTGTAATAGATACATAACCCTTGAGTCACAGCACAACTAATTACATCCTCAGAAACAGTATTCTGAAGAACACTAATTAGCAAATTCTAATGTAGTTGAGTTATTTTTTTGGATAGGATTTTCCCCGTAGTTGAGTAAAAATGTGTTTAGAGTAACATATCGCATAGTAGCATCTAATCTGCCACTTCACTGTAGGTTGCAGTAAGAAATAACATTTAGGGTTCTGTTGTGGGTTGAATTACATCCCCTAGAAAGATATATTTAAGTCCTTACCCCTGGTACCTGTGAATGTGACCTTGGAAATAGGGTCTTTGCAGATGTAATTAAGATACAAGTTAAGATGAAGCCATACTGGATTTGGACTGGCCCTAATTCTTATAAGAACAGACATAGAGACACAGACATACACGCAGAGGGAAGACTACCACGTGGATACAGAGTATGAGATTGAAGTTATGCTGCCACAGCCAACAAACTCCAAAGATTGCTGGCAATCTCCAAAAGCTAAAAGAGGCAGGGAAACATTCTTCCTAGAGCCTTCCGAGGGAGCACAGACCTGCTGTTCCCTTGGTTTTGGACTTCCAGCCTCCAGAACTGCGAGATAATAGATTTCATGTCATTTCTTCTTTTTTTTTTTTTAATTTTTATTTATTTATTTTTGACTGCATTGGGTCTTCGGTGCTGTGCATGGGCTTTCTCTAGTTGCGGCGAGCAGGGACTACTCTTTGGTGCAGTGTGCAGGCTTCTCATTGCAGTGGCTTCTGTTATTGCGGAGCACAGGCTCTAGGTGCGTGGGGTTCAGTAGTTGTGGCACGCAGGCTCAGTAGTTGTGGCTCACGGGCTTAGTTGCTCCATGGCATGTGGGATCTTCCTGGATCAGGGATTGAACCCGTGTTCCCTGCATTGGCAGGTGGATTCTTACCCACTGTGCCACCAGGGAAGTCCTCATGTCAGTTCTTACTGTTGTTTTAAGCCACCCAGCTTGTGGTAATTTGTTAGAGCAGTCCTAAGAAACTTATACAGGTTCCAAATTAATTTTCCTGATGCCCATTCTGGTAGTCATAGGTCTGATCACCCACATTTCATAAAATCCATTGCAGGACAAAGCTAAAGGGCACGTTGGTGACCATCCAAGAAGTCTTAGAAATTGTGCTCCTTTTGAGAAGAGCTTTGATGTTGAGAAGGATGTGGAAAAATGGAAGTCCTCATACACTGTTGGTGGGAATGTAATTGGGGCAGCTACTATGGAAAACAGTAGGGGGATTTCTCAAAAAATTAATAGAACTAACATATGATCCATCAATTCTACTTGTAGGTATATATCCAAAGAATATGAAAACATTAATTTGAAAAGATATATGCACCCCAATGTTCATAGCAGAATTATTTACAGTAGCCGAGATATGGAAGCAACCTAAGTGCCCATTGATGGATGAATGGATAAGGAAGATGTGGTATATGTATGTGTATACATACATATATAATAATGGAATACTACTTAGCCATAAAAAGAGGTAAAACCTCGCCATTTGTGACAACATAGATGGATCTTGAGGGTATTATGCTAAGTGAAATAAATCAGATAGAGAGAGACAAATACTGTACGATTTCACTCATATGTGGAATATAAAAAGCAACAAACAAAAGATAAAATAAATAAACCAAATAAAAACAACCATGTAGATACAGAGAACAGAGTAATGGTTACCAGAGGGGAAGAGACAGGAGGGAGGGCAAGATGGGTAAAGTTGTTCAATTGTATGGTGATGGATGGAAACTAAATTTTTGGTGCTGATCATGCTGTACAGTATATATAAGTAGAAATATTATATTGTGCACAGGAAACTTACACTGTGTTATAAACCAATGTTATTTCAATTAAAAAAAGTGCTTTGATTCATTGGAGCATTATTTACAATAGTCAGGATATGGAGACAAACTAAGTGTCCATTCATGGATGAATGGATAAAGAAGATGTGGTATATACACACAATGGAATATTACTCAGCCATAAAAAATAATAAAATCTTGCCATATGCAACAACATGGATAGAACTTGGGAGTAATATGTTAAGTGAAATAAGTCAGACAGAGGAAGACAGACACCATGTGATTTCACTCATCTGAACACAAAAAAACACCTTTTTTGTGTGTGTGTGACTAGACTTTTGGTGGTGATCACTTTGTAGTGTATACAGATGTGGAATTATAATGTTGTACATGTGAAAGTTATATAATGTTGTATACCAATTTTACCTCAGTTAAAAAAAAATAAAGTTCTTTGTGTTCAACCAACACGGACAGTTTGGAATTATTTCATACCACTCTCATGCCATAAGTGTTTAGGTCCCTCATACAAGTTCTCTGGATGGCAAACGTCCAGGATGCTCCAGGTAAGCAGAAGTCAGGGCAGCATCTCCAGTGCCCTAACCAGCTATCTCCAAACTGATGCTCTCTGGGCAGGAGGCTGACTCTGGGCAATTAGTTCTCCTTGGATGTGAAGAAGTGTGATGACTTAGAATGAAGTTTGTCTTTCTGCAGCTCCCAGGTACTCTCAAAGGAGGGTCTTTTCTCATCCTTCTAAACCTTAGTCTTACTAGCCTTGAGGTTTTTCTGTGTCTTCCTCTCTGATCTGAGAGATACTCGTCCTTCTTCCTTCTTTCTCACCCAAGGTCATTTATCTATTATCTGCTGGCTTAAAAACTCATTCTGTAGGTATGTGTCTTACTCTTCCTGACTCAAGCCTATTTTATTTTTGTTTTAGTATCTACAGTGGGTTACAACCTGAGGGCAGAGGGAGGGGTGGGTGGATTGCGCAGGGAGCGGGAAGAAGCCTTTGGGAGAGAAATACAGTCAAGACTTAGAAATATTATCTCATCATAAGAAACTCCTTCCTTCCTCCCTCCTTCCCTCCTTTCTTTCCACCCTTCCTTCCTTCCTTCCTCTCTCTTTTCTTTCCTTCATTCTTTTCTCCCTTCCTTCTTGTATTGATTGTCCATATACTTTGCTAACCACTAAACCACAGTGATGTTCCATGTTTCCTTCTTTCTCAGGGCTCACAGCCTATCAGGGATAGTGATACACAGAACTCACAATCTGTCCATTACTTAATGGGAGGACCAGTCTACTCCCCGGGGCTCAGTGATGGTGGGGAGCAGAGCATGCCAAACAGAGGAAACGCTAAGGTACAAAAGTATCTCTTCACAAAGGTATATTTAGGGAACTGTGTGTCATTGGAGTATGTTACGAGAATGTTGAGAGATGAGACTAAAAAGGAGGGTAAGATCTTTGAAAGGACTTGAATGACATACCAAATAGGGTGCTGTAGAAAATTCCAAAATTCCTAGTTCAGGAAATGATCATTGTACTCTAGATCTACCTTTCTAAGGACCCTGTATATAACATGCACTCCAGTTAGACAATAATGCCACAAAGATAGGGACCATGCCCATCTGGTTTTGTGTCCCCAGGGTCTGGCACAGTGCTTGGTGCAGATGCAGTGCTCCCCAACTGTGTGCTGAGTGAATGAATGAAGCTTAGAGAAGTACGTAGATGTGGCCAAAGCCTGACATGTGAATCATGATTCTGGGAGATTTATAAAGGATAATACAAAATAAACCAGAGACACCTGTCAGCTATGTTCTCACCAAAATCTTTCTTATATTTACTCTAAATCCCTCATGCTGTGATCTGGTACAGAGCCCCTTGTCCTTTGTGGAAGTGGAAGGTAACTAACACATTTCCTTGTAGCATAAACATAGGTGTGCTTGATGATCATTACTGACTTGTCCTCAGTATCTCCAGAAGAAACAGTTTCTATTTTTTAAAATTACTTTTTCTATAAATCTCATTTTCCAACTATTTAATCATCTTTGCAGCTCACCTAGACTTTCTGTCACTTTACCTCTTTTGGCTGCCAACGTCTTGCCTGGAAAAGAAGCAGCTTGAGTTATATAGTCTCTAAGGGAAAAAATTCTGGCCAAATTACCTTTGGACTGACAAGGAAAGACGAGAAGTCAGTGTAAGGAAGGACTAGGAAATGCTCCATGTCTAATATTTGGATAATGTTTGGGTTCTAGTCAGTAAGTTAATAAGAAATTACTATATTAGACTTGAAAGGAATTAGAATTCAATAAAATACACAATGCTACAATTTTAACAAAACTGCTTTCTGAGGTTGTTGAGAAACCAAGGTAATTTGGTTTTAAAATGAGAGAGAAAACAACAGATGTTGAGTGTCTACCATGTACCTGGAACTTTTCATACTTTACTTCTTTTAATTCTTAAAAGAATTCTAAGAAGTAGGTATTTGTCCCTGTGTCATAAATAAGAAAAGTTAGAGAGCTTAAGGACCTTGCCCAAGATCTCATATCTAGTGATTGACAGAGTCAGTACTTGAACCCACATTTGTTCAACTAAAAACCAAGGCTCTTTGCCTGTTATCCTGAAATTGGGCAGAAAATAGAAGGAATAGCCAGGGTGCTGGGCTATTTCTAAAACCACCATCACCATTTATTGAATACCTCTTAGGCATCATCAGGATTTAGGCTAGACGAATTTCACACACAGCATCAGATGAAGTTTAATCTACTCTTTGCCCTAAAGCTGTTTTCCTGAGCATTATCATCCCCATTCCACAAATAACAAAACTGAAGCCCAGGAAATTTAAATGACTGATCTATTTTTATGTGGTTAGTGAAGGACAGAGAAGGGAGTCCAGGCCCTATGGGTGTTGCTCCTTGCACTTCCTCGCTGTGCTGTCAATCATGTCAGTCAGGAAAGGCTGCTTCAAGTACAAGACCAGGGGTACCATGGGATGCCAACTGTGGGGAGTAGCCAGCTTTAACTAGAGCTGTAGCACCGAGGCAAGTAGGATCTAGACTTCGCCTCTACCAATTCCATAATTTTGCTGCTCTGAACAAGTATACTCAACTGACAGATAACACAAGCTAATGTTCCTGCCTTGATCTTTTTTTCCCCTAGAGGTCTGGAACAGTTCCTTTAATCTATTAGTGTCATTTTGAATAATAGAGAGAGTGGAGTGTTTCTCAAACTTCAATGTTCAAAAGAATCACCTTGGGTACCTGATTGAAATGTGATTTCTGGACCCCACTCCTAGAAATTCTGACTCCACAGGCCTGGAATGGGCCTGAAGAATCTGCATCTTAAACAAGTACTCCAGATACTGCTGATGCAGGTAGTGTCTTGAAACCCTTGTGTAGTGGTTGAGATTCTGAGCCTGAATCCCTGGCTCCATCACTACTAGCTTTGTGGTGGTGACTGAGTTACTCAGCCTCGCTTAGCCTCAGTTTACCTATCTATAAAATGGAAATAATGATGATACCTACCTACCTCTCAGTCATGTGAGGACTGACTAAAGCAATGCATATAAAACATTTAATGTGTTTCTGGCACATAGTAAATGCTCAATTAATGTTAACTGTTATTATGCTAATGAGAAGTTATTTAGAGAAAAAAAGATTGAATCATTCTACTAGAAATTTTTTATGTCTTTGTGACTAGGCAGGTAGGGGTTGGGGTGGGGGAAGGAATTAACCTGTTCCTGGAAATGTTAGTAATACAAGCCTTTTTTCCTCTGGAATATCTTTCATATATGTTCTTTTTTTCTTTTGCTAGTGGTGTAAATTTATTTTCAGGGTGCCAGATTTTTTGGAAAGGAATTCCTTTCTCACTGATAATCACTAAATAGATCTCTGGTTGAGGGGGCACTCATTTTTCTATGGGCTCTGTAAAGGCTGCTTGGAAAATTTCCTTTGGGTTTTTAAGAGAAATGATAATGGAAGAAGCAAAAGTCAGGAATTTCAGAACAACCTCTCTTTCCCATCATATATTTAGGTCAGAGATGCCAACATCCCTCTGCCAGAGAGAGCACTCCCCTGGACTGGAGATGTAAAGACAGGAGCCAAGTGGGTTTCCATTCCACCCCTCAGAGTTCAGGGCTGGGGCCAGACTCCCAGGCACTCAATCTGCCCAAAACTGCCAGCCCATCCTGGCTTCACATCTAAACTCACATGTGCATATGGCTTTTCAAATTTCCTTGTCTGAATTCCCGTTTATCTTTCCAAGTTCCTCTCCTGCCATACCTCTTTTATCCTCTTCATATTTTGAGTTTTATTTGCTGGAGCCATATTTTTTCTTCACTATAGACTTTTCTTATGCTGTTTCTTTGTCCAAACGTGTTTTTTTTCTGCCGTTTTAACCTTCATTTTGCTTTTACATCTCTCTTGGATATTCTTTTCTATGGGATGTCTTCACTAGGTATTCGTGATATAACATTATTAGATTTTGTATTTGTTTCCTCTACTAGATCAGAAGCACTTTGACTGAGGGACCTTGTCATCTTATTCACTTTCTACCCCGTTACCTCATCACAGACACAAAGTGGGAACTCATTAAATATTTACTCAGGGAATAAACAAGTTGTCTTCTAGCATGTGTTGGAGCACCTCCAACGATGGGAAACTTATTACCTCCTGAGGCTACTGGATCCATTTTTGTAAGGTTCTCCTTATTTGAAAGCTCTTCTTGAGTAATGAACTGAAATCAGTGGTCCTGTAACTTTCCAGGAGAGAAAAATGCGACTGTTTTGGAGACTGAGACCTCCAAGTCCTGCCTCTAGTCCTGCCATCATATCACAGTCTCGGAAAGGCTCTCTAGTTAATGGCTCAAGTGCAAAATAAAGACTGTTTTCTTGAGGAAGGGCTGCTAGATAAAGATAGAGAGGCAAATGTTGGAAGAGAAAAGGTGATAGCTCATCTGGGATAGAAAATATTGCCGTTTTCTTATTTTGCTAGCAAGAGAGGCAGAAGGAGTGCTCATGAGGGACAGGGATGGAGTGGCCTTTCAAACAGGGTGTTTCAGAGAAGAATGCTCTGTGGCTGGAACAATGGACTTGGGAATTTACCAGGAAGACCGAATTGTTCTAGCATGTTCTGAATTGATATTTGAGTGAAGGAGGTAATGCCCTCTACTTTAAAACTGGAGGGAGAACACTGAGAAAGTTATCTGTTCTGTTCTGGGTGGTGGTGTGTATTGTAACTTATAGCCCATCCATTTTTTTCCCTTCACCCTAACCCTAGGAGGGAGATTTAATGATCATCATGTTATAGAAGGGAAACAAACTTCATGAAGTAATTGGGCCAAGGTGACACAGTAAATAATCATGGGGTTGTTATCTTTATCCCAGTATTTCCTCATCACTTAATGCAGTTAAATTCATTTCATTTTTACAACATACAAAACATATTGTCATTTATGTGATAACATCTCAAACAATAAGATTATAAGTCTCCTCTTTAAAAATCACATTCTATCCTTTAAATTTCTCTTTGAGAAGTTACACACAGTGGTATCTAAATACTAAATTACATAAAACAAAAGGATCTAAAACAGTGCCATTTTCTTCACCACTTGCTATTATACATGTTTTAACATTTGAAAACAGCAAATACAGCACACGCTCAATTTCTCAAGTTCAGTCAGAAGAGTACTCAAATTGCCTCAGATAAGCACCTGGTGTAATATATCCCAAGAAATTGTTTACATATCAGGAATAAATTTATAGGTATAATGAAACAACGAATTGAGAACTGACAGAAAGGGAGGTCCCTGTAACAAGGAATACTGATAATTTTCCTCAAAATAACTGATGGAGGAGTATACGGCCTGTCATTCTTCTTCCTCTTCCAAGCCTGGAGACTTTGAACCAACATCTTCACTGGGCCTTGCTAATTATTTGCCAAGGGTGACTGTTGCCCCTTTCCCTCAAGCCAAACACCCACCAAAGTCCATGGTACCTGATGAGTCCGAGGGCTGCCAGAAAGCCCTGGCCAGACTGCAGAGCTGAAGCCTTACTCAGAGTTACGGGACCAGAGTCACAGGATCAGAGTCTATCTTTGGCGTTAAGATCATAACTTTTATGGAACAAAATCTTGTCTTTAAACAAGAAGTCATGAAAATGAATATTTAGGACCCATCTTGGGTACACTGTCAGGTTGGCAATTCTTTTATTTTGCAGTTTCTTTCCAACTTCCTTGAGCCCCTCACTCTCTGCCAACCTGCCAACCAAGGTGCTTTCCTGCAGCACCAAAACAAGTACCCATTCATTTCCCCCACTTTCTGTACCTAACCTGGAATCTACCTGAATCAAAAAGCCTTTTCCCTGCCTCAGCCCCATTCATTCAGGGCCTTCCCAGATAACTGGGCTAATTCCTGATAAATTCATTCAAAAAAGATAATGGCTTAATGTGTCAGACATTTAAGAGGACTTGCATTTTAAGGGATTAATCCTAATTGTGGGAGAAATCTTGGGAATTTCAAGTACAGTATGTAAAAGGACATAAAAATGTTTATATTATGTACCAAAACTGTACAATAGAAACATAATATGAGCCATAAATATAACCTGCCTATGTAATTAAAAATTTTCTACTAGTTGCTTGAAAAAGGAGAGAGAAACAGGTGAAATTAACTTTAACAATGGTATATTTAATCCAATATATTCAAAATATTATTCTTTAAACATATAATCAATATAAAAATTATTAATGAACTACTTTACCTTCTTTTTTTTTGTTCTAAGGTTTTGAAATCTGATGTGTGTTTTACATCACAGCATATCTCGATTTGGACTAGCCACATTTCAAGTGCTCCATAGCCACACGTGGTTTGTGGCTGCCCTCCAGGACAATACAATTATAGTCAGAAAAATGAAGAGCACATCTTCTGTGTGTCTGTGTGGAGATGCGGCAAGGGAGGGGGAGGTACGTGTGTATGAAAGACATTATTGAGGGTGTAATGAGATGATAGTGGTGGTTGGCAGCAAAGGATAGAAAAGTGTGGATATATTTAATTTTTCATTGTATTTAGAAGACAGTGTGGTATAATAGAACATATATTTTAGACTATGATTGAAACTCTGCTGTGTGTTATCGGACATATCACATACGCTCTCTGAGCCGCAGATTACTTATTTGTAAAAGGGAGATAGTGATGACTGCTTTTGAGAATTGCTGTTGGGAGATTTAATGATAAAATATACAGAAAAGAACTCATGGAGGACTC
Source organism: Balaenoptera ricei (assembly GCF_028023285.1). Taxonomy (NCBI): domain Eukaryota; kingdom Metazoa; phylum Chordata; class Mammalia; order Artiodactyla; family Balaenopteridae; genus Balaenoptera; species Balaenoptera ricei. Next base: position 80,391,677 of record NC_082643.1, read on the forward strand.
TCAATAAATGCAAATCTGTCTGTCCATTTTTTCCGCTCCCTTTCAGAAAACTTTACGCTTTTTTTCTCTTCTCCATACCACTTACCCCAACCCATCCCTCTTTAAGGGCTAGTTCAATTCTCAGCTTCTCTATCAAATTTTAAAAAAATTTTATAGTTCTTACTTAACATCCTAAAAAAAATTGGAAAGACCATGAGATTTGATATTAAGATAAGTTTGGCCATATATTTACCAAATTAATCCCATTTCTGTGGCTAACATTTTGTCATCTACATGTAGCATGCTTTTTTCCTTTCTCTTGGCCTATCCAAATTCTATTCTTTCTATTGCTCAGCTCACATTCCAACTTGTACCTGAAGCATTCTCAGACCATTTGGGTATACAGTGATCTTGTTCTTGCTAAAATCATATCACTTCTACCCCAGGGTCTACCAGGCTAGATTCTATGAAGTTTACTTCCTATGGCTAATTAATAGATAATCTGCAAAAAAATGTTTTGTGGTCAGAAAAATAAGTTGATGAAATTCTGAGTTAAAAAGTTGAATAATTTCATTTTTTAATGCTCCATGTTGTGAAACTACAAAAGGGGACAATTGCTTGAAACATTTCCCAAATTCATTAATCTAAGTAAAATTTTCCTATTTTCCCTTAAACTAGCATTTCAAGGAATTAATTTTGGGATACAAGAATACATATTATGCATTATGGCAATTTAATATGTGCTTCCTCATCAACTCAAATGCACTTTATTTTTGTTTGTTTATGCCTGATCTTCCCAATAACAATATTTTGAAGTGCACTGGGATTCAAAGCTTAGAAAGAAAATTTTCGTGAATTCTTTAATTTGATCTTCACAATAATATTCCAAGCTGGTATTATTTAAGAAGAGACCTGACGGCTTCGTTCAATTTTTCAACCAATGGTGATTGAGCACTGAGGTGACGGGCACCATGTGGGTTCTGCAAATGCAGTGGTACCCAAGAGAGACTCCATGGAGGCAGACAGACATTTAACAAAACTTTCACAAAATCCAAAAGTACTTTGAAGAAGAGTAGTAATTGCTAGTACTTATATAATACTAACTTCCTGGCCATATTCTAAATATTTAAATAATTCTCAAAATAACCTAGAAACATTTATCCCCATTTGACAGATAGAAATTGAGACACAAAGAGATACAGTGATTTTCCCAGGGTCACCCAGAGCCAAGATTCAAACCCAGGCAATCTGGCTCTAGAGTTTGCCCTATGATGTACTCCCTCTCTATGTATGGATGTAGGAGGCATAGCAAGAACATGTAGCTGGAGACCTTGCCTACTACGCATTATTAGGGAAAGAACTAATGTTTAAGCTGAATCTTCAACAGTGAGTAGAGAAGGATAATTTTAAGCAGAGGAAAAATCAGGTGGGAAGGTTTTGAGTAAGTTTGTCATAGTCAAGGAAGTGTATAAGTGCCAGACTGACTTGCCTATAGTGACCCAGGGTGGAGGACAGTTCATGCCTGTCATACGTGTCATGTCACAAAAATGTAATCTTCAGGAGATGGATGGGGTGGTGATGATTGGACAACAATGTGTACTTAATACTATAGAAGGATATGCTTGAAAATGGTTAAAATGGTAAAATTTATGTTGTGTATATTTTACCACAATAAAAAATAATTGAGCAAATAGAAAGTAGATGAAGGAAAAATGATAAAATTATAACAATAATTAGGGATAGATGATGGATATATGAGAATTATAATACTCTCCCTACTTTGAAGTATATTTGAATTTTTTATAGTAAAGTTAACATAAATGTAAAAATGTAACTTTCAACCTAAAAATAATGAAAAGCAACTATTCAGAAGGAGAGCTATATGATAAGGTTTTAAGATGATCACTGGATGCTGTGTGAAAAATAAAAATGAGATTTCAGATGGTTAGGCAGAAGAATATCATTTTGTCTATGATGGAATCAGTAGTCATGAAAAGGGATGCACTTAAACATATTAAGGTTGGAGAATCATCAGACTTGGTGATGACTGGATATTGTGACATTTCTGGCATGAGCTATGGACTAGATAGTTAAGGAGGTAAGAAGATAAAAAGAAAACCAGGGCAGTGTGATGTTATAGAAGTCAAAGAAAAAGGTAGTCAGTGTTGAACGCGGAGACGAGCTCGAGTAAAGTGACCACCAAATTTAGGAATACAGAAATTATTTGTAACCTTACCTAGAGGATCTTGGGTGGGAGCCAGTTAGTCATAGGTCGATGTCACAGATTGTTTGTGTTTGCCCCAAGTTCATATATTAAAACCCTAACCCCAATGTGATGGTATTAGGAAGTAAGGTCTTTTGGAGGAAATTAGGTTCAGATGAGGTCATGAGGATGCAGATGGATTTGTTGTTATGGGGTTGGGTAGTTAAGGGAATTTCTATCTGTTGGCTTCTATTTTTCTTGTGAAAAAAGAATTAGGATAATAGTAAACGTTTATTGACGGTTTATTGACAGCAGGCATTATTTTAGAAGATTTACATATAGTGACTCATTTACTACTTACAATAACCTTATGAGGCAGGAAATATTATTGTCTCTATTTTACCAATAAGGAACTGAGGCACAGAACTGTTAAAAAAAATGTATCCTTAAGGTTGCGTTTAGGTAAATTGCTGGAACCTGAATACAAAGCCAGACAGCTTACTTTTAGAGCCCACAGTCTTAACTACGAGCCACATTTAACTAAGGTCATCCACTGATGGTGAAGGAGACATTGGAGGAGTCCGTCATCGAAGGAGTATGAAGGGAGGAAAGAGTCTCTCCAGAAACTGGAATAACATGATAAGATTATAAGGGATATAGAGAGCTCAGTTGAGACTTGGAATTACAAACTGAAAATGCTATTAATCAACCTGGTGATGTGATTTGCTCCAGAGGATCTCAGCTACTTGAACGCAGGCACTGAGAAGACAGACTATTGTGTTTATCTGAGGTTAGCACTTAGTGGGTACAGCAAAATGACAAAAAGACAACGGAGAGTGAGGGTGGCTGCAGTAATCTATAGGGAAAGAGGCTTTGGGGAATACATCCCTCATATTAAAAAGCTCTTTCTATTATGCTAGTATTTTTTCTCTCATTGGTCTTTTCTGGCAAAGACTTTTGGTGAATAGAGCAGAGCCTTGCAATTCAGCTAAGTTCAACACACTGTTATAGAGAATTTAGTATATACTAGCCTCTCTGCTACATGCTAGGTATTTTGAACCAGGATTTTGCTCTTTGTATACTATTAATGCCACTGGTACCAGAAATTTTGTCTAAAAGCAGTGTATCAGATATTTAAGTGCCTTCACTCTGGCCTATCTATATATCCTATCTTGGTTACAGGGTCATATCACTGATTACTTTCAGATTTCTTTCATGTCACTTATGTCACTCCGTAATCAAAAAATGTTAATTTTCTAGTAACATGAACAGACCCTAAGTTAACACCTCAAATTTTATTTTACAATTTAAAAAGTTAAAATTTACATCTGAGACAAATTAAAAGGAGAGTCAAATATAAAATTCTGTAGATATCATAATGACCTATCACAGCAAAATTTTAATAATTAAGACTTAGGTAATTGGAAGCTCTGAATAATCTTCAGGGTTGTTAGGACATTAGCTGATCATCAATACCCTATGAAAAACTTACTTTTATGATGATTCTGATGGACTGAAATTGTGTACTAGATTCTGAATCACAAAATTTTACATAGATTAAGCAATAATGAGATGGATCATTAAAAGTAATTTTACGGAGCTTCCCTGGTGGCGCAGTGGTTGAGAATCTGCCTGCCAATGCAGGGGACATGGGTTCGAGCCCTGGTCTGGGAGGATCCCACATGCCGCGGAGCAACTAGGCCCGTGAGCCACAATTACTGAGCCTGCGCGTCTGGAGCCTGTGCTCCGCAACAAGAGGCCGCGATAGTGAGAGGCCCGCGCACCGCGATGAAGAGTAATTATATTAAAAAAAAAAATAAAAAAAAAAAATAAAAAAAAAAAAAAAGTAATTTTACTTTGAACCTGTTAATGCAACGTGTGGCCCTTGACTTCAAAGGCAATAGAATTAGTTGTTAAAAATATGGAATCTGGGGGTGGGCTGCTGGGAACAGGGCTGAGTGCGGCCGCACGGGTGCGTCAAGGGGGAGAGGCAGCCACTGCGATAGACGTGTTCCTCATGATCCGGCGCCACAAGACCACCATCGTCACGGGATAGACGGGTTCCTCATAATCCGGTGTCACAAGACCACCATCTTCATGGACGCCAAGGAGTCGAGCACCGTGTTCGAGCTGAAGCACATTGTCCAGGGCCTCCTCAAGCGGCCGCTGGCGGAGCAGCGGCTGGCTGTACAAGGACGACCAGCTTCTGGATGACAGGAGGACATTGGACGAGTGTGGCTACACCAGCCAGACAGCATGGCCTCAGGCCCCAGCCACTGTGGGGCTAGCCTTCAGGGCAGATGAAGCCTTTGAGGCCCTGCACATCCAGCCCTTCTCCAGCCCACCCGAGCTGCTGGAGGTGATGAAGCCACAGGACTGAGGAAGCAGCGCCAATGAACAAGCTCTGCAGTGAGAGCCCCCCCCACCAACTGCCCCCCCAATAAGAGATTTGGGTGTCCCTCCCCCAAAAAAGTACAGAATCTGGGACTTCCCTGGTGGCACAGTGGTTAAGAATCTGCCTGTCAAAGCAAGGGACGTGGATTCGAGCCCTGGTCCAGGAAGATCCCACATGCAGTGGAGCAACTAAGCCCGTGCACCACAACTACTGAGCCTGCACTGTAGAGCTCGCGAGCCACAACTACTGAGCCTGTGTGCCACAACTACTGAAGCCTGCACACCTAGAGCCCATGCTCCACAACAAGAGAAGCCACAGCAATGAGAAGCCTGTGCACCACAAAGAAGAGTAGCCCCTGCTCATTGCAACTAGAGAAAGCCCGTGCGCAGCAAGGAGGACTCAACGCAGCCAAAAATAAATAAATAAATAAATAAGTTAAAAAGAAAAGCTTGTATGTATATATATGTGTGTATATATATATATATATATATATATATATATATATATAACTACAGAATCTTGGTCCCTCTTCCAAATCTACTGAATCAGAATCTGCATTTTAATAAGATCCCCAGGGAATTTGTATGCACATTACAGTTTGAGAAGCACTGGTCTGGGTCATCATTATAGTAATTAGTATTGTGATGGGTTGAAATGTGAACTCACATAAAACACCCACTGGTTTTTACGTTTTTGTCTAGAGATGAGCTGACCACATGTTAAGTCCTGATATTTTTTAGGTAAAAAGGTAGTTTGAGAGAAAAATGGGGAGCAGGAACTGAGGTCTCCTTTTACTTTAGACTTGATGTGATTGTCTGGTTGGCAAAAGCATCCATTCACAGTTCTGATATCCATTTTCTCTGGTCTTCTTTGTGGTCATACTCTGGCTTTCCTCTTTCCTTCTGCAGTTTTCCATATTCCTCAATTTAAAATCCCTGATTTGCAAAAGCAATAGTTTCTAGATTCTCAGCAGCCAAGTATTTATTGGGTAGAAATGAGTTAACCCAAGAAACATTTGAAGTTGGCAGGATTCGGATGGTTCAGGAAATTTTGAAAATCATCATATGGGGCTCTAAATATTGGAATGGTTGACAAGATTTTTCCAGGACATGGCAGATGTTGACTCACAGGAAATACTGTGATTAACCTTCAGCCAAAGTATGTTCAAGGCAGAGAGGTGAATCTGAGTCATTAGCTTTTGGTTCTGGAGCAATGAAAAATTACAGCATTTGCTCTGTCCATGCCCTTCCATACACAGATCACCTCATTTATATCATTGCTCCTTCGTGTTTCTTTTTCAAAAGTATAAAATGCCAAGGTGAGTGACCAAAAGAGAGCAGCTATTCAGTATATGGCAATGACAACCAAGCTAAGGTTTTCTTCTCGTCAAATATTTCTATTGAGAACTCTTTTGTTTCTTCCTCTGTGCTTTCTTCTTGGAGAAGAAAGAGGCTCTTCAAAAGAGTTGCTGAAAAGTTACAATTTCTTCTCCTCTTAACTCCCCAACCCACCCCAATCTCTCCCCGGTGCTTTATCAAACCAGCATTTTCCAAGAACACCAAAGACCTAATTTTCAAATGTTATTTGAAAAAAGATTAATTATCAATCTACTTGAACTCAGAGAAGCATTTGGTATGGTTGACCACTAACTCCTCTAGAAACCATCTCTTCCCTTTGTTTCATGGGACACACATGCTCCTGGTTTGCCTCCCATGTCTCGTCTCTATTTGCATAATCAGTTCCTAGCTCCTCCTCTGCCTGCTCCTTTTTTTGAGTATTTCTTAGGGCTCCATCCTCTTCTCTTTCATTTTACTTCCCCTCTTGAAGCAATCTTATTCACCCTTTTGGCTTCAATTTAATCACTACAATACTGTCAGTAATAATAACATTTAATGGATGGTTATAATGTGCCAGGCACTGTACTAAGCTCTTCATTTGATGTATCTAATTTATTTCTCATAACAACTCTGAAATGTTTAACTCCATCCTGTGCTTCTCCTGAGTCTCAGAAATGCTCATACACACGTAAACCAGAAAAGTCCTTTGACTGTCTTGGAGGCACCTCAGAGGCAAAATGTTAAACATGGTATTCTTCATCTTTCCCACTCTACTCCATCTAAAATCTATTCTTCCAAAATTGTCCCTTAAATCAGTTCATGGTGTCACCAACCACCAATTACTTGCTCAAGCCAGAAACCTAAAGAGTCAAGCTTTTTTGACTCTTACACTTGACCACTCTGTCTAATCACTAAATCCTATTGATTTTACTCCCTAAATATCTTTCTAATATGCCACTTCTCTTGATTTCCATTACTTTCAATCAACTCCGTGGTTTCTCAACCTTCACACCATTGGCATATTCGATCAGATAATTGTTATGGTAGATTGTCCTGTGCATTGTAGGATGTTTAGCAGCATCCCTTGCTTCTACCAACTAGATGTCAATGACGGCCCTTCGTCCTTCCCCCCAGAGTTGTGACAATTAGAAATGTCTCCAGGCATTACCGAATGTCCACTGGGAAGCAGTAATGCCCCCAGTTGAGAACCATGGCTTTAGTCCCAGCTAATGTCATCTCCCTCTGTATTTAATGCAACAGACTTAATTTGTCCTAAATGGTGAAAAACGCAAATGTCACAACCCTTCTTAAAAACTTTAGTTTCTCCATGCTTTTAGAATAAAATCCAGAGTTCTTAAAAGTATTCCCAAAGATTTTAAAAACAGGTTTATTGAAATATAACTTATATACAAAAGACTGTACATATCTAATGTCCATAATTTGATGAGCTTGGACATGTGCATACTCATGAAACCAACACAACAGTCAAAAGTAATAAACAAACCCATCAACTCCAAAAGTTTCTTGTGTGCCCTACTTTCTTTCTTTTGTGGTAATTGCTCTTAACATGAGATCTAGTCTCCTAATTTTTAAGAAGTGCACAACACAGTATTGTTAACTATAGGTACTATGTTGTACTGTAGATCTCTAGAACTTATTCATCTTGAATAACTAAAAACTTATACCTATTGAACAAATCCCCACTCACCCTCTCCACTCCCCATCCTGTAGCCCCTAGCAACCACCATTCTAATGTCTACTTCTATTAGTTTGACTATTTTCGATGCCTTATATAAGTGGAATTATGCAGTATTTGTCCTTCAATGACTGGATCATTTCACTTAGCATAATGTTCTCCGGGCTTATCCATGTTGTTGCATATGACAGGATTTCCTTCTTTATCTATTCATTCATCATCAGACACTTAGGTTGTTTCCATACCTTGGCTACTGTGAATAATGCTGTGATAAACATGGGAGTGCAAACACCACTTTGAGATAGTGATTTCCCTTCCTTTGGATATACACCCAGAAGTGGGCTTTCTGGATTATATGGTAGCTCTATAGTGCTGCAACATTTACATTCCCACCAACAGTGTACAAGGCTTCCAATTTCTCCACATCCTCACCAACACTTATTAATTTGTTTTTTGAGAATAGTCTTCCTTTTTAAAAATTATTGAAATATACTTGGCATAAAATTGTGTAAATTTAAGGTGTACATGTTAATTTGTTATTATTTATATGAGGTGATATCTCATTGTGGTTTTGATTTGCGTTTCTTTGATGACAGTGATGTTGAGCACCTTTTCATATATCTGTTGGCCATTTGTATGTCTTTGAAGAAATGTCTATTCAAGTCCTTTGCCCATTTTTAAATTGGGTTATATATATATTTTGCTATTGAGTTGTAAGAGTTCCTTATATATTTTGAATATTAACGCCGTATCAGATATATGGTCTGCAAATATTTTCTCCCATTCCACAGGTTGCCCTTTAATTCTGTTAATTGTTTTCTTTGCTGTGCAGAGCTTTCTAGTTTGATGTAGTCCCACTTGTTTATTTTTGCTTTTGTTGTTTGTGCTTTTGGTGTCATGAACAAGAAAGCATTGTTAAGACCCTGTTTCCTTCTAGAAATTTTACAGTTTCAAGTCTTACATTTACATTGTTAATACATTTTGAGTTTATTTTTGTATAAGACAAGGGTCCAATTTCATTCTTTTGTATGTGGATATTCAGTTTTCCCCACACCATTGTTGCAAAGACTATCCTTTCCCCATTGTGTGTTCTTGGAATCCTTGTGGAAGATCAGTTGACTACTTACAGGTCAGTTTATTTCTGGACTCTCTATTCTGTTCCATTGCTCTATATGTCTGTCTTTATGCCAGTAAAACACTGTTTTAATTACCTCAAGTGATCTACAGATTCAATGTTATCCCCATCAAAATCCCAATGGTATTTTTTACAGAAATATTAAAAAAGTCCTAAAATTCAAATGGAACCATAAGAGACCTCAAATAGCCAAAGCAATCTTGAGAAAGAAGAACAAAGCTGGAGGCATTACATTTTCTAATTTCAAAATATATTATAAATCTACAGTAATTAAAAAAAGCGTTCCCAAGTTTTGACTCTTACTTATTCTTCAGTTTCGTTTTGGGCTGTATTGGATTTCCTTATATAAGCATTTCCTCAAAATACCAATTCTCTGTCCTCGGGCTTTTTGCAGCTCTTTTGTCCTTTGCTTGGAATGCTTTCACTTTCCCCTCTCCCTTCTACGAGTCAATTGCCCATCATCCTTCAGGTCTCAGCTGACAAGTTACTTACTCAAAGAGATCCTTCTTAACCAGTATTGATATTCCTCTCTACCAGACTAAGTTAATGACTCATGCTACCCAAACTATATGCTTCCATAACAGATTGCACTTCCTCTTTCCATATATATATATATATATATATATATATATATATATATATATATATATATATATATATTTGGGTGTGTGTGTGTGTGTGTGTAATTATCTATTCAATGCTTCTCTTTCCTGTCAGGCTGAAAGATCTATGAGGGATGGTTACCATGTCCATCTCATACTCCGTTGTCTGCTTAGTACCTGCTACAATGCAGGGCACATAGTACAAACTCAATAAGTGATTGAATGCTTTGGAGACTCTATTGGAAAGAAGCAGTGGTATATTGTAGCCTATCAGGATAGGAAAGTCAGAGATGTCTCATTAGCTACAAGAAGTAGGAACCATAAAGTCAGGCACCAAGGTCACATTTTCTATCTGCTGGGATAGGAAATTCAGAGATGTCTCATTAGCTACAAGAAGTAGGAACCATAAAAGTCAGGGACCAAGGTCACATTTTCTATCTGCTGGGACCAAATGATCTCTTGTCTCTATTCTTCTTGCACCCTTGCTTTATCTGTTTCTTTCTGCACTTCACTCTTTTTACCCATGCCAAATCAGCCTTTACTCTATAAGAACTCCATTACTGGCTTGTCTAATACCAAGTAACAAGTGCTACTAAATCATAAGTTTTCTGTAGTGCACAATTCAGTGGCCCCATATCCTGAAATTAATGAGAAAGATGAACAGTGAGATGTATGCCCTTGATTCTATGGTTACTTCTTTGGTTTTCCAGAAGCCAATAGAAAGACATATGAGAACTTAGAGAATTTTTAAAAAATCCTGAGCACCTAATGGATCCTCTTCCACAGAGCATCAGTGTTTGGTCCCAAAGAAACAAGGCCAAGAACTCTCATAATCTCCAAATGCTGACAGAGCCACCACTGAAAGCCAGCCAACATGAACTGACCCTTTTTCTTGTTGAATGGACACCACAGGAAATGATCATCAGTGAAAGAACTAACTTGATTTGTCTGATGGCCCTACAGAGACAAAGTTTTATTTATTTTAAAAACAGAACTAGAAATAGTTCCTTAAATTTTTAATTTTACTGTAAAGCTTGCTCCCAGGCACAGGCAATTATATGCTTTGAGGAGCATGTATGGTGAAGCAGATGCATTTATGCTGAGACACATTCAGAGAAGAAAAAGTGGGCAAATTATATGGGGGCATATGGGCTTTGGTAAAAGACTCAGCCAATTGTCCCCACAACTCAAGAGCAAGACACAGCTTATATTTTGGAAGAGCGGAAATCATACTTTTGTGGATGTAGATGAACGCTCAAGTGTGATACATCAGGCAGCAGAGGCTGCCACTTGGAGCAATGCTGATTTATTTTAGGTAAGCTAAGCCAAGGGAAACCCATAATTTTCTAAGGAAAAGATTTTGCAATCATCTTTAAACTTTCAGATGCTAATTCCTATCTTATTTCTATAACCACCCGCTCTAGAGCATGTTTAATGAAAATAAGAGATGATGGCTGTCATATCTTAAGTGAGCTTAATTTTATCTGTGCTGAAAATCAATGTGAAATAATCTCTAATTATAAAGCTGGGAAACAGAACATTTCAGCACATGTGCGTTAAAGGAGCAGGTCCCTAATTCTTACCATTAGAGCTGTCTTGAAAATTACTCACATATGCTAAAAGGGGAAAAGATTGAGCTTCTTCATCAGTGTTTTAAAAAAAATCTAAATATTTTGCAATTATGATGAAGTTTGGCCTGAACACCGATTTTTTTCTATGTTGGTGATTAAAGACATTTTATTTTACATGAAAAATGTCTCTGATTTGTGTAATACTGAATGCAGAAATTATATAGCATACCATACATAATTTTGTAAATGCTAAATAGATGGTATATGCCAGGTGTCGTGCTAAATGCCTCACATGTTATCTGCCTTAGGTTTACTTCCCAGTCAAGATAATGATCAAGTGGCAAAAACTCCCCATGGGACTAACTCTACTAAAAAGTTTCCAAAAGATTCAGAAATCTACTTCAGATCTTCAGACAACAGCAACACAACAGCAAACCATAGAGAAAAGAACATAAAAAATGCTTTTATATGATATATAGCTTCTCTAAATATTTTAAAGGGTTGGGTTTTTATGGCTTGGGAAACATGATGATATTAATCATTTATCTTTGTACTTAAATAACAAGTCATATTTAATCTAAATCAAATCATTAATCTACATATGTTATGTACTGCTATGTGCTGAGATATGTAAGGGAGGTTTCCATATGGAACTAAATTCATAAACTCATTTCTTCAGCTTTTCTTCCCTTTCAACTCAGTAGTCCACTTTCAAAACTGTGATTAAGAAAGAGGCAACATATAGCAAAAAAAAAAAAAAAAAAAGGATTCTTGAAAATCTCATAAATAATTGGGCCATGTTATACAGTTGATGGTCTTTTTTGCATTGCTGCTCACATTTTGAAAACTGCATTTTCTCCCTCAGTTTCCAAAACCACCAGTGAAAAAAATGATCTCTACAGGCATTAAAAGCCCCCTTAAGAACTGAATGGACAAATGATCATCTACACTATGTGGGTAAATCTTTTTAGACTGGTCATTTTTATCCTTCAAATTGCACATAACTTTGTGCTGGAATTGATGTTAAACTTAACAAGGTGCTCTGATCTTAAATCAACTCTCAGATTTTTCTTTTGTTTAGAGATCATGGAAGTGTTGCTGAAAATTCTCAGTTTCGTAAAGGATCTGCCCATAAACTTCAAAAATCCTAAACCACCTCAGGTCTCACTAAATGAAAATACATTTGATCACATTTACCTATGTGAAGGGGAAAATTAACCAAATCAACTCTTATGAGGCTCTATCAAGTCGTTTTGAATTGTTGTAAAAGGCATTAGTGGAACATTGATTAGTAACTAAAAGCTGAAATAGACTTCGTTGATCAAGGGATAAAAAACCCCTGAAAAATGTTGATCTTATTTTATTACTGTTTTTCAGCTATATCCTTAAGGCTGGGTCAAATCAATTCATCAACAACTCAGCTGAACAGTTGATATTCTACTTTAGAGCAAGGAAACCACATCCATCGATCACCCCAACATTATTGAGTTATACTAAATTTCTCTCACTTTAAAAGTCTCTTAAGCAGAGAATGTCAAAATCTTTTATGCTAAGAAGGAATACCTACCTCTTAGCTGAAATTTCATGGCTGAATTTTGTGCATTTCTTGGTGAAATAATGTTGCCTCTCAGTATAATTCAATGTCTTCTGGCTTTTATAAGGTCGCCTATATCCTACAACTTTTGAACTGGGATGTCTATTTTATATTAAAATGGTATATTTACTATTCTGCTGGGGCACTGCAAGGGATAGAAAGGAAATTTGCACAGCATTCTAATGCAGGCTGCCTTTAAGAAGCCATCATAACTGACAATCACATTCCAGTGTATGTTTTCTTGAAGTCACTTGGTCAGAAATGTGTTTCATCATTCACCGACAATTTCAACTTATCTTTTCAGTATGAACTCTAGGCCACTCAACTGTGAACAACATTTAATTATAAGCTCAATTTTTTTATTAAAAATGCAGGATCTTATACATATATTTGTCAAATTGATTAGTATGTGAAAATGAAGATTGAATATAAGTCTGGAAGCTCTCCTACAGTTACTTAATAAAAAAAGCCCATTTTTTCCGCTTAGAATAGTAGGTCCTTAAAAGTCCAAAGATATGGATTTCTATGATATTTTTCAGGTCAGTCAGTCAATAATTTACTAAGCACCCACTGTGTGCCTATGTTTATTGTATATAAATTTCAATACTTTCATCTTGAGAAAATGAAAGCCAAGATTTGTTATAATCACATAGTTCTTTTTTTAAATTAGAAAACAAAGACTATACTACCTGAAATCTTTCAACTCCCAACTCATCTGACTTGTGTTTATATTGTTGTGGGGTTTTGTTCTAGTCCTATGATGCTCAAAGCTGGTTTGCAGCCCAGATGCAACTTTCACCTGAAGCTTGTGAGAAATACTTACAAACTATCTATCCAATAATGAGTTAACATCCAAAATATATAAGAAACTTATACAACTCAAGAGCAAAACAAACAAGCAAGCAATCTGATTAAAACTGGGCAGAGGTCCTGAGTAGACATTTTTCCAAAGAAGACATGCGAATTGCCAACAGGTACACGAAAAATACTCAGCATTACTAACCATCAGGGAAATGCAAAACAAAACTACAATGACATGGCATCTCATACATTTTGGGATGCCTATTATAAAAAAAAAGGGGGAGGATAACAATTGTTGGGGGGGATAACAATTGTTGGTGAGGATGTGTAGAAAAGGGAAACCGTGTGCACTGCTGGTGGAAATGTAAATTGCTACAGCTAATGTAGAAAACAGTATGCAGTTTCCTCAAAAAGTTAAAAATAGAACTACCATATGATCCCGCAATTCCATTTGTGGGAATATATCTGCAGGAAATGAAATAACTATCTTGAAAAGATATCTGCATCCCTATGTTCATTGCAGCATTATTCACAATAGCCAAGACATGGAAACAACCTATCGATGGATGTATGGATAAAGAAGTTGTGATATATATACATACAATGGAATATTATTCAGCCTTTAAAAAGAAGGAGATCCTGTCATTTATGAGAACATGGATGGACCCTAAGGGCATTATGCTAAGTGAAATAAATCAGAGAGAGAAAGACAAATACTGTGTGATCTCACTTGTATGTGGAACATAAACGTGCCAGATTCATAAAAGCAGAGAGTGGAATGGTGATTGTCAGGAGCTAGGTTGGGGTGGGGTGGAGGAAATGGGGGGATGTTGATCAAAGTATGCAAACTTCCAGTAAGAAAATAAGTAAGTTCTGGGGATCTAATGTATAGCATGGTCACTATAGTTAAAAATACTGTATTATATACCTGAAAGAGAGTAAATCTTAGATGTTCTCAACACACACACACAGAGGTAATTATATGAGGTGATGGAGCTGTGAACTAACCCTATTATAGTAATCATTTCATGATAAATAGGTATATCAAATCATCACATTGTATGCCTTAAACTTTTACACAATGCTATACATGAATTGTATCTCAATAAAGCTGAAAAAATTAAAGGTAAAGAGAAAAAAGAAATACCATATCTCAGGTCCCATCCTTAGATCTACTGAATTAGAATCTGCATTTTAACATGATCCCCAGGTGATTGGTAAATTTGAGAGGCACTGATACATATTGTACCATGAAATTAGAGACAAAGTATAACTTTTTCAAAGAAGAAAGAGCTATTTAGATATAACTATTACATGATTAAACTATTAAGTGAATAAAGAATTATTCATTGTTGTTGATTATTGGTTTATAAATAGATTGAAGCTTTTTGTTTTGCTGATGAGCAATATTTATGTGACAACAAAATAACTCATTAAAGATTAAGAAATATAAAACAAGACATTTTTACATACTACTAAATAATTGGCTTAGATTGCTGTTATTGTTTCAATTAAGTGTTTATTTTAGAGAGCTGTATATGAAACATCATTTGGATAACCCATTATAAGATAATAAATGCTTTGCATCTTAAATGTTAGAGCTCATCATTATTTCTCTGGTATATGCATGGTAGATGCCATTATCCAAATTGTATAGGTGAAGAAAAGAGGTCAAAGAATTTAAGCCATTACCCAATATAGTGTGATGTGTTTGTTGGGCCTGTTCATTTGCCCAACTTGAACAAATTGCCATGATAGAAACCCAACTTAAGCCAGTGTAAACATAATTGAAAACTCTGGAATGTCTGTATCTAGAATACAGCAGATATGAGGGATCCGGGGCTCAAGGCACACCTTACCAGCTTAACACTCTCAGCGGAAAAAGTAACACTTGTCCTCTCCTTGGTGGCTCCGGCAGAAATTCCTGGCAGGCACTCTCACTGGCTCACTTTGAGTCACTGTGGCCGGAGGGATAGGATAGAATTGAACAGGACATGTGACCACTTGTGTGGCCAAGAGGAGAGGATTAAAGAAATAACAGGATCAGTGTCAGTGCCTATAAAGCATGAGGAAGAGGTTGTCCCTGGAAAGAGGGATTCTGAGTTTTAGAAGGGTAAAAGAAAATAAAAATCAATATGATGGTAAGTGCTTGAACTGGGACAAGATCATACACTGAGGAGTTTCGATTTCTCTTTTCAATTACACTTTACAGAAACATTGAAGCAGTAGTTTTCATTTGGTTGTGGTGATGGGATGTGCTCATATTGAAATTTCCTGGAGGAGTATTTAAGCATACATTCACCTGCATAGAGCCTTAGACTGATATAGTAAGGGTCTCAGGTGAGAGTGGGTGGAACAATGTGAGGGCAGAATCCAAGGTTTCACCAGATATCTATCTGTACTTAAGTACTTTAATTTATTCAAAATATTCTCTAAATTGGGTCTCAATTGGACAGTGATAAAAGATTAGTAAATGTAAGGCGTCTTGGTTTTATTTATTTATTTATTTTTAAACATCTTTATTGGAGTGTAATTGCTTTACAATGGTGTGTTAGTTTCTGCTGTATAACAAAGTGAATCAGCTATACATATACATTTATCCCCATTTCTCCTCCCTCTTGCGTCTCCCTCCCACCCTCCCTATCCCACCCCTCTAGGTGGACACAAAGCACCAAGCTGATCTCCCTGTTCCATGTGGCTGCTTCCCACGAGCTATCTATTTTACATTTGGTAGTGTATATATGTCGGTGCTACTCTCTCACTTTGTCCCAGCTTGGCATCTTGGTTTTAATAATATAATGCCTTTTTATTTTAAAGAAAATAAATGTGTGTCATATTCCCCGTCCCCCTCCTTTTTCTTTTTTGGTAACCACACCTGCGGAAAGCCCATCTGTTCAGATTAAGAATTCATGTTAGTATGGCAGGTGGCAAGTGGGTCCTTACCTGGGAAGAAATAAATAGCCCCTCAACAGCTGCCTTGAGAAATGCAACCAACACATCATTAAAACTCAAAACAATTGTTTGCCACATTTCTTTAATGCTTCTGGTATGTATGATGATCAACATTAATAATTACAATGAGAATTACCAATCTTGAGGTTATCAATTACTAAGGTCTTTCTAGCCACATTTATAGGAATAAATGAGAGAAAAATATCAATCGATGCTATCTTGCATAAATAATTTTTTCACCCCATGCATCTGAGGGTTGGGCCATCATAAGTTTTCAAGCCCTTAGGAAAAGATACCAGTTTCCCCAATCCTTCATTAAATGTGTATTAATGCATTCTTTATCTCTTCTTTAATGGTCCCTAAATTCTAAAGTATTTTTCACTTTTGGATCTTTTTGTGTACAATGTTTTATTTAAATCTTTCTGATCTCGACAGGTAAATAGCTAATGATCACTGTTAACTTCTTTCAATGTAACATGATTAATTATAACTCCAGTGTTTGTAACTACTATATCTATGATAATATAATGTTGCTTATCCTTATCTTTAAATCCCCAGCCAGTTTCTAATATCTGCCCTTCTATATAACCTTGCCCTTTTTCAACAGAGTGCTTGACGAGATATCAGTCTCTTATCATTTAGATTATAGAAAAATCCCCTAAAGTCTTTTCAACCAGAGTTTCTTTTTAACCTGAACACTGAAATCCTCTCTTATGTAGTACAAATCTTTCTTCATTCTCTGAAAGTCACTTCAAAAGATGTTTCATGTTTCTAGAAAATGGGTAAACCTCACTATACTCAGATGCCATCTTGTTCAAAGCTTTTAATGCTTTGTTTAAGGCATGTTACTACAGTGCTAGGATAAGACTTACCACATGTAAAGATATTTACAGCATTGAGTAGGCTGTGAAATACAATCATCTTGGGCAGCAGAGCCAGAATGTGAAGAGTACTAAAATTAAGATGCTCTCTTTCTATTCCTTGACTGTAACTCCTTTCAACTTCACACCTTTTGAAAATCAAAGCCTACTATTAAAATAAAGCCATATAGAAATAAGTCCTCTTTTTCAAGTGCCTAATAAAAACTGAAATTGAATTTAATTGATGCCCCTTAAATTAATCTCTCTGTGGTTTCATTTACAACATTAGCAACAAAAAGACTATTAAAAAAGGAATCCAAATCCCCAAATCTGCACTTAATCCTCCACTGCTAAATTTAAGAATCTTTGTGTGGCATGGACATGAAATATGCCTATGTATTTATAAGATATTTTAAGCATAAACCAAGCCATCTGTCCATCTTCGTGTCTCCCCACTTTTCATGCTATTCTCTTTCCTACCCTTAGTAGCTCTTCCTTTTAGCTTTAAAGCAATACACAGGTTTAATAAAAATAGACACCTGAGCTCGTGTGTTACCAAAAAAAAACTATGCATATATCACTAAGTATATATCATTTATGTTTGTAAAATGTCTATTTCTATATACATATCAGTGTATTACTATGGATACACAGAAAAAGCACTGGAAGAATACTCACCAGGTTATTTAACTAACTGAGGAGGAGTGGGATGGGTTGGTGTAGAGGGCAGGAAATGAAGACAGACTTCTAGGTTGACATGTTTTAGTTTTTACATTACACACAAAAAAATACATATATTTAACTTGCACAGACATTTTACAAAATTAAATGCACTTTCAAACTATTGCTTCCCATTTATGGAGAATTTTGGGACAAGGCTGAAATCCCACTCCTTGGTCATTGACAATCTACCCTTCCAAGCATCTAAGTGAAAAGAGGTGAATTTCAGTAAGATAGAGGAGCAAGCAATATTAAGCACAGAGAAGTGGAGGAAGTTGTAGAGTGGCAAAGAGACACTGTTTTGGTAACAAGAAGTGATGGGAGATGTCCAAGAAAGTATCTTCAGTAGCATATCAAGGGTAGAAATCAGAAGTTGGGGTAAGCAGGAAACCATAAACAACAACAAAAAAAGACAACCTACAGACTGGGAGAAAATATTTGCAAACGATGCAACCAACAAGGGCTTAATTTCCAAAATATACAAACAGCTTATACAACTCAACAACAAAAAACAAACCAATCAAAAGACCTAAATAGGCATTTCTCCAAAGAAGACATAAAGATGGCCAATAGGCACATGAAAAGATGCTCAACATCACTAATCATTGGAGAAATGCAAATCAAAACTACAATGGGATACCACCTCACATAGGTCAGAGTGGCCATCATTAAAAAGTCTGCAGGACTTCCCTGGTGGCACAGTGGTTAAGAATCTGCTGGCCAATGCAGGGTACATGGTTGGAGCCCTGCCCCGGGAAAATACCCCATGCCACGGAGCAACTAAGCCCGTGCACCACAACTTCTGAGCCTGCACTCTAGAGCCAATGAGCCACAACAACCGAGACCACATGCCACAACTACTGAAGTCCATGTGCCTAGAGCCCGTGCTCCGCAACAAGAGAAGCCACTGCAATGAAGAGTAGCCTCGGCTCTCTGCAACTAGAGAAAGCCCACACACAGCAACGAAGACCCAACACAGCCAAATAAAGAAAAAAAAAAAAAGTCTGCAAATAACAAATGCTGGAGAGGATATGGAGAAAAGTGAACCCTCTTATACTGTTGGCGGGAATGTAAGTTGGTGCAGCCACTATGGAAAACAGGATGGAGGTTCCTCAAAAAACTAAAAATAGAGAATCCTAAAGATGCTATCAGAAAACTACTAGAGCTAATCAGTGAATCTGGTAAAGTAGCAGGATACAAAATTAATGCACAGAAATCTCTTGCATTCCTATACATTAATGATGAAAAATCTGAAAGAGAAATTAAGGAAACACTTCCATTTACCACTGCAACAAAAAGAATCAAATACCTAGGAATAAACCTACCTAAGGAGATAAAAGACCTGTATACAGAAAACTATAAGACACTGATGAAAGAAATTAAAGATGATACAAACAGATGGAGAGATATACCATGTTCTTGGATTGGAAGAATCAACATTGTGAAAATGACTCTACTACCCAAAGTAATCTACAGATTCAATGCAATCCCTATCAAACTACCAAGGGCAGTTTTCACAGAACTAGAACAAAAAATTTCACAATTTGTATGGAAACACAAAAGACCCCGAATAGCCAAAGCAATCTTGAGAAAGAAAAATGGAGCTGGAGGAATCAGGCTCCCTGACTTCAGACTATACTACAAAGCTACAGTAATCAAGACAGTATGGTACTGAAACAAAAACAGAAATATAGATCAATGGAACAGGATAGAAAGCCCAGAGATAAACCCACGCACATAGGGTCACGTTATCTTTGATAAAGGAGGCAAGCATATACAGTGGAGAAAAGACAGCCTCTTCAATAAGTGGTGCTGGGAAAACTGGACAGCTAATGAATAAAAGAATGAAATTAGAACACTCCCTAACACCATACACAAAAATAAACTCAAAATGGATTAAAGACCTAAATGTAAGGATAGATACTATAAAACTCTTAGAGGAAAACACAGGCAGAACACTATATGACATAAATCACAGCAAAATTCTTTTTGACCCACTTCCTAGAGAAATGGAAATAAAAACAAAAATAAACAAATCGGACCTAATGAAACTTAAAAGCTTTTGCACAGCAAAAGAAACCATAAACAAGATGAAAAGACAACTCTCAGAATGGGAGAAAATATTTGCAAATGAAGCAACTGACAAGGGATTAATCTCCAAAATATACAAGCAGCTCATGCAGCTCAATATCAAAGAAACAAAAAACCCAATCCAAAAATGGGCAGAAGATGTAAACAGACATTTCTTCAAAGAAGATATACAGATTGCCAACAAACACATGAAAGGATGCTCAACATCACTAATCATTAGAGAAATGCAAATCAAAACTACAATGAGGTATTACCTCAAACCAGTCAGAATGGTCATCATCGAAAAATCTACGAACGATAAATGCTAGAGAGGGTGTGGAGAAAAGGGAACCCTCTTACACTGTTGGTGCGACTGTAAATTGATACAGCCACTACGGAGAACAGCATGGAGGTTCCTTAAAAAACTAAAAACAGAACTACCATATGACCCAGCAATCCCACTACTGGGCATATGCCCTGAGAAAACCATAATTCAAAAAGAGTCATGTACTACAATGCTCATTGCAGCACTATTTACAATAGCCAGGACATGGAAGCAACCTAAGTGTCCATCGACAGATGAATGGATAAAGAAGATGTGGCACATATATACAATAGAATATTACTCAGCCATAAAAAGAAACGAAATTGAGTTATTTGTAGTGAGGTGGATGGACCTAGAGTCTGTCATACAGTGTGAAGTAAGTCAGAAAGAGAAAAACAAATACCATATGCTAACACATATATATGGAATGTAAAAAAAACCCAAAAATGGTTCTGAGGAACCTAGGGACAGGAAAGGAATAAAGACGCAGATGTAGAGAATGTACTTGAGGACGTGGCGAGGGGGAAGGGTAAGCTGGGATGAAGTGAGAGAGTGACATGGATATATATATGCTACCAAATGTAAAATAGCTAGCTAGTATGAAGCAGCTGCATAGCATAGGGAGATCAGCTTTGTGCTTTGTGACCACCTAGAGGGGTGGGATAGGGAGGAGATATGGGGATATATGTATATGTATAGCTGATTCACTTTGTTATAAAGCAGAAACTAAGACACCACTGTAAAGCAATTATACTCCAATAAAGATGTTAAAAAAATAAAAAAACAAATAAAACACACGGGACCTCCCTGGTGGCACAGCGGTTAAGAATCCACCTGCCAATGCAGGGAACAAGGGTTCGAGCCCTGGTAGGGGAAGATCCCACATGCTGCAGAGCAACTAAGCCCGTGCACCACAACTACTGAAGCCCTCGTGCCTAGAGCGCATGCTACACAACAAAAGAAGCCACTGTAATGAGAAGCCCACGCACAACAACTAAGACCCAATGTAGCCCAAAAAAATAAAAAAAATAAAAAAATAAATTTCTTAAAAAAATAAATGAATAAAAAACACACAAAAGTAAAATAAAATAAAATAGGATACAAATTAACATATCTACAAAACAAAAGCAGACTCACAGGTATAGAGAACAGACTTGTGGTTGCCAAGGGGGAGGGGGGAGGGGAGGGAAGGAATGGAAGTTTGGGATTAGCAGAAGCAAACTATTATATGTAGGATGGATAAACAAAAAGGTCCTATTGTATAGCACAGGGAACTATATTCAGTATCCTGTGACAAACCATAATGGAAAAGAATATGAAAATGAATATATATATGTATAACTGAGTCACTTTGTTGTACAGAAGAAATTACAATATTGTAGATCAACTATATGTCAATAAAATTAAATATATATATATATATATATATATGGCAAACTCCAAACTCCAGAGATTAATACAACGTGGTTCTAATATTAGTTTTCAATCCACATTCATTACAATATGGGGAACCTCCAGTATAGAACTGGTTAGTAAACAGTCCATCTAGTTACTTTTGTTTTATTGACTTTATTTTGTTTTTAAGATTTATTTATTATTTATTTATTTTTGGCTGCATCGGGTCTTAGTTGTGGCACGCGGGATCTTCGTTGAGGCATGTGGGATCTTCACTGTGGCGTGTGGGCTTCTCTCTAGCTGTGGCGTGCAGGTTTTCTGTCTGTAGTTGTGGGGTGTGGGCTCCAGGGTGCGTGGGCTCTGTAGTTGTGGCGTGCAGGTTCCAGAGCGCATGGGCTCTGTAGTTTGAGGCACGCAGGCTCTCTAGTTGAGGTGCACAAGCTCAGTAGTTGTGGCGTGTGGCCTTAGTTGCCCCGCAGCATGTGGGATCTTAGTTCCCTGACCAGGGATTGAACCCGCGTCCCCTGCATTGTAAGGCAGATTCCTTATCACTGGACCACCAGGGAAGTCCCGACTTTATTTTTTAAAGCAGTTTTAGGTTCACAGAAAAATTGAAGAGAAGGTACAGATTCCCATGTGCGCTCCACCCCAACATATGCATAGCTTCTCTCATTATCAACATCTCCCAGCAGAGCGGTATACTAGCTACAGTTGGTGAACCTGTGCTGACACATCATAATCACCCAAAGTCCATAGTTTACATTAAAGTTCACTCTTTCGTCCATCTAGTTTTATATCCACCTTCTATTTCATTACCTTGATTTCATGTCTCTGATGTAAGCCACCTGAATATGCTTCCTAATTAAAGTTATGCAGTCCCAGCTGGTTGCTTGTTTCAGAACCAACATGCTAATTGAGGGGACTTCTCAATATCTCTATCTGAGATTGCTTGAGGTTGAGTGGGGCTCTAAAATCCGGGCCCACTGCTTCATCTACCAGGTTATGGCTCATGTGTTCATCATTTCGACACTGGCTGTTTGTTTTTTTTCCTAATGGCTATTGCACTTTGTTTCAGGAGCTGTTTGGGTGCAGGCACAGAGAAAGAAGATAGTTAAGTTTATCTACCTTGTGGTTTAGCTATCAAGTGTAACAAAAGGACAAAGGAGAAAGGGAGTGAGAGCATCTTTATAGTGACAAACGTTAAGTCTATGTTGGCAAAGGGGAAAGTGAATATAATAGAAGACTAATGGACAGGAACAAATTGGAGAATCACATGCTCTGGGAAGGAGTAGGTTACATGGTACATCTAAAAATTGTTAAAGTATCTGTTTTCTGTGTTTTGGAAATTAGGGTATGGGTAAGAGCTTTGGAAAGTAAGCTCTCACAAGGAGAAATTACTTGAATTGGTGCTACATTTGCTTTCAATAGAAATGTTGCAGTTGATTAATCCACAAATCAGTAAAATGCTAAGAAGGATGAAAATCGCATTGGAAATAAATTAATTAGGAAAGTTTAGATAGTCTAAAAATTGAGTCATCATGAGGAGGCAGGTTGTCACTTCCCATTAAGCCTTCTCACAATTAAAAAAAAAACTCTGTGCTTTTGGAGACAAGAATGTGCTGCTAGAATTCAATGCTTCATCAAGAGATGAGGGTATGAAATAGAGCTACTAAAAAGAAAAAAGAAATGAATGTTTTCTCTCCTCTAATCTGCTCCAAATGAAGTCATATAATCATGGATGGTTCAATTTACTTAGCGTGCCCCAAAGAGCAGAAGGCAGGTTTAGTTCCATGGATATTTGCATATTTAGAAATCTTTGGTCCATGACTTAAAGAAATAACACATCATCAAATAGTTATTTCTTATTAGGAAATATGGCCTCTGAGTTCTGTCATATGACGTGAAAGGGAGAAAATAAACATAGAAGGAAGCATAACAAGTCCTAAAACTTTTCATGATAAAGACTTCTAAGTACAAGGTTCATGTGTAATCAAAGCATGTGTATCTGAAAAATGGTTTAAAACATGAATGAATGTGTCCCACACACCCCCAATCTATTCCTAAGGCACTTTCTTGTACCACTTGGCTCTTCCCCATTCAAACTGGATTGACGTTTCATCTATCCCTTGCCACAGGGCAGATTTTACCAGCTGAACACAGATCACAAGGGAGTCATCTCTGTCATGTTTGAATCATCTAAAGTCTCTTGAAATTTACAACAGAGGCACTAGTTTGAAAGAAATGATGTTTTGAGAATCAAAGTCCTGAAGGATTTGAGACATAAAGTTTATGCCATAAAAAATACATTTGGGTGAATAGATTAAGGCCAGAATAACCTTGTCCCCTGAATATTCTATAAACTACAAAAGGAGGAGTTGCCAAGGGAAAGAAGAGAGAAAATACGTCAGTGTGTCCCTGATGAAGATGCTGTGTCTTACTCCTCACCTGAGGTCCAGAAGCAGTTGAGGAGTTTCACATAAGTTTAAGTAAATTGCAGGTCTGTAATTTCAATTACGTGTTATATGCACTAGGAGTGCTGGATTTTTTAAATCCTCATTTTTATAACAATACAGGTTTGGTGAATTGAAAGCAGAGGTTTAGAATCTGTGCCTTGCCTTGAAGGGGAAAAAAGATAAATTTGCTCCCTATGACTGTAAAACAAAGCAAAAATAACTACAAAATGTAGTTAGGCAGACACACCTAAAGCATCCTCATAGAGTTCTCCTGCTTCGCCATGTGGTACAGGAGTTAACAGAACTTTCTTCATGTGGCCAAAGAATGATGAGGGCGTGGCCTAGAGAGCTGAGGATGCTGATCCCTGGAAGACTTGATGGCTGAGATGGTGAGGGCGCTGAAGTTATCTACCTGTACCAAGTGGAGAATGGAGGATGCTGAGAATGTCCCATGGGACACCAGCCTGGATGCCTTGGGACCAGATGTTCCTTACTTCCTCTCTGCCACATCCTCATTCTCATACCTTGGCATCTTGGATCTTCAGATCCTCAAGAATTAGGCAAAATATTGGCATCCTGGGGAATAAAGTCAATGATTAACTGAGACAACCAGGAATTGACTATTACCACCCAGAACTGACTTTTTCAAGAAGAATTGGAGGACGTGAGATAAAAACTGAAATCTTCTTTATTAAGAAATAGTTTTTTTCCTACTCTGGAGTCTGTGCTTGAGAAGTTAACAGCATCTTTGAGTACATACAGATCCCAGATCAACAGCAGAGATGCATTATGGGGTAGATATTCATTTTTATGAAAAAATTCTTTACTTTATAAAATAATGCACCAGATTGCAATGCATACAAATATTGAATCATTATGTTGTACACCTGAAATTAATATAATGCCATATGTCAATTATACCTGAATTAGAAAAATAAAAAGGAATAATGTATAGATCATATATCTAATAATATTTTAAGATAAATTAAAAGTAAAATAAAATAATGCACAAAGGAATGCTTTTAAAATTCTTCACTCTAAGTGCATATAACCTATTATTGGAGTTATAGAAATGTAATTTATATAAATGTTTTGGGAAATCATCAATTGTCTGATTGAAACAAGCCCATTTAACAAAACTCAAGCATCCACATTGCCACAGAGCTGAAGGAACTCGTGCCTCTTTCAGTTAGAACCCGATAAGAAACAGTCGACATTAACATGCATGAGCAAATGGACAGGAAAGAGGGACTATCTGCTGAGAATTGATGGTGAGGTCTGAGCCTTCCTTTGGTGGCACCTGAAAAAAGTTTAGTTGAAGATGGGGAGGCATTCGTTTTTGGATGAACACTGGAGAACCACATGTGTACCAGCACACGTGCGCAACCGTGGGAATAAGACAAAAAGAGAAGCAAGGAAATTCTGTGGGAGGTGGAGCAGGGTTGATTAGGAATCACAGAAGGCCGATAAGTAGAGTCAGTTCCTCTCAAGCCCTCATTTATGGAGCTATTTCTCCCCCCTGCAGTGTGAACACAGGAGCTTGTTCTTCAGCTTGATTACTCTGTAAGTTGCAGAAGACAAAATACGGTCTGGAGGGATCAGGCGATGTTTAGGCCTGCCCTTCACCTCCACCAATTAGCCTCATTGGGCCCCTCTTGCCCATTTTACTCCTATAAGCTACTCAGGGCATCACCTATGAATTTGAGTTCTCTTTCTCAGGGCATAAAAATGCCAGCAAAGTTTCAACAATCATCTCATTCCTTTAAGTCACAAACCAGTTTAGAGCAAGAGTATAAAACGGAGTGAAGTATGGTATGAAAATAGTATTTCCTTTTCCCTTGCTTCCAGGCATGTAAGCTTACAACAGTTATTGAGGACACCAAGGATCTTCACAAAGTACAGGACAACAATACCAGCACATTGTATATATAAATATATATATACATATATATGTATGCATATATATATATATATATATATATATATATATATATATATATATGTAGTCGATTCTTGTTATTCATGGTAATTATGTT
The DNA here is from genome assembly GCF_028023285.1 of Balaenoptera ricei. Classification (NCBI taxonomy): domain Eukaryota; kingdom Metazoa; phylum Chordata; class Mammalia; order Artiodactyla; family Balaenopteridae; genus Balaenoptera; species Balaenoptera ricei. The sequence continues at coordinate 80,417,801 of NC_082643.1, forward strand.
TTATAAAGTCACCATGGACAAGGAATTAGAGAATTGCTTCTAGAGGAAATAAGAGTTAGTTTCCTATAAGCCTCTGGTCACAACATTGTCATCAACCGATTAACACATAACTTCGTTTTATGTGTGTTTCTATTTAAAGACACCTTATTTAATATATACAGTCATCCCTTGGTACCCGTCGGGGATTGATTCCAGGACCCACTAGGGTTACCAAAATCCAAGGATGCTCAAGACCCGTAGTCAGCCCTCTGTATCCACAGTTCCACATCCACAGGTTCAACCAACTGGGGATCATGTAGTACTGTAGTATTTACTATTGAAAAAAAAATCCACATATAGGTGGACCCATGGAGTTAAAACCTATGTTGTTAAAGGGTCAGCTATATTGTTAATTCAATAGCATTGAAGTTACAACAGCACTATAACCTCTACCTGAACAAAGCTTATCTAATAGAGGTATATTCTCCATAAGGCCTATCACAGCGTTCTTGCACTTAGGAACACTAGGCAGCACTTCAGCGCTACACTTGGGGGCCATTTTAAACAGCAAAATCACCAACAGGAGAGAAAAAAAAGAGGCTAGAAATGTGGCACAAAAAGATCACAAAAAGGACACCTGTTTTCAGTATGAGAGCTGAAACGGGAAGGCAGAATATCACCCTATTCAAACTCAGCTGGGAATACACACGCCAGGCAATTCAAATTTGGGGGGTTACAAATAAATTTTAGTGGGAAGGCAAGTTTGCAAGTAGAGAATATGAATAACGAGGACTTGTGGATGTTAGTGGGTGCAAACCATGGTGATTTTTCTTCATCAATGAGAGTGCAAATTATTGAAAAGTTTTCTTCATTCCTATTGGTATTCAGATTTAGGAATGCTCTAAATGTTTATAGCAATCCACATGTTGTGTATCAAAGCACACTGCAGAGAAGGTTCCCAGGAAACAGACACTGAGGTAATGATTTGCATGCATGAGGTTTACTGGAATGTGCTCCTGGGATCAACCCCTGCAGGGAAATGAGGGCATGGGGTCAGGGAGGAAACACTTAACTGAAATGAAGTCACAAGGACTCACAGGGACAAGGAGGGGGATGGGGGATGCTGGAGCTAGAACGGCCCTTAGAGTTGTCTGACATCGAAGCAGAGGAGCTGGATTTTTACAACTCCCCTTATGACAAGTCACTAATGCAGGCTGTCCTTCAGAAGAAGCTGTGACTTTGGGTGAGGTGGTTCTCTTCAGCAGATGGCAATTCCTAAAGAGAGACCCAAGTGTATGAAGTCAACATCACCATCAACATTCCCAGCAGTTAGAGGTGTGAATAACTGAGTGACGGAGAGAGAGTGTGGGCAGTGCATCCCAGCACCCACGAAACTGTGCCAAGCACAAGACATTTCTAGTGACTTATTTGAGGACTGCCTAAATGATGTTTAACAAAGAGATAGAACTACCTGACATGACAAAATGATGTCCCCCAAAGATGCCCATTCCCTAATCCTCAGAACTTGTGAATATGTTACCTTACATGGTAAAAGGGACTTTGCAGATGTGATTATGATTAAGGACCTTGAGATGGAGTGGTTATCTTGGAGTATACTGGTATGTCCAATGTAGCCACATGAATCCTTAAAAGCAGTGAAACTTTCCAGGCTGCAGAGAACCTGAAATATAGCAGTATGAGAAGGACTCCATCTGGCACTGCTGAATTTGAAGATGAAAGAAGGGGGCCATGAGCCAAGGAATGTGGGCAGCCTCTAGAAGCTGGAAAAGGCAAAAGAAAAAAGAAAACAGAATTGTGCCCTAGAGCCTCCCAAAAGATATGCAGCCCTTAATTTTAGCCCAGTGAGACCCATGTTGGACTTTTGACCTATAAAACCATAATAGATGTGTATTGTTTAAGCCACCACATTTGCGATAATTTGTTATAGAAGCAATAGAATATGAAAACACAAACTATCAAAGTAGAGACTGACTACTGTTGAATAACAGTGGTCAGAGTAGGCAACCTTGTCTTGTTCCTGATCTTAGTGGAAATGGTTTCAGTTTTTCACCATTGAGAACGATGTTGGCTGTGGGTTTGTCATATATGGCCTTTATTATGTTGAGGTAAGTTCCTTCTATGCCTACTTTCTGGAGAGTTTTCAACATAAATGGGTGTTGAATTTTGTCAAAAGCTTTTTCTGCATCTATTGTGATTATCATATGGTTTTTATCCTTCAGTTTGTTAATATTGCTTATCATATTGATTGATTTGCATATATTGAAGAATCCTTGCATTTCTCGGATGAACCCTACTTGATCATGGTGTATGATCCTTTTAATGTGCTGTTGGATTCTGTTTGCTAGTATTTTGTTGAGGATTTTTGCATCTATGTTTATCAGTGATACTGGCCTGTAGTTTCCTTTTTTGTGACATCTTTGGTTTTGGTATCAGGGTGATGGTGGCCTCATAGAATGAGTTTGGAAGTGTTCCTCCCTCTGCTATATTTTGGAAGAGTTTGAGAAGGATAGGTCTTAGCTCTTCTATAAATGTTTGATAGAATTCGCCTGTGAAGCCATCTGGTCCTGGGCTTTTGTTTGCTGGAAGATTTTTAATCACAGCTTCAATTTCAGTGCTTGTGATTCATCTGTTTATATTCTCTATTTCCTCCTGGTTCAGTCTCGGAAGGTTGTGCTTTTCTAAGAATTTGTCCATTTCTTCCAGCTTGTCCACTTTATTGGCATATAGTTGCTTGTAGTAATCTCTCATGATCCTTTGTATTTCTGCAGTGTCAGTCGTTACTTCTCCTTTTTCATTTGTAATTCTATTGATTTGAGTCTTCTCCCTTGTTACTTCTCCTTTTTCATTTGTAATTCTATTGATTTGAGACTTCTCCCTTTTTTTCTTGATGAGCCTGGCTAATGGTTTATCAATTTTGTTTATCTTCTCAAAGAACCAGCTTTTAGTTTTATTGATCTTTGCTATCATTGCCTTCATTTCTTTTTCATTTATTTGTGATCTGATCTGTATGATTTCTTTCCTTCTGCTAACTTTTTTTTTTGTTCTTCTTTCTCTAATTGCTTTAGGTGTAAGATTAGGTTATTTGAGGTGTTTCTTGTTTCTTGAGGTAGGATTATATTGCTATAAACTTCCCTCTTAGAACTGCTTTTGCTGCATCCCATAGGTTTTGGGTCATCGTGTTTTCATTGTCATTTGTTTCTAGGTATTTTTTGATTTCCTCTTTGATTTCTTCAGTGATCTCTTGGTTATTTAGTAGTGTATTGTTTAGCCTCCATCTGTTTTTATTTTTTAGAGTTTTTTTCCTGTAATTGCTATCTAGTCTCATAGTGTTGTGGTTGGAAAAGATACTTGATATGATTTCAATTTTCTTAAATTTACCAAGGCTTGATTTGTGACACAGGATATAATCTATCCTGGAGAATGTTCCATGAGCACTTGAGAAGAAAGTGTATTCTGTTGTTTTTGGGTGGAATGTCCTATAAATATCAATTAAGTCCATCTTGTTTAATGTATCATTTAAAGCTTGTGTTTCCTTATTTATTTTCATTTTGGATGATCTGTCCATTGGTGAAAGTGGGGTGTTAAAGTCCCCTACTATGATTGTGTTACGGTTGATTTCCCCTTTTATGGCTGTTAGCATTTGCCTTATGTATTGAGGTGCTCCTATGTTGGGTGCATAAATATTTACAATTGTTATACCTTCCTCTTGGATCAATCCCTTGATCATTATGTAGTGTCCTTCTTTGTCTCTTGTAATAGTCTTTATTTTAAAGTCTATTTTGTCTGATATGAGAATTGCTACTCCAGCTTTCTTTCCATTTCCATTTACATGGAATACCTTTTTCCATCCCCTCACTTTCAGTCTGAATGCGTCCCTAGGTCTGAAGTGGGTCTCTTGTAGACAGCATATATATGGGTCTTGTTTTTGTATCCATTCAGCCAGTCTATGTCTTTTGGTTGGAGCATTTAATCCATTTACATTTAAGGTAGTTATCAATATGTATGTTCCTATTACCATTTTCTCAATTGTTTTGGGTTTGTTATTGTAGGTCTTTTCCTTCTCTTGTGTTTCCTGCCTAGAGAAGTTCCTTTAGCATTTGTTGTAAAGCTGGTTTGGTGGCACTGAATTCTCTTAGCTTTTGCTTGTCTGTAAAGGTTTTAATTTCTCCATCGAATATGAATGAGATCCTTGCTGGGTAGAGTAATCTTGGTTGTAGGTTTTTCTCTTTCATCACTTTAAATATGTCCTGCCACTCCCTTCTGGCTTGCAGAGTTTCTGCTGAAAGATCAGCTGTTAACCTTATGGGGATTCCCTTGTATGTTATTTGTTGCTTTTCCCTTGTTGCTTTTAATATTTTTTCTTTGTACTGAATTTTTGATAGTTTGATTAATATGTGTCTTGGTGTGTTTCTCCTTGGATTTATCCTGTATCTGACTCTCTGTGCTTCCTGGACTTGATTAACTATTTCCTTTCCCATATTAGGGAAGTTTTCAAGTATAATCTCTTCAAATATTTTCTCAGTCCCTTTTTTTTTTTTTTTCTCTTCTTCTTCTGGGACCCCTATAATTCGAATGTTGGTGTGTTTAATGTTGTCCCAGAGGTCTCTGAGACTGTCCTCAATTCTTTTCTTTTTTCTTTATTCTGCTCGGTGGTAGTTATTTCCACTATTTTATCTTCCAGGTCACTTATCTGTTCTTCTGCCTCAGTTATTCCTGTATTGATCCCATCTAGAGTATTTTTAATTTCATTTATTGTGTTTTTCATCGTTGCTTGGTTCCTCTTTAGTTCTTCTACGTCCTTGTTAAATGTTTCTTGCATTTTCTGCATTCTCTTTCCAAGATTTTGGATCATCTTTACTATCATTACTCTGAATTCTTTTTCAGGTAGACTGCATATTTCCTCTTTATCTGTTTGGTCTGGTGGGTTTTTACCTTGCTCCTTCATCTGCTGTGTATTTCTCTGTCTTCTCATTTTGCTTAACTTACTGTGTTTGGGGTTTTGTTTTCCCAGGCCGCAGGTTCGTAGTTCCTGTTGTTTTTGGTGTCTTCCCCCAGTGGGTAAGGTTGGTTCAGTGGGTTGTGTAGGCTTCCTGGTGGAGGGGACTGGTGCCTGTGTTCAGGTGGATGAGGCTGGATCTTGTCTTTCTGGTGGGCATGACTGCATCTGCTGGTTTGTTTTGGGGTATCTGTGAACTTATTATGATTTTAGGCAGCTTCTTTGCTCATGGGTGGGTTTTGTTCCTGTCTTGCTAGTTGTTTGGTATAGGGTTGTTCAGCACTGTAGCGTGCTGGTCGTTGAGTGGAGCTGGGTCTTAGCATTGAGATGGAGATCTCTGGGAGAGCTTTCACCATTTGATATTATGTGGGGCCAGGAGGTCTCTGGTGGTCCATGTTCTGAACTCGGCTCTCCCACCTCAGAGGCTCAGGCCTGACACCTGTACAGAGCACCAAGACCCTGTCAGCCACATGACTGAAAAGAAAAGGGAGAAAAAATAGAAAGAAAGAAAGAAAAAGAAAAAATAAAATAAAATAAAAATATAAAGTTATTAAAATTAAAAAATATTATTAAAAATTAAAAAGTAATTTAAAAAAGAAAGAAGAGAGCAACTAAACCAAAAAACAAATCCACCAATGTTAACAAGTGCTAAAAAGTATACTTTAAAAAAAAAAAAAACGGACAGACAGAACCCTAGGACAAACGGTAAAAACAAAGCTATACTGTCAAAATCACACAAAGAAGCATACACATACGCACTCACAAAAAGAGAAAAAGGAAAAAATATTTATCTATTAAAAAAAAAAAGGAAGAGAGCAACCTAATCAGTTAACAAATCTACCAATGATAATATTCTCTAAATACTAAACTATGACAAACATAAAACCAGAAACAAATTAGATGCAGAAAGCAAACCCCAAGTCTACAGTTGCTCCCAAAGTCCACCACCTAAATTTTGGGATGATTCATTGTCTATTCAGGTATTCCACAGATGCAGGGTACATCAAGTTGATTGCGAAGATTTAATCCGCTGCTCCTGAGGCTGCTGAGAGAAATTTCCCTTTCTCTTCTTTGTTCACACAGCTCCTGGGGTTCAGCTTTGTATTGGCCCCACCTCTGCGTGTTGGTCGCCTGAGGGCGTCTGTTTCCTGCCCAGATGGGACGGGGTTAAAGGAGCAGCTGATTAGGGGGCTCTGGCTCACTCGGGCTGGGGGGAGGGAGGGGTACAGAATGCAGGGCGAGCCTGCAGCGGCAGAGGCCGCCGTGACGTTGCACCAGCCTGATGCGTGCCCTGAGTTCTCCCGGGGAAGTTGTCCCTGGATCACGGGACCCTGGCAGTGGCGGGCTGCACAGGCTGCCGGGAGGGGAGGTGTGGATAGTGACCTGTGCTTGCACACAGGCTTCTTGGTGGTTGCAGCAGGAGCCTTAGCATCTCATGCCCGTCTCTGGTATACACGCTGATAGCCATTGCTCGTGCCCATCTCTGGAGCTCTTTTAGGCGGTGCTCTGAATCCCCTCTCCTCACGCACACTGAAACAATGGTTTCTTGCCTCTTAGGCAGGTCCAGAGTTTTTCCTGGACTCCCTCCCGGCTAGCTATGGTGCACTAGCCCCCTTCAGGCTGTGTTCACACAGCCAACCCCAGTCCTCTCCCTGACATAATTTTTTGATCCCCGCATCTAGACCATCTTTTGATTTTACAAATAAGGGAATACTTGTCCAGAGAAGTTAAGCTATTTGTCAGTCCTACACAGTGTTTAAGAACACAAGCTCTGGAGTCAGACACCCTATTCTGTTCCAATTCTGTTAGTACCACTTACTAGTCATGTGACTTGGGCAACTCATTTCTCCCTGTGCCTCAATTTGTTCTTCTGCACTGTGATAACAGCAGTAGTTTTCATCTCATGGGGCCATCTGAGGATTAAATTAATTTTTTTGTGTAAAACATGAGAACATTCCTTAAGATGGCTGGCACATTCTTTTTGTCTCTTTATCCCTTCCTCAATCCTGCCACCTAGAATGCAGATTCTACCATATTGGACCATGATGGTGAGGGTCTCAGCCTAGGAATGGTATCGCCATGAAGAGGAAGAAGCCTGTGTTGCTAAGATTCCATGGGACGAAGCTGCCTTGCCAACCCTAGATACTGGTCTCCAGACTCCATTTACAGGAGATGCAAATAAACTTCAAACTTGGTTAAGCACTATCCTTTTGGCTTATTTGTCACTCAGAACCTAACCCTATCTAATACACAGGGTGTATCTTTTCTATCCTGTTATTTTCAACCATCTGTGTGGTTGTTTTAGGTGTCTTTTTCCTGCAACATATAACTACAGTTTGTTTTATTTAATCATTCTGATAATCTCTGTCTTTTAATTGGTATGTTAATTATTATAATTTATTTTAATTATACTCCACAGAACATCTTTCTTAATAATGTTTTCCCAGAACAATTCCCTTAATTGGATATAAAGCAGTTGTTTGCTAACAACCATATTAATTGATGACCAGGAAGCAATGTTTTAAGAATTTCATATCTTATCATTATAACTTATTGCTTATACAAATGGACATTTTAATGTCAGTTTCATTTTAGAAAAATTGTAAATTGGTGGAGAATTTTTAATTGAACTGCACTACTTCATGCTTTTTTGCCCCTTAAAGAAAGATAGGCTTGTGGTTAGGGTTTTATGTAGAATATCTGATTTTCAGGACTGGACATTGACTTTAAGATAAAAATATTTCTATAGAGTTTTTTTCTACTATCTTAATTTACATATTCTGTTTACCATTCCTTCTCTTTACTACTTTTTAATCTCCTTTATGTTTTCTGTTGGAAGCTATATAATTCTATATACCTTTTTCTTCCTTTTTTTTTCTTAACATCTTTATTGGAGTATAATTGTTTTACAATGGTGTGTTAGTTTCTGCTTTATAACAAAGTGAATCAGTTATACCTATACATATGTCCCCATATCTCTTCCCTCTTGTGTCTCCCTCCCTCTCACCCTCCCTATCCTACCCCTCTAGGTGGTCACTAAGCACCGAGCTGATCTCCCTGTGCTATGCCGCTGCTTCCCACCAGCTATGTATTTTACGTTTGGTAGTGTATATATGTCCATGCCACTCTCTCACCTTGTCCCAGCTTACCCTTCCCCCTCCCCATATCCTCAAGTCCATTCTCTAGTAGGTCTGCGTCTTTATTCCCATCTTGCCCCTAGGTTCTTCATGACCATTATTCCTTTTTATGGTTTGTAAGTCATAAATTGTATTTCTATTCTTTTGGGGATAACTTTACATTTTGAAAATGCTTACTAAATCATAATTTCACATTTTTGTACAACTACTGAAAAGTCAATGACCTAGTACAATTTAACTGCTCATTCAACACCTGCTGCATGTTGTTTTTGTTGTCTAGAATTTTAGTTTTCCTCTTTTTAATACAAAAAGTAAGTAAATCTCCCCTTCCTAAGTCTCTTAACATTCTATTTACTCTCCTCATTATTTACACAAAATGTGACTACATTAAACTATGCCATGACAGTAACAAAGACTTAAAAATCAGGACAGGAGTATTAAATATTGAACATTGAACTGTGGAATAAGTTCTGCACTTCACATTGCTTGGCATTCATTTCCTCTAGATATCTGGTAGATTGCTCCCTTCATTCCTTCAATTTTCTGTCCAAATGTTTTGTCTTCAATTTTCTGTCCTCTTTTATCAAAGAGGATTTCTTTTTTTCTCTTATTTTCTTTTATTGAGATATAATTCACCTACCATAGACTTCATCATTTTAAAGTGTACAATTCAGTGATTTTAATGTATTCAAAAGCTTGTGCAACCATCACTACTATCTAATTCCAGAACATTTTTATCATCCCAAAAAGAAACCCCTTACAAATAGAACAGTCATTCCCCCTTCTCCTCTCCCTCTAGCGCCTGGCAAACGCTAATCTACTTTCCTCTCTTTGAATTTTCCTGTTCTGGACCTTTCATAAAATAGAGCCATACAACATGTAACCTTTTGTATCTGGCTTCTTTCACTTTGCATAATGTTTCAAGGTTCATCCATGCTATAGCATGCTCTTCATTCTTTTTTTATGTTTGAATAATATTCTATTGTATGGTTATACTACAGTTTGTATATCTGTTCATTAGTTGATGGACATCTGGTTTGTTTCCCCTTTTAACTATTATGAGTAATGCACTTATGAACATTCATGTTCAAGTTTTTGTGTGAACATATGTTTTCAATTCTCTGGTATATGCATCCAGGAGTGGAATGACTGGGCTATGTGGTAAGCCTATGTTTAACTTTTTGAGGAACTTCTAAACTGTTCTCCAAAGTGGGTGCACTGTTTTGCATTTGCACCAGAAATGTAGAAGGATTTCCATTTCTCCACATCCTTGCCAACATTTGTTATTGTTTGTCTTTTTAATTATACCTATCTTAGTGGGTATTAAGTGGTATCTCATTGTGGTTTTAATTTGTATTTCCCTAATGACTAATGCTACTGAAAATGTTTTCATATGCTTTTTGGCCATTTGTATCTTCTTTGTAGAAATATCTATTCAAATCCTTGGCCCATTTTTCCAGAGTTGTCTTTTCATTGTTGAGTTTTAAGAGTTCTTTGTATGTTATAGATTCTAGATTCTTATCAGATACATTATTTGCAAATATATTCTATTCTGTGGGTTGTCTTATACTTTCTTGATAGTGTCCTTTGAGGAACAAAAGTTTTTAAGTTTGATGAAGTCCATTTTATCTATTTTTTGTTGATTATTTGTGCTTCGGTGTCATGTCTAAGAAACAGTTACTTAATCAAAGATCACAAAGATTTATATCTATGTTTTCTTCTAAGAGTTTTCTCTCTTACATTTAGGTCTTTGATGTATTTTGAGTTAACATTTGCATGTCCTATTTCCTTGTTTATCTTCTGTCTACTTGTTTTACCCACCATTGAAAGTCAGGTGCTGAAATCTCCAACTATTACTGTTGGATTGTCTATTTCTTCTTTCAGTTCAGACTGTTTTTGCTTTATGTATTTTGGGTCTCCATTATCAGAGCCATATAGTTTTATAATTGTTATATTTCAATGGACTGACCCTTTTATAAAATGTACTTTTTTGTCTCTAGCAACAATTTTTGTCCTTTTAAAAATATTAAAAAAATTTTTTATTGAAGTATAGCTGATTTACAATGTTGTGTTAATGTCTGCTGTACAGCAAAGTGACTCAATTATACACATATATACATTCTTTTTAATGTTCTTTTTCCTTATGGTTTATCCCAGGATATTGAATATAATTCTCTGTGCTATACAGTAGGACCTTGTTGTTTATCCATTCTATATGTAATAGTTTGCAACAATTTTTGTCTTAAGGTATATTTTGTCCTATTAATTAGTTGGTCAGCACAGCTCTTTTTTTATTGCTGTATACAGGGTATAACTTGTTCCATCCTTTTAGTTTCAACCTATTTGTGTCTTTTAATACAAAGTACATCCTCTATAGATGGAATATAGTTGGATCATGGTGTCTTATCCAGCCTACCAATATCTGCATTTTGAGTGGAGTGCTTAATCCCTTTACATTTAATGTAATTACTGAAAAGGTAAGATTTATGTCTGCTATTTTCTTATTTGTGTACTGTCTTATGCCTTTTTTTCTCCTTGATTATTCTATTACTGATTTCTTTTGTGTTAATTAGTATTTTCTAGCATATCATTTTAATTCCTTTTTTATTTTTTATATCTTTTAGTTATTTTCTTAGTGCTTCTCTGATGATTATGATTAAAATTGTTATTTACAGCAACCTTGTTTAGACTTAATTTTAGTAGTGCACAAAAAGGAGCTCCACTCCTTTCCCCCTTTCATCATGCTATTATTATTTTTTACATTACATCTTTATACACTGTATGCCTATTAATATAATTATTGCTCTATGAAGTTTCTTTTAAACCAGAAAGGAGGGGAAAAAGAAAAAACAAAAATATACACTTAAACTTTCTTTTACATTTACTTGTATAGTTAGCTTTACCAATGCTCTTTATTTTTTCATGTGGATTCATGTTACTGTTTAATATGTTTTTAACTCAGCCTGAAGGACGCCCTTTAATATTTCTTATAGGGCTGGTTCACTAGTGACAAATTATCTCAGGTTTTCTTTACCTAGGAACATCTTAATTTCCTCTTCATTTTTAAGGATAATTTTTCTGAATACAGAATTATTGATTGAAATTTTTTTCTTTCACCACTTTGAATATGTTATCTCACTGCCTTCTGCCCCCATGGTTTTTGATGAGAAATTAGCTGTTGATTTTAGTGAGGATTTTTTATAGATGATGAGTCACTTCTCTCTTGCTGCTTTCAAGATACTTTCTTTGTCTTTTGACAGTTTGATTATAATTCATCTAGGTGTGGGTCTCTTTAAGTTCATCCTACTTAGAGTTCATCAAGCTTCTTGGATATATAGATTAATATTTTTTAAAAAATCAAATTTGTAGGATGCTGACATCATCAAGATGATGACATAGGACTCAGTCTCCCTCACAAGAAGACCAACTAGGAACAATCCATTTATAAAACACCATTGTAAAAATCCCAGAACTTGAGGGTGAGGCCATAGCTTTCCTCAGACTACAGACACTGAGAAGGACCACATTAGATGGGTAAGAGAAGCAGTTCCACTTTGACTGCATCGCCCTTCCCAAAGACTGGCATAGCACTGAAGTGAGCCTACACTGTGAAAGTTTAGACTGCCCTAGACTGCCCTGAGTCTGTGGTTTCTCCAGTGGGAAAAAGAGAACCCAGCTTCCCCAGCATTGCCGAACACTTCCTGGGAGGCTCACTTGGGTCTCATCTCATGGGAATCACTGGGGGAACCTGTGGAGCTCAACCGCTGGGGATCATATAAAGATGAAGAAGTGGGGCAGTGCTTAGACCAACCAGCGCTCAGATCTTGGCAGATCATGTTCCTGCTTCAAAGTGCCTGAAGAGAGATTCCAGACAGCAGCCTATCTGCACAGCTGAGCTGGTGGCCCTGTCTGTTCAGAAAGCTTGGTTAGCAGTTCTGCTTGATTTGGATCCCTAGCCAATGGGCCATACCAGCTGTGGAGCACATGCTGCAGCCCTCCCAGAGAGGAGAGCAAACTTATAGTCCTGCCCAACTGCTTAGCAGAGCCTTCAGTCCTATCCCACTGGGAAGTGTGGCCACAGCTACCCAGTAGCTGCAGATCACATCCTATGGCCATCCTGGGCAGGGGAGCAAATTTGCACTCCTGCTCAACTACTGAGCATAGTTTATAGATCCACCCCTTCAGGAATGCTGGCCACAGATGCCCAGCAGCTTCAAAGCACATCCTACAGCCCAACTGGGCAGGGAGCCAAGTCAACAGCCCTGTCCAACTGCTGAACATAGTCTCTGGCCCCAGATAACTAGGGAGGCTGAACAGTGATCTTGAGCAGCCTTGGATCCCAGCCTACCACCCCACTCAGCAGCAGAACCCAGCATACAATCATGCCCTATTGCTAAACACAGCCTGTGGCCTCAACCAGGCAGGAAGCCCAGCTAGTGATGCAACCCAATTGCAGAGCATAGCCTGTAGCCCTACCAGACTTGATGGCTCCACCCAGCAGCAGAAGCACCGGAAGGGCAGGGGCTTCCTCTGTTTTGTTCATTGTTGTATCCCAGCACTAGAACAATTTATCAGCCCACGTGGATAGGTTAATGAAAATTGGGATCAATTATGTTCCACTTCCATTACTCTTCAATGTAATTCACATGCCAACTGGACTAAGTGCTAATTATAATCATGATATTTTGATAACACTTTACCATTTCAATGAATTCATGTAGCTGCTTTCCCGCAGTATCATTACTGACATTCAATTTTTAAGTAATGTTATGGCTAGTCATGGACCAACATTCTGTCTAGAAGGTTATTTCCAACTTGTTTTACTGAAAATGGAGGCAAAAATGAACAAACAAAGAACCCTGACAGTTGCACATAAGATTGCTAAAATGTTTTCTAAAAATAATCTTTTCCTATGTGGACTCACAGCAAAGGGTATATTAGGGAAAAAAATAAATGCTTCATAAGCAGAAAGGGTACTTGACAACATTCTAGCCCAATGTGTATTAAATAAAGTTTCATTTTTTCTATTTTCTTATTTTTTTGTACTTATATGAGATGATGGATGTCTAAACTTACTGTGGTAATAATTTCACAATATCTGTAAGTCAAGTCATTATGCCGGACACCTTAAACTTATACAGTTCTGTATGTCAATTATACCTCAATAAACCTGGGAAAAATTCTCCCCCCAAATCCTGAATTCTAGGAAAGTACACTCATGGTACTTAAAGACGGATACCAGATTAAAAAATAAAAGTTCATAATTGGGTTAAGAGGACAAAGAAGAAATAGTGGAACCCAGTGCTTGTTAGTCTAATTTTTCACCCTCAGGCCTACAGTGGTATATTTAGTTATCTGGCATTTCCCCTCTGGTTATATGTGGCAGAAAAAAAATGTGGTAGTGGGGAACTCTCATGCATTACAGCATGGCAATAACTACTAGATTCCATCTTTAGTTGCTTGCTCATAGGGGACTCATAACAGAATATGGTCTCAATGCATCATTTAAAGATGGGGATTTGTACCACTGTAGCCCAACCTTTGGCTGAGGATCTCAAGGTGTTTCCCTTACCTCACTCCTGATTAAGCACACACCCCAACAAGAAGCAGAGACTTGATTCTCCTTAAATTCATGATTGTTCTTTCAGAATTGGAGGCTGACTTTCCATTGCTTATACAGGACTTCCTCTCTTTCCCTTTCTTGCAGGCTAGAATACGAATGTGCCCAGAACCCAACTTTGACCAGACAGCGAAAGATGATGCCCTAGGGGATGGCGAAGCAGGGGAAATTCTTGTTCTTTAAATGACCACGTGAATTAGAACCTCCTCCCTCTAGTTGTGAGATTCTGATCCTACCTAGGACACCTCCATCAGTGCAGGTTGCTAATGCTTTATAAGTATTAAAGTTACAGTCTGTGTTTCATGATCTTGCTTTGGGAAATGTTGAAAGTATAGTGTTTAGAGTTAAGCCTAAATTGCTATAAGCTCACAACACAGAGCCTAAAGAAAATTCAAGCTTGTTTCTTTCTGATGTAATAATGCTGAGGGGAGCCATTAGGAAGGCGGCACTTTCAAATGGTAGTTCAGGGACAGTAAAACTATAAGGAAAACAAGAGATAAGAAACCCTAAATTTAGAAAACTGGTTAGCTCTGAGTGTGGAGGGGAAGGGAAGGGATATATAGGTGCTATACTGGCATGGCAAAGATCAATTTCTAGTTAGTTGACTTGTTTTGCTTTATGACAAATATAAACTTTATAAGTACTTTTTCCTGCTCACTATTTAATGAAAACAATTCAAAGGAAAGAAAGAAGTTAACAAAAAGAGTTCTTGCTAACAAGATGAGGAGGAAGATGAAACATTTGTCTACCAATTCTGGTAACTAAAGAGAAGGGAGAGAGTAGAAGAAACTAATATTTATTGAGCACCTACTATGTGCCAGGCATTGTCAAGGTGTGGTCACAAAAATTATTTCATTTACCTGTCACGATAATACCTTTAAAGTGAATATTAAGAATTTTTTTTGAGATGAGAAAACTGAGACTTAGACTGAATGATTTTCCAAGACTAAGTAACAAGCTAGTAACCAGAAAAACTGGGATGCAAACTCATGTATTTCTTGACATCAAAGCCCATGAAATTGGCTGAGTGGTATATGGCACTGTTTCTCAATCCTTAGTTGTTGGTTCAACATCTTCCCAATTTTTGCTATATCTAAGCACCTCTGACTACCACTCTCATGATTTCTATCATAGTGAATGTACCTCATTGCTATTTGCTTAATAGTTTTTTTCTTTAAAACTTTCTTGATTTTATTTAAAAAGAAACTTTGCATGATAGTTGGGAAATGAAGAACCGGTATCACTTACCAGTATCACTTACTTAATGCTGTCACTTAAATAGATAGCATTAGGATTAAATTGTGATTAAATTTTATCTGGATACTATTGTTTGTTGAAGGTTTTGAGCCTGAGACCTGTTTTCTATTGATTGGAAGATGATGAGCAAGTGTGTGTGCTGAAGGGATGCTGGCACCAGACAGAATCACCATCAGAATGATTGAGAGAAAACTGAAAGGAGAATTACAGCCTCACCACGCAATTCTATGGTGTTTAATGCTGTACTTGTGTATCAGTAAAACCTAAAATATTTCATATCTAATGGTCTCAAAATTTGAGAAATAATAGATAGACCGACATGGGTTCAAGTTTTTGCTCCAACAGTTTCAAGTTAATGAACTTCTCTCACTTAATGTTTTCTCATGTGTAAAATGGAAATGTACTTCATAGACTGTTGTGAACATTAAATGTGATCATACATGGAAAGGCCTTAGTACACATATTAGTAAATGTTCTGGGAAAACATCATTATGCTCTTGCACTCTATTATGTTGTTGCTGCACCAACCTGAGCTTGTAATTGTAGTTATAATATTGTTACTCCTACCCTACTCAAGACTTCATTGAGATGCTTGTTACAAATCACAGCCTACCTGCCACATAAACAGTTGGGGAAAAAGATCAGTGAGGAGGTGTATCACAGCAAGAAGTATTTGCTGAGCACCAGGACTGATGTGTAGGATGATACATTTTTCTGCTCTGCACAAAGGTACCTGGGGTGGAGAGAGCAAGTGGAAGCTGACATTCAACTATGTTACCCAAGCTAAACCACAGGCTCTGGCAGGGCTGTATCGACTTCAGCAGGTGCTTTTTCCTGATATATACAAAAGTGCCTTGTCAGTGGCAGCAATCCCTCTCCTCTCGATTGCCATATTTAGTTCCATGGGGCAAAGATCTGTGCACTATGAGTGATAACAGGAAAATCAGAAATAAAGAACTCTAAGCAAAGAAACTAAAGAAGGCACTGTGCTAGGGTCTTGGCCAAGGAGGACCAAGTCAGCCCTGGTCCCAGAACCCTGCCCAGCTCTGTCTCCATGCAGGGCCAGCCTTCCCTCCTGCATCCACAGGTGCTCACAGCAGCTCTGACTGTCTTTCCAAGCAATGTCAAAGTTCAATTCTAAAGTAAAAATTTTTATTCCCTGTGGAATTTTGAAGGTGGAGCTGAAGGATGGATAGGGACTGTATAAATAAGAGAGAAAGGCAGGATAGAGAAGGAAATCCAAATTTAGCTGTGGCATAGCTGGGTTATTTTTATTTTGGCTAATAAGCAAAATTCAGAAAAAGATCTTTTTCTTTTTGTTAACTTTTAAATAAAGAGATCTCTGCCTGTGTCACTGCAGTCATATTAGGCACTATATTTCAGGGGAGGGAAAGGAGACAATACTTGGAGTCAGCTTTCTTTGCTCTGGTTTTACCTTCTTTTCCTCATCTATCTGCACAAATCCCACCTGCAAGCAGGCCAGCAAAGGCGTCGGTCTGCACCTCAGGAGACAAGAAGTTATGCCACTAGGCCCTCCACTCCCTTTGCCATCCAGGTACTCATTGTGGGGTCTTGGGCAGGTCCCTTAGTCTCTCTTCATCAGTGGCACTGACTGAGTTCTCACTATATGCTGGACACTGTGACCAGTGCTTTACATGCATCATATTACGTAATCTTCAAAGTTGTAAGACGAATTGTGGCATTTAAAAATACCCTTATTATTACTCCAATTTTGCAGAAGAAAAAAGTTAAGGTAACTTGCTCAAAGAAGTACAATGATTAAGTAGCAAAGCTTTATCTAGACAGTGGAACCCGACAAGTTCCAAGGAGGTGTGTGTTCTTAGGTCCTTGGTTACTTAGACTTTTACTTCTATGAGGTCTAAGCTAACAAATCAAGTGACTTACAACTAACTATTGTATAAATGATTTATCCTTAGGGGATTTAAATAAAGTGTGTAAATATGGCGTTTGTTCAGGCTTATGTTCTGTGAGACATTCTATATACATGGTGTAAGGATAAAGAAGCCTGAGATGAGAGGTGGAGCTAGCAGCTCCTAGGCTACTGTACTGACGTAAGCCACTGCAGGCGATGTGAACATTGTGAAAGCCCAGTTGAGGTTCTTAGTGCCTTCATCCAGCGGAAAAGAGGACCGGCACAGCATCTCTTGGGTTCCAGGAGAGTGGGGGAAAAAAAAAGACATCATGGTCAGTAAAGGAGAGACTTTCTGCCTGTGACTGCCTTAGCAGAAGTTGGGAAAAGAAGAAATAAACAGTAAACTTATTATCAAGTCACCTCTGAATTAGGCCCTGCTGCATAATGTACTGTCTGCTGTAAATGAAGATAAATTTGCAGATGGGATCTTGGACTCCCAGCCTGGAAACTCTAATATGGTCCTGGGTAGGTGTATGTGAGCTTCTCTTGTTTGGAGTACAAAATGAACCATTATTCATTTATGATAGTCAATTTAAATAATCCTGGCTCCCCAGTTGCACAACGCAATTACAAAAATAGTTTTTCTTTCCTCAGTGAGGTCTTTGCTCCTTTGATAATTCTGTGATTTGGGGGCTTTTCAATCCAACAACCAGCCAGTGCTGTTTCTTTTCACCAGGAGTAGACAGCTCTGGAAAGCCTGCCCACTGTTGTGTTTGCAGAGATTTATTGGTGATCTTGCAGTCCAATGCCATCACGGCCTCCTGCAGGGGGAGCTTGGGGCACCATTCTAGGGATGGTTCTCAAATGTAAGAATTCTTGCTCTTGCAGTGACTCAGCTCACTCAGAGCTTCTCCTTAATGGGCTCCCTCAAACTCCATTTTTCCTTTTCTCTACCCATAGGATGTTGTCTTATGTTAACCCCAACATGCCAGGATTTCTGGGCTAGTAGGTCTCTACATATCCTCAATGTTCAGTCCTCACCAAAGACTTTGGGTATTGTCTTAGGTTGCTGGGGCTGCCATAACACAATACCACAGTTTTAGTAGCTTCACAGTTCTGGAGGCTGAGAAATCCAAGATCAAGGTGTGGCAGATTTGGTGTCTGATGAAAGCCCTCTTCCTATTTTGGAGACAGCCACCTTCTGGCTGTATTCTCAAGTGGCAGAGTTCTGGTCTCTTTCTTTTCTTATGAAGAGATACTAATCCCATCATGAGGGCTCCAACCTCATGACCTCATCTAAACCTAATAACTTCTCAAAGACTCCATCTCCAAATACCATCACATTGGAGATAAAGGCTTCTACATATGAATTTTGGGGGAGGACACAAACCTTCAGTCCACAGCAGGAATGAACTCTGTTTTTCTTGGGTTACACCTGATAGAGTGGGTGTAAATATGGAATCGTTGTAAGTCAGGGTTACAGCATCCTTTATAGCTGCTCCTATGGTCTCTGTTTGCAATGGAGAAGGGGGAGAAGTCGGGAGCTGGACCAGGAGTCCTTACCTCCACAAAGCCAGTATCATTTCTTTCCACCAGCATAACTCTTAAAAGTGAACTCCATGCCTCTCATGTAGAGTTCATCTCATTAGTCAGATGGTGTTATTTTCACCGCTATTCCCAAGGCTCACCTATTTCTTATTCCTCTTGAACGGCAGTTGGACTAACCAGTGTATATCTTCAGTTGTTTGGACTGATCATTCTTCCCATTGGTCACTTGGTTACGAGTCTAATCTATCAATCTATCAATCTATCTATCTATCTATCTATCTATCTATCTATCTACCTTTCTATCTATCTATGTATTTTTTTCCTGGAGATTGGTTTAAAATGAAGAAACTGAAGGGACTTGATTTTTGATAGACACTCTGATCAGGTCCCAGAACCACCTTAGAGATTGGTCTCATGGGCTCCTTGCCTTGGGCAAGGTATTTGATGGCTCCATTTCTCACAGAGTAGGTCATCCAAGGGGACTAGATAGTAGCAACCTTAGTTGAACAAGGAGGAAGGAAAAGAATATCCATGGGAATCAGGTGCCTGGTAACTCTGGGTTGTTAGAAGTTAAGAAAATAATAGGAAAGCCATTGAAAGATGATGGGGAAAAGAAATCTCAGATGACTATTGATTATACAGCTTAGTTCTAAGGAGTGTTGGCAGACAAGGGTTTGAATCCCAGCTCTGGCACTGATTATCTGACAAATAAACTACTTTATCTTTTCAGACTCCAATTTCCTCACCTATAAATTGAGTATAGAAAAGAACTTATTTCTGAAGGTTGCTCTACGGTCTAAATAAGACAATCCACATGCAATACCCAGTGCCTGACCTGGTAAGGCCTCTTGGTATTCTCAAGGCCACATTTTGAGGCTATTGGTGAGTTGCTAATGGATGCATGGATCTTCTTTGATAGTGCTAAACTCTGAAGAATGACATTTGACACAAGTTACTTTATACCACATAGCCTATCTCCAAAAATGTTAGAGGGATTTTGTATGTGTTTATTATAAATGAATTAGAAATCCTTAGACCAAATTCTAATTGACCATCTTTGGAAACAAAAATGAAAGGCAATACCTTAATAAAGAGGGTATATATATATATATATATATATATATATATATATACCCTCTCTCTATATATATACATATGTGTGTGTGTGTGTGTATACACACACACACACACACACACACATATACACACACACATATGGCTCAGTCTTACCCAAACCAGCTTGGTAGTCCTGAGCTCTGCTTAGGGTTTGAGGCAGAAAACAGCCTTGAATGTCTTTACCATCTCCCCCTGCTAGCTACCCATGTAACATTTTGTGGGTTGAGAGAGGAAGAGGAAAGCAAGGAGAGGAAGAGAAAAGAGAAGTGGATGGAGGTGAATCAGAGGCTGTAGAAGGAATTGCAAGAGGGAAGAGGAAGGGAAATGGAGATTCAGTCACTGAAACAGTCCCAGTCCTAACTCCTTCTTCTCCTCTCTCCACAGCACACAAGAAGCACTATGCTAATGTGCCCAATCTAGCATCTATTAACGCTTTAACGTTTCTCTTTAGCCTCCATGCATTCTGGCACAGTCTTTGCCTCAGGCATGCAAATTTGCATTTTCCCTTGACACTCTTTTAATATGCACTGGTACAAGTAGTTTTCTAAATTTGTCTGAAACAGCATTTGCAAGGTATTTTGGGAGACTTATGAAGAACTGGGCTGGAGTTAAGCTTAATTATTATTTTATATACTATCTTTTTTTTCTTCCTCTAATTTAATATCTAAGACAACTGTTAAACTGCTCATAATTTGAGAAATTTAAAGTTATAAAACAAAAAGAACTGTAACCCAGAGACCATCTTTTACTGGCAGAAAGATGGATGAGATGATTAAAGGTTGTTTCTAAATTAATTAAAAACATCTGTAACCACTGCAAGTACTGTGCTAGGATGCTAAAGTAGATAGAGATGTACATTACATAAATATATGTAATATTTCAAAGCACTCTCCACTTTTATATGGACTGAGAGGGGCTAACTCTCTGGGATGTGTAGTCCAACTATTTATTAGATTAACAGTCTCACAAATACTACTTTAGTCCTTTAATTCACTAATTATTAGGTAGTTCTATATTTTCAAAGGACCTGATTATACAGTTTATAGAACTGAATTAACAACATTTAGGAAATCATTTGGTCTTTAGTCTTAGCTCCTCAACATAATGAAGTTAGATGGGATGAAAATGAGCCCAGATGTTTTAAATAGGGAGAGGGCTAGATGAGCATTTGGGTGGCAGGTCCCTTCTGAAGTACTGTAGGTAAAGGTCTGTCCCCTAACATGGTTAACTGACTAACAGACTGCTGAGAGGCTGGGATCAAAGCTGAAATTGGAATCCACCTCCTCCCAGGTGAAATGATTACAGTTTAGCCCATGTTCATTATGAACCTTGTTCTTCTGGTTTGTCAGCCTCTCTCTTCCAGACTTCTAAGAGTGAGTTTGCTTCCTTCCTTCCCTATTACTATGATTCATGAAAAGAGTAATGTTGTTCAGTATGTTTATTTAACCAGATATGGTTTAACCATTCAGAGCTCAGACTTGAGATTAAAGAAAAATTCTGAGATTCAATTCCACTTTCATCATTTATCACTTCCCAGTTTTGTGATTTTAAACAAGTCACTCTAACTGAATAAATCCAGTTTCTTCATTTGTAACATAGAATAATAATGCCTACTTGATAGTGTTATTGTATGGTATTAAGGTATCTGAAAAATATTCAAGGTGGGACTCAAAATTCAAGATGGTGTTTGTGGAACTGATGAGTTAGTGACTCATGTACATGAGACTAGGTTTTGCCAAAAGTAGAGAAAATAAATTTTCAGGGAGGCCTATTAAGCAGGTAGAGGGAAAGATGAATTGAGCGAGGGAGATGGAGAAGCTGTCATGCTCTTTGTCACCTTCCCAATCCCTTGGGTTGATCTTGGTCACTGTGGACAGATTGGAACCAGAAGTTGACAAAAACGATTACTTGGATTTCAGTTAGAGTGGACATGATCTGAGAGAACGTGGTGTTCTCCTCCTGTAGGGACTGCTGTACCAGCATCTTGAGGACTGTTGGCTCTGAGAGAAGCAAGGGGTGGCACTAGGATGGGTGTTTCCATGGTGAACAACTTATGATGTGGTAGATGGAGGTAACCTCCCATGGCTTAGAGGGCAGTGGATGTTAACCAGATGGAAAGGAGGAATGAGGAAGAAGACACCAGACAAGTTTGCCTCAGGATGATTTGAGATAAGGACCAGTCTGTGAGCAAATGAGAGGCACCCTGTGGAAACACCAGATTGAGAAGGGGGAGTCAGGATTTAAGTTACTATTGTTAGTATTGCCCCATTTCTGCCCCAAACTTGTAAGCACATTCATGCTAAAAAAAATACTTTAAAAAGTGCCTACTACTGAAACAGATTAACTCTTTACTGGATGACAATTATGGTTATTAATTATTCATAATCATACCAGTATTTATTGAGAGTTTACTGTGTCTCAAACTTTGCTCTAGGCACAAGGGGATGCAGCAATGAACAACAACAAGAGTAAAACAAAACTGATCTCATGAAGCTGATATTCTAGTGGGGGATAAAAAGTAAACAAAAATACAATTTTGGATAATGATATACATTATGGGGAAAAAATAGAGACAACTAGAGAGTTTGGAGAGAAGTTAGGGAGAGTTGTAGTATTTGAGAAAAGATTGCATGTGTATGTGTGCAACAGAAGGGTGTGTGTGTGTGGGAGTTCCCTAATCATACTGTTTGATTTGCAAAGAACAACTGGATAATCATGCAAATAGGACACCTTACATTCCACATACAAATATTTCAACATGCATAGTTCAGCATTTTCTCCTTGTTCCAAATTTGTATTTTTGAAAAATAAGCCATTACAACCATTTTCTCAACATTCTAGTAGTTTAGTTTCCATTCAATCCCCAATGTTTTAGAAATACATCTACCACCATGAGATAACATAGACTCTCCGGATGGCCTAGAGAAATCATAGCATGGTAGTCTCAACTGCTGATAGTGGCTTTATTTTATCTGGCCCCCATATCCTAATATAACAACAGAGTTGGTCTTGCAGAGCAAAGACAAAAATCACCTTCAAGTGTTTGGTGTTGTCTCATCCAATAGTAGGCCTTTGTAGCCACCAGTAGCCTCTATTCTACTACAGCCTTCTCTGGTACAATGTGTGTTCAATTGGTATCTCTCAAGCAGGGCGCCCACTGCTGGCACTCATTGGTAAAGCCAAATTAGTTGCTTAGACTCAGGCTACGTTGTTGAGTTGGTGCCCAAACTCTACTAGTTGGTAAATATTTTGAATTGCTCTCCTGCTTTTAAGCGCATACCATTGAAGCTAATTTAAAAAGCCCAGCACAATACATGCAAATACATCCCTATTTATTCTTTGACCATATCCTTGCCCATGTTTTTTCTACAACATGAGAAAGCAACTACTCAGTATTTCTCTCCTCACAATGCCACCTGAACTGTTTCTTTACCCCTGATTCCCTTTTCCTGTGACTCTCAACAGATGGTTAGTTTGTTGAGGTAGGGGCCAGGTCTTACTGATTTTGCTTCACAGAAGCCAGTTGAATGCTTTCCATGAAGAGACACCTAATGAATGTGCCAATTAAGAAAATGTGTCCCAACTTGTTTCTTTCCCTGTGGAGGAGATGAAGAGGAATTTTAAAGAAATTGTTGACAGGTCATTAGCACACTCATCTGATACATAAGTTGGGTTGGTGAGGCTGCCTTTCATTTCTAAATTTGAAATATTTCCTAGCTGGGGAGAGGGTGCTTTTAGTAACAGCTTCCTTAGACTACTTAGCTTTCACCAAGGCCAGACTCACTCTGAGGTAGTTTTCTGATTGCACAGGTCTCCCTCAGCCATAAATTTATTAAGCGCACCACAGCTATAAAATTGGGGATGACAGGTTGATATAGTATTTCTGAAGTCACTTCCTGAGATGGGTTGTGATAACAGTGGATCAAAAATCATTCATATTTTTCCAGTAAGTAGTACATGTGTACTTGGTATTGTAACACCCAGATGAAAACTGATTGAGCAGTATGAATGAATACAAAATTAAAATCTGCTGAAGGGATTGTCTAGATTGTACATACTGTGCAAATATGGGAAAATTTTTTTATAATTATGACAGGTGATTTTGTCTTGTGTATATTCTCAATGCAATTTAATTTTAAGCATTAATTAAAATAGGAATTCATTTTGCATTTCTGGACATCTGGAATTCTGCCCAAGTTAGCCCCTGCTGTGGATTTAGGGTCAGCTATAAATATATATGTGAACAGTCTCTAGTGGGGTCTCTGATAATTTCTATTAGTTAAGGTCTAATGAAAATGAACAAGATGGTGTATTTTAAGAGCCAGTCCTTTTATACTCTAACTTACACCAAACAGCACACTGACATAATTGAGAATTAATATATGGACCCTGCCTGAATAAACAATCTCTGATAAGGTTGTCCAGCTATTGATGAGTGTGATTTCAAGTCCAGGTGGGATCAATGAAGAATTTTTAGATTGACTTTTTGAATAATAAAAGTCCGTGAGAATTAAAGAGTACATATATATGTATGCATATGTATGTATACATATGTAAAATGTTTATATTTTATATAATTTTTTTAAAAAAGCATAATGCTTCTTAAAGAGACACTTAAAATTTTAAAGTATGATTTTTATTAGAATTTTTTCAAGAGATCTGTGGCTAACAATTGACCAAATCTGCTTTCTCTTCTTCAGGGGCACCCAGCTAGACTACATTTCCCAGTTTTCTTTGCAGTTAGGTATAGTCACATGACTGAATTCTCAGCAGTGGAATGTGAGTAGAAGTGACATATTCTATTTCCAGGTCTGATGTAAAAAATCTCCATGGGTGATCAATCTGCCATGTTCTTTCTCTTTCAGGATTAAGGCAGATAAACATGGTGACTTTGGAAATCAGGACTTGAAGACTGTAGAGATACATGAGGCAAAGAGCCTGAGTCCCTGACCCACTGACTGAAGAAGAGCTACTGGCAGATTAGGAATACCTATTTGAAATTTAAATGCATGAGAATAAACTTTTATCCTATTGAGTCATTGAAAGTTTTAGTTTATTAGAATAGTTAAATGTGCTGTCTCTTGATTTCCAAACAACCTGTGAATATGAATGGCTGCTGCCAACTGCTCTCCTTGATTCTCTTCACCATAGGCATGCTTCTGCTTCATGTCTAATCTCTCTAACCTGCAAGGTGTTAGGTGATGGTGCCTTGCAAGGCACCTTTTCTCAATGTCTCCTCAGAACTTGGAGATATAGAAAGTTCAGGCTTCAGTGAAGCTTAGGACTTTTAGTACATGTATATTATGAATTAAACAAGTTATACTAAATTGGGCTAGCCTGGGTAACTGTGGAGGCTCTCCTGAGTGATAGATGTTACAAGTGAACATCAACTGAATAACAAGTGAATGTATTCTCCTTCCTTTTGCCATGTCCCAAGCCAAAAAGAAAAGTTCTGGGTTATTAGTATTATTTAAACATGATTTCAAAAATAATTCACTTTTTTCCTTCTCTGGCTATCTTTCAGCAGTTTCATCTTGTCTGTAGTCTCTGCCCAAATGCCATCTCTTCTTTATTTCTTCCTTCTCTCTCATCATTGACTTTTCCTTCATGAGGCTGAGAACTGCTGAGAGAGATTGAGTGGGAGCAACAGTTTTCAAGAGTTGGGAGAAACTCCAGCATCCCAGGGTACAAGGATTTTCTAGTACCATGGGCAGGGGTACACTCTCCCCACTACAACGCTCATGTCAATGGCCCTTATGGTATGTTCTTAAGGGGCTAGAGAAGTATGGAGTTGACCCTCTTGGTTTTTCCTCAAATATTCTGAAGAAGGAGTCTTTCATTTATAGCCTTGATGCTAGAGGAAGACGTTATTATAAATTCAAAATAACTATCTCTACAAGTTTCATAAATTGAAAATGGCTTCTAAGCTAGAAACTGACTATATTTCAGAAATAATGGAAGGTAATAGAAAAATATTACTCTCTTAACAAGTCTTTATATTATTCAACTTTACATCTATTGCAAAAATAGCTAAAAACACTAGTTGTTAGCTAGAAGATAGCTTTATGTCACATAAGCTAATATTAGGACACAATCAATATCAGCAGTAGGAGTAGTCTAATAGATAAGATTTTCTGAGACCTCACTATGTGCTAGGCATCATCTCCAACAATCCTATAAAGTTAGTACTATTATAAATATATAATCAGAATATAATTATCCATCTATCAAGTGAAGAAATGGAGGTACAGAAGGTTAAGTAACATGACCAATGTAGAAAAATCTACCAGGTCTTAAGGAACTAAGGTGTATTAAATATTGTATTATTTCAGATAATCCTGCAAATTGGAGAAGATACCATAAACACGCTCATTGCAATATTTGATCACAACTACTATTTAACTAACCAAGGATTCCCCCTCCCCCCACCAAAACCAAAACCAAAAAACAAAAAAAACTATTGAAAGCAGGCTGACCACTCAGAGAAGGAAGAGATGCACTGTGTTGCAATACAGCCTCTCTTGGCTGGCAAAGTCTCTACGAGGGCAGACAGTGCCTGTGATGCTGTATAAGCAAGGAAGGAGACTTCTGGATGTGAGAAATCTATTTCTTGCTGTGCCTAGGCCTTTTAACATCAGGACACACATCACCATTCAGAGAGAATTTAGAAAAAATCTACACCTTTAACCATCTATATTTATATGTATCCAAGACCTTTTTGGTTCTTGCTTTCTATGCAGATCAACAAAGTTGTGTCCTTACAGAAAGCCTATTTCCCTGTAGCCAATCTCCTGACTCTGATTTTTTTAAAATTTTTATTTATTTTTGGCTGCTTTGGGTCTTCATTGCTGAGCGAGGGCTCTAGTTGTGGTGGGCGCGGGCTGCTCTTCATTGCGGTTTTACGGGCTTCTCCTTGCGGTGGCTTCTCTTATTGCGGAGCACGGGCTCTAGGCATGCGGGCTCAGTAGTTGTGGCGCATGGGCTTAGTTGCTCCGCCGCATGTGGGATCTTCCCCGACCAGGGATCGAGCCCGTGTCCCCTGCATTGTTATCCACTACGCCACCAGGGAAGTCCTTGACTCTGATTTAATTGGAGATGTTTCTGATACTGCGACCATGCTCACAAAACCATTTCACTGTAGTTCACACTCAGACCTTGATGGAGAGGTCATGTGGTCATCTCTGTAGCCACCAGTGGTCATATATTTATGTTGCTGGTAATTTTCTACTCATAAAATAACTCACACTTGCATATGGTTTTTTTCTGGCATAACTTTATATTGTTTATTCATTTTGAGCCTCATTATGAATTTATAGTTGCTCTCCAACTCAATTGGTTCCAATAATTGAACTCAACATTTTCTCACAGTACCACCCCTGTGATCTAGCTGTGACAGTATAGCAATAGAAGACCATCGGATCGAGATTCTTTAGTTTAGCCATAGACAGCTTTGGAAATATTCTTGTTATTTTGCAGTAACAAAATGTCCTAGACTAACCTGGAGACTTTCTGCCCCGAATAGAGTCAGCTATTCTCCAAAGAGTCCTGATTCCTCTTGGGGGAATGACAAAAAAATACATTCACGTCATGAATTCTAATCTACTTCTATCTTACCTAAGGTCAAAACAGCTTTTGACCTTGTTTTAATATGAGGATTCATTAATCTAATAGTCCTACCTACTCTCTCTCTACTTTTTTCTTTGAGCTAGAATTTCCCTTGCTCTCTCCCTCCCCCACAAAGAAGCAACATGGCACAATAGTTAAGAAAATGTGCTCTGGTGTCAGATTGCCTACATGTATTTTCTGTATCACCATTCTGCGAGATACTCACACTCTCTTGTGCTTCAATTTCCCTCTATATAAAATACCTGATAGGGTTGTTCTCTATGTACATGTAAACCTCTTAGAACAACGTTTGGTTCGAAATGCTAAATAAACATTAGCTATCATTACTTTTGGAACTATATGTTTTACATTATCATAGGACTCTATGGATTCAAATTGAAATATTGCCTCAAACTAAAAATATTCACTTTATTTTCATGCTTATACCCTTGGCATCCTGGAATTGACTAAAAAATGTGCTGACCTAGATGATCCCCTTTGCCAGCAGCACTTTAAAGAATAACTGTCTAATAAGGTAAAGGAATCCTAAACCGTTTATAAGGTGGCACCCCAACTGCACAGTAAAAAAAAAAAACAAAAAACACCCTGGATTCTTATAAAAACATTAATAAATGGGAGAACAATGACAATGTACTCTTTTAGATTTTTATTAAAATTCTATTTTAATTACTTATTTTCTTGGCCATTTAATTATCACTTTTCTTCCACAAAAACTTTACTGTTGAACTCCAAATGTTTAACAACTTTGAGTGGAACTAGAACCATAATTCATTACTTCTGTAGTTTTTAGAAAGTTATTTATAAATGTCAGGAATACCACAAAATTAATATCAAGGCTCATCAGAAACTTTAAGAATCTTCAGTTCAAAAGTTCATGTGGGGCTTCCCTGGTGGCGCAGTGGTTGAGAGTCTGCCTGCCAATGCAGGGCACACGGGTTCGAGACCTGGTCTGGGAAGATCCCACATGCCACGGAGCAGCTAGGCCCGTGAGCCACAATTACTGAGCCTGCGCGTCTGGAGCCTGTGCTCCGCAACAAGAGACCGCGATAGTGAGAGGCCCGCGCACCGCGATGAAGAGTGGCCCCCGCTTGCCACAACTAGAGAAAGCCCTCGCACAGAGACGAAGACCCAACACAGCCAAAAATAAATAAATAAATAAACAAAGTAAACAATGCGTTTAAAAAAAAAAAAGTTC
The DNA here is from genome assembly GCF_028023285.1 of Balaenoptera ricei. NCBI lineage: Eukaryota > Metazoa > Chordata > Mammalia > Artiodactyla > Balaenopteridae > Balaenoptera > Balaenoptera ricei. Next base: position 80,446,169 of record NC_082643.1, read on the forward strand.
ATGTGGACCAATTTTAGTAGATTCATAAAGTTACAACTTGCTACCTGGGTGCCACCATATAAAAAAAACCCCTGGAAATACACAAACCAAATTTTCCTTCGTATTATAAAAATTACCTCTATACAATCCTTATGAAGTTGTAATGCACAAGAACCACTGAGCTCCAACTATCTTTCTTAATTTTATCACCACATCCTCTATGCAAATCATATGTCCTGGTCAAATTAGTCTTTTCACTTTTTTCCTACTATACCTATGATTTCCTACCTCTATATATTTGTTCACATAGGTTTCCCACCCAAAAGTCCTTCTCCTTTCACTCTTTCTCCTGCAATCTCATGCCCACTTAAAGAGCTGACTCAAATAAATCATTCTCTATAAAGATATCCCTATTCTTCCCAACTGGAAATGATCTTTCTCTACTATTTTTGGTGCCCTGTATTACTTACTGTTCCCTGTCTATTCTATTTGTTACTTTTCCAATTAGATGTTAAGTTCTTTGGCATCTGTTGGCCACAACAGCTAGTTTGATAAATAATTTATGCTATACTTGACATTCTAGGTGTTGAATGGGGATGAATATGATTTTCACTTCCTGGGAGTAGTGGCATAAGTAGTGAAAGAGGTTGCATGGACTCAGGGGTCAACATCCAGTTCCAGTTCCTCTGTGTTACTTTGAAAAAAATCACCCTGTCTTACATCAGTGTTCTTAGCTCTAAAAGGAATGGGATGCACTAGGTAAACTTTTAAGGCTCTTCTTGCTCTAAGATTGCTTTACTTGGTAATTACTTCCTCTTCCTTTTTACAAATGAAAGTGCATGTTGATTGCTTACCCATAACCATTTTAAATTTGAAAAATATTTTACATTCAGCATTTTACATTTGACAGGAAATTATTGTTAGAAACTGAGAACAACTATACTAAAGAGATATATTTAAAAAAAGAAGTATCAGAAGAATTTCATTTTACTGTCATCTGTTCCAAAGATCTCAAAGATGCTGGTTTAGAAAGGAATCACTCAAACATTTAAAATATATATTAAATACCTCTAGCTTAAGTTTGTTGACTTTGAAATTTGACTGGAGAAAGAAGTATTCATCTAGCCCACTAATTTAAAGAAATATGAAATATTCTTTTGATATTTTCTCAAAATTTGTCAGATGTGTCTTCAAAAAGAAAGATTAAATTTAATTTCTGGTAGACTATTATTCACCTTTATTCCTTTTCCAATTGGAATATATTTTAATTCATGTGTTCAAAAAATCAAGCAAGGAGATATAAAATTATGTTGATTTTTAAATAACATCTTAAGATTTTTCTATATTTGAATTGCCTACTTTCATCCAAATTTAATTCTAAATCAGGGAAGTCATCTTAATTGCAATTAAATAGAATCTTAGGTCTTAATGAATATAACATTGAAGGTATGTTACCCAAATCACCTCAATTTCACAGAAATTAACATTTCAATGCATTTTGCCCTGAAATGAAAATATCTTTGAAGAAACAATTATTCATGAAATAAAACATCTGGTGGAGTTGAATCAGAGACTGTGGAAACAGACAGCTTTATAAGCAACAATTCTGGCAAGCAGTTTTGATGAAACACTAGACTAAAATTAAGATTTTTAATATTCCAGAGAGATTTGGTCTTTTTTTTTTTTTTCAGTGTTCTCTCCAGGCTTGAAATAGACAGTATGAATTTTCTTCTTTAATGACATGAGACATTCTCAGGAAACAAAATATATTTTTTTCCATAAATATTAACCTCAGGAAGTTTTATTTTCTATTGAGTGAAAAGTTTGCTTTATTAATTTACATGAAAAGACCCTTCTCGGGGACTTCCCTGGTGGTCCAGTGGTAAAGAATCCACCTTCCAGCGCAGGGAACGCGGGTTTGATCCCTGGTCAGGGAACTAAGATCCCACATGCTGCAGGGCAGCTAAGCCTGTGCGCCACAACTTCTGAGCTCACGCGCCTCAATGAGAGAGCCCGCGTGCTGCAAACTACAGAGCCCACACACTCTGGAGCCCTCGCACCACAATTACAGACCCCACGCGCCCTGGAGCCCTCATGCCACAACTAGAGAGAGAAAACCTGCATGCCACTAGAGAAAAGCCCGTGCTGCAATGAAAGATCCCGCATGCCTCAGCGAAGACCCTGCGTGCTGCAACTAAGACCTGATGTAGCCAAAAAAAAAAAAAAAAAAAAAAAAAAAGACCCTTCTCAAAAACTGATATCAGTGTGTACAGCTCCACCCCGCCCTGCTACCAGTAATTGGAGAGACTTTACAGCTTCTTAGATTTTAGTTTGATGAGGAGAGATTGTCTTTAACTCATTTGGTCCGAGGAATTCTTGGTGATGTCAAACACTCCAATCTAGTTTGGTATTAAAACTAATTTCAGGTTTTATGTTAAGGGTTTTCCCAACCCTGGCATTCATTATTGACATTTTGGTCTGGATGGTTCTTTGTTGTAGGAATTGTTCTGTGCATTATTGTAGGCTGTTTAGCAGCATTCCTGGTCTCTACCCACTAGATGCCAGTAGCACACATACCCTCTGCCACTCAGTGTGACAGACAAAAATGTCTCCAGACATTGTTAGTCTCCTGGAGGGTAGGGGGAAAATCGACCTCCAGTTGAGAAATACCGTTTTAAAGGATTACATTAATGCTAACTCTAAAGCCACCCTCCCATCCGCACCCCCCCCCAAATTTGAAGCCCTGTTTCTACACTTACTAGTAATGTGGCCTAGAGCAGGTTAATTAACCTCTCTGAGCCTCAGTGTCTTCATCTGTAAAATAAGGATAATAATTAGCTACCTCATAAGGCCATTGTGAGGATTAAATGAGATGATGCACAAGAGCCACTCAGAAGAGTGCCTGGAACAGTAAGCCCTTAGCCAGCATTGGAAATTATTTTTATTATAATCCCCATAGCCTTTGAATAAAACTTTAATTTTCACAGCAGTGAAAGATTTAAAGGTTTTCTTACCAATTTTCTGAGAGTTATATAATTGATACTAATTAATGGGTATTTTTCCTTTTTAATTCCAGTTAAAATAATTAGAGACAATTTCTTCAACTAATTTTCAAGAAGGGAAAATGTGCCATAAGCCTCCCTAGGATTATGTATTGCCCCATCCTAGGGATAGAAGCCAGAACATGTTCAAAGGAAAGCATTTTGTAATTTTTTTCTTTTAAATCACAGGCTTTCTTAACAAGGTCTAGTTGGACCAAACTTTTACTTTAATAGTAATTGATGCAAATGCTAATAGCTCAACACCTCTAGATTTCAGAACACAGCAGTAACTGAGGCTGCACTGAAAATCTCAGCAGGCCCTGCTCTTATGCTCTCTGTAAACCTGAGGGCTACACCAGAAGAGGGTATGATTAAAACCAGTTCTCAATAACACCACAGGCACCCTCATGTTTGGAAATGGCAACTGAATCTTTTCCTTAAATTTGAGCTTAAAACAGTCACTTGACACCTTATCAAAATAAACACAGGTTGGGTTTATTTAAAAAAATATGGTGCTGAGATTTTAAGGAAACAGATCTTAAATCATCTCCCTTGGTAGCATTTTAAATTGCATTAAAATACAGATACTTAGCCCCTACTCCCTGACATTTTGATCCAGTCATATCTGAAGTATAGCTCTGAAATCAGATTTTTCTAAAGCTTTCCAGGTGATTTTCAGATTTTCAAACAGATTTGGAAGATACTACCTAAAGAAACGGAGGAATACCTATGAAGCTTAAGTAAATTTCTGAAAATAAAATAAAATTTCCCTGATGACTCTGATCATAAAATCCATGATTAATTTATTCATTTACTCATTCTACATATACTTATTGAGAGCCTACTACATGGCAGGAACTGAGTTAGCCACAGGCAAGGTGAATAACAAGTGAACAGAATAGATCTGGACCCTGCCTTCATAAAGAGTATCATTGACCAAGATGGCCTTAACAGTCCCTCAGCTTGACTAAGCTCTAGACAAATTTCTTCCTGACTTTAGGCCCCTGACCTCCCTTTTCTTAGAGCCTTTACTTCAGAAAATTTGCAATTGTAAATTACTTTTTGCCCCTTTGAGATGTAAATCTTCTAAAATCTTGGAATGTCTTTCTCAAAGAACTGGGAGCCATCCCTTTGAAATATAATCATCAAGAAAGATAGGGCCCCTCTCTCCAGTTTCTGTGGGAGGACAGAAGCCTAATTTGTTGGATAAATGCCAATTAGCAAACACAGATGGCCTGATCACATTGACCAACCTCCTTCCTAATGTCCTCCAGTTCTTTTGCATGAGCTCACCACAGTACTTAAATATCCTACCACCTTTTATTTCAGTGGAATTGAGTTCAGTATCTGTCCTCCATATCATTAGTCTTGACTCCTTTTGCAATTGTCTTGAATAAAGTATTTCTTGCCTGTTTTTTCTTTGATATCTATGTCATCTATTTTGATCTTTACTGTTCATAAAAATCACCTGAGTTTGCTAATCCAGTAAGTCTGGGTATGATCAAGGAATCTGCACTCATAAGCACCTGCGTGATATGAGCAGGACAGAGAAAGAACAGACATTGAAATCCATTGGTGCCCATTGTCTCACCATACATAACATTAAGGACTGGATCATCACAGGCAAAGTCACAAGACCTAGAAGCCAGCTGCAAGGGTTCACAAAGGCCAAATCTTAGACATTTTGACCATTGAAATAATTAAGTATAGTAATTATTTCAGAAACATTGTACAAAATGGAAACCCATGGATACATACTGATTATAAATAAATGAGTAAGTAATTGTGGAGAAAGGAAGGCTCTTGATTACTGAAGAAGGCTGAGTGATGATTGATTGATGTTACAGAGACTGGAGTTTAAAAATCAACCTTTTGTAACTATGACAGTAAAGATTAGTCCATGTAAGAATCACCAATGAGTGATAAATCAAGGGGGAAATTTTTGATGCAGAGCAGGATATATGCATGGTTGAAAAGTATCTCTCGACAGATTGCTTGTTAATTGCAAGAGAAAAAATAGTAACTACATGATCGTGTAACTGGACCATACCTTGCCCAGGTGATTAAGGTTAACATCAACAATGAAAGGCAGAGGGACATCATGTGCCACTATATGTGATACACTGAAAAGGACATAAAATTACTTGCATAATATTTATATTAAGAATAATCTAATCATGAGGACACATTAGAGAAACTCCAAATGATGATCTTTCTATTAAGAAGGAAAGGGGGGAAGGATGTATGTATTCTTCAAAAATGTCAACGTCATAAAAGATAAAGAAAGGCTGAGAAATTATTCCAGATTAAAGGAGACTCAAGAAGTCTGAAAATTAAATGGACTGTGTGATCCTAGACTGGATCTTGTACTGAAGAAAAAACGCTACATAGGCCTTTGTTCCATCTGTTGATAAAATTGCAATACGGTTGATAGATCCCTTAGAGTTAAAAATTATATAATGATTATGTAAGAGAATATCCCAATTCTTAGGACATACACATTGAAACACTGAGGGGTAAAGGGACATACTGTATATAACTTATACCCATGTGGTTCAGGAAAAATATAGGTAGACAGCAAATAATAAAGGTAAAGCAAATGGGGCAAAATATTAACAATGGTGAATCTGTGTAAAACAGATACAAACATTCTTCGTACTATTCTTGTAATGTTCTTGCATGTTCAAAATTCTTTCCAAATAAAAAGTTTAAAATATGCCATTAAAAGTGCATGTTTATACAATGAGGAAACCAATAATTCCATAAAGCAAGCCACTGCATGGCCTTTACACAGCTGCAACTAAATATTATGCCCTTAGCCTTTACAGAGGCTTGATTAAGAGGATGGTTTTTGAGTATTATTTATTCTGTTGTTTAATGTAAGAAGAAAGCAACCCATTTACGCATTTCTCTGTGACTGCACAACAAGGGAAGAGCTTGGTTAGGGAAAAGCTTTACTAAAGAAAAAAACTAATAAAATTGTTAATTTCCTTTATTTCAACATGGAGCGCCACATAGCCCTTTGGTTTTCTTCTTTGCCTTGACAATTTAGAGCCAGTTTTGTTATATTGCAATAACTCTCTTTCAGCCTAGGTTGGCTGGTACAAGAGACAGCACCTTTCTTCAAAGTTTCACCTCCTTCCTTATTATTTACCTGTTTAAGGTCTATGTTGTTGACCTGAAACAAATAGCCTGCCAGCTATTTCACCAGCAAAGATGGGTTTATTTGGATCATCAGAGAATTGCAATTCAGGGTCTGCAATCATGGTGAGCTGCATGCAAGTCCCCACCCAGCAAAGGAAGGAGAACACTTTAACAGAGAGGAAAAGGAAGTTAGGAGGGCTATAGTAAACAGAGTCCATGACCTTTTATTGGCTGAGTGCTTGTCAAGAAAGAAGAGGAGTCTTTCTTTTTCCTGTTGGGCTCTACTATCATCGCAGGGCATGGAAGCTCCCCTTTTTGGTCTCCCAGCTCTATTTAATTGAGATTTCTGTTTATTCACTTTACAATATTAATGGGCCTCAATTTTGGGGGTGGTATTTTGGCAGTTAAATGATAAACTGCATCAGAGTGTTGAAAGTGTTGCATTATAAATCAATATATAAATGGAAATGCTATACTGAAGCAAAAAATGGACTAGGCCTGTCCTCTAGAATTCAGAGGCAACTTTCAGATTTTGATCAAATGCCACAATCTGGGGAACCTCCTGACAAGTATATCTCAAATAGAAATGTCCTTCCCACTATATCCCCCAACTATGGTCACTCTCTATCACTTTACCCTGTTTTATCTATCTGCTTTGCATTTAGCGCCAACTTATTATATGTATTTGTGTGTACTGTTTGTCTTCTTCTAAAACATAAATTCTATGGGAGCAAAAGCTTTGCCTACATTTTTGTTTACTGCTAAAACAATGTTTAGCAAATGAATGAATGAAAGAGAGCATGTCCCCATAAATTCATTCCCTGGCTCTTTACTTAAGAGCCAAGGTAAAGTTTTCCATTATATCACAATCTTTACTTCTGTAACAAGATATAAATATTCGATATACATACACACACACACACATATATATATCTGTATATGTATATCTGTATATGTATATATCAGTCTTTGATGATTTACAAGGCAGATACTGCCCACCTCATTACCCTCACCAGCAGCAAAGGAATGGAGACTAAGGAATTGTGTGTGTGCATGCGTGTATTATTATACCTTTTTACTTATTTTATTTAAAAGTTCCCCAGACCTTAAGAAAGGAGAAAACACCTGATTCTAGGCATTTGTTTAAAGTGCCTTTGTGTGTGTGTATGTGTGTGTGTTGTGTGTGACTACTGAAACTGGACAGTGGGGGGGTGCTGGAAAGAATAGGATAAGAAGGAAGGAAGAAGTCTCAAAGTTACAAGTGTGAACAGAGTGTGAGGCTGTTGTCTCAGAAGTGCTGGGCAGAAGCATCTAGAGAAGGAAGGATGTAGAAGCCATCAAAGGCCACGTTGGCCAGGCCTGCTCACCAGCTAAGGACCCGGTTGGCTTACTGCCCAAGGCACCTGGGAGGGAGCGAAGAAAACTCAGAAAGGGAGAGGGACAAGAGGCCCCAAAGTCAAACAGTTTGCATTGAGATGGGATTGTCTGTCAACCAAAGGACTTTAGATTTTATCCTTCTAGGGAGTCATTGAAGAGTTTTAAGCAAAGGACTGACACAATTGCGTCAAGTAAAAAAGTCATCTGGTGGTGATGGATACGTATATTAGTTTGAAGGTATACGTTTATCAAAATATCAAGTTGTATATCTTAATCATATACAATTTTTATTTTTTAATTATACCTCAATAAAGCTAGGGGGAAAAAGCACTCTGGTGGCAAGATGGAGAATAGTTTGGAGAGAAGGAAGACCAGAGGTAGGGAAACCAGAGCTATTGATAAAAAACTGGCAGTGGCAGCCCTTTCTCTTTTCTTTACACATGATTGAATTTTCTGAATCAAAAAAAAAAACTATAGCAAAGATAACCAAATGTAGATTTTCCTCTAAATAACACTATATGTTTTAAAAAATTAATGTTTTTATATTTACATCTCTGTAAGTGTTGGGCCTATTTAGAAGTCTTTTTTTTTGTTTCTATCCATGGATCATTAAAATGGTTGACTTTTATTTTAAATTTATTAATGTATATGATATTAATCTCTTTGACCAAACTCTTTATAAATTTGTTTTTAGAACCTTTGCCATTTCAATTGATGGCATGATGAAATGATGAAATATCAGGCTGTAACTGTTATTTTCTTCTGAAGAGTTAATCCATTTCATTATTTGCTCTGAAGTAGTGGATCCAGAGCTATAATATTTCATAGTTCTGTTGATGTTGACAGCCACATTCATTATAAGCAGCCTATTAATCCTACAATGCTTCCTTCACCTCAAGGATCAGTAAGTTCATCAGACACCCATCTTCTGGAAATCTGCAGGGTGTAGCAAGGAGCTTGGTAAGTAAGAGCACAGATGTTATCAGTTGAAAATTTGACTATTTTTGTAATAGAATTCACTAGTAAGACCTTTGAGCAAGCAAACAGAACTGGCACACACTGCCTGGTATATTATTGGTCAGTGACAAAGTATAAACCAACTACAAAATCTAGGCACGATGTGAGGGGATGATGGAGACTTTCCAAAAGGTATCATGAGCCAATTCCAAAGGTCGTTCTGGACATCTGATTGGGCAAGGCATGACAATGATTTCAGGAGGCCTACTCTCATCTGTATTTGGAGCTTTTACTACTTTCTCTCTAAAAGTAAAATAAAAAGTCAGTACAACTAAGCTATCAAGTTTAATTGTAGCAGATGGGGAGCAACTGGAGGGTTAAATACCATCCAAATAACCCTTTCCAGACTTCTCTTCACCAATCATGAATATTAAGCACCTCTTGTTTTTTTCTGCCCTTTCTATGTAAGTTTAACACTCACATTTCATTTAACATATCTATGTCTTACATGTTTCTTAGGTTATTAACTTTTTTGTCCATATATATCTAACTCACCTTATGAGTTTTCCTGTCTTTATAAGTACTACCTTATTTATTAATTGTGCTCAGCATATCTTATGAGTTTCATCTAGCCCATTTGTTTTTCTCATCCTCTATGTCAGAACTGAAGTTCTTAAATAATGCAGCAAACTTGCACTGTAGTAGTTATGCAAAATGAGACTTCTATCATGTTATTATAATTATTAACTGAGTCATATAAGCAGTGATTAATAAATTTAAGCAGTTTGGATAATTAACCAAAAAAAAAAGGACAATTGTAGGATTCCACCCCCCCCCCCCATACTCTTTAAACAAGATTTAAAAATTATTTGCTTCTATGTAATTTCTCTTACCTAACATGAAGGTAACCCTATTATTGTTTTTTCATCTAGTTCTCTAATTTTGCTTTAGTTGGAACTAAGTTAGCTTGAGTAACAGTAAATACTCAAAACAACAACAGCTTAAAAACAAAGTTTATTTCTCTGTCATGTGTGTGAAATAAGTTTTCCAACTGAGCAAGAACAAGGAAAGAAAAAAAGAAAGGCAAACCAAACTGAAAAGTTAAACACAAGATGTTTATTTATAGGCATCAGCTAGAACTTAAGTCATATGACCATACTTAAATCAAAGGATGCTGGCAATTGTCTTTTTTTCCCCATTGGCCATGAGTTTAGTTAAAAATCAGCATTTAGGGAAAAAGGAGATAACACATATTGGAAGAAGAGTATCAGGCTCTGTCACAAAAGCCTGAGCAGAACCAAAATTTCCACTAAAGTGTAAAAATGTGATTGACCTGTAAATAGGACAAATGTCCTGCCACCTTGTGGGAATACCATCATTTTCTTTCCAATCTAAAACCTGACGTAAATCCAAATACATATTATTACAACTCTCCCTAAAATGTGCATAATTATGATCAAGTGAGCATATGATTAAACATTTTTCTGTAAGACTTTAGATTCAAAATAACCAATAATTATCTTGTGCAGCATACTTAGCAAATACATCTTATTACCATAATAATGTCAAGATCATATTAAACCAAATATAAAACTTTGGAAACAACTGAAAATGAACATAACTCTCCCTAAACAGGTGCATGCTTTTCTCCTCTCATCACCCTTTTCTATTTGCTTGGGTTGTTTTTCCCCTGAACTTTACATTTTCAGAAAAGTAAACTACTCATCTGCCCTTCAATATGGGTAATTTGTTAAAAGCTAGAACTTTATACATTTCTCTTCCAATCACTGGCTCTAGTCAATTTGAGGTGGTTGATCTCTAGATTTCCTTTGAGATCAAAGGAAATCTTTGGTAAGGAATGACCTACTTTGAGTAGGTCAAAGTAGGCCTTTGAGTTGGTTTCCATGTTAAATTTTCATTCATTGAAGTTCTCCAACCAAAAAACTTGGCATTTTCCAACCTCTCAATAGATGATATCTACCCTACCTGCTTTGGGAGAAAAGACTTAAGGTGGCTGGGCAAGGGGGCTGTAGTGCTGTCTCTATTGTATCCTATAATGCCTGAAGTCTTATGGGAAGGGAACTAATATTTATTGAAACAATTACTCATTGCTGAACACCAGAAATTGAAGGTTTATTCGATATACTTTAGTGGAATTGTATTGTTTTCTTAAATAATCATACACAAAAATTTCTTGTTAATCTTATTCTTGGATATTTTATGTTTAGCTTTCACTGACGTCTTTTTTTTCCATTATATTTTCAAGTTGATTTTTCTTGGAATATAAGACAGCTATTGACTTTTATATATTAATTTTGTAGCTAGCTACCACATATATTTTCTTACTGTTTTAAATAAGTTTTTCACTTAATTCTCTTGGGTTGTTCAAATGTACAATGGTATGATCTATGCCTTGTATTTTATTCTCCTACCTATTTCTTTTTAGAGGTTTTCTGCTAACCACCATGAGGAATGACAGTCCCTGGTTTATAACTTGACTCCATCTGAGATGTTAGAAGCTTTACACCTATTCACTAAATTAAATCCCAAAGCTACTTATAAAGTGGGTATAATCCATATTTCACAAAGGAAAATTACCTAAGGTCACAAAAGTAAACAAGGGAAATAAATATTTTTTGAACCCAGATCTGTTCTCACATTTCATATATTTTCTATGATTTCACAGAATAAACCCAAAAGGAGAAAATATAAGATTCAGTAAAAAAAAGTACGATCTATTCTCCAGCTAATGCTGGAGATTTTCATCACAGGAAAATCATAAATCAGAAAAGTACCTATTCCAGTTATGTATTGCTGTGTAATACATAACCCAACCTCAAGAGTGTAAAACTATATACATTTTATTATACTCATGATTCCATAGGGCAGATATTTGGACAAGGCACAGTGAGCATAGTTTGACTCTCTACAGGGCACCACACAGCATGCCACGTTCTGCTAACAGAACTGTTAGGTACAGGTAATGTTGTAGTTTTGGCTATATGGGTGACAAGATGAGGCCACATAGAGAGGGAGACAATAGAATTTGGAGGATCTTGCCTGGCAGGCCAGGAACTTTGGATGTTTTTCTGTAGACAGGCTTTAGAGGAACAATGACCAAATTTGCATTTCAGTTTATTCTAACAGCATTTTGAAAGCTATATTGGAGGTGACTGAGGCAGGAAGCAGGGGATATGTTAAGGAGAAATGACGAATGTTTATACTGGGGCAATAGCAGTGATTTGCCGGTGGATTATATAAGGAAGTTTGGGATAGGGGTTGAGTCTAGGAGGATTCCAGGCAGAACTGGATATCCCAGCAGATGGTGAGGCTGTGCAGGAGGCCAGAATGACATGGAGGGAAAGAGGGATGATGAATTTCATTTGGAAACATTAAATTTGACTTGTCTGTGGGAAATTTCCCCATATTACTTCAAGAGGAATTGTCAGGTAGGTAGCTGTCAGTCTGTGCTACAGTCTGAGGAATCAGCATATAGATGGAAACTGAAGCCAAGGGTGTGATTGAGATTGTATGGGGAGGTTTTCAGAAATAATAATTTAAAAAGGAATAAGGACAATCACTGGAAAGTACCAATAATTCCATCCAAAGCTGAGTAGGAAGATCAGAAAGCTAGAGGAAAAACTAAGAGAAAGTGGATCTGTAAAGTAATTGAAGGAGAATGTTAAGGAGTTTTTGCTCCATAGGTTCATTTGAACTCTGTGACTGAAACAAAGATATTCTCTCTCTAATGCTAAGGATTGGGCTCCTTAAATCATCAACAGGAGAAATTTTTAGTGACAGCAAAGAAAGCTGTAGTGGTTCTTGCTTTTGTCTGCCCATATCTTTTTTTTTTTCTGGCAATCCCTCCACCTGCCTGGTTCCCTGAGTGGAGGGCCAATCACTGGAATCCATCTTGCTGGTCATAGTAATTGGTTCACAGTATATGCATGGGAGGAGCCACACTGTTTTCCCTTTCTTTTCTTTCTTTCTTTCTTATTTTTTTTTTTGCCTCCTCCTCTCCCCTTTCTGGAGTTGTATCCTATTGCTTGCATCAAGAGCTGATATTGGCTGGTTTTAACAGCTGGCATTTTTTATATGGTGTCTGTTCCAACTGGCCAATTGTTAAATATACTGAATATGATCCCTGTTGCCACCAAAGCATGTTAACTGATTCAGATGTTTAGACTAACTGAAGAACAGAGTTTGATCTGAAAGGAAGCTGTAAAGTACCTGAAACAGGCAACCTGTAAATTATGACCCAATTATTTTCAGGAAATATCAATCTAAAGTGAGGCCTTGTAAGTTGAAGTACACTTACGATTTTCAGGGCTTTTGCATCAGAAGGACAAATGAGTGAGCATGCTAAGGATGCTGGCCAGGAAGTTGTTGAAATGATGTACTAGGAAGGAAGAAGAGTCAGCAAGGGGCTTACTGATTTGGAAAGAAAGGTGGAGTCAAGAGACTTGAGGTCTCTGTGGGGCCAGAGTGGAAATAAGGGGGCTGGACACACTGAAGGATGAGAACTTATGGTCTGAGAATGAGGGACTGGAGTGCTGTTATTGAATATGCATAGCCATCCTGCCTGGAGACAAGTTCTAGGGTGTGAGTAAGGAATGAGGTAGTGAAAGGGAGCGAGGTGGAAACTCAGTGTCTAGTATGTTGAGCAACAGGATAGGACTTTGGATGCATCTGCTAAATGGATGCTTGACATCTGTTAGGATTTCATGAGGACAAAATATAACTGAAGCAAATGTGTGTGAGTTAAGACATATACATCACTACTGTTGCATTCTGTCTCACGATATCTTTACAGATTAGATTTCAAGCTGTTTAAGAATATTTCCTTGACTCCTAGCTTTCCTAATGATGGGTCTAACAGCCTAGTTCCTCACTCACTTCATATCATTAAGGTTATATTTAAAGCATGTGCTATGGGAAAAATATAATATGAATCTTGATAGTCAGATATTTTATAGGTGAACATGCTTTTTCAAGACTGAAATTCAGTGTTTCTGAATTTGTAACAATATTCTCTCCAAAACAAGAGTGAGTAGAACACCTTGATGAATTATTTTTTCTTGAGAATATATTTTCCCATTTTTCTAGTCTCACTTGAAATCATTTTCCATAGTTTATGGAATAACACTCTAAGTATTTATAAGTCATGGAGATAGTCATTTTGCTTTGAGATATAATTACAAATCAACATGTAGAAGTGCTAAAACAGAAATTTTTCTAAGTTAAATAATAACACCAGTATTTATTTCAGATATTCAAATATTGTCTTAAAAAGAGGAGACAATTACAGTTGTAGGTGAAAGGCTAGGAGTATTTATACCAAACAGAAATGTGGTAATTCAGAGAAAATGGGTAAATGCCCATAGTAAACCAAGCATGCTGATACAATGTTTAAGACTGACCAAAGAAGACCTCAAAATGTTTGAGCCCTCATCTTAATGTTCCTTTTTTTGTGTGTGTCAGGGGGAAGCTCAGCTGGGTGCTCTGTGATGACCTAGATGGCAGGGATAGGGGGGTGGGAGGGAGGTCCCAAGAGGGAGGGGGTATAGGTATACATATAGCTGATTCACTTCATTGCACAGCAGAAACTAACACAACATTGTAGAGCAATTATACTCCAATAAAAAAAAATAAAATAAAAAACAAAAGAAACCAAACAAACAAAAATTAATGCTTCTTTTAATGAAGGCAGTATGACACAAAGTCCATAGCTTCCCTTATGTATTAAAAAACTCTCAAGAGACCATATACTTTCATGCTCCTGTTTTTAGATTCAACAACACTTTACTATTTTTTCTCAAAATATTCCTAGGAAGAAATTCCCAAATATTTATCAAGTATTTTTTCATTGTCCCATAAGAAATCTTTCTCTGATTCTAATTCAAAGTTTTTTAGTGCAATTAAACGATATGGAGGGAGTTACATGGATTTAGTGCTTACAACAGGAATAGTTTCTTTAAAATCTGAATAATTCATGATACCAATTCAATAAACCAAGTGAAAATGATCACCTTGCTTTCTGGGCCCTAAAAAGACAGCAAGTGGAATCACTTATCTGAGTCACTGATGGGCTAGGTGAAGAAGATGGAAAAGGCCTGAGGCAGATATTAAAGGGGCAAGCACTATACAACCATAGGGATATGTCTGAATAATCTATTCTCCTTCTTGGAATGGCCCTTCTTTCTCTTCTCCATGATCTTTTAGCACAAATGTCTTTTCTCTGTGGAGTGTTCATTCATCCACTTCCCCAGACAGAGGTCATCCCTTTGCACACAGCTCCTCATAGATATGCATATGTAACCCATTGTACTGTAATAACTTATTTAATGTCTCTCAGACCATAGTGAGGTTCCTCAGGAGTCCTTCATGTCTGGTTCAGTGCCAGTAATGTTAGATTCATTATAAGAGACTTATTATCATTAGAATGGTTACTTTATTCAACACATTAAAACAGTCAAGGCACCATACTTTCCTCAAGTGACAAAAGGATGTGGTTACAATTTGATGTTAAAGAAATTAGATACTTCCCCTTAATGTCTTTTAATCCACCTGTCAGAATTATAAGGCAAGGGTGGGAGTGGTCAGCTAACTCAGCTACTTGAGATTCTGGGACTTCCTGAGATCACAGGGAGAGAGATATGAATAGGCTGAAGATGTATAATATTGACCAACTTTTATGAAGAAATGATAATCTGGGAAACATCTGACATTTTCCTGAGGTCAGAGATCAACCCAGCTGTATGTATTATGGTGTTTTCAATCCAAATTAGTGTTGTCAACATTAAAAAAAATGCTTTTGTGGGTGGAAGATTCTCATGAAATAATCCAAGAAATAACAGCAGGGGAAGGGAGACAGGCTGGCGAAGTCAGGACAAGTCACGGGTGTTAGTTTTAGTTAGATTCCCTACCAGCTTGGGCACTTCCCAGATGTGTGGATTTGAGTGCATGATTTAATCTTCTCTGATTTAATCTCAGCACCTTTAAAATAGCAAAAGTATGTGTCTCACTGTTCTGTTTTGATAATTAAATGAGACTGGGTATATAAAGCATATAAAAAAGGGTAGGTATCAATAAATTTTAGCCTTCTTATTTTATCTGAAGTCTAACCAATATTTATTCCATAGTTGAATAGTTCTTGAACTTCAGTGTGCATAAGAATAGGCTTGAATTCTTATTAAATTGCATATTTTTGAGCATCACTACAAGAAATTTTGATCCAGTTGGTCTACGAGGCCCAGAAATATTTTAAACAAGTCTTTCAGGTGATTCGATATAAGTGCATTTAGAAGACCACACTTTAAGCAAAAGACCACCAAGAGCCATTTAGGTAGAATGGTAGATGTGTAGTATATGGTACAATGTATTTATAATTTTATGTAGGCTAGAGTTCAGTGATGATAATATAAGTCTATAAGAAAGGGGAAAAGTATGGGTCTAGTTGGTTTCAAAACAACAGACAATTTTTTCAAGATTCTAAAGGAAAGGACACTGTCACTTTTACTGTGAGAAATGTTACCCGCCCGTCCCCTCCCCCGGCCCTGCACCCCGCAGCTCTCCTGTTATCTAAACACAGCAGCACCAGCCAGCCAAGGAATGATTGTGAACCCACTGAAATCTGTGGTCATACTGACAAAGATGGTCTCCCTGAACAACTCCATTCAGGCTTCTCTGAACTCTCTTCTGAACTAGGACGGAACTTACAAATGCCCCACCCCTCCCTGTCCCACTGCTGGGCCTGCACCGCCCAGATGTAGCAAGAATCCTGCCAAGTCAGTTTAGAGAGAATCTCACCACCCTTGATATTTAATCACCCTGGTCTGCCTTTAGCAAGAATCCTATTAGGTCAGTTTAGCAAGAGTTTCCCCACCCTTGATATCTCCTCTTAGTAGTTTTCCATCCACCGACCCCTCATTCTGCTCCTTGGCTCTAAATCCCTACGTGTCCTTGTAGCATTTGGAATTGAGCCCAGTTCTATACTGAGGTCTCTTTTCTCCTCATCTGTTTTTACTGCTTTAACTCCTGTCTAGCTGTGATTCTCTTTAACCATATATAAATGTTAAGTCTATTTCTGTACCCACAGAGTGCTGCTCACCACGGTACCTACTGTACTTAACACATGTGCACATTTTTATGAGTAAGTAACACAGAGAACGTGCCTTCCCCAGGCATTTGAAACACCTCACAACACTTTATATTTGGAAACTGCCTCCCTCACTTTCTCAGTGCTTCTACAACTTCACTTCCTTTAAATGGCAAGAATTAAGTTTTCCTAGAAGTCTTTTTTCTTTCTGATACCTCTCCTTTCTGTATTTCCCCCACCTCCAAGTTCGTGGCAAACACTTTTCCACTCTGTGTTTCTATGAGTTTGACTTTTAAAATTTTTTTTTAGATTCCAAAAATAAATGATACCATGCAGTATTTTATCTTTGTCTGATTTATTTCACTTAGCATAATCCCCTCAAGATTGTCACAAATGGCAGGATATTTTTTCATGGCTGGATAATGTTCCACTGTGTATATATCTCTCTATATATCTCACAACGTCTTTATTTATTCATCCACACTTAGGTGGACACTTAGGTTGTTTCCATATCTTGGCTATTGTGAATAATGTTGCAACAAATATGGGGGTGTATATGTCTCTTGATATACCCAGAAGTGGAATTTTTGGATCATATGGTAGTTCTATTTTTAATTTTTTGAGGAACCTCCATACTGTTTTTCATAGCTGTACCAATTTACATTCCTACTAGGCTTCCCTTTTCTCCACAGCCTTGCCAATACTTATTGTCTCTTGTGTTTTTGATGATAGCCATTCTAACAGATGTGAGGTAATAGCTCATTATAGTTTTGATTTGCATTTCCCTGATGATTAGGGATGTTGAGCACCTTTTCCTGTACCTATTGACCATATGTAAGTTTTCTTTGGAAAAATGTCTAATCAGAGCCTTTGTCCATTTTTTTAATTGGATTTTTTTCTATTGAGTTGTATGAGTTCTTTATATATTTTGGATATTAATCCAAATTATCAGGTATATGATTTGCAAATATTTCTCCCATTCCAAAGGTTGCCTTTTCATTTTGTTGATGGTTTCCTTTGCTATACTGAAGCTTTTTAGTTTGATGTAGTCTCACTTGTTTATTTCTGCTCTTGTTGCCTATACTCTTTTTGTCAAATCCAATAAATCATTGCCAAGATTAATATCAAGGATCTTACCCTCTATGTTTTCTTCTAGGATTTTTATGGTTTCAGTTCTTATGTTCAAATCTTTAATCCATTTTTAGTTGATTTCTGTGTATGGTGTAAGGTAGACATCCAGTTTCATTCTTTTGCATGCGGTTTTCCAGTTTTCCCAGCATCATTTATTGAAGAGACCATCCTTTACTCAGTATATTCTTGGCTCCTTTGTTGTAAATTAATTGATCATATAAGCATGGGTTTATTTCTGGGCTCTCTGTTCCATTCAATTGATCTATTTCTGTTTTTATGCCAATACCATAATATTGTAATTACTGTAGCTTTGTAATATAGTTTGATAGGAATCTTTGTGGAACAGTTGCCTAAGTACCATCATAATTTCTAAAATAATATCTGACAGTCCTTTCCTTGGTCTATTCTTTACATGAAGACTCTTTGATTGGCAAATGATAGAGTATCAAGTTCAATGCCAAAGAGAAATATATTGGTTCACAAAGCTTAAAAATACCTGGCTAAGGTTAGCTTCAGACAGGGTTTTATCTAGGAGTTCAAAAAATGAAGGTCATCCTTCTGTTTCTCATTATCTTTTGGCTCTGCTTTGTACTGTTATTTTTATACTTTGGCTCTGCATGATGGCTTCTTTAAGCTCTAGGCTCATATTATTGTGACTATTGGCAATCCCAGTGCAGAAAAGAGAGTATCTTTTTTTTGGTAACCCCTCAAACAAGTCCAAGGATTTACCGTATCGGACAATTCTGAGTTACTTACTCATCAATGTAAGGGATACAATACTTCACTTGGCCAGGCCTAGGATACGTGTTTTACTCCAAATCTGAAATATATAGATGAAGAATGGGTAGAAACTGTTTTCTTAAGAAATTGCAAGGTACCATTATTAGAAGAGGAAATGGATATCAGGTGATTAAAAAAACCAACTTATTTCCCCAAATTCTTTTGGGTCTCTGGGCTTTTTCAGTCCTTATATTCTATACCTGAAAATTCCTTCCCCAACTCTCTTTCTGGTGACCGCCTCGCCTAAATATCCTTTTAGAACCAAGTCAAATATCATCTCAAGGGTCAGAGTCTGCTTAAATGTCATCTTATCAGGGGGTGTTTACTTACTACCCTGTTCTGTCTACTTTCTTATTTCCCTACTCTAATTCTTTATTCTGCACAGCACTTTTTACCATTTGTCACATTATGTATTTTCTACATCTCCTTACTAGAAGGTCAGCTCAGAAGGGCAGGAATTTTTGACTGCTTTTTACTGTTGTATCACCAGTGCCTAGAAGAGTACCTAGTACCTAAGAGGTGCTCAATAAATACCTGTTAAATGAATGGATAAATGAATGAACTCATCTCCTACCTCTTTAGTGCATGTCAATACCTACCTCCATGTCCTGTCAATACCTTGTATATATTTCTGTTCTGGTGCTAGCACATTGCAGTCTACCTACAGGGATACGTGTATCCCTGGGTGGCCTAACCAAACATTTGCTTAATTGTATCAATCACTCCCTCTACTCTTGGAGCTCTAAGTCTTCATGAATTGTGCTCCCACTAAGTATTAGGGCATCTGTTTTATATTCAGTTTTCTTTTCTTTCTTTCTTTCTTTATTTGGTTGTGCTGGGTCTTAGTTGCAGCAGATAGGCTCCTTAGTTGCAGCTCGAGGGCTTCTTAGTTGCGGCTTGCCAGCTCCTTAGTTGTGGTACGTGGGATCCTAAATTGTGGCATGCAAAATCTTAGTTGTGGCATGCATGTGAGATTTAGTTCCCTGACCAGGGATCGAACCCAGGCCCCCTGCATTGGAAGCGTGGAGTCATAACTCCTGTGCCACCCAGGAAGTCCCTATATTCAGTTTTCTTTTTTATTTTATTTTTATTTTTTTATTTTTTATTTTTATTTTTACAAGAGATAAATAGACTGACACCAAGCATTGTACATGGAATACCACAACAAAAGCAACAATGATTGCAATTACCAAACATGAAACACACTCATACTATGTCATAATATTGACATTCAGTCCAGTAATCCTCCACTGTAACAGCTCCTTTACTTTGCAGTGAAAATTGATTTGTATATTCTTTGCCTCTGAGTCCTTGTGGGATTTTTTTTTTTTTTAAATTCAGACAGAAAGTCACAAAAATTATACTCATCCTCATCAGTTCACTCAGTCCCATGTAATTAATTTTTTTTTCATCTTGATCTTTTGTTATCACTTTTATGAGTTCATCAGTTTTTCATTAGAGTTCTGAAAATGCTTATTCATTCAGTTCAGCAGTACAGTCAGTTACCAGAAACCTGTACTTGTCAGAGTCTTTTCCATGAATTTCTTGAAGATGAAACCCTTTTATAGGAACATATTTGCAAAATCATCAGAGTACACCCAGAACTGTCTGTAAATGACAAAAGACTTAAAAATGACCACAGTTAAAGATTTGATGAAAGTTCATAATAATGCAGTTGACAAGAAAATTAGTTATTTCTGAGATATACATTTTAAAGTAATAACTAGGATTATTACTTATAACATTAGACCAGAACATATAAGATTTTTAGAAATTTCATGTAATGTCTGAAACATTTATATTAACATATTTCCATACAAATACAAATATAAGATTTTTAGAAATTTCATGTAATGTCTGAAACATTTATATTAACATGTTTCCATACATATTTCCATACAAATACAAATATAAGATTTTTAGAAATTTCATGTAATGTCTGAAACATTTATATTAACATATTTCCATACAAATAACCCAATGAAAGTTTAGTATTAGTTGTTTTGTTTGTTTTTTTATACTGCAGGTTCTTATTAGGCATCAATTTTATACACATCAGTGTATACATGTCAATCCCAATCGCCCAATTCAGCACACCACCATCCCCACCTCACCGCAGTTTCCCCCCTTGGTGTCCATATGTCCATTCTCTACATCTGTGTCTCAACTTCTGCCCTGCAAACTGGCTCATCTGTACCCTTTTTCTAGGTTCCACATACATGCATTAATATACGATATTTGTTTTTCTCTTTCTGACTTACTTCACTCTGTATGACAGTCTCTAGATCCATCCACGTCTCAACAAATGACTCAATTTCTTTCCTTTTTATGGCTGAGTAATATTCCATTGTATATATGTACCACAACTTCTTTATCCATTCGTCTGTTGATGGGCATTTTGGTTGCTTCCATGACCTGGCTATTGTAAATAGTGCTGCAATGAACATTCAGATGCATGTGTCTTTTTGAATTACGGTTTTCTCTGGGTATATGCCCAGTAGTGGGATTGCTGGGTCATATGGTAATTCTATTTTTAGTTTTTTAAGGAACCTCCATATTGTTCTCCATAGTGGCTGTATCAATTTACATTCCCACCAACAGTGCAAGAGGTTTCCCTTTTCTCCACACCCTCTCCAGCATTTGTTGTTTCTAGATTTTCTGATGATGCCCATTCTAACAGGAGTGAGGTGATGCCTCATTGTAGTTTTGATTTGCATTTCTCTAATAATCAGTTTTCTTAATTGGCTTCATTAGTCTGACTGTCAGCATCTGGGAATGTAGACATTTCCCAATTACCCTTTGTTAATTTATTCATGTTCAGTTGGTAATTATTTATTTATTTTCCTAGTTTTATTGAGAAATAATTGACATACATCACTATATAAGTTTAAAGTGTACAGCATGTCATTTGGTATTTGTTGAGGCTGTGTTAGGATGCTGGGATAGTTCAGGAGCTAAGATTGTAAGAGGGAAGGAAATATTTCTACTTATGACATATAATCTCAATAGTTAAGTATATTTTGGATTTATTCTAATCTCTCATTTAAAATAAACCACCATAACAAAACAATTATTAGCTTAATTTCCTGAGATTATTGCTTTTTCATAACCAGGTTTGCTATATATTTTGCAAAAAAAATTAGCCCTAAGAAGCCAGAAGACCTGCATTCTAGTACAGATTCTACTATGATTATCTTCATGGTGTCAAATACGTCATTTCACTTGTTTGAACCTTCCACCTTGATCCTCACAACCCCCTCTGCTTCATCTTTTTTACCCTAGGTAACCCCTGTCCTCATTTCAGTTTCCCTCTCTCCACCTTCTAATTTTTGCACCCTGTGAAGTCAACTTACCTGTGGTATCAATCTGTTCTTCAAACACTCATCAGATCTTCCAGCCTTAACATTAGCACTCAGAGACAGCATTTCCTCAGGAAGTTAGAGTCTGGAGAGGAGAGGCCTCCTTGCTTCATAATTCCATTTCTAAACCATTGATCTTTCACCCTTTTAAAAACATCTCCTCAAGGTTTATGGAATTTGGCACTTGAAATCTCTGTCTTGCTTCTGTGCCCTAGTTAGATGCTATCAACTTATTGGTATCTTCTTTTGATTTATGGGGGATGCACACGGTTCAGAACAATTTTCACCTATGCCACCACCCTGGGTGCACTCACCATCCATGTGAAAACCTTTCTTATGTGTTGGTCTTTATTGCATTATTCATTCATTATTCATTCAGGTGTTCATTCATTCAAAAAATATATATTGACAAGCCCCGGGAGTACTGCAATATACAAGACAGACAAGATCTCTAACCTCAAAGAGCTTACATTATAGTAGAGGAGAGAGGCAATTATCAAATAATCATAGAAATAAATGTAGTATTGCTATTGTGATAACTACATGAAGTATGTGGTGATATAGAAACTGGTAAAACACAGATTTGACCTCGTCAAGGAAATTAGGAGGCTTTTCTGGGGAAGTGACACTAGAACTGAGATGTGAAGGATGAATAGAAGTAAATGCCAGAAAGGAGAGAGGGAAGAGTATTCCAGGGAGAGGCAATGACATGAGAAAGTATCGTTGCAGCCTTGTGTGTGTGCGCGTGCACACTGGGAAGAGCGTGGTGCGTTCACAGAAATTAGAAAGCCAGCATAGCTCTTTATTTCTTGACTTCGCCTCCTCACATGGGTTCCTCTTGCAGAGTTGCAAGATGGTTTCCAGTAACCCCTGGGTTATAATATTCCTCTTTTACATCTAGTTAGTAAGAATCAGTTCTTGGTGGTCTTTTGGGATAAGGAGGCTCTTCTTTCGCAGAAGTTCTGGAAAACTTTCTTCAGGTCAATTGATTTATATGGGATTATGTACTCTTAACATGGAATAGACTAACTGGCTAAATTAGGGTATGTGCCACCTCCTAGAGTGCTGGAAATAAAATAAAAAATAAACAAATGGGACCTAATGAAACTTAAAAGCTTTTGCGCAGCAAAGGAAACCATAAACAAGATGAAAAGGCAACTCTCAGAATGGGAGAAAAGATTTGCAAATGAAGAAACTGACAAAGGATTAATCTCCAAAATATATAAGCAGCTCATGCAGCTCAATATCAAAAAAACAAGCAATCCAATTCAAAAATGGGCAGAAGACCTAAATAGACATTTCTCCAAAGTAGACATGCAGATTGCCAACAAACACATGAAAAGATGCTCAACATCATTAATCATTAGAGAAATGCAAATCAAAACTACAATGAGGTATCACCTCACACAGATCAAAGTGACCGTCATCAAAAAATCTAGAAACAATAAATGCTGGAGAGTGTGTGGAGAAAAGGGAACCCTCCTGCACTGTTGGTGGGAATGTAAATTGATACAGCCACTATGGAGAACCATATGCAGGTTCCTTTAAAAACTAAAAATAGAACTACCATATGACCCAGCAATCCCACTACGGGCATATACACTGAGAAAACCATAATTCAAAAAGAGTCATGTACCCCAATGTTCATTGCAGCACTATTTAAAATAGCCAGGACATGGAAGCAACCTAAATGTCCATCAACAGATGAATGGATAAAGAAGATGTGACACGTATATACAATGGAATATTAGTCATAAAAAGGAACGAAATTGAGTTACTTGTAATGAGGTGGATGGACCTAGAGTCTGTCATACAGAGTGAAGTAAGTCAGAAAGAGAAAAACAAATACCGTATGCTAACGGACATATATGGAATCTAAAAACACGGTTCTGATGAACCTAGTGGCAGGGCAGGAATAAAGACGCAGACGTAGAGAACAGACTTGAGGACATAGACTTGAGGAGCAGAAGCTGGGACGAAGTGAGAGAGTAGCATTGACATATATACACTACCAAATGTAAAATGGATGGCTAGTGGGAAGATGCTGTATAGCACAGGGAGATTGGCTCAATGCTTTGTGACGACCTAGAGGGGTGGGATAGGGAGGGTGGGAGGGACGCTCAAGAGGGAGGGGATGTGGGGATATATCTATACATACAGCTGATTCATTTTGTTGCACAAGCAGAAACTAACAAAACATTGTAAAGCAATTATATTCCAATAAAGATATTAAAAAAAATATAAATTAGGGTATGTGGGCAGTCTCACCCCAGTAAGACCTAAATGGGAGGAGAGACTTCCCCAATGGGAATTAAGGCTATTGTTAGTAGGAATAGAGGGGACAACTGCTGAGAGGCCACTAATAAATGTCCTCCATAGCCCTCCTTCTTGGTACTCTTCAGAGGAAACTTGAGCATTGATGGTCAGTTCTGTGTGGTATATTTTAAGAGTTGATTATTAGGTGAGTCATGTTAAGAAGAGCCCTGAACAAGGGGAATGAAAAACTGGAACTATCTGAAAACAAAGACTTGAAGAAAATTGGCCTATTAACGTCCAGCATTACTAGTGGACATAGTATCAAGCTTCCAGTATTTTGAGGCATTGCCATGTACAGAAGGAAGAGTGTGCTTGCATGGCTGTAAAGACATAACAAAGGCCAATAGGTAGTAATTTCATAGAAGTAAATTTTGAGTCATTGTAATAAGAATTTTCTCATAATTGAAGCTGTCAACAATGGAATGGGATCTTAGGAAATTGTGAGGACTGTAAAACTGGAAACATTCATGTATTAATGCCAGGTATTATTATATAGGAGCTGTTGGAGAAGAGAGATTTATGGCTCACACAATGACTGTAGTAGCCAATGATTTATTCCTAACTGTGACCTCTTCTAAATAATCACTATGGTGGCTTCTGTGTAACACACTTTTTAAAAGTTCTTTTTTTCCATCGTTCAACCATAAGTCACTTATCCTTCCTTTTGATCTCTTTATCCCCTGCAGCTTTTATTTTATCTTCTAAATTTTGACCATTTTTGCTGGTTGTATTCTTCTTCCAAACCTTGCCTTTGAGAATGTAGCCACCTGAAAACTTCATTGTCCACTTTAAGAAAGACACATGGCACAGAACCCATGGTTTAATTATAAATGATGGATTCTTGCTAGCCTAGAATACATAGTAATCATTTTCAGTAGATGGCCTACATGCTGCCATGATTTTAAGATATTCTGTGCTTTATCTTATTTACAAATACAATTAACTTAGCAAGGATACTGTCTTTCTAGATATGTTGCATTAGAAAATTTTCTAAAAAGAGCTTGCATGCATTTGTTGTAAAAGTTTTTTGAAATGAATCAAAAAGCATATTGCCTTAGGGCTTATATTGGCTTTAAGTCAGAGCCATTATTCTGTCATGTCTAAGAACTGATTAGCCCACAACTATTTGTTGAACTTCTGCTATAGGCAAGGGACTCTTTAGAGGATTCCATCATAAGCAAAAATACTTAGGAAATGTATATTCTAGTTGTTGGGAAAAGACAGACAAGTAGAAATTTGAAAAATGCATATATTTAGTTATTTAAAAATGTCTTTTGCTTTTCTCTGAACAGTGCTGAAAAAGCTATCTGGCTTTCATCATCAGTGTTTGGAAGTATTATGAAGACCAGGACAGACTAAGCTATTTGTATTGGTGTTTGGCATCTGCTGCTGCATGTCTGTGTTTGTCTTTATTAAAGTAATTAGAGAACAACATGTATCTAAGTTGGAGAGTAGTTTATCCAAAAACTTATTCTGGAATATCTCTGAAAACATACATGATGCTCAATCCATAAATACTAATAGCAATGACCTTGGGATCCTAGCTACATTTAAAATGTCCATGCTTCTGACATCTCTCAATGTCAAATAGAGGTAGGTGTCAACCTTTGACAAATCTAGAAGAGAGACTGGTTCTCCTCTCTGTATTGATCTGTCACTCATCAATCAGCTACTCATACTTGACAGAGTGAGAAGATGCCCATTTGTTGGAATGAGGATTTCCTGTTTCCATTTTACAAAATGAATAATAAAAGCTGAACTTCCCAAGTGTCTGCACTATTCCTAAACCAACATCAAATTTTCTTATATGTTTGAAAGGAAAAAAGATCTCTAAGACAACATGTGTTCAACCAAACTGCTACACCTTATTCCAGAATAAAATAAATTCAAAAGCACTAGCATGGATTAATTATGCCCTTTTTTGAGGCTGGCAATTGACAAATCTTTCACATGGGGTTCTTTTGGTTTTATGAATGTATACCAAACTATAAATTTCAGTTCTGACATAAACAAAATACTATTATGATTAAGTGTAAATCAGACAGATCCCACCTCCACAGAACTCTAAATTCACCAATTAGAACCCAGTACTCTGGCAATATAAAGTATACTCTAGGACATGTTTTTAAGTCAATTGACGTTTTAATTGACTTTCTTTAAGTCAATTTTAGAGCAACTGAGGATACGGTTCAGGTTCAAATATGGGAGACACCAAAGACGATGCAATCTCTCAGATCAAGAGCATATATTACAAACTGAAGCCCATGGAACCACAGATCCATAAATACATATAATTGGTCATCCATGTCTTCTTTCCATTCAATTAAAATTTTTACCAGTATAAAAATTGGGATTTTTAAATACAAAAGTCTGGAGTTTGGGTTATCTGGGAAATCAGTAACATGTAGCTGAACATTATTGTTCGTTATAGAAACTCTCCTGTTGGTCCATCTTCAATCAACTCACACAGTGTATGCACATGCTCCTATATCTGACCCTTGATGAGCATTTGGAAACATGACCACTAGCCTTGGGATGTAGGGTCAGGAAGGATGGGTAGCGTATTGCATGTAGCACTATAGGACAATTCGTCTTGCTGATGCTTCTGTGGTGGAGATGGTTCTTTAGAGCAGTTCCAGCTGCCTTGGAATCTCCTAAAGAAGTTTGTAAAGTTATTAATTTTTAAGTTTCACTCTCAGAAATTTAAAGACAGTATATACATCAGGATGGTAGTGGTGGGAAGTGGGGAGAGTGGGCAGTATCTGAATTGCAAAAATTCTTCCCAGGTACATCTAATATTTAGGTTGGGAAGCTACTGTGTATTCAGCAATCTTACCATATCCTGATGCCTTAATTTGCACAAGGAGGTCAAAGATTATAAAGAAAGCCTGTAAATAAGAATTGGGCTCTCTGGGTTTTAGCTACTTGTTTACTAGTTATTATTTGTGGGACTTGGGCCAAGTATAGAACATAAGTCTCAGTAATTACACCTACAAAATGAAGTTAGGGATTTAAGTGTGCTATACAATGCCACCAAAATTCCTATGAAAATAAAAAAAAATTTTTAACATGCAGTTAAAATAAATTAAAAGTTATCTATGAGAGAAAAACTAATATTGAGAGCTTTTGATAAAAACTGACATTGTTTTGATTTTAAAAGTTCTCTAAAGTCATGACACATAAATATCCCATTGAAAAGTCTTTTTCCTAACTGATTTGCCTGAATGATTCTGGAACCATAAGGATTACTAATAGGTCTGATATGACTCTCTCTTACACATCTTTCTCCTTCAACTTTATATCAGAAAACATGATCAAACTGTACTTCAGCAGATTAGCATAGAAGCAAATACAACTGAAGAGAAAGACAAGCAAAGAAACTATCATCATGTCAAAATACATTTAAAAATAAACTACATTAAAAGACTTAAAAAGTCTCTAGAAAGATTTATAGGCTCTGTGAATATATTATTTGTTTGAATTAACCAAAGGCAAAGGAGAGTACTGAAGACTGAAAAATACAGTCAAGCTACGAGAACAAGAAAAAAAATAGGACTAAAGCAAGGAGGATTAAAATGTATTAATCCCTCCTTGCTAACACTGCAAGTGCGATGATATAGAAAATTATGAGTTACTCAGGGAGACACAGTCAGCTAGACAGAATAATTCAGTGTCCTTAATCCTCTCTCTTTTTTGGAACTGAGAACAGTCATAGATGGGGACACACGCATGTCACATCACATCTATTCCAGTTTTTAATTATTTAGATATTCTCCATTTTAAAATATCATGCTGTAAAACTACATTAAAAAATGAGGAAGCAACAATGGTACTTGAAAAAGAAACAACTTTGAACACAATACTTTAGCATCTAATTATTCAAATATAAATAAGATACAGTTTAATTAATATAAACTAAAGTACACCTAATATAAATTACAATACTCTTAAGTTCTGCATACTAAAGAAAAGAGGAAAAAAAGTGACAGCATTCACATCTCCTCATAGTGAAAAAAAAATGTTTTCAAATTAAGAGGACATGAATTTGCAATTCCAACCTTCCTATTTATTAGGTGTGTAACTTTGAACATGATATTTAATTTCTCTGAGGCTCAGTGAAAATATTTTTGAGGTGGCCTGATAAAGGGGGACTAATGGAATTGGTGGTAACTATACTTACGAGCTTAAGAGACAGAATATGCTCCTACTCTGCTTTGACCTGTATTTCTCCCATGGGAGTTTTTGAAAAGAACTTAAAAATTTATAAATATATCGTATTTTCCTCATGTATGAGTAGTAAAAACTTGCATTCTTGTCTTGGAATATTGTAATAAACAATTAAAATTGTTCAACCTGTGCTCCAGGTCCTTGTTTACCATTAATTATTTGTGGGACTTGGGCAAATCACAGTTAATTAAACTATCCATAATTTTGTATCTTGGACTATTGACAGAGAAATGTGGTGAGGACACTAATGGATGTGAGTGATATATTTAGCACCAACATACATCTGGGAACTTCTATGGTCCTCCCAGGTGGTTTCTGTAGCCCACAAAATACCATTAGCCAATAATAAGATATCACTACTGGATGAAACATCTGAGAACAAAGCTTGCTAAAATGGGCACAAAATTGGAAATTGCATTTGTACATATCTTCTCATTCATGATAGCGTGAGTTGTTGGGTAGACAGAGTTGTGTCTGAGGTGAAACGGAATTGATTAATTTGAATGAGAGCATAAATATATGAATCTTGTCAAAATTAGCCTTGAGAAACTGTATTAACAGATTTCACAATGCCTAAGGGAATCAAGAGGCTAATAATTTTTTCCAGAGATAACGTAAGTTAGAATTCTTCTGATAATTCCCTATGCTTCAGGTATAGAGACTACTATTTATCCCCATATATACATTCTTCAATGGTAATAAGACCACTGATTTTTAGCTGGACTCATGACTATAAGAGTAAACACATTTCTCTTATTGTGGAATGGAGGTGAAAGTGTTGCTTGGTAATTTCCAGTTAAGAAAAGAGTCCCATTTATAATAGCATCAAAATGAATAAAGTACTTAGTAATAAATTTAAACAAGGAGGTGAAAGATCTATACACTGAAAACTACAAGACATTGATGAAAGAAATTGAAATCAACAAAAATAAATGGGAAGCTAGTCCATGCTCATGGATCAGAAGAATTAAGGTTGTTAAAATGTCCATGATACCTCAAGTGATCTACAAGGAGAATGCAATCCCTATAAAAATTCCCATGGCCTTTTCCACAGAAACAGAAAAAACAATCCAACAATTTGAAAGGAATTACAAAAGACAGCAAATAACCAAGGCAATCTTAACAGAATAGAGCAAAGCTGCATCATGCTCCCTGATTTCAAACTGTATTACAAAGCTATAGTTGTCAAAACAGTATAGTATTGACATAAAATCAGACACATAGATCAGTGGAACAGAATAGAGAGACACAAATCCACATATATATGGCCAATTAATTTATGACAAAGGAGCCAAAAATTCTAGAATTAATATTAGGCATTTAACACTATAAACTTCCCTTTTAGAACTGCTTTTACTGCATCCCATAAGTTTTGGCATTTTGTGTTTTTATTTTCATTTGTCTCTAGATATTTTAAAAATTTCTTCCTTTTTTTGGACCGATTGGTTGTTCAGAAGCATGTTGTTCAATCTCTACATATTTTGTGAATTTTCTAGTTTTTTTCCTTGTAATTAATTTCTAGTATTATTCCATTGTGGTCAGAAAAGATGCTTGATATGACTTCAATATTCTCAAATTTATTAAAA
This sequence comes from Balaenoptera ricei, assembly GCF_028023285.1. Classification (NCBI taxonomy): domain Eukaryota; kingdom Metazoa; phylum Chordata; class Mammalia; order Artiodactyla; family Balaenopteridae; genus Balaenoptera; species Balaenoptera ricei. The sequence goes on from NC_082643.1 coordinate 80,476,164, forward strand.
TTTGTTTTGTGGCTTAATATACAATCTATCTTGGAGAATGATTCATGTGCACTTGAGAAGCATGTGTATGCTGCTGCTGTTGGATGCACTGTTCTATATATGTCTGTTAAGTCCATCTGGACTAACATGTAGTTTAAGCCCAATATTCCCTTATTGATTTTCTGTCTGGGTAATTTATGCATTGTTGAAAGTGGAGTATTGAAGTCCCCTACTATTATTGTATTACTGCCTATTTCTCCCTTCAGATCTGTTAGTATTTGCTTTGTATATTTAAGTGCTCCAATGTTGGGAGCATAAATATTTTAATTGTCATATCCTTTTAGTGAGTTGACTCCTTCATCTTTATATAATGAACTTCTTTGTCTCTTGCTACAGTTTTTAGCTTCATGTCTGTTTTGTTTGATATAAGACTAGCTACCCCTATTTTCTGTTAGTTTCCATTTGCATGAAATATCTTTTTCCGTTCCTTTGTTTTCTGTCTATGTGTGTTCTAGACTTTAAAATATGTACATATTTTTTCTAACAATCCTAATAAGATGAAAGAACCATTCTTGGCTTTAATTTTCAATTTGATTTTTTTTCTTTTGATTTTTTATTCATTAAATTTAACTTTCATATCTATTAATTTATCACTTCCACATATTTGGCCAATATATACATATATATATCAATGTTCTTGAGGTGAGTTCTTAGTTCTTTTTCCGCCAGTTTTTATTGTTGTTTAATAATACAATATTTACTGCTATGGAGTTTCTTTTGAAAATGACCTTGGCTGTATCTCATAGATTTTGATAATTAGTTTTGTTATTTTCTAAATAGACAAATTTGGTTGTAGTTCCTCTTTGGTCTAAGAGTATTTGTAAGTTTTCATTCACAACCTGGATTACTATTTTCTCTGTGAATGAGTCTATGTTTCTGTTCTACTGTTATTTCACATGGTGAGATCCTTCTTCCTTTCTCATGCAACCTCTGACCTTCCCTGACCTTTCCATCTCCCCTCCATTTCTTCACATCTAATTCCTTTCTGTTCTTTTTTCTCATGGTATATCACTATTTCTTTCACTACCTTATTCTAATTATAGTTTTTATTTTATACTGTGATTATTTATAGGTGTGTCCAAGTCCTAGTTTGCAAATTCTTTTGGTGCAGGATAAATTTTTGATTTGCCTTGAATTTTAATAGGTTATAATACTGTGCTTTGTACAGAATAAGTACTTGGTAAATGCATAGGGGCTGAACAAATGCCTGTGTTTGAGTGTCAGAAAATACAGGATAGAAAAACCAGCTGAACTGACCCAGAAATTTAGTGTAAAGAAATCCCAGCTTAACAGGCGGGTAGCAAGTCCTGAAAACAAACAATGCCAAATTGGAATTGGAATACAGCAGGCTTCAAGGTTGCTCTCAGGAAGATGAATGAGGATTCCAAGCAATAAAAAGAGTGACAAATGAGTTGGATGATAGTAGTGACACACTGAAGAAAGCATATGCTTCCTCTTTCAAAAAGAATAAGTGAGACAAAGAGAAACTCTAGGAAAAAGTAACAGCTAAATGTGTCTAAGAAAGTCATTGTCCAAATGTGAGATAAACTAAATAAGGGATGATTTTGAGTAAATAGTGAAATATAATTATAAAGAATCCATTTGACCTGGATGCTTGGGATCATTACATATTGATTAGTACAGGGGTGGTGATACTGGACCAAAAGTGAAGAAAATGGGATCTTAGCACATTAGCTGGCTCTCCATTGAATTTATGAAGTCATTATACTGTAACTGCTGTTTATTAGTTTTCAACTCCTAGAACGCTTCTACAGACAAAGCATGCAGCGTTAATTATGGCTATGGAACAGAACCTAAATGTTAGAAAGCCTTACAATGTAAGGGTAGAGATGTTGCTGATGGAAGGCAGGAGGTGGAGGGGACATATAGGTGAGGCCTCAATAGAAGGGGGTCAAGTAATTAAATTCTTGGAATTAAATAGAGGGTTAGGCTTATTATTTAATTCAGAAAGGTTATCAAAATGAGAACTAAAAATCATAGAATTAATCTTGTTGTTTCCAAGGGGGCTTAATATATAATACTTCTCTTCCTCACCTGGGTTCCTAAGTAATTGAGAAAAATAAGGAGAGGCAGGGAGAAGGCAAAATACCACTTTGGTTACTGGTAAGGTCTCAGGGTAGGATGTATGAGGCCAAATAGGCTTGCTAAGTGAACCTCAGTGTTGGACAGAACAGCCATCCTGCAGTGTGAGGTTAGGGCCGGTCTTTCCTCACAGCAGACAGCAGCAGGGAACTTCTGGGGAAGTCCAGAAAAAGAAGGGTAGGATTAGGAGAGAACCATGCTTAGTTTATTCTCTCCAATTCTACCAATTTGATATCTCTCTTCAGCTGGCATGGAATAAAGGCACAGAAAGTGGCCAGGAAAGTTAAAGCCAGGGTACCCCAAACACAAAGAAGAAACCATGGTAAGTGGGAACTAAGCATTGTCCACTCACCACCACCACTACCACCACCATCGTCACCACCACAAGGGGTCTGAAAGGAAAGGGATGGGGGTAGTGGGGTGGGGTTGTTCTAAGTGAATTGATTCTTCATCTTTCACATTGGGATATTGGTAGATATCATCTAAAATGAATAAAACAACAAAAAGCAAGTTTCCTATTTAGCAGTAAAGAGGTGTCCCTAAGAAGAACTGGATATTTAAAAATTAGGTTCATTCTAAAATGAGGAGGAGCAGGGTGGGTGGAAGATCACAGCTTTTCATTATAAGCTCTTCCATTTGATTTTGTTTTAGTTGCATGGATATCTTATTGTGGTTACAAAAATAAGGATAAAGTGATGTATTCTTGTATTAAGTTAAAATTCAAAATAACATTCCCCATAATAGTACTATTTTAGAATTAATAATAGAATTTTAGGGGGCGGAGTCAAGATGGCAGAGTAGGAGGACGCAGTTTGTGTCTCCTCACAACTAGGGCACCTACCAGGCGCTGGTCGGGGAGCTCGGACACCTAAGGGGATGGGAGGAATCCCCGTGCAACTGGGTAGGACATGGGGGGAGAAGGAAATGAGGATGAAAACTGGAGGTGGGACGGGACTGGCACACCTGAGGGGTGGCTGGGGGAGGGGAGGTGTTCCCATGCTCCGAGGGGCCCACTCACAGTGAGGGGATCAGCAGGGACAGGGAGAGACCTTCAAGGGATCAGGATATTAGAGGGGAACGCAGCCAGCGTCTCCCCTGCCTGCTTGGGCCGTGGCAAGCCTGCTGGGATTCCAGGCCTGAAGCTATGTCCTCTGGGGCCCCCTCTGGCTGCATGGGTCCTGGGGTGTTGGGGGAGAGTAAAAGTGGAGGTGGGACAGGATCGGTGCCCCTGAGGGGTGGCAGGGGAGGGGAGGGGTTCACATGTTCAAAGGGGCTGACTCACAGCAAGGGGATCAGCAGGGACGGGAAGAGACCTTCTGGGGATTGGGGGATTGGGGGATTGCAGGGTAATGCGGCCAGTGTCTCTCCTGCTGGCTCGGCCCGGGAGAGTCTGCTGGGGTCCCGGGCCTGAATTTCTGTGCTCTAGGGCCCCCTCTGGTCACGGGGGTCCTGAGCCTCATCCCCCCCAGGGCCTTTTCTGGCTGCACGGGTCCTGAGCCTAAGCCCCTCCACCCCACCCCCTAGCTGCCAAGCCCTTCTCCAGCTGCGTGGGTTCTGAGTCTAAGCTACACTCACCCCTGCAAAGTCCTTTTCTGGATGCGCGGGTCCTGGGCCTAAGACCCCCCCAGGTATCTTCTGGCTGCGAGGGTCCCAGGTCTGAGTCCTGCCACCCCTGGCACTGCCAAGGCCTTTTCTGGTTTTTTGTTTTGTGTGTGTGGTTCTGCTTTGTTTTGTTGTTGTTGCTTCATTTTTATTTTTATTTTTTCTAAAATATTTTTTGTTTTTTAAATTTAATTTTATTTTTTCTTCTTTGTTATTATTCTGCTCCACTTTGCTTGTTGCCTTTTTTCTTTCTTTCTTTTTTTTTTTTTGGCTATGCTGCACGGCTTGTGGGGTCTTGGTTCCGGCCTGAGCTCCTGTGGTGGGAGTGCCAAGTCCAAACTGCTGGACTAGCAGAGAACCTAAGACCGCAGGGAGTATTAATTGGTGAGAGCTCTCCTGGAGGTCCTCATCTCAGCACCAAGACCCAGCTCCACCTAACTGCCTACAAACTCCAGTGCTGGATGCCTCAGGCCAAACAGCCAGCAAGAGGGGAACACAGCCCCACCCATCAAAAAAAAAAGAGATGACAAAAAAATATGTTACGGACAAAGGAGCAAGGTAAGAACCTACAAGACCAAATAAATGAAGAGGAAATAGGCAACCTACCTGAAAAAGAATTCAGAGTAATGAGAGTAAAGATGATCCAAAATCTCAGAAACAGAATGGAGGCACAGATCGAGAAAATACAAGAAATGTTTAACAAGGACCTAGTAGAACTAAAGAACAAACAAACAGTGATGAACAACACAATAATATACAAGGGAATCCCCATAAGGTTATCAGCTGATTTTTCAGCAAAAACTCTGCAGGTCAGAAGGGAGTGGCAGGATATATTTAAAGTGATGAAAGAGAAAAACCTACAACCAAGATTACTCTACCCAGCATGGATCTCATTCAGATTTGACAGAGAAATCAAAAGCTTTACAGACAAGCAAAAGCTAAGAGAATTCAGCACCACAAAACCAGCTTTACAACAAATGCTAAAGGAACTTCTCTAGGTGGGAAACACAAGAGAAGAAAAAGACCCACAAAAAACAAACTCAACACAATTAAGAAAATGATAATAGGAACATACATATTGATAATTACCTTGAATGTAAATGGCTTAAATGCGCCAACCAAAAGACACAGACTGGCTGAATGCATACAAAAACAAGACTAGTATATATGCTGTCTACAAGAGACCCACTTCAGACCTAGGGACACATACAGACTGAAAGTGAGGTGATGGAAAAAGATATTCCATGCAAACAGAAATCAAAAGAAAGCTGGAATAGCAATACTCATGTCAGATAAAATAGACTTTAAAATAAAGACTGTTACAAGAGACAAGGAAGGACACTACATAATGATCAAGGGAACAATCCAAGAAGAAGATATAACAATTATAAATATTTATGCACCCAACACAGGAGCACCTCAATACATAAGGCAAATGCTAACAGCCATAAAAGGGGAAATTGACAGTAACACAATAATAGTGGGGGGCTTTAACACCCCACTTACACCAGTGGACAGATCATCCAGATCGAAAATAAATAATGAAACACAAGCTTTAAATGACATGATAGACTTAATCGATATTTATAGGACATTCCACCCGAAAGCGGCAGAGTACACTTTCTTCTCAAGTGCACACGAAACAGTCTCCAGGCTAGCCTTGGAAAATTTAAGAAAATTGGAATCTTAGCAAGCATCTTTTCCAACCACAATGCTATGAGATTAGAAATCAATTACAGGAAAAAACAGTAAAAAACACAAACACATGGGGGCTAAACAGTACGCTGCTAAATAACCAAGAGGTCACTGAAGAAATCAAAGAGGAAATTAGAAAATACATAGAAACAAATCACAATGAAAACACAACGACCCAAAACCTATGGGACACAGCAAAAGCAGTTCTAAGAGGGAAGTTTATAACAATTCAATCTCACCTCAAGTAGCAATAAAAATCTCAAATAAACCATCTAAACTTACACCTAAAGCAACTAGAAAAGAAGAAATAAAAAAGCCAATGTTAGTAGAAGGAAAAAAATCATAAAGATCAGAGCAGAAATAAATGAAATTGAAATGAAGAAAACAATAGCAAAGATCAATAAATCTAAAAGTCGGTTCTTTGCAAAGATAAACAAAATTGATAAACTTAGCCAGACTCATCACGGAAAAAAGGGAGAGGGTTCAAATCAGTAAAATTAGAAATGAAAAAGGAGAAATTATAACTGACACTGCAGAAATACAAAGGGTCATAAGAGACTACTACAAGCAACTATATGCCAATAAAATGGACAACCTGGAAGAAATGGACAAATTCTTAGAAAGATACAACCTTCCAACCTTCTTAGAAAGGTACAACCTTCCAACCTTCTTCCTTCTATTTCTATGAAGAAATAGAAAATATAAACAGACCAATCACAAGTAATGAAATTGAAACTATAATTAAAAATCTTCCAACAAACAGAAGTTCAGGAGCAGATGGTTTCATAGGCGAATTCTATAATTCTATCAAACATTTAGAGCAGAGCTCACACCTATCCTTCTCAAACCCTTCCAAAAAATTGCAGAGGGAGAAACACCCCCAAACTCGTTCTACGAGGCCACCATCACCCTGATACCAAATCCAGACAAAGATGTCACAAAAAAAGAAAACTACAGGCCAGTATCACTCATGAACATAGACGCAAAAATCCTCAACAAAATACTAGCAAACAGAATCTAACAACACATTAAAAGGATCACACACCATGATCAGTGGGATTTATCCCAGGAATGCAAGGATTCTTCAATATACACAAATCAATCAATGTGATACACCATATTAACAAATTAAGGAATAAAAACATATGATCATCTCAATAGATGCAGAAAAAGCTTTTGACAAAATTCAACACCCATTTATGATAAAAACTCTCCAGAAAGTGGGCATAGAGGGAAACTACCTCAACATAATAAAGACCATATATTACAAACCCACAGCAAACATTCTCAATGGTGAAAAACTGAAAGCATTACCTCTAAGACCAGGAACAAGACAAGGATGTGCACTCTCACCACTATTATTCAACATAGTTTTAGAAGTCCTAGCCATGGCAATCAGAGAATAAAAAGAAAGAAAAGGAATACAAACTGGAAAAGAAGAAGTAAAACCGTCACTGTTTGCAGATGACATGATACTATACATAGAAAATCCTAAAGATGCCACCAGAAAACTCCTAGAGCTAATCAATGAATTTGGTAAAGTTGCAGGACACAAAATTAATACACAGAAATCCCTTGCATTCCTATACACTAACAATGAAAGATCAGAAAGAGAAATTAAGGAAACAATCCCATTTACCACTGCAACAAAAAGAATAAAATACCTAGGAATAAACCTACCTAAGGAGGCAAAAGGCCTATTCTCAGGAAACTATAAAACACTGATGAAAGAAATCAAAGATGACACAAACAGATGGAGAGATATACCATGTTCTTGGATTGGAAGAATCAACATTGTGAAAATGACTATACCACCCAAAGCAATCTTCAGATTCAATGCAATCCCTATAAAATTACCAATGGCATTGTTTTACAGAACTAGAACAAAAAATTTTATGATTTGTATGGAAACACAAAAGACCCCAAATAGCCAAAGCAATCTTGAGAAAGAAAAACGGAGCTGGAGGAATCAGGTTCCCTGACTTCAGACTATACTACAAAGCTACAGTAATCAAGACAGTATGGTACTGGCACAAAAATAGAACTATAGGTCAATGGTACAGGATAGAAAGCCTAGAGATAAACCCATGCACCTATGGTCACCTAATCTATGACAAAGGAGGCAAGACTATTCAATGGAGAAAAGACAGTCTCTTCAATAAGTGGTGCTGGGAAAACTGGACAGCTACATGTAAAAGAATGAAATTATAACACTCCCTAACACCATACACAAAAATAAACTCAAAATGGATTAAAGACCTAAATGTAAGACTGGACACTATAAAACTCTTAGAGGAAAACATAGGAAAAATACTCTTTGACATAAATCATAGCGAGATCTTTTTTGACCCACCTCCTAGAGAAATGGAAATAAAAACAAAAATAAACAAATGGACCTAATTAAACTTAAAAGATTCTGCACAGCAAAGGAAACCATAAACAAGAGAAAAGACAACTCCCAGAATGGGAGAAAATATTTGCAAACCAAGCAACTGACAAAGGATTGATCTCTAAAATATACAGACAGCTTATGTAGCTCAATATCAAAACAACAACCCAATCAAAACATGGGCAGAAGACCTAAATAAACATTTCTCCAAAGAAGACATACAGGTGGCCAAGAGGCACATGAAAAGATGTTCAACATCACTAATTATTAGAGAAATGCAAATCAAAACCACAATGAGGTACCACCTCACACAGGTCAAAGTGGCCATCATCAAAAAATCTAGAAACAATAAATGCTGGAGAGGGTGTGGAGAAAAGGGAACCCTCTTGCACTGTTGGTGGGAATGTAAGTTGATACAGCCACTATGGAGAACAGTATGGAGGTTCCTTAAAAAACTAAAAATAGAACTACCATATGACCCAGCAATCCCACAGCTGGGCATATACCCTGAGAAAACCATAACTGAAAAAGACACGTGTACCCCAATGTTCACTGCAGCACTATTTACAATAGCCAGGACATGGAAGGAACTTAAGTGTACAATGACAGATGAATGGATAAAGAAGATGTGGCACATATATACAATGGAATATTTCTCAGCCATAAAAAGGAACAAAATTGGGTCATTTGTAGAGATGTGGATGGACCTAGAGTCTGTCATACAGAGTGAAATAAGTCAGAAAGAGAAAAGCAAATATCATATATTAACACATATATGTGGAGTGTAGGAAAATGGTACAGATGAACCTATTTCCAAGGCAGGAATAGAGATGCAGATGTAGAGAATGGATGTGTGGACACAGGCAGGAAGGGGAGGGTGGGATGAAATGGGAGATTAGGATTGATATATATACACTACCGTGTGTAACATAGATAGCTAGTGGGAACCTGCTGTATAGCAAGGGAGCTCAGCCTCGTGCTCTGTGATGATCTAGATGGGTAGGATGGGGGTGGGGTGGGAAGGAGGTCCACAAGGGAAGGGATATATGTATACATATAGCTGATTCACTTCGCTGTACAGCAGAAATTAACACAACATTGTAAAGCAATTATACTCCCATAAATACAAATAACAGAATTTTAGCTGATCAGAATTCACCTTATTTCTTTTCCCCCAAGATTTAATACAGATATGTAATGCTATAATAATAATAATCCTTTTGTAAACATGAAAAAAACCCCTAATATTTGTTATATGCTATGTGCCTTGCTGTGTGTGAAGAGATTCTTGTGCATGACTTCAGTTAATCTAGACAACACCTCCATGTCACAGATGAGGGACCAGGTGACTTGCCCAAGTAACAAAGAGTGCTACAGCTAGGAATTCAGCTTGGTCTGACACCCAAGACTGCAATCTGAACCACCTCACTATATGCACCATATTCCGTCCAGACAACCCCTGCAACCTTTGGAGGAACACACTCATTGTGGAGAATAGTTGAATTAAACTGAACATTTTCTTTTAAATGGCTGTGTTGGGGTATGACTTACACATGATGATGTCCATTCACCTTCTTTAAGTGTATGTGGAGATCTGCTATGTTACAGATCACCTATAAGGAGAGGTGGACTTTCCCAAAATTAATTAAATGGCCTGTGCTCAAAGAGTTTACAGTCTAGTTGGGGAAACAGGCACGAGTACAATTACCAAAAATATAGTAACACAGGTACGATTATAGTTAGAATAAGAGATATAAAATACTCTGCCAGTGCTAGAGTGAGGTTTCAAATTAACACTACAGATCTTATTAAACATTTGAATGAATAACTAAGTTGTGATTTTAATTTTCAATTAGAAGTCATCTGTCTCTTTAAAAGTGAGTAAATAAATCTCAGGACTTAAGGAACCAATGTTATTCTTAAAATTACTCAGAGGAAAGCATCGGTAATGAACATTGATATCATTTCCTTAGAACAACAAATATATTAAAATGTCCTTTATGTTTTCCCACAGGCACTAAGATTCACAAAATAGAATAATATTAATATATTATGAAAATTTTCTGGTAAAGAAGGAAACTCCTTTGGCATATACTGATTCATGAAAATGAGGAAATGAATCCTCAGATGATTTTGAAATAAAATTTCATGAGAACTGAAACAAAATCTACATAAAGAATAAGAAAGCATCAAAGCTTAATGATTCCATGCTGATGAGAACTATTTAAATGTACTGAGTATATATTTACTATTTAGTATCAAATAGTAGATTTTCTGTGATTTTTTTGGTAAGGAGATCACATGTAATATTTCTGCTTGGGGACTTGATACCAAACCATAAGAAATATCACATAGTCCACAGGAAACTAGTTTTTAAGAAAATTTATTCTAGAATATAGCATTTTTGTAATTTTGATTTGGACTGAATGACAACTCATGCTGAAAGGATAATTGTAAGAAAGGCAATATGTTTTAGATATTTTCTGATATTCAAGTTATTTCACACCCTTATTTTTGTTACTAGCAGTGTATAACAAAGGTTGTAATTCTAAATATCAAGTGAGAACATCTAAAATGAAAAGACTTAATAAATTAATAATAAAAAGAAAAAAAGTATCATTCCTAGTACGTACCCTGAGCAGCACCCTATGCTTTGATTCATATATATTATCTTATACGTCACAGTAATACTTGAGTAACACATTTATAATTCCATTTTATACCTGAGAAAAATAAGGCTCTATGTAGTGAATAAACATCCCCACATTTATGTAACAAATATGTGGCAGAGCCAAGCTGTAAATAGATTTTCCAGCCTTGGAGCCTATGTTACTAATTCCTATGCTGTACTTTTTGAGTAAATCCTGATTGGAATATTTGGAATTCTATTAACATTTTCTAATTTATGGTTTATGTTCTTTCTGTGCAAGAGTTTTGTAAGTTTCTGGAAGATATCTGGCAGCATTCTAATTTCCCTAGAAATTTGCATGTGGTGGCAGTTGAAGAAGTCTGTCCTTTAAAAATATACTTGGACTATGAGCAATTGGACACACAAAGTGAATTCGAAGAGCTCACTTCGCTCACCAAGGCCATCAGGGAATTTCCCTGAGGTCCTGCATGTACAGTCTTTGCCAAAGCACAGCTGTAGGTGCTTGGTGTGAATGGGAAGTAGAGGTAGACTTTCCCACCAGGTTTTGCTATCATCCTCTCCTAGTTCAGGTGTGAAATAAGCCAGGTTATGTGGATCATCAGAGCAATTGTTAAAGCAGTTGGTGAAAGAAATGCGTGGTTTACTGAGGGCCGTTCCTCCCTCAACCAAAGCCCCAGCCCTTCTCAGTCCAGCCCCCGCCAGATTCTCTCCCTTTCATGTTAAAACCTGGTTAATGCTTTTTCCTCTGGGTTGTTCTGAGGATTAAAAGAGATCATCTATGTGAAGTGATTACTTCAGTGCTTGACACATAATAAGAACTCAAGAACTGTCAGCCATTTTTGTAATTAATTATGCTTCACAAACTGCTTTCATCCAGTCCCTTTAAATCCTGATTATAATTCAGTGAGGTAGGCAGTCTCATCCCCATTTTTCAGAGAACAAACTTGAAGCTCAGAGATGCTCCGCATCAGCTAATTCAACACAGCCAATCCTAAAACCACAATCTCTGAATAAAATCCCACATTTTTTCCTACCACATCACTCACATCTGAAAGAGGAACAAAACCTCCTTTTCTGGTTAAGCTCTCATATACGTTGTGCTACACTGTGCTTTGCTCCAGCTCTCCTTGCTGGCTTTGATGTACCTCTCACTCTAGCCAGAAGGAAGGCTTGATCCACAGAGCTACTAAGGAATCCAAGTCATTTCCTGTTTTCATTGAGCTCTGATTACACCTTTGTCCTTGCTGCTTGAGTATTTGTACTGCCTTATATTTTCCACATTTTCACTTTCCTGTGAGTCTCTCATTTCCTTATTTATATTTGGAATTTTCTCACATCAGTGACTATATCTGACAGTTCTTTGATTCTCTCACAGTGCCTATTGATTGGCTGAGTCAGTCAGCCACATAGCAATTCAACAAATATGTCTACTTGTCTCCTATATGCCAAGGATGTGTTTCTTGATTGACTAGACAAATTCTCTGCTCTTATCCTAATGTGAGTTGGAGGAGACTAAAAGTAAATACACACATACATAAATTGGAAAAAAATCAGAGAGCTATAAGGCCTATGCTGAGAATTAAAATACAATGTGGTTGAGAATGACTGGGTGGCTGCTTAGTCTGGATGAAGAACTGTCTGAGGTGTTGACTTTGAAGCTGACCTATGATTTGCAAGAAGGTGGTAGATTCATTTTCATAAACAGAATAATCAGTTACCACAAAGTAATAGATTCAGCCTGGAGGAGTTGAAAATCTGGTTCAAGATATAAATAATATGTGAATAATTCTTCCTTGGGCTCTTGTTAGAGGCAAGAAGCTTCAGGGAAGTTTTCAGACATTAACCATTCATTCACTCCCATTCAATGCTCTGGCATTGAGGTTGTATTATAATAGAAAAAGGTGAAAAGTTATATTTTTATATAATTTGTTAGTTTATAGGCACTGTCAAAAGGACACACAGGGAAGGAACACACTTGACTTCAAGCAAACGAAAATGATAGCTTAAACAGTGAGTCTATCATCTCACCAAGTGAGAAGTCTAGAAGTAAGCTGTCAATGATTGGAGCAGTAGCTCTGTAATGTTATCAAGGATTTAGCCTCTTTCCAATTTCTCATTCCACCATCCTAAGCATAAAGATTTCACCTTCACGGTTGTAATATGCTTGCCACATCACCAGGTATTGCACCTGCATTCCAAGCAGAAAGAAGGGGAAGAATAAAAGGTCTTTTTATTTAGAATGGATGCCTTCCTTATGGACTAGAGTTTGTATCTCATTGGTTAGAGAAGTGGGGTTTCCATCTGCACACCTTGCTGTGCCAACTTTCATTGCTGTCCCAATCAAAACCTAGGTTTTATTAATAAGTAAGATGGGGAAATAGATACTGTATTGGTTATAAGGGTGTGTGGCTATAGTGTAAGCACTGAGAGGTATTTGTTTTCTTTTTTGTAATGCAAGTGCCTGACTTAAACTTTGACTGACAAGGCATCCACTTCAAAGAGGCATCCACTTCAGTGATGACTATCTCGAATAAAGTCATTGCAGGCCACATGACTAGATAAACAGCCAGGCTGCCTTCCCTCACTCAGGCTCCTTTGTTGTAGAGATCTTGGTTGATTTCAATAACTGATCATTTGGACCACTTGTTTTTTCTCTTCCATTTTAAATTCCTGCTCTTGTGTTTTAAGTTCACCAATAAAGAGGGAGCCCTACTCTTGACTCCCATAAAAAGCAGAACCCCAGGCCCAAGCGCTCTTTCTCTCTCTCACCCCCCACCGCCACGTGGGCCCAGGTATGCTGTGGAATTTCCAGGTTCTGTAAGTAATACACATTTATTTTTTCAAAGTTCCCTGATGGTTATTGCTGAAGGGCATCTGGCAATCATAATAAGAACCACAAGGACTGGTCCAGCCACAACATTGGTTATTGATAGGCTAAGACAGGCACAATACAATGGTACACTAGTGTTCAAACCTTGTTTCAATACCGGTCATAGTCACATCCTGGGATCTGATGATAACATTAACCAGCTCTCTGTGAGCTCTGAGTGCTCATTTGTGTTTTGCTCAAATATTTGCTGCATACTAAGCATGGCACTAGGCACTGGGGATGCAAAGATTAATATGATACTGCAGGATGCGCATACATTTTTGCTAATATATTAAATTTGTTATAAATTTGACACAACTGCATTATTTACTCAGTTGTATTATATATTAACTAGTGCTGGTGGGCAACTTTCCTTCCTATTAGAATATAACTTTAAATGAATTAAAGAGCATAATATTAAACGCTCGTTAATACAGTCAACTCAGTAAAACAATCCATTGTGAAATATACGTTGGAAGCAACAGCAGTATAAATAGACTCTGTGCATGGCTAAATGATCAAGAGAAACTGAAAGTCAGAAACATCTACCTCTGTTCCTTGAATTCAGTGACTAGTCGCCTAGAAACGGGAATCATGATTGACATTACCAGGCAGCTCTCCTTTGAGGTTACTTTTAATAATCCAAACAAATTTACAAATGAGTTTCTTTGGGGAGAAGATAGTTAAGATTAAGAAATCCTAAAACCATAAACTATTTCAGGCTGAGAATTGTTTAAAGCAAAGAGGTATGATTGCAAATCAGCCGAGGAAGTAAGAAAAAGGAGGCATGTGCTAACCACTCTATATATATTCTCATTCTATCCCACACAAACCCATGAGGAATATAACCAGCTTATTGAATCAGGTCAATTTGGTAGAGGAAAACAGAAGGCAATTTTATTCTTTCTCCTAATTGTCTGTTCAAATTTGCTCTCTCTTTCTCTTTTAATAGCTTTGTGGATATATAATAGACATACAAGAAACTGTAATGCTTAAAGTGTACAATTTTGTAAGTTTTGGCACATGTCACATACCTGTGAAACCACCCCCATGATGAAAATAATGCATGCATTCATCACTCCCAAAAGTTTCCAATTATTCATTGCTATTTTATAGAAATACATTTTGTATGTTTGATTTTTTACTCTGAAGCCTTGCTAAACTCACATATTAGTTCAAGTAAAATTTTAATAGATTTTTTTAGAATGCTCTATATAGACAATCATGTCATCTGTGAATAAAGACCATTTTACTTGTTCTTTTTCCAATCTGGATGACTTTTATTCATTTTTCTGGCCTTATTGTACTGACTAGACAATGTGTAATATTGAATACAGGCTGGCAATGGAATCTTTGTCTCACTCCCAACTTAGAAGAAAGCATCTGATCTTTACCATTGAGCGTGATATTAGCTGTAGGTTTTTTGTAGATACAAATATTAGGCTGAGAAAGTTCCTTTCTGTTTCCAGTTTGCTAAGAGTTTTCATTAGGAATGGAAGCTGGATTTTGCCAAACGCTTCTCTGCATCTATTGAGATGGTCATACATTTTTTTTTGGTAGTCTTTTAGTATGGTGAATTATATTGATCCTCATATGTTAAATTTGCCTTCAATAACTGCTTGCAGTTCTGAGGGAACTGAAGGATGAACATCTGCTATTTCATTAATTCGTGTACTATTTATTTCATGCCTCCTAAGAATTATGTACTATTTTGGGTGTTGGGATCCACAGTGACTACAACAGAACAAAGTGTTCAGTGTGAGGGAGCCCATATTCTAGTTGGGTAGTCAACAAGCAAATAAACAGATATACACTCTGTTAAGTACTGGTAAGTTTTATTAAGAAAAATACAGAAGAGTAAATTAATGAGTATATTATAAGTGAGGCTGGTAGTGTGTTCTTTTTATATGGGTTAGCCAAAAAGTTCATTCGGTTTTTTCCATAAGATGGCTCTAGTAGCGCTTAGTTGTTTTTAACTTCATTCAGGACAATTTTGTTAGACTGTATTGTGACAGCTGTCATATCAGCATGCATTAAAAAGAAACTCATCAAAATTGCTGAATTTTTGTGTAGCCATTTTAATATTGAAGATGGAAGAAAAAAAGCAACATTTTCAGCATATTATGCTTTATTATTTCAAGAAAGGTAAAAATGCAACTGAAACGCAAAAAATGATTTGTGCAGTGTATGGAGAAGGTGCTGTGACTGATTGAACATGTCAAAAGTGGTTTGTGAAGTTTTGTGCTGGAGATTTCTCGCTGGATGATGCTCCACGGTCGGGCAGACAAGTTGAAGTTGACAGTGATCAAATTGAAACAATAATTGAGAACAATCAATGTTATACCACGCGGGAGATAGCCAACACACTCAAAATATCCAAATCAAGCACTGAAAATCATTTGCCCCAGCTTGGTTATGTGAATCGCTTTCATGTTTGGGTTCCACATAAGTTAAGCGAAAAAAACCTTCTTGACCGTATTTCTGCAAGCAATTCTCTACTTAAACGTAATGAAAACATTCTGTTTTTAAAACAAATTGTGACGGGCGATGAAAAGTGGATACTGTACAATAATGTGGAATGGAAGAGATTGTGGGGCAAGCGAAATGAACCACCACCAACCACACCAAAGGCCGGTCTTCATCCAAAGGTGATGTTGTGTATATGGCGGGATTGGAAGGGAGTCCTCTATTATGAGCTCCTTCTGGAAAATGAAATGATTAATTCCAACAAGTACCGCTCCCAATTTGACCAACTGAAAGCAGCACTCAACAAAAAGCATTTGGAATTAGTCAACAGAAAATGCATAATCTTCCATCAGGATAACAAAAGAAAGACCACATGTTTCTTTGATGACCAGGCAAAAACTGTTACAGCTTGGCTGGGAAGTTCTGATTCATCTGCCATATTCACTAGACATTGCACCTTGGGATTTCCATTTATTTTGGGCTTTACAAAATTCTCTTAATGGAAAAAATTTCAATTCCCTGGAAGACTGTAAAAGGCACCTGGAACAGTTCTTTGCTCAAAAAGATAAAAAGTTTGGGGAAGATGGAATTATGAAGTTGCCTGAAAAATGGCAGAAGGTAGTGGAACAAAACAGTGAATACGTTGTTCAATAAAGTTCTTGGTGAAAATGAAAAATGTGTCTTTTATTTTTACTTAAAAACTGAAGGAACTTCTACCCAATAGAAGGTAGCCACGAAACAGCTATGATAATGATAATGCGATACTGGGGCAAATATCTGGATAAAGTTAGGGAGCAAGCCATTTGGACATCTGGAGGAAGAGATCTTTAGTCAGAAGGAACAGTAAGCGCTAAGGTGGCAATTTATGAAATTGCAAAGAGATCACTGTAGCTGGATTAGTGTGTGGGAACATATTCTTCCTTTATTAGTGTTATTGAAAGCAAATAAAAATTGAAGACAGAAATCAATTTAACTCTATTCAAAATTCAAAGGAACATCATTTTACTGATATTCCAGTAAAATATTCAAGTTGACAATATAAATATATTGATATGTATTTATTGCTTCTTCCTAATACTGATGTCATTTTTCTTGGTTTAAAGTTGAGACATAAAAAGATGAATGAAATGACATTAATTAATTATTTAACTTATTAAACAATATAAATATGTCCAAGTTTATATCTGGATTAGTCGTGGTCACACATTACTATGTAATCTCTAATAATGTTTTATTATGAAATTATTCCATGTGAACATTTAGTTTTACTTGTCTGACATTATTTTGTTATTTAATAGATTTGATGCTTCAGATTTCAACTACCAAGGCTACTGGAAGTATTGCCTTGAAGAAAGATTGCAAATGAATGGTTATTCTTTTCACACATTCTTTCTGCAGAAAGAATTTTTCAGAAACATGTTTGGAGAATGGAAAAAGCTGCTGAGGACAAATAAGTATAAGTGATGCTGGTTAAAAAAAAAACTATTTTTCTTAGCTGTGGAACTTTTAGAAACATCTCCTGGAGGAGATGATATGTGATTAAGGAATAGGGAAGACAAATAATATCGCTGGGCTGAAGAAGGGAACCAGGAAAAGGATTCTAGGCAAAGGACGTATTGTGGAGCAAGTTAAGTGTTAAGTAATATTCAAACGCAGGGAATCAACAGTTCATATTGTTGAAACATAGACTGTGTGCAGGAAAGAGGCAAGAGATGCAGCTAGAGTAGTCAGCAGTAGCCACAGTGACAAGAATCCCCAAGAGGAGAATATCCCACTGACATCAGAAATCCTACTACAGTAATAGCTCAAGGAAGTTGTGCCCACCAAAGTTAATCTTGAGAAAATCCGTCCTAAAAAAAGACACTTTACAAAGAAAAAAAATTAAATAAAAAAACAAAGAAAAAAAATTAAATAAAAAAAAAGACACTTTGGCTTGTTGAATTCTTTAAGTTGATGGAAGTGGTGAACAGCTGGGGTCTGGTTGGCACACCATGGGATCACAATCAAAAGGTCAGAAATGATACCATTAAAAAATTATAAGCAGAAGCTTATAAATTTTTATCACTCCTGCCTTTAATTAACCTTTAAAAGCTATTCATGTAGGAATGCATAGGTCTTGGCTTTTGAAGAAAGCAGGGTTTAATACAGCTGTGTTTTCTAATGAAGGCCAATGGACGCCTCTCATGCAGTGTGGCTATCACATTTCGAGTATCTATAGAACTGTGCCTAGTCAAAGTACCACTAAGAGAGTTTCAAGATGGGCACCAGTTACAAAGATGATACTTTGATTTCTTAATTATATTTCATATACTCTCAGACATTTTAGATATGATTATTTTTAGATATGATTGATATAATTATTAATCATATCTAATAATAATTATTATTTTTAGATATGATTATTTTTAGACATGATTAATATAATTGCATTATCAGTCAGATAGTCCAGTTCCAAACTATGTCAGGCTTTGTATAAACTTATAGAACAAATGTTCAGCAATGAGAAGCATAATTTGTCTTCAAGGAACCAAACAATTAAAAAGGAATAGTATATTAGTTTTCTATTTCTGTGTAACAAATTAGCACAAGCAAAGGAGTTGAGAACAACACACATTTATTGCCTAATGGTTTCTTGGGTCAAGAGTCTAGGCACAACTTAGATCAGACCTCTGCTTAAGGTCTTACCAGGCTGTAATCAAGCTGTTGGCTGGGTTGGTGTCCCATCTGGAAGCTCATCTGGGGAAGAATACTCTTTCAAAGTCACTTTGATTTTGGCAGAATTCATTTCCATGGGGCTGTAGGACTAAGGGCCCTGGTTTCTTGCTGGTGGTCAGCTGGAGGCTAGCCTTAGCATCAAGAGGGATCATGTGAACCTCCTCAAATCCAGAAAGAAAAAGTCTTTATAGCAGTTCTTCTAGCAAGTTGGAATCCTATATAAATGTAACCCAATCACAGAAGTAATATCTATCACCTTTGTTATATTCTGTTGCTAAGGTACAGATCCTGCCCACATTCAAGTGTGGGGATTATAAAAAGGTATGAACTTCAGGAGGCAAGAATCATGAAGTGCCACCCTAGAGTCTGTCCACCACACAGAGCATTCATATTCATGGTTAATTTAGACCATTAGATGGACTATCAATCTAGTCCATGGAAAAATATATGGGCTTTGGAGCCAGGCAGGACCAGGATTGAAACTTGGCTTCAGCACTAATTGCCTGTGTGCCCTTGGGTAAGGCATTTACTATCTCTGTATGTTGATTTCTTCATCTGTAAAATGCGGAGAGTTATTGAGAAAATAAAATCAAATGAGATAACGTTTGCAAAGTGCTTATCATAGCGTGTAGCATGGAATGAATGTTCAATAACAATAGTTGTTTATAATAGTAATGCTAGCAAAAGTAGTATTGAGGTGAAAATAATAATAACTCCCCTACCATTGACTGATTGGTAAAATAGAAGTCTATTTTCCTTTTGCCTTTAGCATATGTTAAAATATATTTGATATATATTTCATATTTATTCTTTTGCATGTAACAAATATAATATAAATTATAATTCTAAGATTCATCTATCTGTTGTGTGCACCTGTAGTCCATTAATTTCTGCTTCTGTATACTATTCCATTGTGTGATTATATTTATCATAGTATATTTGTCTACTCACAATATGCTTATGCATTCTCTGGTCAATCGGCATTTGGTTTGTTTCCAGATTTTTTTTTTAACTCTTATTAACAGTGCTGCTATTAACAGCAAGGGAACAACACATAAAATGGATGTGTGCTCAGACCTCAAGAACCTGTATCTCCTTCTCCAATATAAACCCTTTGAAAATGGAAATTCATTCACTGAATATGTATTAAGCCACAAGAAAAGTATAATATGCTAGTGACCAGAGGCAAAACACTGCTTTCAAGAACTAAGAGTTTAATGGGGGAAACAGGCAGATTTTAAAAGGTGTCTGGAGAGGGGGTCAAGTCCTACTCTGATATGGTGACCAGCTATCCTGGTTTGCCCTGTTCTGGTTTTAACACTGAAAGTCCCACCTCCAGCAACCCTTTAGTCCCAGGCAAACATGAGACTTGGGGCATGAGACATGTCTTTAAGGACATGCATGATACTGTTTAGAATAGAGCATGCATAACGGATGCTAGTCAGTAAATAATAGGTGTCTAGTAGAAGGGACATCTAACCCATCAGGATAGGGTCTAAGTCAGTCAGAGAAGGCTTCCTGGAGGAGATGATATGTGATTAAGGAATAGGGAAGACAAATAATATCATTGGGCTAAAGAAGGGAACCAGGAAAAGGATTCTAGGCAAAGGACGTATTGTGGAGCAAGTAAGTGTTAATATTCAAAAGCAGGGAATCAACAGTTCATATTGTTGAAACATAGACTGTGTGTAAGAAAGAGGCAAGAGATGCAGCTAGAGTAGTCAGCAGTAGCCACAGTGACAAGACGTGTCCGTCATACTAAGTAAGGACATTGGACAGGGGAGCACGATTGAGTGGTAGTGCTGGGACCTAGGATCAGACTTGTCTTTAAGACACATCACTGTAGCAGGGTAGAAAGGGACTGACCTGGGTGCTGGGTGGTTGGTGTGTTACAGTTCTTTGTTTCCCCATAAATTCCCTAGACAGCTATGTAGCATTTGAGTCCCTGCACATTGTTTAACGTTTGAATAGAAACTAGCAATAAAAGCAAAACAAAGTAAGAAAACAATGACAACAAAAAACCAAACTACCAAAAAGCCTTAGCCTCTTTTTGCTAGAGGGGTGAAACAGGCATGTATGTATGTATATATATATATATATTTTTTTTTTTCTTTTTCCAATTATGTTTTGATAAACCTAGTTAATTAATACTCTGGGCTCAAATTTAAAAAGTTACTTTCATGTAACTTTTATGTTACTTTCACTCAGCATACTGTAGGGGATAAAATGAAAACAGCAATTTCACCCAGATATGCACACACCTATAGGCAAATACCCAAAATGGCCTTGGCCATAAAATGTGTCAGTGGCGGGCTTCCCTGGTGGTGCAGTGGTTGAGAGTCTGCCTGCCAGTGCAGGGGACACGGGTTCGAGCCCTGGTCTGGGAAGATCCCACATGCCGCAGAGCAACTGGGCCCGTGAGCCACAATTGCTGAGCCTGCGCGTCTGGAGCCTGTGCTCCGCAACAAGAGAGGCCGCGATAGTGAGAGGCCTGCGCACCGCGATGAAGAGTGGTCCCCACTTGCCACAACTAGAGAGAGCCCTCGCACAAAAACGAAGACCCAACACAGCCATAAATAAATAAAAAATAAATAAATAAATAAAAATTAAAAAAAAAATGTGTCAGTGGCACCAGGACCCATCAAACTAGTAGTCATGGCCCTGTAAAAACCAGTGTTTCTCATAGGAGGATGAATGCTGGTGTGACTCACAGGCATGTTGGAAGTTTTACTAATCCCTGGCATCCAGAGTGCCGAGAGAATCTGGCAAGGTCCCTGACAAAGCCTGACTCAGACAGGGAACCTCTAACAAAGATTTCATAAAACCCATCACTTTATTATCTCCTAGAATCTCCTCCCAATTCCTCCTCTTTCCATCACTGTGACAATACCTATTAAAAATGAGCCCAAAGAGAGATTTCTGGAATTTATCTTGCCTGGGATCCCTATCTCATCCTGTGCTTTGCAACTATACAGGACATACCCAGACTCCAAACTATGCCACATCAACATCGTACAATCTAAATGACCCTGACTTTATGTGCCGGATTGGTGGAACAACCGCCCCCTTTCCTCATCTTTATCTTGCTCACAGAAGCTGAAGCTGGCTGGACAGAAAGATAAACACAGACCCAAACACTAGTCTAAATCACCTTCTGAACTGATTAACTGGGAAGAATTGAAATCTTCTAGGTTGGCCTGCAGGCTCTTGGCTTAACAGAGAAAGGGAATGGAAGCAACTTTCTATCATCTCAATTTACTCTGCTTCTGTTGAATATTAGTTTTTTTGTAATACCAGCCTTCTGCAAACTTAACCTTTTAATATTTAATAATATAAAATGGTTTGAATTCTTGAGTCAAAGAATAGAAAATATCTGGTGTCTTTGCAAATGTTTTACATTCGTATTATGTATACATTGTACATAGTATAGTCAAAGTGTGACTCTAAAGCAAGGTGACTGGGACCAACCAGAGGAGCATATTTACTTCCTGGTATTGCCTCACGTGGGACAGTCATTCCTTTCCTAAGGATACTGCCATGGGATGAAACATGGAAGTCAACCATAGAGTGTTTCAGAGCCTAGTTCTGCATGTTTTTAATGATGAAAAGCTTAATATCTCAAAGGAGGATTTGGTATTTGTAAACAACCAAAGACCATTCATTCAGAGCAATTTTAATTGAATAAGATAGGTGACCACTGGGAAAGAACTCTATGTGGGGCTTATATGGAGATGAGAGTTTGATATGAAATGATAATTCATATAATTATCAAAAATAATTACCAAAGATAATTATGAAGATAATTACCAAAAAATGAACTGCATAGAAATTTTGACCAATGATGGTAGTGTAGGAATGAGCACAATATATCTCTAGTGACTCTAAGAGAAAATACTTAACATATAATACAGGTCTATATGCTAAAAGCATATTTCATTACTTTATAGACACTTTTATGCTATGTTGGACATACTGTTCTGTGATAGTTTTTCTGCTTGCTCTCTTACAAGGATCATACACATAATCGAGCAATAGTTATTTTTATCAAGGAAATTATACTCCACATGTCCAAAGGTCAAGAAATGAACAGATTAGTGTAAACTCTTTTTAAAGAGAATAAGTAAATTACCATATAATTGGGTGATTCAGAATCTGAATTAGGGCTTGTTAAGTTAGCATTTATGAGCTTGGGAGATTTTACATAATTGCTCTATGATCGTGATTCTGGTTTTCTTAAATGAAGGAAATGTAAAAGATATTATAATAGTCACCTTCAAGGAAAGGTAAATTTTCTTATTCCTTCTTTTTTTTTTTTTTTTTTTTTTTTTTACCGTTTTCAAGGTTATCATAAAACTCAATTGCCTTTCATTTGTGTTAAGAACTCCTGGGTATTATTATTTTTAGAAAATTCAGAAGCCCATTCTTTTTCTACTTTTGTATATGATAATTACATTGGTTTTAAAGTTGTTAATAATGAAAATATTTAAAACAAGTAAATATAAATTAGTTTAAGCAATATCCTTCTGTGCACAAAGCATTTGGCACTAAATTATTAACAAAATATTCATATAGTGTGTAAAATTACTGGAAGTCTTTCAGATAACTTTTCTTATTTTATCCTAATTGTACTGCTATTATAATTTCACTTTAAAGTTGAGGAAAATAATGCTTGACAAAGTTCAATGATGCTGTAGGGTACAAGGCCAGTTAACAATGGAGTCCAGACTAGAAGCAGGTACAGGCCTGTGTATCGGCTTGTGGTTTAGGGCATTCTTCACTGACCCCATCTATACCCATAGCTGCTTCCTTCTCCTTCCTGCCACGCCTCTGAGTTATAAACTAAAGACAAGCTGAGCCTGAAAGTTATTTTTTCTTTACTCCCTGCCTCTGTCACTAGCAAAGCCCATTAATGATTCTCAGGAAATAAAAATAGAACCTTGGTAATAAAACAAAACCTAACTTTTTTTAGTCTTTTCCTTCATGCTTAGTCTAGTTTCACGTGCTCACAGGGTGCTGCATGCAGAGGCCCTGCCCCTTGAGCTTCAGACCAGAGGTACCCGTGGGAAAGGGCTGCTGTGGACACCTCAGCTTGGAGCCGTGTTCAGAAGCTGTGCGTGACACTGCAATTCAAGATGGCGATTTTCCTCTACGTCTGTGTCTCTATTTCTGCTTTGCCAATAAGATCATCTGTACCATTTTTCTAGATTCCACACATATGCGTTAATATATGATATTTGTTTTTCTCTTTCTGACTTACTTCACTCTGTATGACAGTCTTAACACAACTTTGTAAAGCAACTATACTCCAATAAAAATTAATTAAAAAAAAAAAAGACGGTGGCAGCGGGCTGTGTGCAGAGATGCTCCGCCCGGCACTGCGATCTGGAGCCTGAGCAGCACAGCTGCACCTGCCCTGCAAGAACTCCACACCCTCCCTATGAGGAGAACCTTAGAAAGCAGCCCTGCCAACTGCCTGCGGGGGAGAACGTGTCTCCTAGATCGCCAGCTCGCACCTCTATAAAATGATTTTTGTCCCCTTTTTTGAGTTGTCTCTGTTTCCTTACAATGACAATATAAGCCTTGTTTTTAATTGTCTTGCTTCTGGAGAAAAGAATCATTGAGATACGCAATCACTGAATTGTCTCTGCTTCTTCATAGCATCCGACCCACGTTCCTAATCTGTCCTCAGAATTGTCCAGCACTTGCCCAAACTCTGTGAGAAGCCTCTCCCAGCTTCCCTTTACTAAGATGCCCCCTGGGCATCTTCTCTTTTGCTACAACAGGCTAAATAAAATAACTTCGTACTTTCCTGTGATTATAGGGGTTTTCCTAGTATCACTTGATTGGTGAGTTTGGCAGATGTCAAAAATACAAGACTTTAATGAAGTCAGAATATCCTCAACAATATATCCAGAGTAAATAAAATAATTTTCATATATGTCAGTTCCTTACAAAACTCCTTAATTAAGGCCAACATCATTACTGCTACATTATAGCAATGATGTAGTAGAGTGAAACAGTTTTCAGATGATCTGACTTAATCCAGAGAAGCATTTATCTATACTTAAAAAGTTCCTTAAGAAAACTCAAGGAAACCTTATGAATTTTAGATTTATTCAAAATATTTTGGGGAGAGTTTTTATAGTTTAAAATATATCAGCCTTTTAAAATTTCTCTTTATAACAGTATAACCAACTTTTCAGATAATTATAACCTGGTAACCATTATTTCACAATGGGCTTAAATCACACTCAAATTTTCAGTATGCACTGAGGCTGGAGGACTTATTCCAAGGACTTTGCTGAGATAAAAGTATTTTTAGAGTCAAAAAAACCTTACCAGTATTCCTAGATCACAAGAATGGATTTGAAATAGAAGCTATTTGAGTCCTACCATAGGGGAATCAACAATTCTATTTCACCACCATGGGAAAAATTCATAGAGAGCTCATTGTTTCTTCAAGGTTACATATAGTTTTTTTAAGTGGTAAACCATAACATCTGCCATATTGTTGGGAATGTAAAAAAGAGTACAAGTATTTAAAAAATGAGTTTCTCCAAAATCCAGAAATATTACTCCTTTCTACTATTGACTGAATTCCATTCTCATTATGTAATTAATCAATTCTGCCCCCAAATCAAAAGTTTTTCTTATATGAGTTATCCATCAATGACAAAATTCTTATTTTCACAAAAATTCAACTCGTATCATTGATTTAAGCAATTCGCCATTCTGTTTGGGACAGTAAAGAGAGGGTGAACCACTACAAAATAAAGAAGCCTTGGGAAAATGGAGAGGCTTGTTAATTACCCAGACACTAAAATTGAAACTAAAGTGATGGGCATTTGGTTTTTAATTTTTAAAAAATGATTCACACTTCTCAGGCTCTCTGCTCTCTATAAAATACTTGCTAGGGTTTTCCATCTGCCTATCCTTTTATCTCCATGATGTTCTAAATATGAATTTTCTGGCTTTAAAGAACAAGTTTCAATGTCAAAGCTATTTTCTACAAACACATTCAAACTTTGTTCCAGTATCATGTTAGCACTTTATGGATATATGCAATCTCTTCAGAGGGAGTATAACACAAATATGATATTTTCATTCCAAAACTGAATTTTCAAAAATATTCTTAACCTACTTGGGTGAGAAATCAAGCCCTGGATAAACGTCTTTTTAGTCAAAACGGTATATATCAATATCCAAATTTAGAAGCTAGCCTTACATACGGCTTTTAGAAAACGGGAAATTTTTGCTTTGGTATTAAGATGATATTATAACCAGGGACCTGGAAATACCAAAATCCTGTCTCTGACCAAACCACACTTTCTGACAAAGCTCTGGAGGGAAATGCATGCATAAGAAACAATGAGCAAAGAAAACAAGGGTAACACTTTTTAAATTTCCAGACTGGAGACACAAATTCCAGTGCAGTAAATCTTAGTAACCTGGGCCATATTATACACAACATCTCTTTTTATAAGCTAGCAAGTACCTGATGGCATCCATCAGCATCCGGGGAAGGTAAGTTTAGATATTCATACATTTGTAACCTAAAGAATGCTATTTATTATAAAATTCAGTGTGGAAGGGTCTTTCCCCACAGGGAAATCAGGGAGTAGCTATCAGGAGATGGGTAAATGCATAATAGAGAAGCAAAGCAAGAGTTGTGGAAATAATCAGCCAGTTGTACCAACTGTGAAGAGAAATGATGTCTCAGAACTCAGTGTAATGCTCACTGCAATTTGCTACCCTGTTACTTCGGAGAAAATCCTATAAATCATGAAGAAATTAGAACATCTTATGAAAATACTTGAAACAATTTCACATTTAATTTGTCATTTTGTGGAATCTAGCATTATTTTGGGACTCCAGAAAATTCTTCAAGCATGTGATGAAAATGACACATCTACAAAATAGCTGGGTTCAATCTCTTCTGAATTTCTTATTTTTAGTTTATTTTTTATTGAAATATAGTTGAATTACAATGTGTTAACTACTGCTGTATAGCTAAGTGACTCAGTTATACATACACATACATTCTTTTTCATATTCTTTTCCATTATGGTTTATCACAGGATATTGAATATAGTTCCCGGTGCTATACAGTAGGACCTTGTTTATCCATTCTGTATGTAATAGTTTGCATCTGCTAATCCCCAACTCCCAATCCAACCCTCTCCCATCTTCTAAATTTCTACTACAGTTAAAATACTTTTGAGCTACTCATAGAGTATTTATTGAGATAAAATTTAATATTGTTGTTTTGTTTCCTTAAAGTGAGAGGGCTACTTAAAATGCTTTATATCCTTAGAAAGATCTCTGGAGCATTACTAATTTCTGAGGGATATTTTCCCCTTTATTAACATTTTAAAACACAGAAAATACTACCAAAGAGTATGCCACATAGGTTGTTATTTATTAAAAGCCATTTGAAAACAATCTGTTCAGTGAAGTGTTCAATGACATTCAAAAATGTTTTCAAAACAACTTCACTACCTTGAGTAACTTGATAATTCACTCTGTTGAAATAAATGGTCTATCAAAAGTCAAAGTTTGTGCATATAAACATAGCCCGTATGAAAGGATGAGAGCAAGATGGCTGTCTATTAATTTATGCTTCTGTGCTTCATTACTTTTTCATGATGTTTAATGTATATGTGTGTGTTACACATATACATACTTACCTATTCAAATGAGAAGGGTTTGAGAACTCTGTAGGACTATGAGTTAGATATATAATGCCTTGGACTTACATATGTAGCAGTGCTTTGCATTGGTTTTTCCAGAGTTTTATTTACTGGTAAATTTCCCCTTTAACTCTATTTTTAGAATTCCTAATTATCAATTTACATATAAACTCTATCCCGCCACCTCTCGCAGTCTCTAATATAGACTCATTTTATAGCACTTTCATTTTCACAGTGGGACATGACATTTACTGGCTTGAGAACACTAACTGAATTGGAATGTCATTCCAATGTGTATAAAGATAACTACAACAGCAGGATGACATGAATCAGAATAAATAAGAAATTACAAAGGTCAGTCAGAATGAAAGTCAGAGTTGGTAAATAAAAACACTATAATTCCCAGAGATAAAAGAAAAACAAAATAAGAAAACAATAATTTGCTAATTTAAATCTCCAGTCTAGACCTTTCACCTGAACTCCAGACTCATATACCCAACTGCTCAACATTTCTACTTGTATCTATCCTAAGTAGACCTAATGTCCAGAACAGAACTCC
Organism: Balaenoptera ricei; assembly: GCF_028023285.1. Classification (NCBI taxonomy): domain Eukaryota; kingdom Metazoa; phylum Chordata; class Mammalia; order Artiodactyla; family Balaenopteridae; genus Balaenoptera; species Balaenoptera ricei. Next base: position 80,503,941 of record NC_082643.1, read on the forward strand.
TGATCTTCCTCCTATGACCTCTTTCATGTAGTTTTCCTTGTTCTAATTATGGGAAATTCCATCCTTGGAATTGTCCAGGCCAAATTCTTTGGAGTCATCCTTGGTTCCCCTTTTTATCACATACTCTTATTAAATCCATTGAGAAGTCCTTTTGTTCTAACTTCAAACAATATCCATAATTTGACCACTTTTAAGTACCTCCCCACCATTTCTACCTCCATCTGAGCCACCATCAGCTGTCTCTGGTTTAACTGCAATAGTCCTATTTGGTCAGCCTTGCATTTACCCTTGTCTTCCTACAGTCTGTCCTCTATGCAGCAACAGAGGGATCCATTCGAAACCTATGTCTGAATAGATTGTTTCTCTGCTCAGAATTCTGCAACGGCTCTTCATTTTACTCAGTGAAAGCTAAAATTTGTACAATCATCTGGCAGGCACTATATGATCTTGCCTGCTCTCCTACTACCTACCCCTCAGGTCTTATTTTCTACAACTCTTCCCTGATGCCACTACTCCAGAGAACCACATTTACTCCCTTGGTTTCCCTTGAGCACATCAGGCACACTCTCACCTCAAGACTTTTGCTCTGGATGTTGCCTCTGTCTGGAATGCTCTGCCCTCAGTCACCTACTTGGTGACTCTCCCAACTTCTCAAATCTCACCTTAATGAGGCTTACCTTGACTACCCTTTTTAATACTGCAACTTGACAACAGCCTACATCCCTGCCATTCAAGATTTTGAATCCCCTTACTTTGCTCTGCTTTTTGTTTTGTTCCATAGCATTTATAACTTTCTAACACACTACATAATTATTTATTAGATCTATCATTTATTGGTTGTATCCTCCTGCTGGGATATAAGATCCATGAGAGTAGAGGTTTCTGACTGTTCTGTTTCCTAATGTACCCAAAGTTCACTGGATTGAGTTACTAGTTGAATTGAATGAGCTTATCCTCATATAATAACATTTCAGTGTTATGATCTATGTACACATTATTTTTTATGCCACTGGAGATGCAACACATCCCCCAAATAACATGCATATTCAATATAGGTTCAGGGCTCATCACTGTCATTATTTAAGATTTACCTGGTGCTAGGTTTTAATTAAAAGATCAACAACTTATATATACCATTAAATTTGCAATTATACATTAACTACTTAGTAGATTCAAAACTCTGTCCTGTGAGAAATACAATAACATAAAAACATGTTCTTTAAAAAATTTACTAGTCTAGTAGGGAAGAATAACATAATTTTCATATTTCTCTGACTGGTAAATTTCTTCCTAGCTATAGTCCTCCATTGTAAAAACAAATAAAATAGTATCTTTTTTCAGGAGTTTAGGTACAAAATTTTTTCTCCCTATCTTTTCGAAGGCTCTGTAGAATTATAGCAAATGAAGCATCGTTACCTGGTCAACTCTTCTCTGAATACTATGGGATCATAAATTCATTTAATTCTGACATCTTAAAGAGGTCCCTGGAGACCAAGCCAGCATGCCGAGTTAAATTAATAGGCTTTCAGTCTCCCAATCTAGGTACACATTTTTTTAATGCCACAGGGACCTTAAAATGGTTTAAGGTAGATAAAATATTATCACTATGTTCATATGTGACGTTGTGTAGTGCTGGGATATTTTTAAATGTTTGATATTTTAAACAAAGTAATAAAATACACAATCTGTCACTGGTTGGTACAACTGAAACTATATCTATGGAAACAGAACTCAGTGACCACGAATGTTAATCCATCTGCATTTTCACAAAGAGGTACAAAATGAGAATCTCAGTTCCAACCTCATGTTTCACAAATGGAATCTCCTGTCTAAAGCTAGTGGGTGACTTGATATTTTAAAACATGCAAGAAAAATGTTTTTTCCCTGAAGTGTGAATATAAATGTCTTATCCTTTTCAATTTTCTAGAATTTGGGGGACTGGCCTTGCTCATAATGAGTAGACAGCCAAGAATGATAGAATTCTGACACTTGGTTGAGCACTTATGTAATACTCCAATGATCATGCTCGTAGTATAAGGTTTAATTTAAACAGCAAGATACCTGCCCCATTACCCAAATACTTGGCACCACTGCCTATCAATCTAAATGATTGACTTTATTTTATCATGCTGTTTCAAATTCCTTTAATCAAAATATCATTTCTTCACAGAGCTGCTTTTAAAATGAGCTTCTCAGACAGTGTTTTCTGATACTACTGGCTGAGGGTAGACACCTGTGGAAAGAGATTTTTTTTTGGGAAAAGAGTAGAGAGGAGAAGTCCTCACGCAAAAAAAATGTAGGGTAATAGTGACCTATGCCTATGCCTATTCCCATGCCAGTGTCCACACCTATACCTATCTGCCTCTGGAGCTTCGTCTGTATCTAGCCCTACTTGAATGAAAGCCAATTAAAAGTTTTAAATATTTTTATGGGCCACATTTTTTCCCATTCAAAATAAAAGTAGTTATACTGAGTCCCATGGGGAAAAATACATATTTTTACAAATTAGACATTGTTTTGTAGACTATAATGACATTTTATTGAATAGAAGAATGTCAGTGAGAAACTTGATATTGTTTTCTAGCCATCAATATGTTAGCATCTTTTGGACACATTTGAAAAGTTGTCATCTAGAGTACCTATCTCATTTTTCAATCTGAAATCAGACAGAGTAGGCTAGGCAGGAAGGGCTGCTTGACACTGATGCATGAGATTGAACTTGGGAGCTGGAGAGCACCATGAACACTCTCCAGAGAGGGAGGTGGGAGGTGGGGGGAGAAGAGGCTCTAGAAGCTGGAAATGGACAGTGATGGGGGAGGTGGAGGGGTCCAAAGACAGGTCTCATCTCTTTCATCATTTTTCCAGAGTCCAAATCTAACACATCATCCATATTTCTTTTGTTTCAATGTGTAATCTTGATCTTAAAGATTTTTCCTTGTGACATCACTTAGTATGTGGTTCACAATGTATATACATGAAATGGAAAACTTTCTAAAAGGAAATATATATTTTACTCATAAAATATAATTGCAAAATTTACCACTCACCTTTCATCTCAACAAACATACTTAGAAAATAATGTTACTCAGTGTTCTTAATTTTTGCATAAAACAGCTAGAAAGTTGAACATCTTACCTCATGAGTGTTTAGTGTCGCACCTTGGGAAAAGTAGGTCACAAAGGATACTAGGGTGCAGTTTGCTGTTGCATGTGTGAATTATTGCTTTTAGTATAACAAAGTCATAATTTTGGCTAATTTGTAATCAGAGCCATTTCTATTGACGGGTAGTTTAAAACTAATTGCAAATAATCATTTTGCAAAAGAAGAACAATTGTGATTTAATAAAATATTCTATAATCAATATTGGAACAACCACAGTACTCTAGTTGCTAGTAAAGATGTATAATACATGCTGTCACTGACACTCACTAGTGTATCACAGTATTTTGAGGAATGCAAACGATTACAGAAAATGTTACGGTACATAAGATGTGTATATTTTTAATTGGCCCTTATGCCAATTATATCATATTGGTGTATCTATATATCTATATCAATATTGATATAGACAGGATGATACAGATGCAGATAGATACACATACAAGCCAGGTAAAGGTACAAGTTTAGGTATAGGTCATTGTCTTAGTGCGTTCAAAGATTCATCTGCTGGGTGTGAAGTTAGCCTCTGAAGACCAGCTTTCCTAGTTTTAATAATACCCTCTTTCCATGTAGTGGACTGTGTTCCCCAAATATAACCATGGCCAGGAATCTGAAGGACTGAAGGCTTCAACAGGGAAGGGAAGATTTTTTTGTTTCTCTTCTGAATTTGTAGTTAGCATAGAAGGCACTCATATATCATAAACCAGAGAGACCTTTATCACAACAATGTCAGAACAACTCCAAATGATGCCACTTCCTGGAAGCCCTTGCTGTCACTTTCTCCTGCCAGACTGGGTTTTGACCCCCAGTTGTGTTAACTCAACTTAGCTATGCATCTTGGCAATGATGATGCAATCTGTAAACCAGGAACTGTAATACTGACCTCTCAGGGATGTTTGTGAGGAGTGTAATGGGCCTGTCATTTAATAGGCACAGTATTAACTGCCATCCCTTCCCCAACACCACTGCAGCCTGTCAACTATGTTGCTTCTTCGTTAGCATCAGTAGTAAAGTGCAGGTAAGAAAAAAAAATAGTTGAAACATATATTAATTGATTTCCCTGTTATGGAGCTGCTCTGGTAAAAGATCAAGAAGGGGAAAATATTCAAAATTACTGTCAATAATTGCCTTTTTAGTTTATTTACAAAATGATTGATACATTTTAACATTGATAATCAAGTCAGTTCACATTTTAGTACTCATAATCAAATCAGTCCACATTACAACTATCCTGTAGCTTAAAATTCCACCATGTTAAAACATAGCTTGTGCTTTAGATACCTGTTTTTGCAAGTTCTGCAGTACAAGTTTTCTTTTCATAGCCATGTTAACATTCTCAAGTCAATAAAAGATTCCTAGGTCAATTTTTGTAAAGGCATCAGTTTCTCAGGGGTTAAGAGAAATTACCACAGTGTAATCTATTTTTTAATAAACATGGTTGGCAATTACAGAATAGAGAATACAGCTTTGCTCAATTTAGAATATAAATGTTAATTATATTTTTTACATGGATTTCTTTATTTAGCCTTTTTCTCCCAGCCTTGTTCTGGTCTAGGCTTCATCTTTATGCAAAACCCAAGAGATCTGTATTCTCAGTCTAGTTATTTGAATTTCTTTCCTTGGACTACCTGAGAGGTATAACTCCTTATAATGTGCTTCTATTGAATTTTTTTTCCTGTCCTCTGCCTCTCACAAAAGTACTTTGGATTGTTCTTTTTTATGGTGATTGTTGAGATTTGGAGCCATTTCTCTTCTTATTAACAACAAACCTTGATCAGTGAAGCTCTGCTTATTCAAGAGCCAATATAGTGAAATGGTTTTGAGCACAGAAATTTGTGCTAAGACTGCATGGGTTCATGCTCCAAGTGTGCCACTTTTACTGGCTATGTGATCTTGGGAAAGTTACTTAAACTTTCTGGTCCTTAGTTTTCTAGGCTGTAAAATTCCAACAGCAATCATATCTACCACATACTGTTGTTGCAATGATTAAATGAGTTAACATATTATTACATTTACACATGATACACGGTAGGTGCTATACAAGTATTAGCTATTTTTGTTTTTAAACCTCATTACTACTGCTGCTCTTCTAAAAAAGATCTTAGCACTTTACGTCTGTGAAAGCTGAGTCTCAAATTCAGATTTTGACTCACATCCTATGTTATCCATAACACGTTCATTAACCACCCCCAGCAGGAACCAATCAATAGTTCCATTTATCAGGTTCTCTTAGAAGTACCGCCCTGAGTCTTTGGATTGCCATTTCAGACATTTTATTCTCTTTTCCTCAAAATGTATTTATACTTATTAGGCACTTAATCTCAAATCTTTATTTCAGGAAATAAACCTATACCTAAATATATTAACATAAGTTTGAGATAATTATCAGAAGACCTACCTCTTCACTACCTCTTAGTAGCCCATCACTAACCTCAATGATTTGATCTTTATGTTTTTAGGATATACAAACCCTTAGTGTCAGGCTTTTCTGAGGATCGTCAAAACTGGGAAAATTTAGGGGCTTCCCTGGTGGCGCAGTGGTTAAGAATCCGCCTGCCAATGCGGGGAACACAGGTTCGAGCCCTGACCCGGGAAGATCCCACATGCCGCGGAGCAACTAAGCCCGTGTGCCACAACTACTGAAGCTCACGTGCCTAGAGCCCGTGCTCCGCAACAAGAGAAGCCACCGCAATGAGAAGCCTACGCACCGCAACGAAGAGTAGCCCCCGCTCACCACAACTAGAGAAAACCTGCGTGCGGCAACGAAGACCCAATGCAGCCAAAAAAATAAATAAATAAAATAAATAAATTTATATAAAAAAAGAAAACTGGGAAAATTTGTTAGCCCAAATTCACACAGGACAAATGCATATAAAGAAAAATGCACACCTGTTTTTTAAATGAAAAAATTATCAAACAATTGATAATTCACACAATTTAACAGAGTATTATAAGGCTTACAATGAAAGATAGCCATCCTCTGCCATATTTTCTTTCGATGAAGCAGTCTCTTTGAACTCTTATATCTATCCCTTTGCATTTCTAAATAATAAACTTAATCTGGTGTTTCTAGATTTATCCGTTTTAGAATGTTTTTCATTTCCTACTAGGAAAATAAGGATTCAGCATCCTGTTTATTTCTTCTTTATTATTTCAAAGCAGTACGTAGATTGGATCTCTCTCTCTCTCTCTCTCACACACACACATATACACATCTTAGTAAATATCTGTTGCATGAGTAAACCCCCAATTATGCAGGGAGAGATAAACTGGTTTAAAGATTAATTGGGTTAAGGAGGCATATTTGATGTACAGTGAAATCACCTGGAGATCTTTCTGAAAACACTCATGCCTGATTCCCATCCTCAAACTTTCTGATTCAATCCATCTGGGGTATGACTTGGGTACTGGAATTTATAAAAGCTGCCCAGGTGATTCTCATGTGCAGCAAAGTTGGGGAACCACCGTTACAGGCAGTTTCTTACTGACTCTGAATTGTGGCCTACTTTAGTTTGAACAGAAGAGGAATGAAATCTCCTGCTGACTAATGACATCTCTGCTGGAGAGATGGGTCTCTCTCACACGGCTGCTATTCTCAACCTGGGGTGCATTCTATTTGACCTGTGCAGACAAGTGTTTGTTGCCAGTGTGCAGAGCCATCTTCAGGGTCATGGGCCTGTGTGACAAGACAGGATTTCTCTGGCAGGGAGACCACACAGGAGCAGAGTTGGAATGTTGATGGGGGGGCATGATATTGGTCACTAGAAAGGGCAAGCAGTGTGTTACTAACCCAGGAAGTAATGCAGAAGTGCCTTGAGAGTGGGCCAGGGATGTATGTGGGTGGGTCAAAGGATGGTTCTCGGTAGTCCTGAGGAGAGAGAATCAATGATGGAGCCCAGAATGAGAGACTCTGGGGAGTTGGAAGGTAATGGAACCCATCATTCTGAAAGGATACTGTCCTTTAAGTGTGGTTCAAAGTCCCTAAGGCTCTGGGAATTAACCCTTTAGTTGTAGCACCATGGGGAGGGCCAAGGAGGTCCCTGGGAAAGCAGAACACCCAGAGTGGTGGGCACTTAAGGCGGTGGGGCTCAGGGCAACAGCTGTTTACTAACCAGTACAGGCATATTTCAACATTTCAATAACTTTAGGGCTGCTCTTACGTATGCAGGATAAATGTCAGCACCTGCCCCCTCCGTCAACACATCAGTGTATTTAGCTTGGACTAGTTGCTTTTGTGGCTATATTAGCTCGTCTCATTAGAAATAAATCTTTAGGCAGAATTTAAATCTGTATTCCAAAAAGTATGTATTTTATTCACTTTTTATTAAATCCTATTTGCTGCTACGAAGAAGTAAGCAGGAAACAGTGATAAGTAATAATGGGGTATGTGAGGGAAGGCTACTTCCTGGAGAGTTGTCAGGGACAATTTCTCTGGAAACGAGGCATTTAAGCTGAGACCTGGACGTCAGAGGCTGTGGTCTTGAGAAGAATCAAGGGAATAGTGTTACAGGCAGAGGGACTGGCAACTTCCAAGGCTCTCTGACAGCAAAGAGCTTGGTATTTCCAAAGAGCTAACACAGAGACTGATTCTGAGTAATAAAATCTTCAAGGTTAGTGTTCTGTGCAGCAATAGGACACATATAAGAAGGTAAATAGAACTATTCAGAGTGGATTTTCACAATCAAGGTCAAATATGTTCGTGGAGAACCTTTTATAGGGAGTTAATGTGCCATGATGGGGGCATCGGCCACACATCTTCTGTTGTCTCTATCTCTGATTTCAAAAATCCTTCTCAATGTGTAGAAAACTTATGTCACTCAAAAACCTACACATGGATATTTATAGCAGCCCTATTCATAACTGTCAGAACTTGGAAGCAACTAAGATGTCCTTCAGTAGGTGAACGGATAAATAAACTGTGGTACCTACAGATAACAGATTATGCAGCACCAAAAGGAAACGAGCTATCAAGCTATGAAAAGACATGGAGGAACCTTAAATACATATTACTAAGTGAAAGAAGCCAATCTGAAAAGGCTATATACTGTATGATTCCAACTATATATGGCATTCTGGAAAAGGCAAAACTATGGGAAGAGTATGCCAGGGGTTAGGGGAGAAGAAAGGATAAATAGATGGAGCACGGAGGATTTTTAGTTCAGTGAAGCTATTCTATATGATACTGTAATGGTGGATACACATCAGTGTACATTTGTCCAAACCCATAGAATGTACAACACTGAGAGGGAACCCTAATTAATCTATCGACTCTGGGTGATAATGATGTGTTCATCAATTGTAACAAATGTACCACTTTGGTGGGGGATGTTGATAGTGGACAAGGCTGTGCATGCATTGGGGCAGGGGGTATATGGCAACTCTGTACTTTTCCTTAAATTTTGCGGTGAACCAAAACTACTTTAAAAAAAGTGTAGTAAAAAAACCTTTTCTTTTTCCTGGTAATTATAAAAGTTTGTTCATGTGCCATGAGTGTTGCTCTAGACCAGTGATTCCTTTTTCTACAGGTCACACCTAAGTAGACTGGCTAGATGTTTGCATCCATTAATGCTCGAGTTCCCTAATGATATTCTTTAGACAGTCAGTCTATGTGTGACTTTTGGGCATTTCTCGAACCTACTCAAAGGCAATAGTTAATTAAATCCTGCTACTCACAAATGTCATTCACAAGCAACTCGGTTTCATAAGAGAAAGAAGGCAAAACATCCTTTAAGGAAAAAACAATGTGTGCAGGAGTGTGAGCAGAAGACATTCTGCTCTGGTCTATAGTTTGCCAAAACAAATGGTTATCTGTAAATTCAGGAAAAAAATCAAACTATGTTGACACTACACATTTCAGTGGCTGCTTTGCCATTTTCAGACATAGTTACCATGAAAGAGGTAGGTTGATTTCTGACAAATGTAATAACATTTCTGAATGGGTAAAAAGATGGTGTAGTTAGTGCTTTCACTTGATGAACGCCTCATCATTGGTAACTAGCCCATGTGAGAGCTGCTTGAGAGCTGTCAGCTGCCAGAGAAATGTATGTCTAACACCTTTCCCAGGGCTTCCTGCCAATATTTCCTCAGGTAGTCAATTCATCAAATAAATCCTTTAATGAAAGCAACGGTGTGTTGGTAAATGTATAACAACCAGCTCCCTGGACATAATGCCCATAATGATTTGTAGCACTTTACAATTTCCATGGTGTAAATATTCCCACCTTGCTCATTTGCAGCTACCAATCATTGAAGATGGAATTGGGAAGAGAGGCACACAATTGGCTTCCCTAGGCCAGTACATGATGGCTCCAGCACACCACTGAATCAAAGGGGTCCTCTTTCTCAGCTCCAGAAAGAGGAAGGGGCCAACTCATTATTTTGCTTTATGGAAACCACCTTTTATCTCTTTCATGAACCATGAATTCCTCTTTTTCATTGGCTTAAAAAAATTGGATATTTTTCAGTACCCCTGGAGCACTCTTTCCAGGAAATTCACATACTGCCCTCCCTTGGTGCTCCCCTCTTCCCCTAATGCATTAACCTACATAATTTTATGTCTTCTGGTAGTGCAAATGTGTAATTCAACTGGAAGGTGGCTAACTGGAGCCAGTGTATTTATAACTGTGTCATGCCTTTAACACTGAGTAGAAGGGCAGACCACTAATGACTTGGAAGAAAGAGTAAAATTTTCTGGTGCACTGGCAGTGTCTACATGACCTAAGAATATCTCGCTGATTTATTGAATTGAATGGGAGAAAAATCAACAGCTTTTACAGGGTCATGAACACTATGTGACTAGCAGGATAATTAATACCCATATTAATATATGGTTCAAGCACCTTGTGTACTGCATAGCGCAGAAAATAACTAATTTTTATGACATTAAAAACTGAGGTTTCCATCTTCCCATAGATGTGACAGGGTGTGAACAGTAGTTAATGGATACAGTTTGGCATGAATAGAGGTTGAAATCAGACTTGTCTATTCTCTTCCAGAAAATAAGTCACATATAAACAGGGAACGGGGACCAGAATGTCCCCTAGAATTCCCTTAAGGGATGGTGAAATTCAGAGGCTATAAGACAGAGAAAGAGCAGAAAATCCTGGGACCATAATATAGATAATAAATATCTGTCATTTAGAAAATCTTCCTATTTCTCTCTACAATCTCCAGTTGATTCTGCATATGATAGCTGTAAGTCTTGATTTTATACATTCTAAGCTTGGAAATCATAGCCCTCTTAAGAATCAACTGAACATATTTATTTCTCCCAAAGGTATCTTTTTTTCTTGAAACAGGGTTAACTCTGCCTCAAAAACTATAATATATGTTTTAGAGTCTCAAAACTGCTTGGTTATGAATATATATGTACTTAATAGGAAAAACATAGAATCATTTAAAATGGCATGATACAGTATTCACTAATGTCAGATACATATTTTGCTTCTTAGAGAAAGAAAGAGTGTGTGTGACAGAGAGAAAGAGAGGGTGATTTAAGCATGTTGCTAGAGATATTTAAGAAACTTTAAAACCTTTAGACTTTAAAAATAGTTTGAAAATGTTACAGCAGAAATGTATAAATGATTCAAGTAGAAAAACACTTCTTTTGTAAAAAGGCCATAGTTTCAACATTGGCTTCTTAATCAGATGTTGTAACGTTACTGAAATGCTCTCAACAGGGCATTTTGGCATCACCTTTTTCCCCTCATGAAATATTACTGAAGACTATAAAAATGATTCCAGTTTGGAAAATTGGAAAATTTCCAATAAAGAAACCATTTCTCTCCTCACCATTTTTAAGAGGATGGGGATTTCCAAGTGATAAATACGGGTTTATCAAAAAGCTTAAAGGATTATAAATTATGAGAAAGTATAACATTTCTTCTGTATAAAACTGTGTGTTCCTGGTAATTATACAAATGAATCCTGTGGCTGATTGGTAGAATAAACTATAAGCAAGCAGAAGTTTGATAAAAGGAAAATATTTCTCTCCTTTATATAATAATTGCTCTCTCCATGTTAATCATTATGATTAAATGGATTCAAATGGATTCATTATTTCGTTTAGATTAATACATTTCCAGCCTGAATTCTTACTGACCTCATCTATTCAACTTTTAGGAAGACACAAGACTGAGTTCTAATGAATATTTATGTACCGCACAACCTCATGGGGTGACTATGTCATTAGTGAGATCATGTAACTTTTTTTTTTTTTTGATCATGTAACTTTCTTTGGCTTCCAGGGTAAGTGTCAATAAAAGTAACAGCCCCATGAAATTGGAAGGCACATTAGCTGCTTTCCTGGAGGAGGTATCTAAGGGGTCATCCTCAGAGAGCTGCATCTCTACAGTGTCTTGCACATAATTCAAAGAAAGTATGAAAGTTTGGACTGCCCTTCTAGGAGAGCACACCAATAGTTCATTGAAACCAAAGAATGAATCTGTCATAATAAAGGAAAACCAGAGCAGGAGTCAGGACAGCGGGTATCTGTGTCCTGGGGAAGAAAATGGTAATGGAAACACAAGGGGTGAGGGCGAAGAAAACTGCTAGGTGTGACCCCTATTTTCTATCCATTGCCTCTGCTTTGAATCTAAACCTCCAATATTCTATTTGTGGAAGTCCAGCTTTATTGCTTTCTCTGTTCCATCTGAAGCTGGTTTGCTATAGACCATACTTCCTTATGAAGAGAGCAATGAGAATCTTCCCATTCTTCAAGGTCTTGATGAAATAGAACTGTTAGTTGTAATAGAGCCTTTTCGATTCCCTCTCAGCAATTTATTTACTAGACAAATGACTTAGTTTGGGTTCCTGGAAAAGCAGTCCATGAGACAAGGACGTACCTGATACAGGTTTTGGCTCTCGGACTCAGAAGGCACAAGGGAAAGTGAGGAGTGAAACAGGGAGGGAGAACAGAGACATTAATGTGCAGGGTTATCATTACAGACCCCTGGGGAGCAATTCTCTGGTGACTGTATAGAAGGATGGGGAGGCTGGGCATCTTTCTCTCTTCTTTTTCCCACTGTCTGAGTAGCGCTTGTAGGGGCATTACCTTCCTGGCACTTTTAGGTTGCGCCTGAGTGCAAGCTGGCAAGCTCCCGAGGTGCTGAAGAGAAGTCTCAGGTAGAGAGTAAGAGGCAGAGAGAAGAGGCCCTTGTGGTGGGAAACTGTCATGGAGCTGGGAACTGTCTGCAGCCCTGAGAGAACTCAGGTGGGCAAAGGGGCTATAAAGTTACAGCCATTTCCTCGTGAAGTTTAAGCACCACTAGAAGTAACATTATGTAATTCCTCCACAGCTCTGATTTCAACCATCTGGCAAATAGAATCGATGTTGTAGGCTTAATGTACATTGCTTTTCCTTTAATGGCTCTGTGACACTTTTAACTGCAATTTTCTCATTGGCAACATGGAGATAATCAATATAAATAGCACTGCCAAGTAAAATGCAGGAAACCTAAAAAATGATTTTTTAGTAGTGTAAGTATGTCTCATTCAGTATTTGGGGCATACTTATACCAAAAAATATTTGTTGTTTAAATGAAATTCAGATTTAATGAGACAATCTATATTTTTATTTGCTAAATATGACCATTCTAACTATAAACAATCATACTATAAACAATAATGATATATAATAATATACAATTATACTATAAACAACGATACTATAATAGAATCTGTGTTGTACACTTAAAACACATTGCTTTTCTTTGAATAGTTCTGTGGGACATAGGGCCCATTCTTTTTCTATGCTTCAGTATTCTTATCTGTATAAAATGAAAATTAAAAATGGGTATTGGGAATTTATTTCCTAATTTGCATAAAACTTTCAGCACACTATAAGAGTACAGTGGACACTATATTATTATTGACTGTCTGGCTCATAGACATCATTGAAGCTATCCCTACAAACAATAACTTCTGTGTTTCTAATTTTCAAATATTTTTGAAGGTGTGTATGAAGTCAGGGGAAAGAAAGTGCAGTTATAGCTGATAAAAAATTTAGGACAAAGTTATCCACTCCACCAAAAAAAGAGAAGGATTATGTTCAATGTTTCTTTCAGTTCTCAGTAGAAACATATCATCTCAGGTCAGTAGTTCAAGTATATCTGTGCAGATCTTCACTTGGTGGTTGAGAGAATAAGAGTTGGAGAACATAATTTTTCTGTCTTATTGGCTTTATAAAATATGGTTTTCTTCCCACAAATTAATCTAATAATCAATATATTTTCTAGCTAGATGATTAACTTTAGTAAAAAATAGATTGATTTTAGTGGCTTTGATAAAGTTAATAGGCGCAGATGAGTAAAAGCAAATTTTCAGCATGGCTTTTGGTTTGAATTTTGTTAGAATATGGACTCCCAGATCAAGGCCCTGTATTATTCATGTTTACAACTGCATGCTCAATATTTAGAGAAAAGTTTCTAACTTTCATAATAGTTAACACTATTGATCCAGTCTAAAGCACTGCATATGATTCTTTTATTATTCTGAATGGCCTCTGAACTTCCCTCCCTGAGTCATTCTTAACCATGTCACTGGTGTGCTCTCCGTGCATAAGCAATGTCCAGAATTTATGCTGGAGACTTTACATAGTTCTGAGATGATGGGCAAGGACTTCAGTGGCAGAACTTTGTGACAGCAGGCATAAGTTAGAAGTGTGCCCACCTGGATCAGATGCTGACCTGAAACTCATTGTGCTTAATTCTGCTCCACTATAAAATAGGAGAGCAATGCAGAAGGAAAAACAAAGTAGGATTTCAGCTCCAACATACAAAAAGCCTGGAAGTCATAACTCCCACTTTTACAAGACAAAACGCTGTACATACTGAAAACCAATGACTTTTCTTGGACATAAAACACATTAAACACTTAAATATGACAAGTGGGAAAAATGGGTAAACTTATAGCAGAGAAACCCAACAACACTACCTCAGCCAGGTGATCAAGATTAACATCAACAATGTTAAACATGTTGCTAGCATGTACCTTTCATATGATGTGATCAGAATGTCACTCTACCTCTGTGGTGTTCCTCCCCAAAACCCATAACCTCAGTCTAATCATGGGAAAGACATCAGACAAACCCAGTATTCCTAAAAACTGTCAAGGTCATTTAAACCCAGGAGATTCTGAGAAACTATCACAGCCGAGAGGAATCTTAAGAGATGAGATAACTAAATGTAACTTGGTGGCCTGGACAGGATCCTAGAAAAGAAAAATGACATCTGGAAATATGGAGAAAATTTGAATAAACTATGGACTTCAGTTAATAATAATGTATTGGTTCATTAGTTGTGACAAATGTATTATACTAATATACTAAGATGTAAATAGTAGGGAACACTGGTATGGGGTATATGGGAAGTCTGTACTATCTTCATAATGTTTTTGTAAATCTTAAATTGTTCTAAAACACAAAAATTTATTTAAAAAATGTAGAAACATGAGAAAATGAAGCTTACGAGGAAAAAAATATACACAAATAAAATTCAATAGAAAAAAAACAAGCAGTAGTTTTGGAATCTCAAATAAAACCAGTTATACCAGATACAAATATAAATTATGCAACAGATATTATTTTTTAAAAAAGAAAGATTAAAAATAAGCAGGTAATAAGGAAGCACCAAAAAGAAGAAAGCATTTTTTAAAAAGTACTAATAAGTACTTTTAGAAAAACAAAATATGATTACTGAAGTTAAGAATTTTATGGATGCACTTCATAGCATATTATGTAAAGCTGAAGAAAGAAATCCTGAACTGGAAGACATAACTGAAGAAGTTACTCAGAATTACTCTCAGAGAGACAAGAAGATTCAAAATATGAAAAGAAATTGAGAGATATAGATAAGAGAATGAGAAGTGCAATATACAGATACTCTGATTTTCAGAAGCACAGAAGAGACTGATTGTTCTAGAGGAAATATTTAAGGAAGTAATGGTTTTCATAAAAAATTTATCATCTTTTAAAGTGATAACTAGATCCATCAGTAATGGAAATAATCAGTATCAAGCAGTATTTTTACTACTTTTAGATCAACCTACAGGTGCCATTTATACCTTTCACGAATAAAACACTGGTTCCTATACTATTGGAACCAGCTGACTTAAAGATGTGCAAGAAAATGAATGTTTAGCACTTGGGAAAATGACACTTCTTTGCGCAAGAACCTATTGCATTCATGTTATGTGAACTGTTAATTAAATTGCCTTTTCTCTTAAAAAAAAAAGCTAACTAATTTGGCTAAGTTTAGACCTCTCTAAATTGTCTGCATTGAACAGACAACGTCTTTTTTTAATAACTAGTGAAAATGAGAAATTGCCCCCAATGCTAATTTAATGGTTCTTGATAGTGAACAATGTACCTGGAGGAAGGGACAGAAAGGTGTTTTTGCCTCCTTATCTTTTCAGAATATAATACTTTTAAGTAGGGGTTGCACAGTTGCGGCTCAATCTGATCTCTTATTAGGTCCAGAGAGAAAAAGAAGAAAAAACAACTGAAGAATTAGGATCAGAACATACGAAGAAAGAATAAAAACTACGGCTAGAGCATGCCCTAGGCAAAGTAAGGAAGAAGGTGTTAGGAGAACTTGGGGACACTGTAGTGTGCATTATTGTGGACTATTCACCAACCATCCACAGTGTCCAGTGTTCAGAGAAAAATCACCTGTATCTCCCTACTAAGACACACCTGTATTGGAACAATCACCTTCTACAAAATGTTGCCTTTCCCTTCCCTCCAAGAAGCAATACTGTCAGTATGGATTTCAGATAGGACAAATGAAACTGCTAACTAGACCTGTAATATCAGCTCAGCTATGCAGTTTATGTACACTTCTGAAGGGACTCTTTTGAAGGTGAAGAAAAAACTAAGGTGAACAGATACATTTTTTTTTGTATCCTCATTAACAAAAGGAGTAGGTTGCAGAATACAAGAATTTTTTTCCAAGGAAAATCTGAGTCAATTATATCACTTGAATATTTCTAATACATAGCTTGATGATGGAATGACCAGTGAGTTAATATGTTTATAAACATTACTGAGATTATATTTCTTACCAAGCACACAATGTGAGGTAAGAAGAGTTTAATGCCCCATTGTTCTTTCTGAAGTCTAAACAAAAGCAAAACAAAGAGGGCAAAACCTGAAAAAAAAAAAGGAAACTAGGATATGATCTGTTTCTTCATAGTTCATAGGTCACAAAGATTTCCCCAAATTTTCCAATAAGAAACTACTGTGGGACCAGACCCTTGGAGTTATACAAAAGGTTTTGAAAAGAAAATGCGGTTGATGGTTTAATCATTCATGTAGCTGGCTTTTACCAGTTAATATAATAAAGCGTAAATATGATGATATCACATTCCTTCAAAATAGGCTGCATTCTAATTTTTCATCGATGGTTTGAGAGAAAATTGTAGCTGAAGTCAAAGACAGGGTTTAATTCATGCCTTTACTTAATATACGTTTATTGAGAACCTCTTTTGTGCCAAGCACTGTAATGCAGCAGACTTACAAAGACAATTAAACATTGTCCTATCCTGAAGGAACTCATGGTCTAGTTGAAGAAATTGGCTCATTAAGGGTGACTATTACATGAGGTGGCAAATGCAATGTGAGGCATTAGCACAATGGGTTTAGTTGCATCTGAGGGAAGTAAAACCAAGAGCTGTGACTAAAGAATAAGTAGCAAGTATTCAGGTTAAGGAGAGTAATGGCAGCAGGAGGGAGGACTTTTTGGCTATGTGACTTCTAAAGGTCTTTTCTGGGCCTGCACTTCTAAGCACATCAATATAATTAATTCATTTCATTATTCCCCAAAGTCCTGCTATTTAATAAGAAAAGTGGAAAAAATTAAAAACAATCAATTAACAGCTAGAGAACTCAAAACCTAAATTAGCAAAAGACTATTAATAGATGCATATCTCATTTAGCTAACTTCTTTGGAGAATAAGATATACTGTACAAGTAAAATTTCCAATTAAATGAACACTGCCCCTTGAAATATATACACTTTGAACATTTACACATATTATGGTATATTTTAAAAATGTATAGCTTGATATCTTGCCTGCTTAAGTGGAAAGTAATTGAAGGCATTTTTAGCATTTGTGGATGTCCCAGGGTCATAATTATGAACTCTTGTCAGTTTCCTACTGCACATATAGCTTTGGCCCTTCTCACAATAGCAGACTGTCATCTGTCTCTACTTCTGTTGGGTTAGCAGCCTTTAAACGCCCTTCCAACACCCTTTTCAGTTTGCCATTTCTGATCTTCTGTGGGGCTGCAACACTGGGTAAACCATTAATTTCAAGTTTTACATTTTTGGTATTATGGAAAAAGGTCTAACATTTAGAGGGATGAGCAAGGAACTTCTCTCTGTTGTTTACCATCCTCCTCTTCAATCCAATCTGTCCCCATACCAGAAATTCTACCTTCTAAATCTCAAATCAAGCCCATCTTTCCAGATCCATTACTGTCACCTTAACCAGGCCCACTCTCTTTGCTATGGATTATTACAAAACTTCACAACTGATTTCACCACCTTTTATCTTCCCCGTTTCCTACCACCCTCACATGTGCAGACAAACTGATCTTCCTAAAATGCAAACCTGATAGGATCACTTCCACCGAAACACTTCTTAATGAGCCAGTATCGTTAGGATAAAGATACGATACTTTTATGTGGCACATAAACCTCCTCCTGATCTGGCTTTCCTGCTCTATCACGTGGGGACATTTGCACACCCTGCTGCAGCTTTCTGGAACACTCTCTTCCATATTCTTCATTTGAATAGCTTCCCATCATCTTTGAAACTCATCTTCACTGTCTCTTGCTCTAAAAATCCTTTCCAAATTCTGCCTATTCCCCATCTAGATTGGACACCTTTCCTCTATATTCTTTAATTTCATTATCATAACAATTTCCATTCTGTATAGAAATTCAATGTTTAACTGCCAGACCGACCCACAAAATTCTAATGCTTTGATGCAGGAATCCTATTTTTGTAATGCTTAGGTTTAGTTTTCACTCTGTGTAGTAGAGAAACACCCCCAGTGAAAGTAGCTTTAAAAAGGTAGAAATGGATTTATTTTCATATAAAGAATATGTGGAGGTTAGGAAATCTAAGGGCTATTTGATATCTTTTCCATTGGCAAACTCCTTCCATCTTCCCATTTTACTCTCTTTTTCTTGGGTTGGTAAACTAGTGTCAATATGGTGGCTACCTATTTTGTAAATAAAGTTTTATTGGAACACATCCATTCTTTTAGACATTGTCTATATTTGCTTTCTCACTATAATGGCAGAGTTGAATAGTTTTGATACAGATCTCCTGGCCCATGAAGCCTAACGCTATGGATCAGCTTCCTCCTTTAGCACCTTAGAGAAGGGTTTTAATAACCTTAATGCCACTTCCTAACTCCAGTCACTTCTTTCCTATAATTGATAGGAGGGAGAAGGAAATGGAGAAATGCATGGCTCTTTCTTTTCAGAACTTTTCTCAGAAGTTTTATACCATACCTCTCTTACATCTCATTGGCCAGAATTCAGTGACATGTCCATCCCAAGCAGCAAGGAAGTCTGGAAAATGTAGTCTTTTTATGAGTGGCAATGTGCTCAGCTAAATGTTAGGAGAGAGGGCTGGAAGGATGCTGTATTTAGCAACTACAGTCCCTGCTACAATTTCATGAAACATTTTCTCCCCAGCATCAAGCACCTAGCAGGTCCTCAAAAAAACTTGTGATAAATAGAATTGTCTGTAAAATGTTTAGTCATGAATATTATTTCCAGTACTCAAGCAAGTTACCTGTCTTATCTACAGAGAGCCAAAATTGCCAGAAGGTTGACCTCTAGATAAGTGTGCTGTGGCCGCCCTGAAAAAGAGCTTTAGCAACTCCATTTTGCCTTTCTTGGGTGTACATTATATGTGCTAATAATTTCATTTATTTAAATTTGTATATTTCAGCCAGTAGTCTATAATTCAGTACATAAAATTTAATGTAATTACTTATTTGTTTCAAAGAAAAAGTCCTATTTCTTTCTACAGTAAGTAGATAATGTGGGTTGAATTTAGCAGAGATAATGTTTGTGGGTTAGGCATGCAGGAGTGAGGGGAAGGACTAACTAATAGTTGTTTTCTTCCATCAGTAGTGGAAGCAAAATTACTGAACAAGGGTAGGAAGATGTCATACTGTTGTAGGTTCTGTGGTTTCCAAAGGCCTCAGTGCTCCTGTGATGTTTTCCATAGATGTTTACTTAAGGTGGCTTTGGACTTGAACTCAAACAGTGTGGTGGTCAGCAATCAGCTGTCACAGATGGAACATAAAATTATGGACTGTGAGCAAATGCTGTGATCCCAGAAATCTCCCAACCTCCTATTTTCATTTCCCCCTTGTGTGGGTCCACATTCTGGGGCAGTGGTGGCTGGACTGAAAAGAGATACTGGTGTGATTTTGTCTGAGGCTCCTCTAATGCCATAGGCTCCCATGGCCCATGGGCAAGGACTCAGCGATGGTTTCACTGCCTGTTTCAGCTTTTGGATACAATTCTTCATGTAATTATTGTCTAGTCCAAGGGGGCATTTGCAATGATTAGAGAGGAGAGTTATGCTCTTTTCTTCACATTACTTCATGAGTACAGTAAAGGCCATGCTAGTCAAACAAAGAGTCAAACAAAAGGGTGGGTAATGCTGGGTTGGATAATATAGTTTGACTGTGGATAGAACAGTCTGCCAATTCATTCTTTCCTTGTTCTAAATATACTGCACTGAAATTTTCTTTTCCACATTTATAGCTTCTAATTAGCTTTGAAATGATTCTGTGGTTCAGTTTAAACTCTGCCTTCTCCTTTTAGTGATTCCTTTGGGACTGGTTGTTCATTTAAAAAAAATAAAAAATAACATTTTGCATTTTTATAGTTCTGCGCACTGGACCATGGAGGGCCAGCAGATGTTGCTTCAATTCTCCTACCCGCACATCCAAATGTGAATAATCTTGGTGCTCCTGGCAAACTTCTACTCATATGGCATTACTCTTCTAGCACTGACAGACTTAATCCTACAAAATGTTCATAAAGAATAAATTCAAATAATAACACTTGATGATGAAATGTATTTCATGTAGTTGAAGGAGCTCTCAACTTGAAATTGGGTAATCCTTGATCTGCTAGTAAGTTGTGTGATCTTGGATAAATTTTAAATTCTTTTTTAGGCCTCAATTGTCTTACATGTAAACTCAAGATAGTGCTATGCACATCGTAAGATTGTACCTGACATATACTTGGCGCTCAACAATTAACTTTTATATTTGCTTGAAACATACGAAATGTTTAGAATCATTTTCAAAATGCTAAAGTATTTGGTATTGTGATACTGTGATTCACAATAAGAAATATATATTTGGTCTTTGTCCTGTTTCTGGCACAGAGATCTATAACCCTTGGGATTTCCTGAACGATGGGAGTGATAAATGTCTTTTGTTACATTAATGAGGTGACTTTTGGACACCATCTAAGCTTGGGGGCTGGTTGCCAGTAGAGGAGCCAGTCACGTGATTAAAGGGTTAGAACTTTCAGGCCCATCCCCCTGACCTCCCAAGGAGAGGAAAGGGGCTGGAGATTTAATTCAATCACCAGTGGCCAATGATTTAATCAGTCATGTCTATTTAATGAAGCCTCCATAAAATCCCAAAAGGATGGAGTTCAGAGAGCTTCCATGTTGGTGAACACATGGAGATTTGGAGAGTGTGGCCTGCTATCAGAGGACATGGAAGTTCCAAGCCCTTTCCCCAAACCTTGCCCTATGCATCTCTTCCATCAGGCTCTTCCTGACTTACAGCCTTTTATAATAAATGGATACTCTAGTAAGTAAAACGTTTCTGAGTTCTGTGAGCCACTCTAGCAAATTAATCAAACCTGAGGGAGGGGTCACTGGAACTGCCAAACCTATAGCTGGTCAGTCAGAAGCACAGGTGATAACCTGGGTTTTCGATTCGTGTCTTAAGTGTGTGTGTAGGCAGTGGCTGGGGAGGGGAAGTCTTGTTAAGACTGAGCCCTTAACCTGTGGGATCCGACACTCTCTCCAGGTAGATAGTGTTAGAATTGAGCTGAATTGTAGGACACTCAGCTGGTGTTGCAGAATTTCTTGGAAGTGAGGGGAAATCCCTCTCTCCCCCACACATCCTAATTAGGTCCAGAGCCCCTCAGATATTAATAGCTCTCTCTCCTCAATGCTTCCTTCAATTTTGACTTCTGAGACTGTAGTCTTTTATCCTCTTAATGATGTTCTAACTTCTTTATTTTCTTTAAATAATCCTTTAACATTGATTATTTCTTATATTTTTATCTATCTATCTTTCTATTTCTCCATCCCGAATATATTTATAATTGATTAATGTTCTCCCTTTTGAACATTTATACATCTCCTAGATTCTCTCTAATAGGTGTTGTGGGTAAAACAAAGATAAATAAAGTATGGATACTGATGCTGCTAATAATGATACTTACCATGTGCCAGGAATTTATATGTATTACTTCATTTAATCCTCCCAACATCTATTTAAAGGAGAAGTACTGAACTGGTAAGTATTTGCTCAAGGACACTGAGTGAGTAGTGAAGGTAAGCTCAAAACCTAAGTCTGAGTTTTCCAGAAAGAAAAAGCTTAGTCTTAACCACTGCACAATACTGCCCTTAATCTCTCCTGTGCTTTGTGGAGTATCTTATATTTCAATGGTTTGGATGATTTCTATATGTACCTTCTATCTTGATCTTTTCTAAGAGCTTTTTGATACTCTATATTTTCCCTTCAGACTCTTGTATAGTTTAGCCAACTTTAATTAATAAAAACAATTTCAACCATTATAATTTTTTCTTGAATTCTCTTCTTTCCTAACATAATTCTCTAGCACTGGACGTTTACACTATAAAAATAGAATCGAGATATTTAAAATTTTTCATTATACTTTTATGCCCCATTTAAACTTTCAAACTTTTTCTTTTTTCTCCATTTTTGTGAGATTTCTAGACCTTTAGCATTGTCTCTACCATTGCATTCTTCAATCACGGGTTATTCACTTCTATCTTAAGTCACTCTCTCGACTTTCACTGAAACAGATTGTGCTGGGACATTTAGAAATATCTTTCATCTGCTACTTTGAACATAGCACATAATATCTCTTGATTTCCAATTGTTTTCAAGGCTTTCTGCTGTATTTTCTTAGTTTTCTTATTTTAATATTTAGACCTCAGGTGTGGAGTTGAGTTTATCACATCCCTCAGTTCACAGTGCATTATCATCATTGGTCTATGCTTCTTTCAGTTTTGCTTGTTATTTTGTCATTTTATTTTACTTTCTCTCATTTCCTCCCTACCACAGAAATTCACTCTAATTGTATATTAAACGTCTTCGTATATCTAGGCATCCTTAAATAAATGTATGTAATGTTGTTTTGTGATTTATGTGTTTTTAATTTACATAAATATACTATGTTATAGTTCTCATTGTCTTATACCCTTAAAACTTGATATTATCTGATTTTTAAATTTTTGTCCATCTGAAGGATATACAGAGCTATTTCACTGTTGTTTTAATTTGCATTACTCTTAATATTAGCAAAGTTAATCATCTTTATATATTTGTTAGTTCTCTGGCGTTCCATTCCATGAATTGCCTACTTGTAAACTTTACCTGTATTTTTTATAAAATATTCTGGTTTTTCATCTTATTTTTGAGAATTGCTTATATAATCGATGTAACTTTCTTTTGTCAGCTTTAGATGTAGCACTTATTTTACATTTGATTTACAGAAAAATTGAGCAGGTAATAGAGAGAATTCCCATATACCTCCTCCCTGCATACAGTTTTCCCTATTATTAACATCTTACATTACTGTGGTATATTTGTTACAATTAATGAATCAATATTGATACATTGTTATTAACTAAAATCCATGATCTTAAGACTCACTCTGTATTGTACAGTTCTACGGTTTTTGACAAATGCATATGTTTTCTAATACCATTACAATATAAAACAGAAGTTTCACTACCCTAAAAGTTCCCTGTACTTCACCTTTTCTTCCCTCTGCCCTACCCATTGAACCCCTAGCAAGCAATGATCCTTTTACTATTTCTATACTTTTGCCTTTTCTAGAATGTCATATAGTTGGAATCACACAATATGTAGCTTATTTTCACTTAGCAATATACATTTACTGTTACTCTATGTCTTTTTATGGCTTGATAGCTCATTTCTTTTTATCACAGAATAATAGTCCATTGTATGAATAAACAGTGTGCTTATCCATTTACTATTGAAGGACATCTTAGTTGTTTCTGGTTCTTGGAGGTTATGAATAAAGCTGCCATAAACATTTGTATGCAAGTGTTTGTGTGTATATAAGTTTTTAACTCAATTGTGAAAACACCTATGAGTGTGACTGCTGGATCAAATGGTAAGATTATGGTTAACTTTCTAAGACATTCCCAACCATCTTTCAAACTGGCTGTACAATTTTGCATTTGTGTCAGCAATGAATGAGCTTTCCTGTTGCTCTACATCTTCATCAGCTTTTGGTATTGTCAATTTTTTAGGTTGTAACCATTCTAATAGGTTGGTAATGTTATCTTGTTGTTTTAATTTGCAATTCCCTAATGACATATAATGTTGATTATCTTTTCATATGCTTATTTGGCATCTATATATCTTCTTTGGTGAGGTATCTGTTCAGAATTTTGACCATTTTCTTTTTGGGGTGTTTGTTTTCTTATTGTTGGGTTATAAGTGTTCTTTGTATATTTTGAATATAAGTCCTTTATAAGATATGTTTTGCAAAAATTTTTTCAAACCTGTGTCTTGTCTTTTCATTCACTTAAGAGCATCTTTCTCTGAGCAGATATTTTTAATTTTATAAAGTCCAACTTACTTATTTTCTTTCATGAATTATACTTTTGATGTTCTAAAAGTCATCACCAAAACCAAGGTCATCTAGATTTTCTCCTGTGTTATCTTCTAGAAAGTTTATAGTTTTGCATTTTACATTTAAGTCTATGATACATTGGAATTAATTTTTGTGAAACATGTAAAATCTCTGTGTAACTTCTTTGTATATGGATATGTAATTGTTCCAGCACCATTTGTTGTAACGATGATTCTGTCTTCATTGAAATGCTTGAGCTCCTTCGTCAAGGATCATTTATGTATGTTTGTGTGGGTCTATTTCTGGGTTCTACATTCTGTTCCACTGACTGATGTGTCTATTTTTTAATCAATACCACTTACGGTAACTTTATAGTAAGTCTTGAAGTTGATTTGCATCAGTTCTCTGACTCTGTTCTTCTTCAGTATTGTGTTGTCTATTCTTGGTCTTTGACTTTTCCATATAAACTTTAGAATCACTTTGTTGATATCCACAAAATAACTTTCTGGTGTTTTGATTGGGACTGCATTAAATCTATAGGTCAAATTGGGAAGAACTGACATCTTAATAATATCAAGTCTTCCTATCCATGAACATGGATCTATTATTTAGATCTTTAAAAAATTTCTTTCATCAGAGTTTTGTCATTTTCTTCATGTATTCTGTACATATTTACTTATATTTATGCCTAAGATTTATATCTATTTCACTGTCTTAATGTAAATGGTGTTGTGTATTTAATATCAAATTTCAATTGTTCACTGATGATATGTAGGAAATTGCCTTGTATTCTGCAACCTTGCTATAATTGCTTATTAGTTCCAGTAGGGTTTTTTTTTTGTTATTGTTGTTGTTATTGTTGATTCTTTGGGTTTTTCTATGTAGACAATCATATTAACCGTGAACAAAGACAGTTTTATTTACTCCTTTCAACTTTGTATATATTTTAGTTACTTTTCTTGTCTCTTTGCATTAGATAGGACTTCCAGTACCATGTTGAATAAGAGTAGAGAGGGGGCTTTGTTCCTGATCATAGGGAGAAAGCATCTAGCTTTTCAATATGAAATGAGATATTAGTTGTAGGTTTTTGGTAGATGTTTCTTTTTTTTTTTTTTTTTTGGTAGATGTTTCTTATCACGTTCACAAAGTTCCCCTGTATTCCTGGTTTGCTAAGAGTTTTTTTTTTTTTTTTTTAATCATGAATAGATATTGGATTTTGTCAATTCTTTTTTCTGCATCAATGATATAATCATGTGGTTTTTCTTCTTTAACCTGTTGATGTGATAGATTACAATAATTTTCAAATGTTTAACCAGCCTTGCATACCTGGAATAAATCCCACGTGATCACGGTGTATAATTCTTTTTATATAGCGTTGGATTAGATTTGCCAATATTTCATTCTGAATTTTTGCATCTATGTCCATGAGAGATTTCGGTCTTGAGTTTTCCTTTCTTTAGTGTCTCTATCTGGTATTACAGTAATACTGGTCTCATTGAATGAGTTAGTAAGTTCTCCCTCTGCTTCCATTTTCTGGAAGAGACTGTAAGGAATTTGTATCATTTCCTCCTTAAATGTTTGGTAGAATTCAATAAAAAAACCAATGGGTCATGGTGTTTATTAATTATTGATTGGAAGTTTATTAATTGGAAATTTATTAATTATTGATTTAACTTCTTTAAAAGATATAGAGCTATTCAGATTATATTTTTCTCCTATATGAGTATTGTTAATTTGTCTTTCAAGGAACTGGTCCATTTAATCCAAGTTATCAAATTTGTGGTAAAGAGTTAGTCATAATATTCCTTTATTTATCCTTTTAATGTCCATGGGATCAATAGTGATGATCCCTGTTCCATTTCTGGTATTAATAAATTGTGTCTTTTCTCTTTTTTCTCAGTTAGCTTTTCTAGAAGTTTGTCAATTTTACCATTTTTTTTCCAAAGAAGAAGGTTTTGTCTTCATTAATTTAAAAAATTTTCCTGTTTTCAATTTCATTGATTTCTGCTATAATTTATATTATTTATTTTCTTTGCTTTGCTTTAAGCTTATATCACTCTTTTTTCACTAGTTTGCTAACAAGAAAGCTTAGATTATCGATGTTAGATCACTCTTCTTTAGAAATATGTGTATTGAATGCACAATCAGCCAAAGAATGGCACATTTATATCATTTGACTAATTTGGATGAACTCAGTAGAATAATTGTTTTCTATAAGATTATACAGCATCTGATTCTAAAATTAATTTCAGACATCTATTTTTACCTTAAGATAGTCCACCTACTACACGGATGACCCTGAGATTTCAAATGGTTTGAGTCATATTTCTACCATATTCTGAAATCTGAATTTCTCTATTGCTTTAGTTTAAATGTGTTAGTGGTACTTTTGTGATGTTGTATACGATGTGGAACTTACTGTCTTTCTTTTCTTCTTCTTCTTTTTTTTTTATTTTTCTATTTTTGCTTCATGACCTATAGTCCACCAGCATAGTAGAATCCTATAACAACTGTTTGGTTCGTAGTCACTGAATATTCTTACCTTTATACAATTGAAGTAAATGTGGAAGTCATTTGAGATTGAAATTAAGATTGCTAATCTACAGGTTAGTATATGAAGCTAAGTAACCTAATAGTTTATCAAATACTATAATTACAATTATATATTTCAAAGTAATATAAATTATTTTCAACTAGTGGCATGTGCATGTGTGTGCATAACTTTTAACTTAGTACATAACATAAATGTAGGTAAACCATTTAACACAAACATTTTTTCCATTTGTTGTCAGTGATATGCATCTTTTGACTAAGATTTTTTCTAGATGATGATTTAACAATTAATTGAAATGTGCTAATTAAAAAAGTTAATGAAAATTTATTAGTGACATATTTTTCCCCTTAGGCAAAACTTTTTAGGAATTAATTATTCATTCTATTTGAGCAGTGAGAGATATATTTACTTAAGGAAAGACTCTTATGTTATAATTTCCTTGTAATTCTGTCCTAAGATCAGATTCAGTTGATCACTTTACCAGTATTGATCTAATGGGCAAGTTAAAAGAACAGAATGAGTCAAAATCTCACCTGTTTTTTTCCTTTTTTTTGTGTGTGTGCCCAGTCTGTTGATTATGAAGTTAGCATGATAAGGGTAAGCTGGAAACTAGGACATAATGAAGAGGCTGATGCAAGAAGCCACAGAAGTCATCCTCTGAATCATAAGAGCATCATCTTGAGAAGGTTTAAGGGGAGTATTAATGTTGTCCCTGAGAATAAGCGGTAGCTGCTCTCTTGAATTCACATTGTTGTTTTCTGGAAGATTTTATGAGCATATATGACCAAAGTACCCTTCTTTGGGGAAACTGCTTCTAATAAGAGGCAAGGTAGTAGATGTATAAAAAGCATGTTAAATCCGTTTGCTCACAGGGTCACTAGAAGATCAAAACTGATTATCCCATTAGGAAGTCTAAGCTCATCCAGGAAATGCCTAACACTTTCCTGACTAACTGATTTTGTCAAATACATGACTACATTCTGTTCAATTTACATTTACCACTGACAGATTTTGTCACTGGTCATTGTAAATAACATTATTTAACACAGTGTCTGGAAGGGTGGGTAGGTAGTCAATTGTCAAAAATAAAAATAAAACTGTGTTAGAAATTAATTATAAACACATAAGAATTTTCAGTAGTTGATGCAAAATAAAGTTTTGCTCTTTTGGTAGTACTATTACAGTCAATGCAGAGTCACCTTGGATGGATGCTTGGTTCTCTGGAGTTTCTTTATTACCTGGTCTCCCACAATCTCTCTTTTCTAGTACCCTTTCTAAATTTCCCTGATCCCTGGAGTCTTGGAGCCATCTGGAAGATTGTCCTCCCTGCTGGATTTGTCTTAGGATGGCAATAGTGGATCTCTTTGGACAATAATCACCACAATCTTCTATAATAGTAGATTCTGTAGAATGGAGCATCTACAAGATAAGCTTGTATTTGAAAGTGTTTAATGCCTTTCATAGGATACCATCAATACAATTTTGTACTAAAAGACTCCACTTTCATCAGGGGCAAGGAGAGAAAAAATAAAAGAGGTGAGAGACAAAAATCTCTCTTCTGTTGCAATTTTTAAAAAAGCCCTTAGAAAGAAGGTTGTCATTGTAATCTGTAGCAATTTTTTTATATTTGTATATACGGCATTTGTCAAGGTATGGGTTTTGTGGAACAATGGAAACATCCTATAATCCTTTTCTGACCCAACAATGTATGAGAGTAGCATTGATATATATATACACTACCAAATGTGAAATGGATGGCTAGTGGGAAGCTGCTGCATAGCACAGGGAGATCAGCTCGATGTTTTGTGATGACCTAGAGGGGTGGGATAGGGAGGATGAGAGGGGGGCTCAAAAGGGAGGGGTTATGGGGATATATGTATACTTATAGCTGATTCACTTTGTTGTACAACAGAAGCTAACACAACATTGTAAAGCAATTATACTCCAACAAAGATATAAAAAAAAAAATGTTCCTAGGAACTAGATATCATGTAGGAGTAAAAAAAGAGAATGACTAAAGCAAGTGGGAGTGGAAGAGACCAAGCATTTTCAAAACTGTGTTACATGAATAGCATATTTTAGAAGTAAAATACCTTGTAATGGTAATTCCTATAGATAAACCTTACAATAGCAAGATTTTTTTTTGATGTTTTAGTTACTAAACACTCTTTATGCACAGCACTTTTCTATGATAGAATATGCTAGCCCTTCCCCTCCCACTTTTTTCAGAGTAATATTGATATATATACTATCAAATACATGAGTGTAAGAAGGATGAAATGCACCTTTAGGTTTGTTAACAAGCCTTGGGGTTAACTGCTTTTTTGACTGTGAAAATGAACATATACTGGAGAAATGTAGAAAAATGGAATGGAGGAAGGGGGTGAGAGGCAGGTGGGAAAGACTTTACAATTAATAAAAAAATAAATTTTAGCATCTCTTTTTAAACTTGGAAAACCTTGCTCATAAATCAGCAGAATAGTGCACATGAGGCATATTATTATGATATATTAAAGTAAGAGGTAAAAATGGATAAAGCAATGAAGCCTCTCTTAGCTAAATGGTTAATTAATTTAACTGCTGAAGAGGTAGTTTGCTAATGAGTAGCTGAGATTTGAGAGGTAACTGCATAAATCCCAATCTTATTGGTATGTACAGCTGATAGCCTCATTAAGAAATGGTCCCACAGGGTCAAAGAGGTGAATATGTGAGATTGAAACAGATAACTCCATTAGTTCACTATGCTTTTCACACATCGTGCATGTCAAAACAGTGTGAATAAAAGGATCCATTGCTTGATTAATGCTTATGGGAAGGAGAGGAGAGTTAGGATAGCTTACATTAGAAAACCTAGGACTCTTTAGGAAGAACTTCAGAACTATAACGGCAATTATACTAAAGAACGATTCAATAATAAACAGCTTGCTGGTTAAGTGGTTAAAAACGCCAAGAGACATTCAGTAAGTTGTAACAATTAAATCTTAGAAGAGTCCCTCTTGTACTGTTAGACTAGTAAGCATCTCACTCACTCAACATTACAACTAGGTTGATCTTACTACTTAGGATAATAGCTAGTGAAAAAAAAAACCCCATTGCACAGATCATAATGTAGGTAAGTAAACTCAGAGTTGGCTCTAAGTTGGTAGGTATGACTTACGTAGGTTAGGAAAGGGCTTTCCCTAATTCTGGTGTAGAAGAGACAAGCTAATTGTTAATTGAACCCCATCATTCCCCCTGCTTCCCCACCTCCTCCCCGAGTACACAGCCTACCCACTCTTCCCAGCCTCCTTTGTAGTTAAGTGCGGTCATGTGATGGATATCTGACTGATGAAATGTAGGTGGAAGTGATGTATGCCATGTCCAGGAGTGGCCCATTCAAGCCTCTCATGTTTTTTGCCATTCTCTCTCTTCCTCCTTCTGGCTAGATGTGGACTCCCAGGAAAGAAGAGTCCAGAATTTATATTGGTCTCTGAATTGCTGCATGGAACAGGACTTGCCATTGTTATGCACTGAGCTTTCTAGGAGCGAGGAATAAAGTGTACTGTCTTAGGCCATTGAGATTTTTTTCATATAGTTCATATATTTACCCTAATATAATGAGAATCTCGACTTTCTTTAGTGATTATCTTTTATTCATGTACCTATTGAAGCAGTATATATTGTGTGATCTCTATATGTCACAGGTGTTCCTAGCAAGTAGGAATATAAGCTAGAAGGTGGCAAACAGGTGGAAAACTAACATTAGAGTTTAGGCATTTCTGCAGTGTCCATGGGCCCAGGATTTTGTTGTGAGGCAGTTTTCTTTTTTTTTTCTTCTTTTTTTGTTGCAAAAAGCTTTATTATTTCCATTTGGTCCAAGGCTTGGGAGAGGGCTCCAGGGTGTTTAAAAAACTGCCTAGTGGCTGCAGACAGGGGCTTCAGGCAGAAGCCCTGTCACCAGAGGGCTCCTCAAAGGCCGCTGGGCTCTGGAGGCACCTACTCATGTTTGATGGTGAGCCTTTCAAAGAGATACTCGCCCAGCCCAGCCTGGGGACCAGCCAGCCTGCAGAGGTGGGTCAGCTGGTGACCCATCTTCTTGATGAGTTTCACCTCCTCATCTAGGAAGTGGCTCTTCAGGAAGTCACAGAGGCGGGGGTCTGAGAGGGTAGGACCCAGGGCATGCAGATCCAAAAGGGCCTGGTTCAAGTTCTTCTCCATGAGAATGGTGGCTTCCATAGTGTTCTGGGTTTTACCCCATCATCTTGAGATGGCTTCTGCACGTCCTGGAAGAGGGCACGGCCGCTGCACTGGTTTTGCATTTTCAAGAGATGCTCGGTGCCCTCGTACCTCTCCTGGGCCAATTCTCGGAAAAGGTGGCCTATGCCCTCCAGAGCCACAATGTTGAGGTTGAAACAGAAGCCTAGAGAGAGGTAGGTGTAGGAGGCCCAAAGATGCACATTGACCAGGAGGTTGATGGCGGCCTCCACTTTGGTGGAGTAATTCTGATGAATCTGGGAGCTTATGGTTGATTGGTAATAAGAAGTTAAGCTCAAAAAATGGTGTTGGCTGGTCCAGGTGACTGAGGATAGCTGAGTGGCTGATTCTGAAGGTTGTGACTGGAAAAAAGGTTGGAGGGTGGTTGGAGGCTGGAGTAAGGGGCGTCTCTGTGTCTGTTCTGTCCACACACTGTTGAAGCAAGAGAGATCCACGAGACCACTGAGTACATTGCTGAGGCAGTTTTCTTGAGTCAAATTCTTTGTCTCCTTGTATTCAAAGAGAATTGAGCACTTCTTTCCTATCTAGATTTATTATTTGTACTATTGATATAGGTCAAAATTTAAGTTCTGACTCTAGTTAGAGAATATTGTTTTGCAATAGTTATTTGCTTTCAGCTTATATATATTAACTAAAGATTTTGCTTTTTGTAAAATTCACATTATAAAGAACTCTTCTTCTTTGTCTAAGAGGCTGTCTTTCTTGACACAATATTATTAACCAGACATAAATAAAGCTTTTTATCACTAACCCAGATTCACAGTGTTATAAATATTTGTAGGTTCTATCCTTATTTACTTTCACTTAGCTTCATTTCTTCTCTTGTTATAACTTCTTTGTGCAAAGACTACCACACAACAATGGAGACTTATAATATTCCCAGTGAGATAGTGCCAGGGTAAAAATTACAGGTGATCTCAGTCACAAAAACCTCTTCCTTTTTATGCAAGCAAAATCTGTGATAGATAATAGGAAATAGAGGGTGCATTTGTGGTCAGAAGTTTAGCTATTTCCCATCCTTGACATGAATTTTGCATTCAGCTGATGGAACATTCAGATCCAGACTTCTGATATTAGGTTGATGATGAATGTGTGTGCTATTTTACTTCAGAAACAGGTGATAATTTATGAAATGAAAAACTTATGATAAAAAAGCTGCAAAACATTTTAAGGACTAATTCTTCTTGTCATCAAGCAAATGACCTGCTGTCCTGACCATGGTAAATGAAGTCTCCAATAGAATAAATCTGTTGCATTTGATCCCTTTAGTCCAGTGATCCAGAAATTTGGGAGGGAGTTAGGGAGCTATTTGAAAATCTGATAAAGGATAAACATCTTCACCCCAGAAAAATACAGAAACACACCATACTTTATGTATAATTCAGGGGATTCTTGATCTGCCAAGGTCAATGACTCCAATATAATTAAGAATTCCTACTTTTGTGCAAATAGGCTTGGAGAATCCTCCTTTCAAATAAGCACAAGACCTTCCTAAGACCCAGTGGGTCATTATTTGAAATCTCTAGTGGAGTATGAAAAGTAGAACATTCTGCAGCATGAACCACTGATTCAGTGCTTTTCAAACCTTCATATGCATAAAATTCATCTAGAGATGATTACCAACAAGGGCAGATTCCTGGGCTGCAATTCCAGAGATTTTCATTAAGTTGTTCTGAAGTGGGAATCAGGAATCTGCATTTTAAGTACTTAATCTTAGTGATTCTGATGTACATTGCATGTGGGCTACAATCTGAGAAACCCTTTTAAGCCTTCACTTGGAAGTCCTTCAAACCCCTGGCCACCAAGACAACCACCTCTCTGCATACACGCTTGGAGCTCCTGTGTGTCCCGCTTTCCACAAAGAGCTTGCTTGGGCTCAGCATCTTTCTCATTTTTCACTCTCCCACAGTGAACGAGATTCAGTATCCCAGTGAGCAGCGTGTTTCTGCAAAGCTAACATGTTTGGCCGACCTAATGTAGCCTGCCGTTGTCATTAACTGCAGAGGAAATCATTCTTAACCACCCTGATAAGTTTCTTAATATAGTAACGATTAATAGTTGTTTGAAAGCAATAGAGGGCACCAATTAATGGGCGGTTTGATAAAACCTCTGGAAGGAAATGGAAAGATGAATCTAGTCTTACTCTACATTACTGTTTCTTTCCTCCGTACATGTTTCTTTGGGGAAAAAAACCGAGAAAAGGAAAAAAAAAATCAGTATTTAAAATTGGATTGTGGCGAGAAAATGTCCATAGCTAAAATAATAGTTTTCATTTACCTTCAGATACAAATTAGGATTTCTATCTTCCAACAAAAGTTTATTTCTAAGAATTAGATCTAAATTGATATTATGTGTCCAAGAGAGTGTGCACATGACCTAAGGCCTGTCTTTGAATAATTCATTAATATATTCATAATTATTACATTATTAAAATGATAATTTTGATATTATCGAATATAATTTAATAGAAAATAATAATACAGTATTATATAGTATTACGGTATTAAACATTAATATAATTATAAATGTATTGATATTATTTACATATTAATAATGATGAATATATTATTAACTTTCTTCCCACGTATTTCATTTATTATCTATAAATGAAGAGGCACCTCAAAATAAAAACTAAGCATATAAAGCAGATACTTCACAAGTGTCTAGAGTAGAAGCTACAGGGTTCTCTTACTTGGCATAGAGCGTCACAATTCCAGGTTCTTCCTTAGGAACTAACTTACCCAAAGAATTTTCATCTAATAAATCCTTTATCAAACACCTAATGCTTCCTTTATTGTTTAAATGTGCAGGCTGTCAGACTCAGCTGTGGACTGAGCAGAAACTTGGTTTGTAAATATAATTATGTTTCATATGTCCAAAATAATTAAACCTTATTAATAATCTAGGGGAAAAGAAAAAAGTTCTGCCTTTTGAAAAAAATAATTTTTGCTAAGCATAAATGATGTGAAACCTCCAGAAGGTGAAAAGATCTTTAGTAGAAATATTCAAACACATTTAAGAGGCAGAGTTTGGTAAATCAATCTGGAAAAAAGCTTATGAAGATGGTCATTTAAGGAGCATACAATCTCAAAAGTGCATTGTCCGTGGCTGTTTTCACATTCCAACAGCAAAGCAGAGTTGAGCAGTCCCAACAGGGGCTAAATGAACCTCAAAGCCTAAATAGTCACTATCAAGCCTTTTACAAAAAATATTTGCTGACCCCTCTTCTAAAATTGTATTTTCAATTTTGGGAAGTATTATAAGTAAAACAAAAACTAGGAGTTAAGTTGCTTTAAGCCTATCCTTTTTAAAAGTTTAGTTTAGTCATAACAATAACAATAACACACACATAACAATAACACACATCCACCTAGAATTTTATTCCTGAAAATTTTCAAGTAACATATCCCTACCTACATTTTTTTCCCTAAGTATATACATTGGTTAATACTTGCACTGATGTTTTGGTGGAGTGTTAATTTCTTCCAGGGAGACTGAATAGGGAGTCACAGGGCCTTTAAATCTGCGTTTCATTCGCATGAAAAGACCTTGATCACTGGATACCTAAGAGCCTTATTCCATCTCATGGGCAGCAGCTATTTAAATCTGATGTGTCTGCCTTTGCAACAAATTTGATCTTTAGGTGTTTCAACATTCAATGACTCAAATAATGCAGTCCCAGTAAGTAAACAGCACCAAAGGGAGATTTGTTTTAGTGGAGAAGGGGGAAGGATTCTAATCAAGCAGTGGTATTTGCAAAGGATTAGTGGGAGAAATGAACAAATCTCATGGCAAGAGACAGCAAACAGCCTGCTTGGCAGGATCAACACCCTGCTCCAGGGCTTCTTGTTAGTGGGGACACATTATTTTGTTCCTTCCATTTTGGGAGGAGTGCGACTTCCATTTCCCACCCCAGCAGAGAACATATTGAGAGAACATTCCTGGACCTCCTCTCCTTAGTGGTTCTCCCCACTGGAGGTGGAGTGATTGATCTGATGACTGAGATTAGGGAAAGGGGCTCTGTTTAATCTAACTGCCCCTTCTTGCCTCTCATTGGTTCTGTTTCCAAGCTACCTGTCTATAGGCTGAATGTGTTCTTCTCTCTACTCTAGCCCCCCATGTGTTAGCACAGGTCAGCTTCCTATGAAGGAGAGAGGGGCATGGACATCAAAAGTTAATATTGGCCTCTGCTTTACGTTACAGTCACCAATTTCTTGTGAGCAATAAAGCTTGCATTTTGATGCTTTTCTGAATCTGATATCTATTACTCAAATGATTTAGAATTCAAAGAGGAGGGTGATTAATTGGCCTCTCAAAACCTCAACAGTTCTTAGTAGAGCTATAGGTTATAGTGGGATGATGATGGCCCATCTTATACAGACTTGTAGAGATTTATCTGGGCCTGGACTGTTTGTCTGTGAGGCTGAGTCAAGGAAAGGACTGGCTCTGATTGTCTCAGAGTGGAAGAATCTGCCCCCATAATCCAACCTTCACAGTAAAACCAAGATTTCAAATGGCCTTCTGAGTCTGGAATGATGATCTACAACAAATAAGACATCACTGAACAAGAATTAATGCTCTGTATCAGGAACAAAAATTAAACCACCACCAAGAATAACAATAAAAAATACTAATTCAGATAGGATGGGGGAAACCTGACAAGAGAAAAGTTTATATGAACATGAAGATACAATCTCAGTATAAGACAAGAATATTATATGAATATTGCCAAGGGTGAATGAACCTTAGGCAGCCTTAATAATAGAGAATGTCTGGATTAATGGAAGTAATTATCGTACTGTACATTACGCTGGTCAGACCTTATTAGATTATTTTCCCTTTTTTTAATAAGAACCCCGCATACCTTGAGTGTTCTTAATAGAGATGATCAAGATGAGGGATTAGATAATACGTCATTGGGGAATAGTTGAAATAATTTACCCAGGACAAGAAAAGACTTAAAGATTTCTTTTCTAATATTTGAAGGGGAAAAGATTAAAATGTTCTCTTTTTTTCTAGACTCAAAGATATGAGAAGCATATTTCAAATCAGAGCATTTTATAAAGTTAAAACAGTCCACAAGTTAAACAGCTGATTTTTGAAGTAATAAGATCCTGACCCCTTGGTGGGTGTAAGCAGAGGCTGAACAAACCTTTTAAAGGAGATACTGCTGAAATAATTCCTTCTTAGAAGACTAATGAACAGGGTAATCACTCCAGAGCCAACACTGATTCTTTAATTGAAGACTCCTGTGTGCTAATCCTGACTGTACCACTCTACGTGGTGACCTTATCAGTCAGCTTCTCTAGGCTTCAGTTCTTGCCTTTCTAGAATGGTAAGCAATATTATCTGCCCGTGCCTTCCAAGATTATGAAAATGAAATCATAAAATTGATATTAAAGTGCTTTGAAAAGCACCTATATAGAGGCAGTCTGTTATTATAGCTAGAGTGGAGACTAAAATAGTAAATTATAAAGTGATAAATGCAAAGTGTAAGGTAGGACAGAATTGTTTAAACTTTAATGTGAAAACAAATGTCCTGTGGAATGGTTTTAAATGCAGATTCTGTGTCAGCAGTTCAAGAGTAGGACCTGAGGGTATGCATTTCTAGCAAGTGCCAAGGTGATGATGCTGGTCTGTGGACTAGGCTTTGCTTGGCAAAAAGATAGAAGATTAGGGTCATGTCCTTGAATGCACACCTAAGTAGCTCTTCGCCCACTCGATCTTTTAGGGATTCTATCCTGGCAAAGTTCTCAATGAAGCAAACAAAATTTATGACTCTGGAATAGGCTGTCAGTGAGGAAGTTGCCAACACACCGACCAACTGTATTTATTCATTTTCAGAATGACTCTATTATGACTACTGTATCTTAATTAGCTGTTTGCTATAACAACATATATGTGAACAACGGTTCATGACATTGCAGTGTCAAAGCTGTTTGCACAATGAATCAGATGACTCAGAAGAAAAGTGAGTTTTAAAATGCAACTCAAACATATAGGTGTAGTTATGGTAATTTGCATTCAGGCAGTAAAAACAGATTCTGGCTAGTTTAACTGAAAAGAGAATTTGTTAGATATATATGGGGAGAGGGTTCTAAGTGAGGCTGAAGATAGACTGGCAGCTGCAGGGTTTAAAAGCATGAAATACTCAGTAGTCATTGTTACTGAATAAACAGCAGCAATTTCTTCTGTCCTTCTGTCATTACAGTCAAGAGTCAAAATCACAGCTTGGGTCAAGCGCTTACTTCCTGGCACAGGGGAGCAGAGAGGGGAGGGTCTGGTGGAAGGAGCCTCTAGTGTCCAACCAAGAGGAGAAAGTGGAAAGGAAAGGGACCACTGATGCTGAGAAGCCAAACATCAAAACAAGCATAACTCTCTGAAGCATATATATATGTGTATATATATATATATACACACACACATACACAATGTATGTCAATCTTATATCCTGTAAAAAATATTTTAAAAATTCAATATTAAAAATTATTTTTCGTATTTGTTTATAATGTTCCTCTTTTATGAAATGCTTATTTTTTTCTATTTACCTATTAAAACTCAGTAGTTTTTCTATCAATTCCCAGTAGGTCTTTATATAATAAATCATTAAAGCTTTGAATGTAAAAAGAAAAGAAGTAATCATATGTAAATTCTCTATTTAAAGGTAGCGCTTGTTACTAATTGTTTTGTGTTTTTAGAGGGGAAGAAGGAGCCGAAGGGACTGTTGGAAACCATTGCCTTAGAAGTTACCACTGCAACCTAAATATAATGGGGGTTCATATTGCAAGATGTGTCATTCATCAAAATAGCAGTTTAACAGAAAAATATTATTAACAGACATTTAAATCTCTATTTGGTGTCTCAAGAAAACCAAAGCTGAGATGGAGTGGGGTTTGGGTAGTTATAATACATTCTAAATATTTAGCAAACATCTTAAAATTTCTCTCCACATCAAGCATTCTCAGTTTCCAACCAAGAATTCTCGCCGAAGTATAGATACAGCTATTGTGTGTTTTTCTCTAAGCTTTCACACTTTTTGTATTGCAAAAAAGAAAACTTTCCCTTTGACTATACACACAGTCCCACATCACTAGACTTGACCTCATGGGGTGTGCAGGCTTGTCTCCAGCTCAACTTTCTCTTGATCACTTTTCTGCATAAAAAAGGTTAATCTAGACCGGACCAATGGGTTAGAAAGCAGGAACTTAGAAGGAAAGGTTCTGTGTATTCATTTTCAAAAATATTGGCTGTTGCATTCGTGAGATTATTTTGAAAGCTGAGAAAGTCAGCAGCACATTCTATTGGGCAGATGTTGGTTTAAATTAGAGTTAAACTTCCGATGGCTTTGAATTACTGATTCTCCAGAATTTAGGCATATCCACTAAAGGCCAGATGAATTTGCCTATTTTTGAAGGAGAATACTGCTGAGAATGGGTCTCTATTTATAGATTTCTTTCATATTAGTAGTGTTATTAGTGAGGATGTATATCTTCTTTATTGGTTGGGTTAACTTCAATCTTTGGAAAAGTTTTAATTTTGAAAATTTTGGACAAAAAAGAAGACCCTATGAGCCATGCACCTACATTTCAGTGATGTTTCTGCATCCCTAGGGCACAGTGACCACAACATCGTTCTTTTCAGAGATGCCTTTTTTTCTCTTTGGCTGAGGAAGGAGGGTCATGGATGTTCCCAACCAATCCAAATTCTGTCAGCTTCAAACTTCACTGAATTGTTTAGGACAAAAGAGACACATATCTTTACAGCCTCCCTGAAGGAACTTTTAAACGCAGGCAAAATAAATTCTATTTAATGCTAATACATAGGTAACTATTTTTTTTAGTTAGAAGAAAACATTTTTAAAATAAATGAAATAAAAAATATATGTAGTTTACACATTATGCTCTAGTTTCCTTCCAGCTGAGTGAAAGGTGATTTGAATTAGAGTTGTCTGGAGTCAAAATTTACTTTTTTTTTTTAGCAGTACACTCTTGAGGCAGAAGGTGCTGAAGTTCAATTAGCTTTACAATTTCTTTAGAGTTATTTCCAAGGAACAGGTGACCTAGAAAGTTGTCTGAGTTGCAGAAAAAAAAAAAAGAAAGAAAAGAAAAGGAAAGAAATAACACAAAGGCTGGTAAACATAGGGATTGTGACTTAAAGAAAGTAATGGTAGTCGATATAAGAAATAAGAAATGTAGTCGATTTCAGATACCTGGCAAAGTCATTCTAAAGACTGAGGCTATTAGAGAGAGAATAAGCAAAATGTATTTGGAGCAAGTTCCTATTCAACTGAACTTTACTTCCTCTATTGGGGATATGTTTGGTTATCTGATGGGACTTTAAGCTAAACCCACATTGTTTAGGATATGGGTTTCCCCAAAGCCATGGTCTGTGTAGAAGGAGTGGGTTCTGTGCAGCAGATCTCTGCTACAGATCTACTGCCTCAGACTATCTCTGCTGCCACTCCACCCCCATCTGTAGCTGTGTACACTCCTGGGCAGCCCTAGGCTACTGAATGCCCAAGCTGGGTAGAAAAAGAAGACAAATTTCGATTTCAGGAGAAAATTTAGCTTCACGAGATTTACAGCACAATGGTTAAGAATCTGGGCTTTGGAGTTAGGTTTGAATCGAAACTCCACCACCTATTTGCTGTGTGGCAAAGGGGAAGACACAGTCTTCTCAGCTGTATGAATAAGCATGCAATAAATGATAGCTGTCAATATTACTGTTGTATATTGTTATTATCAGTCCCTTCTACCTTTCTCCTACACTTCTGTCTGCTCTTCTTCTGCTGAAATGTGATGACATCTCTCCTCATTCCCTACATCTGCAAACAAAAATCACCATGTACCCCATCTGACAGTGTTGAACTATGTGCTGTCTGTTGTTGGCTCAGAAACAATTCCACAGCTTTTTGGCAAGTTTCTATCCTAAAGGATTTGGCTGAACTCTACAGATTAAATTTTCTTCTGTGGATATATTGTAGATGTATTGAATTAGTGACTCACCATGCCCATTTTATGAAAGTGAAATTGAGATGAAATATTTTTCTGACAATGATAACTTTGTGGAGGTGGGCAGGGAGCAGATAACAGGAATGAGGGTATGACTTCAAAATATATACAAAGTGATTTCACAACTTGCAGGGATACAGATTATAGTAAAGGAACATAAGTGATAAGGTTTGACAAGTTTCTTTTCTTCTACTATGAAGAACAGGGCTGTTCCTTCTATGGGCAAATGTCTGGTTGCAGAATCAAACATGACTGTGGAGCAGATCTGGTAACTGGTCAGGTATTGATTTTATTATTTTTAATGACTCACAAATCCACTGGGGATAGTTTAGGTTTGTAATATGAACAGTTTATCAGACTGCAGAAGACATGTCATTTTTTAGATTGACATTTTCCTCTATGGTTATTTCTCTCACACAGCCCTAATGCTGGTGTGGGTTTTGAAAAGCCATTTGGGAAATTTTATTTCGAATTGTTCACATTTTTTGTTGTAATATTTTGGAGCATTTTATTTGCTTAAGTCCAAAAGAAATGGCACTGAGCTGGCTTTTAGCAAAACCGTTGCTATTTGCTGTAGAAACTTGGGCATATTTTCAACCTCTTCCTGCCTTATATCGTTCATGATTAGAGAAGGGATATTTGTGTGTATTTGTGTGTGTGTGTGTGTGTGTGTGTGTGTGTGTATCAACATGGCTACTGCTTTTGAAGGAGAGTTAGAGATACTGTTCTGCTCATTTTTGGTTCCTTTTCATTCCTAGCATAGTTCCTAGTATATGTCAAAACATGATATATTCATTAGTAATAATAATAAAAATAACTGTCATTTATTAAACCTTTACTCTATGCAATGTCTTGAACATGGTAATATCAGATAAACCATTATTGAATGGTAGACTGAACGCACTGTGACTAAGTCATTTATTTGCAGTCCATCAGTTAATCCTTATAAAAAATGAAGCAAAATAACACTGTACTAGGTTGGCAGAATCATGATGCCCATTTTACAGATGAGAGAATTGAGGCTGAGAGCAGTAAGCCCACTGTCCCAGGATAACACAGCTAAAATATTTTGACATTGGAATTAGGACCCAGATTTGTCTAATTTAGGTGAAAACAGTACCATGAGATGGAGAGAAAGGATAAAAGAAAACAAACTTATATAAGAACTGGAAACCAGCAGCGGTAACAGTGCAGCAGGCATAGAGCACAATGCAGGACACTTTTTTCCCCCCAAACAGATCTCCCCTCTTAAAATTTTCCTAGGCTGGCATTACAATGACTGACATATGAGTCTATGTAATATCCATTTCACAGACCAAGGTAATGGTAGCTGCCAAAATGATTGTGGCAGAGCTTCACTTCTTCAAACAACTATTGCAAACTAGAGTAAGCAAATTTAATTACCTTCCAAGCTGACACAACCTCAGAAGTATTGCTGCTTTGTTATCTTCCTGCTCTGAGTGATGGACTATCCATGATACGCCAGGAGACACTTGTACATGACTCTACAAGTGGAATGAGGGAAATGAAACTGAGTGTAAGATACAGCAAACCCATGCAGATGTAATCCTGGCTAAGAAAGAATTTTGCAAGTGGGTTGCCCTGTGTGTGCTCACTGTGTGTGTGTGTGTGTGTGTGTGTGTGTGTGTGCTTGTGAGTTTCACACCAGGCAATAAATCTTAAATCTAATAGTCCAGATATCCAGTCTGGATATCTAATGCTGATGATGCCTAGGTACTTAGAGGAAGATTAATCTCAGAACTTTGTGATCACAAGAGGATTTGAGAGAATGCAAGTACTCCCATCTGGAAACAATGACAACATGATAACTTTTGCCAAACTACAGTGGTTATTAATAAAACATTTGTTTGCTAAGTATCAATTCATTTATCCTACTTCAAAGGGCCATGAAGTGGATAAATATTTAAAAAACATTTAGACAACTCTTTAAAGATGTTTTCAAGTATTTCATCATCTAGGACTTGGGCTCTGTTTTAAAGTTGGTAAACTCACAATATATGGCGAAGCATGGACACTTCAGTCTTCAATGTTTTGGAAAAGTTTCCTAAAACCTCTTCTGCATGTGTAGACCTTCTCTCATGAATGCAGATCACAATCCCTTTCTCCTCCTCTTTGTTTGCCTCCCTGATTTGCCTCCCCGATGGCAGAGTTCATTCACTGTCTTTTTGTTTGCAGGTATCCCAAGTGCCTAGAACAGTGCTTGGAATACAGTGGGCTCTAAAAAAATATTTGTAGAATGCATCAGTAAATCTTAATTTTTACTTTTATGTCTCAAATGCTTGTGTTACACTACAAACGTCATTCTTCATCTCCTATTCTCCCATTTCGTTATTTTTTTCCTAGATAGTTCAGTGTTCTCTCCTGAACATTTTCTCTTTTCTTGCACAGTATTATGTTTCAGCTACCTTGGTTTCAGCTTGTGCTACTTTGTAGTTTTATGTTCTTAGCTTGCAAAGAGCATCTAGGGCTTTGCCACCTGCACAGTGATGGATGTTGCTGCTTCTTATTAAGCTATACTCTGGTTTTCTTAATGTGTCATCTGAGTTTGTTTGTTGATGGCACCAGATCCTGGTTTCTCACTGTGGGGCTCCATTCTGACGTTCTCTTTGTATCAAGGATACCAGTTAAAGTGGTATTTCTGCATCTGTGAAATGCTATTGGAAAGTTGCTAGCAGTGTTCTGACTCTAGGGTTGAAGGCATCATTTGACCTCTAAAAAGGCAACGTTTATTTTGAAAAAATTCATCAAAACTTCCCTTAAGTTTCAAAAAAGAAAAAAAAAAGGAAAGAAACCTACCTATCTATGGTTTTTGAGTAAACTATGATTAAAATGAATGACGATGTTTGTCTGTGAAGGCAGAGCCATGATACTCTAGAGCAGTGATACCCCAATGCTTTCTCTCACACCTCAGATCAATTTCCAAGGTAAAATGAGAAAAAAAGATGAGAGTGGAAGGATAGTAGAAAATGATAAGGTTAACTAAGAAGAGTCATCAAAACGGAAAGTGGATCTCCAGTCTTTGCCAACTCATGCCTACTTGGATCAGACAATTGTGCCTATCTTATTACAGGGACTTACTGTACTTGCAGAGGACAGACCACAAAATCCCACTGAATTTCTAGCATCATATCTTTTAAAAAACAAGGCATAGTCTGAAGATCAAAACTGACTTATTGGGGAGAACAGAAAAATTTGGTATCTACTGTATATTTACATAATTAAGAGGCAGGTTTAATTGTCATGCTTTCCACCCCCTCCCTTTTTTGGAAGTATAAGAACCTTCACGACAACAGAACTTATTTCCAGAATTGCAGAAGAAAACATATTTCCCGTATTTGATTTAATCACCATACTTATGTAATTTGTGTATTCCGTGCAATATTTTAATGGATTATTTTTAACTTTTTTTTAAACATGATCTTCAAAATAAACTTTTAAAATGAAAAAAAAAAAAAAAAAGGATTCAAGATGGCGACAAAGGAAGATCCTGAACTCACCTCCTTCCAGGGACACAGGGAGTGTACAGC
Organism: Balaenoptera ricei; assembly: GCF_028023285.1. NCBI lineage: Eukaryota > Metazoa > Chordata > Mammalia > Artiodactyla > Balaenopteridae > Balaenoptera > Balaenoptera ricei. The sequence goes on from NC_082643.1 coordinate 80,547,382, forward strand.
TGTATATGGAAAATCTCCTCTGAATAAAACCTAAAAATTGGTAGAGGGACCCCTTCACATCAGGCAAATGAAGGGGAAACCACACCAAAGAGGGTAGGAGAGGCTGAGACACAATCTCGCCAGAAACCTCACCCCAGCCCTGAGACCCACAATCCTGAGGGAACTCAAAACCTGGAGCTTCTCCCTGAGGAGCGGATTCGTACCCCACATTGGGCACCCCAACTTTTAAGACCAGCACCTGAGAGCCAAGCCCCCAAAACATACGGCTGTAAAGACCAAAAAGACTTGTGCCTGCGACCCCTGGGCTGTGGTGAACTAGAAATGCCCCTTACGGGGCCCGCAGAGGACTCACCTGCCTCAGGGCCTCTACGGAAGCAGCTCTTTGCAAAGCACCCAGATTTTCCGTGAAAGTGGTCCATTTGCTAATTTTAAAGTACTGGTCTGAGGGGGAGGGGTCTGCTGGGACGCTGTCCAGGTTTGGAGGCTGGTGGGCACCATCTTCCTGCTCTCCCTCGGCCTTGCGAAAGCCGGAGGGTGCCGTCTTTTTCTCCCTTTTTGCCTTTTCTTCCTTTTCCCCCCTTCTTTTCTTTTTCCTTCTTTGGCAGGTGCCCTCGTCGCTCTCCCCCTCTGCCTCGCGGCAGCCAGCGAGCACCATCTTTGGCTCTCTGCCACCGGGAGCGCCAGCATCTCCCGCAGGGGAATTCAGCACTCCGGGGTTTGCGGCTGCCACCGAGGGGACGCCCCTGGCTCTCCTGGCCCGTGTTCCTGGATCCCACGGGAGGGTAACAATTGGAGAGAGAGCCCCTGGCGGGCCACTACTCCCGGGCACCGTGCAGACGGCGACTGCAACTCCCCCAGCTTTCGCGTCAAAGAAGCCCGCTTGCTGGGCCTTGAACTTAGCCCGAGGGGGCGGACTTCCGGTTCGGCGGGGGCGAGAGGCTTCCGGTCGCTCTGGGGGAAGCCAGGCTGCGGCCGCTATCTTTGGGCTCTCTCTCCGCTCGCGCGCCGGTCTCCCGGAAAAGAGTCTGTACGCTCAGCTGGAGCCTTGATTTTTAACAACTGCCGGCCAGGGAACACCTCACCTCTCCCTCCAGATCACCTGGCCGGCAGGGCTTATTACACTTGCGTCCCACAAGGCTGTGTATGTTTGCATTCTTTACCAGCTGCTGCCTGAGGGTGTGACTTCCAATCCACCTGAATCTAGGTGCTGACTGAGACCCTCTTCTACCAGACACTGACTGGGTCTGACACCCTTTCCGCTACTGGGAGCTATTAAAAATAAAATAGGCTGCTTGGAGAATCACAAAGATTTGGGAGACAAGCAAGAGCTGGAGCAAGGCTGAATCTGGTTTGCCAGGTAGGCTCTCATTTTCATAAAAAAAAAAAAAAAAAAAAGAGTGAGAAAAGTGACCTGGTGTAATTAAAGCAGTAAAATAGTGTAAATCGGGTGACCCTTTAGCAGATTGTGTGTTTGCAGCAATAGATAAAATATTACTTATTTCTTCCAAAGATTGATTTTGACTGAATTCGCCGTGAAAACCATTCTTTGTACTTTGGAGATTTGTCTTTTTATGTAACGATCAGCTCACATTGTGATTATGTGGCTGTCTCCCCAGGAAGGATGTGTATGCCTGATGTTCTTTGTGTCTCCTACTGCAGAAAAAATTGTAAAAGAAACATACAGGCCTTGCATGGGCTTTCTGACCTGCAGTGCTGGTGTCCTGTCCACGGCCTTATATTAACCATCCTTTGGTCAACACACACTTTTAATGCACTGGTTTAGACCTGGTGGGTCAGTTCACACCTATTGCGGATGAGGCCTTCCCCTGAAGGAAATTTATGTTTCCAACTGCCCATTACTGGGTTGAAAAGTGAGATGAAACTTACACTGGGAGATGGAAACTTTTATCCTCTTTCAAAGCCAAAAACATAGTTGTGGGAGCAGGATTTTGAAGTATAGAGATACTTTGCAGGGTCCCTTTTCGTAGCATTAAGTTGGGCCATCCTGGAGGGGCCGTAAGAGTAGCCATTTCTTTTAGTACAGGTGAGCTTCCCACTGTGTCAAATTTTATATCCCCATGACTGCCATAAAGAGACATCTGGCCGACCATTACCCAGAAAGCAAAAAGTCCTCCTATGTCTGGTGTTTGCTTTCTTTAAAGCATCTCTGCTAGCAGTGATAGTCAGGGTAAGAGCAAAAATTCAACCTTCAGGTTCTAGCACTGCAACCAAGATTGGAGTGTGTGCAGTACATGTGGTCTCATTTGCATTCTGTCTCTGTTTCTCTTTTTCTCTCTCGCAAATTTTCCCAGTTTTTCTTTCTCATTGTCCCCTTTTGCCTTTGCCTTCTGTTGTTTTCTCCCCCTTTTCCTTCCTGTCCCTTCCCTCCTGCCTGTATTACTTTCCCTCAATGTCAGTTTGGATCTTCCGAGAAGACAAAATTAGATGTGCAAGAATAATAGGAAAAACATCTGTGAAGAATAAAGTGGAAAAGGAGCAGAATTAGTAGGGAAACCTTCAGACTTAGCTGCAGCAGGGGAGAGGGAAAGAAGGAGGAGTGGGTGAGAGGAGCCTCAGACTGTAACAAGACTCTCGGAACATTTTGGTCAGGCTTATGGAGACCCCAGAGCAAAATCTTCCCATTAGAGAAGTTCCATATTGGGTAAGGTAGCCCAGCTCACATACCGCTGCCTTACTCATTGGCGGGGAACAGCCAGGAGAGCTTGGCCTCTGTGAGAACGTTGCAAGCAGATCCGAAGGTATAGCAGTTGGAGTCTGTCAGCCAACCACCTCCTTTGAGGCAGGTTCTCTTGAAAGGAGGTCTGAGCAGCATAATTTCATGATCACCACATTGTCTTTCTTCCCTCCTTTTTTCCTTTCCTTCTTCCTTCCTTCTGACCAAGAAGGCTTGAAAGTTCCTCTCATCTTGACTAAAATTTAGACATGTTTCTTCCTGACTCTTGGTCCCTGATCTTCATTTTCTTAGTGCCTTTACTTTAGAAAACCTGTAATTGTAGATGAGTTCTCTGCTTCTTTATTTTTTTAAGTTAATTTTTATTGGAGTATAGTTGCTTTACAATGTTGTGTTAGCTTCTACTGCAGAGCAAAATGAATCAGCCATACATATACATATATCCCCTCCCTTTTGGATTTCGCTCCCATTTAGGACACCACAGTGCATTAAGTAGAGTTCCTTGTGCTATACAGTATGTTCCCATCAGTTGTCTATTTTACGCAAAGTATCAATAGTGTATATGTGTCAATCCCAATCTCCCAATTCCTCCCACCCCACCCCTTTCCCCCTTGGTATCCATACATTTGTTCTCTATGGCTATGTCTCTATTTCTGCTTTGCAAAGGAAGTCATCTATACCATTTTTCTAGATTCCATATATATATATATATATATATATATGCATTAATATACGATATTTGTTTTTCTCTTTCTGACTTCACTCTGTATGAAGTACAGATGTAATAAGAAAATGTGGTACATATATACAATGGAATATTATTCAGCCATAAAAAGGAATGAAATTGGGTCATTTATAGAGACATGGATGGACCTAGAGAGTGTCATACAGGGTGAAGTAAGTCTCTGCCCCTTTAAATGTAATTTTTTCTAAGGCCTTTTTCCAGTTTTATAACACAGGAATGTCTTTCTCAAGGACCTGGAAACCATTCCTTTGAAATGCATTCATCAGGAAAGGTCATGCCCCTATCTGCCAGTTTCTGTAAGAGGGTAGAGCCTAACTTCAGTGGGCACCTTACTCCAAGATGCAAAACCACCTCCTGTCATGAAGATGAGAGAAAGTTTACTTTTCCCTTAGGTAACAACAATCAGGAAACACATATGGCCTATGATTCCCCCATCCTAGGTCTTAAACCTATCCAGCCCTTTGTTTTGTTTCTGTGGAGCTGAGCTCACACTGAGTTCTGGGCTCTCTTCCATATCACAATAGCCTTGAATTAAAGGTCTTCCTTGCCTGCTGAACTTTGTCTAGTGTGATATTTGCCTTGATAGTTCTTCCTTCCCTTCTTCCTTCCTTCCATTAAATATTACTGAGTGCCAATGGTGTGACAGGAATTAGGTTAGCATCGAATATATTGGTGAAAAAGGTTGTTGTAGTCATGTTCCTTAGGGTAGACAGAAAATAAGTGAGTTAACAAATAAATGAAAATTTTGAAATGCAGATTTTCTTTATAGAAGGAAAATAGGTTGGTGGTATGACAAATGAGAAGTAGCCTATTTTACATAAAATATTCAGGGACCTCAGAGACATGGTCCTTCTTCAGGTTAGAACCCATAATTTTGGGTCTAGCAGTTTGGCTCCATATATAACAGTAAGTATCTGCAGTCATAATGCTAGCTTTCCAAATCTCAGCCTTCTCAACTATAAGATGAGGATAATAATAGTACCTCTTTCATGGAATTATTTGAAGAATTATATAAGATAATGCATCTAATGCACTTAGTGCTTTTATTGCCTGGGTAAAATTGATGTTTGATAATGTTGATGATGAAATAATTTGCAAAGATAGTATTCAAGAAGTAGATATTTTATAGTTTTAAAATTTATTTAGTACCAAACATTAAAAAAAAAAAAAAAAACAACTCTTAAAATATCTCCTGAAATACAGTCAGAGGAATTCTGGTCTATACTTTTCATTTGGGCACTTACTCATGTGATGCCCAGAATTATGATTCAGCAGTTTAACATTTAATGTCTTACTTCTTTCAAGAAATTATAGTTTCTTTGAAGGCACTGATGATTACATGCTTTTTATGTTCCCACAGCACTTAGTATAATATAGGCACATAGAATATACACAATAAAAGCTTATTAAATTGATATTCACACTAATAGTGGAAAAATATTTATTGGTGTGAGTTACCAATTCAAAGTTATTTCTGTTTTGTTTTTTTTTTTTAAATGATGGGTTGTTTTTTGTTTTTTAATTAATTAATTAATTAATTATTTTTGGGTGTGTTGGGTCTTCGTTTTTGTGCGAGGGCTTTCTCTAGTTGCGGCAAGCGGGGGCCACTCTTCATCGCAGTGCGCGGGCCTCTCGCTATTGCGGCCTCTCTTGTTGCGGAGCACAGGCTCCAGACGCGCAGGCTCAGTAATTGTGGCTCACGGGCCTAGTTGCTCCACGGCATGTGGGATCTTCCCAGACCAAGGCTCGAACCCGTGTCCCTTGCATTGGCAGGCAGATTCTCAACCATTGCGCCACCAGGGAAGCCCCGTTATCTGTGTTTTTATAAGCACTTTTTTTCTCTTTGAAAGAAAGCAATCTGGTCTTAGAATTGTTGGCTGAAATTAATTCTAAGAAAAAGAAGACTTTTCGTTTTCATGATAAAGGGTTGACATTGAATTTAAAAACAAAGCACTTGAGAATCACCTAAGAATATTTTTTATATTACAAAAATTCATATTACAAAATGTTTCATACTGGTGAGGGGTTATGTGGAGCAGAGAATAGAGACATTTTTTCCATTGGATAATTCACATCTTTGTGAAATGTGGCTCTAATTTTTCTAGATTGTGGGATGTGAGATCCTGTGCTCTTTATTGTTTTACTTTTAAAAGCCGACATTGATTTAAGTAAGCTTTCCCAAACAGTACTCTGCATTTTTGCCTTTTGTCTTACTGCCAGAAGTTGGTCTCTCTGAAGCAATGTTCATCTAAGGGCAATGTAGATAAAAGTTCAGCATGGGCTGTGGAGTAAGACAGACTTGGTTTAGAGTCTCAGCATTTTGTCCTTGAACAAATTACCTATCTTCCATCTTCATCTGTAAAACAGGAATAGTAATAGTTTCATCCTCACAAGGTTATTGTGAGGGTGAGAAAGTTACACATATAAAATAGTAGATTACTCATGTAAAACACCCAGCTTACAGGAAACACTAAACAGAGTGCACTTCCATTACTTTTCCTATTGTAGATGGCATTGTTTGGAGTTGATTGACTTCCTATCCTGTCTTTCCATAAACATATTTTATCGCATACATTTTGCCCAAATATGAAACTGGCCCTGTATATTTGACCATTTTGAATCTAGGATCAGAATGGTAGTAAAATTACTAGATTGTCTGCCACCTGTCGTTTTATAATAAAAAGGTCACTGATTTAATTAATTTTTCCCCATATATTTCAGGACATTATTGTGCCCCTCCCCCAGGCATGGGCCTTAAGACTTTTAATTAGCCTTCAGTCAGTGCTGTGTCCTGATGAATAACACCTTCTTTTTTACAGGCAATCATTTGACTCTTACAGCTCCTTCACTGGGAGAGTGGGATGCAGGTAAGGTCTCTTGTCAGCATTTATCATCATCAATTTTCCATTACAATTTTATTGCCTTCTCTTTAGGAGCCAACTCCCTCTAGGTCACCTGGACCTCTTAATTCCTGATTGTTTCCCTTGCAGGGATTTTTCCACAAATGTTCTGAGGAAAAAGAAGAATGCAGTAAAATGTTTGGAAAATGTTATTTCTATGTTGTCCTTGTAGCAATTTATTTTAACGGAAGGTGTAATGTATATGTGTGTCAGCTGACTTTAATCCAGCCTCTAGAGGTGATTAATCAGTATGGATCTTCTCTGCTCAGGAACCCACACTCCAGTGCTGGTTTGCCAATTAGCATAAGATATAGTGGTAATAATTTCTCATTCATGAATAAAAATCTTCCAAGCTCAACTAGCCCTTTAACAGCAGAGCTCAAAATTAAAAGCTGTGGTTCTGTGTCCTCCTACTTTATGAAGCTCTCTGTTGACAGATCTGATTTGATGGTTGCTGAAGCTCTGATAGCTTGTTGGGTTAGTTTGAAAATAAATGTCTGTATGTTTGGTAGACTTTTGTCAAAAACTTGCATTTCTTGTAATGTTCCTCTAGTATTAAGGTGGTAAAGAAGAAATTTGTATCTCCTACTTACCTCTAATTAGTGAATTTTATCAAAACAACCCCAAAGATTTTTAATTAACAATAGCTACAAAATATATTTCTCCCTTGGGAATTCATAAAGTACATGAAATCTCTCAGTAAGAAAAAAGTTGTTTAAATTTGTTTCTTGGTTAAACAAACTTTTTGTTTTCAAACTTATTTGAGCACAGATTTCTTTTTTCCTTGGTAAATGTCTATTTACATGATATTTTACATACTATTTATAGACTATGCAGCAATGATCAAAATTTGGAAAATTGGTTATTTTGAACATATCATCTTTTCCATTTTCTTCATCAAAATTCACTTGTATTATGGTCTTTTCCTGTCTTTCAGAGATCATTTCCTCTGAGGTAATCCAAATGCCATGTCTTGAAGAAACCCAAGAAGCCCTGTGTAGAGGCTCACTTGGCAAGAAGCAGAGACTTCCTGCTAACAGTCCTGTGGGTCCTCCAGCTTGGAAGGGGACCTTACAGCTTCAGTGAAGCCTTCACTGACTGCGGCCCCAGCTGACATCTTGATCACAACCTCATGAGTGACCGTAAGCCAGAACCACCCATAAAAGCCTTTCTCAAATCCCTGACTCACAGAAACGGTGAGATAATAAATGTTTGCCATTTAAGTCACTAAACTTGAAGGAATTTCTCATGCAGCAGTGAATAACTAATACAGATTTTAATAGTTTTAATAAAACACCAGATTAAAAAATTATATCTAAAGGTTCTAATGATGAAAAGTGACTCTATTTTGCCTCCTAGGGATCTTTACTTTTTAGCTGTGGTTTTCTCTATAGAAATGGGCATTGAAAAGAGAATTTTCATATTGGAGAATCAGTGAGTCCTCAAAGCATGCGGTAAAGTTGACTGGCTAGTCTGTCCTTACCTAAGACTCCCCAGCTGATTCCCCTGAATTCCCATTCTCTTGTCACCAACTCCCCCCCAGCTCAACTCTGTACCATTGCTTCCAACCTTCTTTGCCCCAATTCCTAATGGAAATATTATCCAATAATACTACAAATATATTTTTATATCTTTGGACAACTCAAAAGGAAAACTAAGGCATATGTGGTAGGTAAATATATTTTTACTGCCTAAAATGAAAGCGCTATTATGAATCTGGGGTGGTAGACTCAAAGACAGAAGTGTGGGAGGATTGGAAGAGGAGGTGGGAATGACAAAGCTCCTCCATAATCTCCATCAGCCCCCACCAAGCCACTTCAATAAACATACTATCCTTGTAAAAACTGTATGTGCTTCTTACATAAATAAAGCCTTAAGACAAATCCTCTAGCCCCTATTCCCAAAGGGATTGCAGCCACTAAACCCTCAGATGTATAATTTCCAGAGATGCTATTGCTAACCATGATCAGACTTAATATTTAATGGTATTCCTAAAATCAGCACAAGTGTTACAATACTAAGTAATAAGTTAATAGGATGCTCAGCCTCTGATAGTCATTAGTATTTTGACCAACTTCGTTGCTGAGTCAATGATAAATTTAATTCTTTTTGATCAATTAAATTGACTAATGCAAGAATCATCCCCCAAGTTTGGCAGTAAAAGATGATTTAAAATAATTAATGTACAATGATGGCATACTTCCAAAAACTTTAATGATTTGAAGCTCTTTAAAAGTTTTGCTGTTGAATTGTGAATTGAGTTATACAGAATCAAATAAAAGATATTTTTTTTTTTTTTTTTTTAAATTTATTTATTTTTGGCTGCGTTGGGTCTTTGTTTCTGTGCGAGGGCTTTCTCTAGTTGTGGCAAGTGGGGGCCACTCTTCATCGCGGTGCGCGGGCCTCTCACTGTCGCGGCCTCTCTTGTTGCGGAGCACAGGCTCCAGACGCGCAGGCTCAGTAATTGTGACTCACGGGCCCAGTCGCTCTGTGGCATGTGGGATCTTCCCAGACCAGGGCTCGAACCCGTGTCCCTTGCATTGGCAGGCAGATTCTCAACCACTGCGCCACCAGGGAAGCCCCAAATAAAAGATATTAATTATGTAGCCATGACATTATTTGCAGCACTAAGTCATCATCACTGAATATTTCTTTAATTATAACACAGAATCCAGAATATTGGGTCAGCTCAGTAAATGCTAAATTTAAAGAATAGCTGTAGTTTCCACTGGCTGTTTACCAGAATTTTCTCTCACGTACCTAAATAATTTTCACAGGACTTAAATTTTTTTTTGCTTTGATGTTAATTACTGCCTGCTGGATCTTCTCATTAATCAGTTTTCAAGCAATTAATTCGATCACAAATGGAAAGTATTGACCGAATTAAAGGCTATTTCCAGAATTAAACTATGGTAATTAATTTCCTGGTTTCTATGTTAATAAGTTGTCATATATTGTTTGGCAGACATTGATTAGAGTCTACATCAGCCATGCAAATTAATGCAGGCCTATTGGCCTCCCTGTTGGAAAAAGTAAGGCTGGGCTTTAAAAGGAAGAAGATAAGGAGGCAAAAGCAGAGCCAACTGCATAGTGGGGAGGCTATATTTTCTCATTCCCAAAGATACATCATTACTAGAGACTGTCAAAACCCTTTCCAGGTCTCCACAAATTCAGTTTAGGATACTTTTTTGGCTGCCCCGAATTTAACCAAGCATAGTCACATTTCTAGTTTAATTGCAAGGTGCATAATATTAAGCATGGGGGGATTTTTATGCCTTGGGAAATGTACTCTGCTTTAGAAAAGTTATTTCTATGAGAATACAATATTATATTAAAGTATTTGAATTATTTTATACAATATAAAATGTTAATTCATTTTAAAACTATAGACATTAACATAGGCACTTGTATAATTTATTGATTTTTTTCATCCATTTTTGTTTTTTCTAAAACAAGGTCTGTGATGTTTCCTCAGTTTCTTAAAAGTGGTTTGTAATTCATAATTTTAATTAATATATTTTCATGTATGAAATATTTCAAACAGATGATAAAATACAGAGAATATAACAGATTACTGATGTGTGTCTCATCTGGACTTAATAGATATAAACATTTTTATGGTTTTACTTCCAATCTCTTTATTTTAAAATAACAAAAATAAAACCTTACATATACAGCTAAAAATCACCTCCATTCTTTCTGCATTTCTTCTATTTTCCTAGAGATTCAGTACCTTGAAGTTGATGCATATTATTTCTATGAAATATTTATCATCTTTTTTTTTTTAGAAATTTATTTATTTATTTATTTATTTATGGCTGCGTTGTGTCTTTGTTGCTGTGCATAAGCTTTTTCTAGTTGCAGCGAGCAGGGGCCACTCTTCATTGTGGTGCACAGGCTTCTCATTGCAGTGGCTTCTCTTGTTGCAGAGCACAGGCTCTAGGTGCGCGGGCTTCAGTAGTTGTGGCATGTGGGCTTAGTAGTTGCAGCTATCAGGCCCTAGAGTGCAGGCTCAGTAGTTGTGGCGTGTGGACTTAGTTGTTCCACAGAATGTGGGATCTTCCCGGACCAGGGCCCGAACGCATGTCCCCTGCATTGGCAGGCGGATTCTTAACCACTACACCACTAGGGAAGTCCCTTATCATCCTTCTCAACTGATATGTACAACTGTATGTTTTTCACATATTTGACTTCTAAATTGTGCACTAGCTTTATATATATTTAAAAGTCTGTTAGAGGACATAAGATTAAATATATACGTTTCTCTCTGTGTGTGTGTATGTGTGTGTGTTTGTATATATGTATATACACATAGGATTAAATATGTGTATGTGTAGATATATGTGTATATATACATGTGTATATATATATATATATTCTTATGTCATATAACAGACTTTTAAAATGTTACCAATCCAATAGGTATCACATTGTTTTAATATGTGTTTTCAATAATGAATTTGAGCATTTTTTCAAGTGTTTATTGCATACTGTATTAATTTTTGTTCATCTGGGGACCGACTGTTCATATCTCTTTGCCCATTTTTCCTATGGGACTGTTTTTCTTATTTATGTAGGAGTGCTTTACATATTCTGAATGCTAACTTTCTGTTTATACAATGAAAATCTATTTTCAAGTCTGTGGCTTGTATTTTAACTTCGGTTGCTTTTTAATTAAAATTCATTTTAATGTAGTCAGATTTATAAATCTTTTGTTTTAATTTGTATTTTTTTGGGCCTTGTTGAATAACTTATTCCCTACCCCAAAGTCATATGTTCTATGTGTACTTCAGGACTGTTTAAATTTTTGCTTTTCCTCTTTAGGTCTTCCATTTTTCTGGAATTTATTTTTATAAATAGTGTGAGGTTTGCATCCAAATTGATCATTTCCATATGGATAGCCACTTGTTCCAGCATCCTTTATTGAACTGTGCATTCTTTTCCCATTGATAAATAATGCATCTCTGTCAACTACCCATTTTTCATGTAAGTGGTCCATTTTTAGGCTGTCTATTCTGTTCCACTGGTGTGTCTATCTCCTGTAGCAATACCATGATAATTAAATTATTATAGATTGATACTATATCTCAGTACTTGAGAGGACATATACCCTTTCTTCTTCAAAATTGACAGTTCTTACCATTTTATGTAGCATTTTAATACCACCTTTTCAAATTCTGTTAAAAATTGGAACTTTGGCTCACTGCATTAAATATATAGTTAGATGTCAAGGAGGAAAGGCCGTTCTTACAATATTGAATCTTCCTATTCATGAATATAGTGCATCTTTTCATTTATCTAGGCATTCTTTTATGTGTTAGAATGTTTTCATTTTATCCGTTATACCTTTTGCTAGGTTTATTCTTTAGATCTTTATAGTTTTTGTTGCTATCACTAATGATACATTTTTAAACATCACATTTTAAAATTAGTTGTTACTGGTGTGTAGGAATACTATTAACTTTTGCATATTGATGTTGATTCAGCAATCTTGTTGAACTTTCTTATTCTAAGAATTTGTGTTTAGAGATTCTTTGGTTTTCTATACAAGCAATTATCACATCTGCAAATAATGACAATTTTGTTCCTAGCTTATATATAAGGTACTAAAAAGAGAAAGGTATGAAATATACTTTGTTACTAGGAGCAGAGTTTGGGAAATTGAGAGAATGGTACTTGCTAAAATTTCAGTGCTGGAAGCCACCAAATACAAAAGTTTTTCACTAACTTCCATCCATCCTCCTATTATTAAACCTCTTCCCTATCATCTTACAAGTTAGGCATTTTTTACTTCAATTCCGTTCTGTTTTACAGAACTTTTTTTAGGTGAAAATATATTAGGCTAATGATGAGACTGGATGCCAGTATGTCAAAGATCCACCTTGCTGCTTAGAGGAACTCCATTCATTGTAGGCTGTGGGCACACACACTGAATGTGATCACTGGGGGATGGAAGGTGGGATTTGGGTGTCCCTCTGTAGAAACCCCAGGGTCTCCTTCAGGCCAGACTGAGATCCACTTCTTTTTTGTGTTCTGAAACAAAGTAGGAACTCAGTAATTTTTTTCTTGAATTGCCCAAATATCTTCCTTTGTCTCTCAGAGCTTGAAATGTCACTGTTAGAAACTCATTCTGGTAGGATTTAAGGTTTATTCACATTTAACAATCTTTCCAGTAAACATCCTTAGGTTGTACTTTATTCTTTTAATTTCCTGTGTCTACAAACAAAGCTTACTTCGTACCTGCTTCCTGTTCCATTCCAGCACTGGTGTATAATATTTGACAAGTCATGCCTGTTTCCTCATCTATTCAAGTGACATAATTTAAAGGACCTTATAGTGTTGTTATGAAATTTCAACTAAAGCATATAAAACTTTAGGACAGTGCTTGGTGTATAATAAGTAATAAATGTTACTTTTATTAATAAGTCATCATTATCATTGACCAGGAGACAGGAACAAGAGAGCAAAACAGACACTAGGAATAGACTCACAGGTATACATATACAAATTTTCATATACAGATTAACATATATAAGAAAATAAATGCATACATGAAGAATTTCAAGATAGAACAAAAAAGATCTATGAAAATATCAAATGGAAGTTTTAGAACTTTAAAATATAATCAATTAATACCTCAGTAGAAGTTTTACAACAGATCAAAAGAGCTGAAAGGAGAACTAGTGACCTACAAAATATGCCAGAAGAAAATAATAGACTGAAGATGAAGTAAAAAAGGAAAGAAAATTCAGACTACTAAATATGAGACAAATGGGATATGGTGCAAATGTCTTAGATATGTATAATTGGAGTCCAAGAAAGAGTGATAGAGAAAAAGTGACAGAGGCCATAATTTAGAAGGTGATGAGCAAAAATTAGTTTTAATTAAGAACAATCTCAGGGGGAGAAATAAATTAGGAGTATGGGATTAACAGAGACACACCACTATATATAAAATAGATAAATAATAAGGATTTACTGGATAGTATAGGAAACTATATTCAATATCTTGTAATAACCTATAATGGAAAATAATCTGAAAAAAATGTATATATAACTGAATCACTTTGCTATATGCCTAACTGTATACTAATACAATATTGTAAATCAACTATGATTTAATTAAAAAAATAAGAAAAATCTCAGTTCACGGAATTAAGAAGTATTATAAATTTCAAGCAGGGTAAATATAAAGAAAATCATACCTAGGGCATACCATAATAAACATTTTTAGATAATTCAATATATATTTGTTTTTGTCACTCAGCATCTGTTTTTTAAAAAACATATTGTAAAAGGTCTTCTATTCCTAGACTAGATATACGCCACTTATAGTTTACTTAAAATAGAAATTTTTGAATTTGTAAGCAATCTTAGTAGTTATTCAATTAAATCTGCTCATTATGTCAGTAATGACACTGAGGTCCAGAAAAGTTGTGTGACTTATTTAAAAGTACTCCACCATAAAAAGCAATATTTAAAAAAAATAGTAACATTTTTAAAATGTTTAAAATAATCCAGTATAAGAACACTTAAAATTTTAATTCAAATTCTAATTGTCACAGAAATCATTATTTATTTACCAAAATATCCATTCCATTCTTTATACTAATAGCAGAACTCTGATTTTGGGGTATCTGTGTATAATTGTTGGGAGACAATTCTTCATAAATATTTTTATATTTCTGCATGGTTGGAGACTTCTGAGTAATCACTGACAAGGTTTATTAAAGGATGATTGAACAGCTAACATATCTTGAGAACTAGCAATAGTTTATTTCTTAGGAGAGATTTAGAAATGTATCTCCCCAAAAATAATTGCTTACAATCCAAGCTAAGATTCAACCTATCTCTCACTTCTCCAGAGAACATTTGTTTACATTCCAGAGTAAAAGTCTTTTTCTTTCTGGAGGAGAATATGGATAATTATGCCAGAATCCTCTCTATAAACTCTGAGTCTCAAAATTTTGATTCCTGTGAGTCAAAATTTTGACTCAAAAGTCCCATAATTTTGACTCCTGAGATATAAATGCACTGCATATGCAGGCAGTATCTTAGTTCTTAGTCCTGTTGATCTGTGAGAACTTAGGGTGGGGGAACTGACTCAGTCTGTGAGTAATTAACTGTCTGAAACTATGATCCAGAAACCTTGAGGCTCCTGTCAGTACTTATATATAAAAGTTTGACAGGATAAGTTATTTGCTTGTAAATAGGGTAAAATCTTCACCATTTTTAACCTAAGTGCCAATGTTTAACTAAAATACTGTACTTCCTGGCCTCCATTGTGGTTAAAAGTAGCAAAGTGACCAAAATCTCAGCAATGATATGACAGCAGAAATTGGTGTTTAGGAATTTTAGAACACGCCCTTCTCCCTAATTTTAATGTCTTGAACTATGGTTATGATGGCTGGGGATATAACATTCTTCTTTTACCATAAGCGATTTTGAGAAGGGGATAATGAGTATTTCGATGTAATAATGACAAAAGGGTTATTCCTGACCAGGAAGACATGCCATGAAAGAGAAGAGGGATTCTATCATCCATTCACTTAGTCAACAAATATCATATTGGCAGAATCTGTGTTGGGTGCTCCGGATACCAAGATGAATAAAACCTCGTTTTTACCCTCAAAAAGCTCAAATGGGGGAGGCAAGACAAAAGCTGATGATTAAAATAATTTGTAGGAAGAGCTATATAGTGATATGTATATTATATAATCAACCTTTATACTTATGTACACTTTTAACTCCTTTGTCTTTCTCTTGCTTCCTAGTACATGCTTGGCTAAACCAATCTTGGTAATACCGAACTCTCAGACTACTCACGCCTGTCCCCCTGAGGTTGAAGGGGGCTGAAAAAACACATACCAGACTATTCCCGGAAATTTGTAGTCCATTCACTTTCTATTCTCTTAGATGAGATTTTATCTCTTCTCTCTTTTCTAATATTTAACATCTGCTCTACAAACCACCTCCTCCACTACTTTCATGGTCAAGTAATGGATGCACTTCTTATTTCATTGAGAAGAAAGAAACAATTAGAAAAGAACTTGCACAGGTTCCCATGAACACATCTACCCCTTTACCTCTACCTTCTCTTTTGTTTTTATGGATCAATTTTACTATCTCACACCTAGGACTAACCCCTCCACTTATATAAAATTTCTTATCCCCTCTTGATATTTAAAGACATTGTTCCATAAATGTCCTCAACTCTTCTGATCAAAAATTTTTCCTATTCTTTATTGGATTATTCTCATAAGTAAATGAACCCCAGGGCATGTTATTCAAGAGATGAGCCAAAGCCTGAAGAGATTTCCAGATCATTAAGTATGAGGAAGACTTAGAATGATAGAGATAGATCAATAAATGGAGACAAAAGGATAGAGTATCCATCTCAGCAAATGTCCACATGTACGACAGGTGGTCAGGGACCAAATGCCCCTTCTGATTCCCTGGCCTATACATATTTTAAGGAATTTACATGCAACTCTAAGACAGAAAAGTTGATAAATCAAACTTTGAAAAGATTAAGAACACTTTTGATTACAATGTTCTGGTTATCAGAGGAAAGGAAAGTTGTGATGGTTAATCTTATCTGTCAACTTGACTGGGCTAAGGGATGCCCAGATAGCTGGTAAAATATTATCTGGGTGTGTCCATGAGAGTGTTTCCAGAAGAGATTAACATTTGAAGAAGTAGACTGAGTAAAGGAGATGCCCTTACCAGTGCTGGTGGGCATCATTCAATCAGTTGAGGACTTGAATAAACAAAAAAGGTACAGAAGGGCAAATTTGCTCTTTTTCTTGTGCTAGAACATCCATCTTCTTCTGCCCTGGGACTTTGGTGCTTGTGGTTCTCAGGCATTTGGATTTGGACTGGAACTACACCACTGGCTTCCTTGGGCCTCCAAGGAGCAGATGGCAGATCATGGAACATCTCAGCCTCCATAATCATTTGAGGCAACCCCTCATAATAAATCTCTTTCTATGTATCTATATATATCTTATTGGTTCTCTGTCTCTGGAGAACCCTGACTAATACAAGACCAAATATAAAATAGTACCATATAAATAAAATAGATACTTTTTGAGCAGGGGAACAATTGAATATGTAATCTCAGATCCTATATATACTACAAGGGTTATTTTAAAGTTTTATCTTATTTTTATTATAGAATTTGAGAGTTTGACAAAAAACCTTATAAACTTAAAACTCTAATGTGAAAATGATCCATCAAATCACTAATCAAAAAATAAGATACACCGTTTAAAGGTTCAACAAAGAGCAGTTTAACAACAATAAGTGAAGAGTCATATGGTACATTAGAGGATATTCTAATCAGCAGAAGAAGTAATAGGGCTCAGCAGGTGCTTGGGAAACCAGAATTTCATTGTAAATGCATTATACTGAAGTTACAATGCAAATCAAGATGAATTTTTTCAGTCCTCATTTTAACTGAAACTATATGTGTATCTCAATGGAGAAATTGCTAACTAACAAGAAGTTTCATATTCCAATCTCCTAAATGTCTTGCTTTTACCTAATTTTAACTACTTTTTTTAAACTTTAATTTTTTGCTTGATATAACCTTGAATAGAATGTAAAGACGTTTACCTGTATATCCCTGGATGTTCAAGACTACTGATTATGTCTGTCTACTCCCAGTGTTCAGGCCATGCAGAAACAAGCCTAATTGTACGCTTTCTGTTATCACTTGACTCAGTTTCACAGCTTGATGTACCATCAATTTCAAGATTCTTCTAAGTTTAGAAAATGAGTTTGACCATAACTTGGCACATATGAGATTCTTTTCCTTTGGTTTCTGGAAACATGACTACTGAAGCAAATGAACTATCCTATTTGCTTCTAAAAAGAGATAGGAAATAAATGGAAAGTACATTGACTGTTTTGTTTCCTCAAAAATATACTTTCTTAGGGTAATCACTGTGCTATCTGCTAATGAGTTTGAGAGACTAATCTGACATTGATGTTTTTTATGCATCATTTAATTGTTTCATGTTTAACTGCATTACAACAAAGCCAACATCCGTGGCAATGAAGATATAAAGGATATTTTATAAACTCAGAAAAGTAGAATGGAGTCACAGAGCAGATTTACCCATGGAAAAAAATTTACATGAAGTAGACTAACCATTTTGATTATGTTAAAGACAGAGGACACCATAAGAAAACAAAGGCCAGCAAATTAATTTAAAAAAGAGATTTTAAGAACCAACAATAGATCATAATTGATTGAAATCATAAACTATTCATTTCCTTTGTTTTAGAATAAGAATTGAGGTTTTAAGTTTTGTCCCCCTGTCTTTTATCATATGTTAGATATACAATTAATGAAGTGTCACAAAAGTTTCAGGTAATAAAACGCACTATAATAAAACTATCAACATATTGATGTTCATTCTTGGTGGTTATAGTGGTTTAATTTCTCCTTTATGAAATGAGGAATTCATTTTTAGATGACCTACATATGGCAATTCTAAGGTTACTATGTGCGTTTTCACCCTGTGAAAATAATTTTTATTAAAATGAACAGAAATATCTGGTATGCAGTAGAGAGGTAATGTATATTTGATAAATGAAAAAAATAAATTTATAAATTGTCTTAGAGACTGCTGTGGTGTGTGCAAGGAATGCACTAGGCCAAGATACTGAATTTGAAAAGAAGCATGAAATCCTGGAAGTCAATTTTTAATTTAATTTAATATTTTTAAAAGGATAAAAGGCATTATGAAAATTCTTCTTAAATTACTAGTAGTGGCCCCAGGGAAAAGATTTAAGGGTAAAAGATGTGATTAAATTGATGTCTCTTAGACAAAGTTACCATATGTATGGGCCTAGAAAATATGATCTCATATAAACACACTTCTGTCAGTGGCTCCTATAAGTTATTAGCATATTTTTAACATCTAAATTTCTATAATATTAAGAATTCAATTTATTTCGAAATATTTATGTGGTGCATAGGAACACTAAACTGTTGATTTTAGGGAAAGCTAAAACGTGCAGGAATTCTTAAAATTTTACTTTCTCTTTGATTAAATAACTGAACAAATAAGTCAACAAAATTATATTATTGGCCAGCCACCTGGTAGGTAAGCAAATACAGAATCCCTCCCTTGATGAAGTTTATGAGTTAGAGCACAAGACAGATATGAAACTGAATTTAAAGTGTGCTGAGTATACAGTGCTCTTGGATATAGAACTAATCTGGCCTGGGCATTTGTGAGAATTGCCTGAAAATGACATTTAAGTTGAGACTTTATTAATGGGAAGGAGTTAGCTAGGAAAGGAGAAAGAGGGGGAGAAAACAGGGGTTCAGGCAGAAGGAAGAGCAAGGCAAAGATCTCGAGGAAAAGAAGAATGTAGTTTGTCCAAGAAATGAAATCCAGCATGGCTGGTGCATAGATGCAGGTAGAGAGAGGAAAGAAAGCAAATACGCAGGGGGAAGGTCACTGCCTCTCACAACAATATATTATGTGGAAATCACAAAGCTTGAAACATTGCATGATTCCCTCAAAATGATCTCAGAATGGGTTACGTCAGTAAATGTCAACCTCCAATCAACTCCTCTTTCTCTATGGCTTTCTTCTTCTGGAAAGGACTTACCCGAGGCCACCCTGCTGGTTGGTGGCAATGTCCTAAACCTCCCCACCATACTTGCAACTAAGTTGTGCCATAGCTCTGGAAGATGATATGTCTGGAAAGTCCCATTGGAGGGCATCACATTTTTTTTTTTTTCCCAGAATAAGTGTTAAGCATTTCCTCTTCTTCTTTTTTTTTTTAACATCTTTATTGGAGTATAATTGCTTTACAATGGTGTGTTAGTTTCTGCTTTATAACAAAGTGAATCAGCTATATATATACATATATCCCCATATCTCCTTCCTCTTGTGTCCCCCTCTCACCCTCCCTACCCCACCCCTCTAGGTGGAAACAAAGCACCAAGCTGATCTCCCTGTGCTATGTGGCTGCTTCCCACTAGCTATCTATTTTACATTTGGTAGTGTATATATGTCCATGCCACTCTCTCACTTCATCCCAGCTTACCCTTCCCCCTCCCTGCGTCCTCAAGTCCATTCTCTACGTCTGCGTCTTTATTCCTGTCCTGCCCTAGGATCATCAGAATCATTTTTTTTACTTTTTGGATTCCATATATATGTGTTAGCATATGGTATTTGTTTTTCTCTTTCTGACTTACTTCACTATGTATGACAGACTCAAGGTCCATCCACCTCGCTATAAATAACTCAATTTCGTTTCTTTTTATGGCTGAGTAATATTCCATTGTATATATGTGCCCCATCTTCTTTATCCATTCATCTGTCGATGGACACTTAGGTTGCTTCCATGTCCTGGCTATTGTAAACAGAGCTGCAATGAACATTGTAATACATGACTCTTTTTGAATTATGGTTTTCTCATGGTATATGCCCAGTAGTGAGATTGCTGGGTCATATGGTAGTTGTATTTTTAGTTTTTTAAGGAACCTCCATACTGTTCTCCATAGTGGCTTTACCAACTTACATTCCCACCAACAGTGCAAGAGTGTTCCCTATTCTCCACATCCTCTCCAGCACTTATTGTTTGTAGACTTTTCGATGATGGCCGTTCTGACCGGTGTGAGGTGATACTTCACTGTAATTTTGATTTGCATTTCTCTAATGATTAATGATGTTGAGCATCCTTTCCAGTGTTTGTTGGCAATCTGCATATCTTCTTTGGAGAAATGTCTATTTAGGTCTTCTGCCCATTTTTGGATTGGGATTTTTGTTTCTTTGATATTGAGCAGCATGAGCTGCTTGTATATTTTGGAGATTAATCCTTTGTCAGTTGCTTCATTGGCAAATATTTTCTCCCATTCTGAAGGTTGTCTTTTCATCTTGTTTATGGTTTCCTTTGCTGTGCAAAAGCTTTTACGTTTCATTAGGTCCCATTTGTTTATTTTTGTTTTTATTTCTATTTCTCTAGGAGCTGGGTCAAAAAGGATCTTGCTGTGGTTTATGTCATGGAGTGTTCTACCTGTGTTTTCCTCTAAGAGTTTTATAGTGTCTAGCCTTACATTTAGGTCTTTAATGCATTTTGAGTTTATTTTTGTGTATGGCGTTAGGGAGTGTTCTAATTTCATTCTTTTACATGTAGCTGTACAGTTTTCCCAGCACCACTTATTGAAGAGGCTGTCTTTTCTCCATTGTATATTCTTGCCTCCTTTATCAAAAATAAGGTGACCATATGTGCGTGGGTTTATCTCTGGGCTTTCTAACCTGTTCCATTGATCTATATTTCTGTTTTTGTGCCAGTACCATACTGTCTTGATTACTGTAGCATTGTAGTATAGTCTGAAGTCTGGGAGCCTGATTCCTCCAGCTCTGTTTTTTCTTTCTCAAGATTGCTTTGGCTATTCAGGGTCTTTTGTGTCTCCATACAAATTGTTAAATTTTTTGTTCTAGTTCTGTGAAAAATGCCAGTGGTAGTTTGATAGGGATTGTGTTGAATCTATAGATTGCATTAGGTAGTATAGTCATTTTCACAATGTTGATTCTTCCAATCCAAGAACATGGTATATCTCTCCATCTGTTTGTATCATCTTTAATTTCTTTCATCAGTGTCTTATAGTTTTCTGCATACAGGTCTTTTTTCTCCTCAGGTATGTTTATTCTTAGGTATTTTATTCTTTTTGTTGCAATGCTAAATGGGAGTGTTTCCTTAATTTCACTTTCAGATTTTTCATCATTAATGTGTAGGAATACAAGAGATTTCTGTGCATTAATTTTGTATCCTGCTACTTTACCAGATTCATTGATTAGGTCTAGAAGTTTTCTGGTAGCATCTTCAGGATTCTGTATGTATAGTATCATGTCATCTGCAAACAATGACACCTCTACTTCTTCTTTTCTGATTTGGATTCCTTTTATTTCTTTTTCTTCTCTGATTGCTGTGGCTAACACTTCCAAAACTGTGTTGAATAATAGTGGTGAGAGTGGGCAACCTTGTCTTGTTCCTAGTCTTAGTGGAAATGGTTTCAATTTTTCACCATTGAGAAAAATGTTGGCTGTGGGTTTGTCATATATGGCCTTTATTATGTTGAGGTAAGTTCCCTCCATGCCTACTTTCTGGAGGGTTTTTATCATAAATGGGTGTTGAATTTTGTCAAAAGCTTTTTCTGCATCTATTGAGATGATCATATGGGTTTTTCTCCTTCAGTTTGTTAATATGGTTTATCACATTGATTGATTTGCGTATATTGAAGAATCCTTGCATTCCTGGGCTAAACCCCACTTGATCATGGTGTATGATTCTTTTAATGTGCTGTTGGATTCTGTTTGGTAGTATTTTGTTAAGGATTTTTGCATCTATGTTCATCAGTGATATTGGACTATAGTGTTCTTTCTTTGTGACATCTTTGTCTGGTTTTGGTATCAGGGTGATGATGGCCTCGTAGAATGGGTTTGGGAGTGTTCCTCCCTCATATGTATTTTGGAAGAGTTTGAGAAGGACAGGTGTTAGTTCTTCTCTAAATGTTTGATAGAATTTGCCTGTGAAGCCATCTGGTCCTGGGCTTTTGTTTGTTGGAAGATTTTTAATCACAGTTTCAGTTTCAGTGCTTGTGATTGGTCTGTTCATATTTTCTATTTCTTCCTGGTTCAGCCTTGGTAGGTTGTGCTTTTCTAAGAATTTGTCCATTTCTTCCAGGTTGACCATTTTATTGGCATATTGTTGCTTGTAGTAATCTCTCATGATCGTTTGTATTTCTGCAGTGTCAATTGTTACTTCTCCTTTTTCAATTCTAATTCTGTTGATTTTAGTCTTCTCCCTTTTTCTCTTGATGAGTCTGGCTAATGGTTTATCAATTCTGTTTATCTTCTCAAAGAACCAGCTTTTAGTTTTATTGATCTTTGCTATCGTTTCCTTCATTTCTTTTTCATTTGTTTGTTATCTGATCTTTATGATTTGTTTCCTTCTGCTAACTTTGGGGTGTTTTTGTTTTTGTTTCTCTAATTGCTGTAGGTGTAAGGTTAGGTTGTTTATTTGAGATGTTTCTTGTTTCTTGAGGTAGGATTGTATCACTATAAACTTCCCTCTTAAAATTGCTTTTGCTGCATCCCATAAGTTTTGCGTCATCATGTTTTCATTGTCATTTGTTTCTATTTTTTGATTTCCTCTTTTTTGAGCTATTTTTTGATTTCCTCTTTGATTTCTTCAGTGGTCCCTTGGTTATTTAGTAGTCTATTGTTTAGCCTCCCTGTGTTTGTATTTTTTACAGATTTTTTTCCTGTAAGGGATATCTAATCTCATAGTGTTGTGGTTGGAAAAGATACTTGATATGATTTCAGTTTTCTTAAATTTACCAAGGCTTGATTTGTGACCCAAGATGTGATCTATCCTGGAGAATGTTCCATGAGCACTTGAGAAGAAAGTGTATTCAGTTGTTTTTGGATGGAATGTCCTGTAGATATCAGTTAAGTCCATCTTGTTTGATGTGTCATTTAAAGCTTGTGTTTCCTTAATTTATTTTCATTTTGGATGATCTCTCCATTGATGAAAGTGGGGTGTTAAAGTCCCCTACTATGATTGTGTTATTGTTGATTTCCCCTTTTATGGCTGTTAGCATTTGCCTTATGTATTGAGATGCTCCTATGCTGGGTGCATAAATATTTACCATTTTTATATCTTTTTCTTGGATTGATCCCTTGATCATTATGTAGTGTCCTTCTTTTTCTCTTGTAACAGTCTTATTTTAAAGTCTATTTTGTCTGATATGAGAATTGCTACTCCAGCTTTCTTTTGATTTCCATTTGCATGGAATATCTTTTTCCATCCTCCCCTCCCTTTCAGTCTGTATGTGTCCCTAGGTCTGAAGTGGGTCTCTTGTAGACAGCTTATATATGGGTCTTGTTTTTTATCTGTTCAGCCAGTCTATGTCTTTTGGTTGGAACATTTAATCCATTTATATTTAAGGTAGTTACTGATATGTATGTTCCTATTATCATTTTCTTAATTGTTTTGGGTTTGTTATTGTAAGTCCTTTCCTTCTCTTGTGTTTCCTGCCTAGAGAAGTTCCTTTAGCATTTGTTGTAAAGCTGGTGTGGTGGTGCTGAAGTCTCTTAGCTTTTGCTTGTCTGTAAAGATTTTAATTTCTGTGTCGAACCTGAATGAGATCCTTGCTGGGTAGAGTAATCTTGGTTGTAGGTTCTTCCCTTTCATCACTTTAAATATGTCCTGCCACTCCCTTCTGGCTTGCACAGTTTCTCCTGAAAGATCATTTGTTAACCTTACGGGGATTCCCTTGTATTTTTTTTGTTGTTTTTCCCTTGGTGCTTTTAATATTTTTTCTTTGTATTTAACTTTTGATAGTTTGATTAGTATGTGTCTTGGCATGTTTCTCCTTGGATTTATTCTCTATGGGATTCTCTGTGCTTCCTGGACCTGATTGACTATTTCTTTTTCCATGTTAGGGAAGTTTTCAACTATAATCTCTTCAAGTAGTCCCTTTCTTTTTCTCTTCTTCTTCTGGGGCCCCTATAGTTTGAATGCTGGTGCGTTTAATGTTGTCCCAGAGGTCTCTGAGACTGTCCTCAATTCTTTTCATTCTATTTTGTTTATTCTGCTCTGCAGTAGTTATTTCCACTATTTTATCTTTCAGGTCACTTATCCGTTCTTCTGCCTCAGTTATTCTGCTATGGATTCCTTCTAGAGAATTTTTAATTTCATTTATTGTGTTGTTCATCATTGTTTGTTTGCTCTTTAGTTCTTCTGGGTCCTTGTTAAATGTTTCTTGTATTTTCTCCATTGTATTTCCAAGATTTTGGATCATCTTTACTATCATTACTCTGAATTCTTTTTCAGGTAGATTGCCTATTTCCTCTTCATTTGTTTGGTCTGGTGGGTTTTTACCTTGCACCTTCATCTGTTGCGTATTTCTCTATCTTCTCATTTTGCTTAACTTACTGTGTTTGGGGTCTCCTTTTCACAGGCTATAGGTTCGTAGTTCCTGTTGTTTTTGTTGTCTGCCCCCCGTTCATAAGGTTTGTCCGGTGGGTTGTGTAGGCTTTCTGGTGGAGGGGAATGGTGCCTGTGTTCTGGTGGATGAGGCTGCATCTTGTCTTTCTGGTGGGCAGAACCACGTCTGGTTGTGTGTTTTGGGGTATGTGACCTTATTATGATTTTAGGCAGCCTCTCTGCTAATGGGTGGTTTGTGTTTCTGTTTTGCTAGTTGTTTGGCATAGGGTGTCCAGCACTGTAGCTTGCTGGTTGTTGCGTGGAGCTGAGTCTTAGCGTTAAGATGGAGATCTCTGGGAGAGCTTTCACCGTTTGATATTACATGCGTCCGGGAGGCCTCTGGTGGACCAATGTCCTGAACTAGGCTCTCCCACCTCAGAGGCTCATGCCTGACACCCGGTCAGAGCACCAAGACCCTGTCAGCCACACGGCTCAGAAGAAATGGGAGAAAAAAAAAAAGAAAGAAAGAAAGAAAAATAAAATAAATGAATTTATTAAAATAAAAAGCAAAAACATTATTAGAAATAAAAAAATTAAAAAGTAATTAAAAAAAAAAGGAAAGAAGAGAGCAATGAAACCAAAAAACAAATCCACCAGCGATAAGAAGCACTAAAAACTATACTAAAAAGAAAACAAACAAACAAACAAACAAATGGACATATAGAACCCTAGGACAAATGGTAAAAGCAAAGCTATACAGACAAAATCATACAAAAAGCATACACATACACACTTACAAAAAGAGGAAAAGGAAAAAAATATATATATATATTTAAAAATAAGAAAGGGAAGCAACCAACTCAATAAACAAATCTGCCAGTGATAGTAAGCTCTCAATACTAAATTAAGATAAACATAAAACCAGAAACAAATTAGATGCAGAAAGCAACCCCGAAGTCTACAGTTGCTCCCAAAGTTCGCTGCCTCAATTTTGGGATGATTCATTGTGTATTCAGTTATTCCACAGATGTAGGGTACATCAAGTTGATTGTGGAGATCTAATCCGCTGTTTCTGAGACTTTTGGGAAGTCTGAGGTCTTCTGCCAGTGTTCAGTAGGTGTTCTGTAGGAGTTGTTCCACATGTAGATGTATTTCTGATGTATTTGTAGGGAGGAAGATGATCTCCACATCTTAGTCCTCAGCCGTCTTGAAGGTCCCCTGGAGGGCATCAATTTTGAATAAAAGCCAAAGCCTTGCTAAGAGAAATCATTTTGACCCCATTTACCTTTCCCCACTTTTGCTGTCTGGAAGGTAGATATGAGTCCTGGAGATGCAGCAAACATCTTACAACATGAGGATCAATCCTTGCATTTTAAGGATGGTGATGGGAAAGATAAAAAGAGCCTGATACTAGGCGGGGAGGATGGGACTTATTTTGCAATTGCTGTCACTGGCAGCCCCTAGTATTGTGCACTGCACAGATTATGTGGCCATATGCAGATGCCTTACCTGTGATCCCATTAGTATGTCTCGTTGAGCCCCCTTATCAGAACTGAGCTGTCTATTCCCATTGTTATTTAAGCTGCCAAAATGAATATTCTGATAACTACTACCAGTCACATTTCCAACTTTCAACAATGTTATATTTCACCCATTTATAGGTCAAATATGTATGTTGAAAGCCTATGTATTGCCTGAAGAAAAAATATTTTTGACAGTCTGCTCTTTTTATGTGAATATATAATTAGTGTCTTGGAGTACTACTTTCTCCCCCAGGCAGTGTTCTTCCAAACAATTCAAATGTCATCTCCTCAAAGAGTCTTGCCCTGTTTCCTTCAGGCAAAATTAGTTATTTCCAGGGCTCCTAAGGAACCCTAGGCATTGACCACTTATCACATTCTCTTACAATTCTGTTTGTATCTCCATCTTTCCTATCAACCTGTGAGCTCTACGGGTACTATTTTTATCATATTTATTTTGTATCCCTATTGCCTAGAATGTTATACTATTAGCTTAGAATATTAGTGCTAGTAGTAATGTTCATTATTCTCTGTTGCATTGAAATTTTATTTTAATAAGCACTTATATAGTGCTAACCATATTCCTGACACTCTTTTAAATACTTCCCAGGCCTTGTATGATTTAGTGAATTTTATACTCATAACTCCCCATTGAGGTAGACACTGTTACCATCTGTGTTTTATGGATGAGGAAATTGTGACCTAGAGGACTGAGGTAATCTTCTCATGGTCACAGATCTATTTAGTTATGGAGTTTGGATTAAAACCCAGATAACAATGTTTGTGTTTGAAATAGTATCTCAGAATCAAATTTCAGATCAAGGGAACCTTAGAAATAATCTAATTTCCTTTGATATACAAAGAAATATTGTATATGACATATAGAGGCATAGAGATATTAGGTGACTTACTAAGTGTCAGAATGTTGACTTAGTAAGTGTCAGAATGTTAGCTGGTAAGAGCTGAGACTCTGGTCCCGATCTCCTGATTTACAGGTTAATGCTGCTTCATTTGGCTCCCCAAACTGATTTTGTATCAAAATCACCTGGGAAATTGTTGTGATAATCCAGATTCTAGAGTCCACTTTCCAAAGATTCTGATTTAGAATATAGACTTTTAAAAATATTCCCAAGATAAATTTAATTGTAAGACAGGTTTGAAAATTGTGAGTCAGTAGTATATGCATATCTGTCTAGGTTTGGTCAGAAAAAATAGAACCACCACAACTATTATGGGAAAAAGGTATTTAACATAGGGATTAAGATTTACATGAATTAGGGAGAAGCTGGGGTAATAAAGGTCTGGAAGAGGTAGAAAGAGGATCAGAGAAACAGCCAGTGATGACATTGGCCAGAAGCACTGGAGTATATGGAGCAGACGGAACTTAGCGGGGAATCTGAGAAACTGCCATAACCATAACATGAGAGCATCTGAGAGGTCTATAAAGTCTCTACGTCTGGGTGCCACAACCTCTATGGATAGTGGCTTTTACTTCACTTCTATTTTCCGAATCATATAGAAGTTCCTCTCACTGGCAAGCTCTAACCCACAGTCACATACACAAGTTGGAAGATTCTGAGAATGTAGTTGCCCCTTTAGAAGGGAGATTGGTGGTGCCGAGTGAACAACAGATTCAGTTCCTCCCTTATCCTCAGCTCCTGTGTTCACATCCTTGTATGATCCCCTCCCCTTAAGAATGAGCAGGACCTGTGAGTTGTTTCTAAAAATATGACAAAGGTAGTGGGATATATGTGATTATATGGGTTGGCCAAAAATTTCGTTCGGGTTTTCCAATTACATCTTACGGAAAAACTCAAACGAACTTTTCGGCCAACCCAATATTCACGTGATTCCCTAAGATTGTAGTACCTCTCTTGCGGGAGTCTCTTCATCATTGGCTCTGAAGAAGCAAGTTGTTATGAATTCTACAGCTCCAGGGATATGAATGTTGCGAACAACTACACAAGTGGGCAAGGGGCCTTTTCCTAGTCGAGTCTCAGGTGAGACCCTACCCCAGCGTTTTGATTGTAACTTCATGTGAGAATATGAAGCAGAGAACACAGCTAAGCTATACTCAGAAGCTTGACTCCCCAAAACTGTGAGATAATAAATGTGTATTATTTTAAGCCTGTTGTAATTTATTACATAGAATTGGATAACTAATATGACAGACAGTCTGGTACAAAAACACCTAATAGATTGCTGACATTACTAAAACCTGAAATGTGGACCATTAGCTTTGGGAACAAGTAGTGAGCAGGAAAGGATTTTCATTGGACATGGAAAAATGGTGAGCTGTTTTAGTGAGTGACAACATTTTTGGTAAAACTCAGCGTGCTCTGACTTAGAAGAAAGTATATAGAGTGAATAATCTTGTAACTGTTTTAGGTGCTATTGACGCAAAATAATGAAATGGGAGCTGGTTGCAACTAACTGCATTTGACAAGGCACTCAATAAAGAAATAAGCTTGGGGGAAAACAAAGTGTTTGCAAGCAGAATTTAGAGTGAATGTAAATAATTCAGAAATTGCAGTGCTGTAAATGATACTACTCCTCAACAAATCCAAAGTGTGGCCATTATGGCATAGCTTCAGTTTAAAGACCAAATCAAAGCTGTGGCTGTATGCAGCCTTTGTTAGGACCTGGGAAGAGTTTAAGAGGATATTTAGTAGATTCTTTCATTTGGAAAAAAGGCTTCCAGCAAGCCTAAGGATATGGTCCTACAAAAGCCCAATGGATCCAAAGTATCCATAATTAAATCTATAGAAAGAAGCATGTCTTAAAAAAACAACTCTGGGGTGGATTTGGGCACATATAATTGACTAGAATCAAATATGTAGAGAGTTGTGTTTGAGACAGAGTGCTTGAGAGAGCTATGTTGCCAGCCTAAACACAAAGGATCAGAGATGTATTTGAGATGCAAAAGGACCTCTTGTTCTCACAAAAAAGCATATGTTCTCCCTTGACCTTTTCAGAGGTAGATGTCCAAAATGGTGAAAGAGGAAGGACCTCACAGAGAGCAGAGCCAAGCACTATGCAGAACAATGGACCACAGAGCTATTCCTGGTAGAATAACTGGAACCTAATGAAGGAAAATGACCCTCCCCAGAGTAGGGCAAACTTGCAACATTTTCCAGCAGTATTTCAGAAATTTTGGGGAGTGGTAATTGCTATGGGCTGGGAAGTCTTCTGCTGTTTCAATGGAAATGTTATCTTAGTTATTCTGTCCCTCTTTCACATTGGATGTTGGACATATAACTTGCCTCTTTAGTTCCTGTGTCTCTGGATTCAGTTGGAGACCTCTCTCTCTCTCTCCCTCTCTGTCTCTGTCTCTCTGTCTCTGTATCTCTCTCTCTCTCTATATATATATGTGTGTATGTGTATATGTGTGTGTGTGTGTGTATATATATATATATACACATATATATATATATGTATGTATCACAGCATTCTGGGCTTAATGTCTGACCATGTCTGATGTCATGATTGGATGCAACATTTGGAATGTCTTCTTTTGGGAGTCGTATTTTGCATGAGGTAGGCACATACATAATTTTGAACAAGAAAGTGGAGTGTGATAGATTATATTATTTAGCAAATATTCACTTGTTTTTACCCCCACTTTCTTCAGAAAAGTGTATATCCCTGCCCCATTGCTTTTGGACTTGGCGTTATTACTTAATTGGTCAAAGGAGTGTGAGTAGAGGTGGCAGTGTGACAGTTATAGGCCTATACTTTAGAAGGCACCAAATATTTCTGCTTGTTCCTCAGGAAGCTACAGAATATTTTAATGAGAAGAACATGGCCCTGAGTGGCTGTTGTCCCTTCAGCCTTGGTCTAGAATGAACATACATGGAGTAGAGCCACAGACCTGTGAGTGTGAGAATAAGTGTTTGTTGTTGTATGTCACCAAGTTTGGGGGTGGTTTGTCACCAAAAAAAGCTACCTGACACCAAGCTTAGTTAAATTCTTTGATTATGCTCGGGTTTATTCATATTCTGGCCTGCGACCTAATTGGAATACCCAGTCACTCTAATTCTTAGCAAATGCTTAATGCTTTATATGTAGATTCAAAACTATAATAGAAACCATTATTTATTCATTCAAAAGTGTTCTAAACATATTAAGTACATAAGAGCAAAGGCCCATGATGGATGAGACCAACTCTCAAAGGTTAAGGAAAAAAAAAAAAAAATATATGTATGCATGAATATGGAGAGGGAGGGAGGAAGGTGGGGGGAGAGAGAGAGAGAGAGAGAGATTGAATTTTGGCCACTTAAATCTTCAATGTCATTACTGCATCATCAGTGTGTACAACCCTAGGGGTGGGTAGGGAAGACAACAGAAAGATACAAGGAACTATGAAGTAGAAAGTTAGAATGTTATAAACCAGGGAACCCATCTGTAGTTATACTTGGAGCAACTTAAAAGGGTCCTCATCTTCGTATACCTTGGGATGGGTAGAAGTACATGGATTCAAGTTGCTCTGACTTCTGTTGTTAATGTTATTAGTGTACTTCCTGAACAGAGGAAAAAAATTCTATCTCTTTTTGTCATGTTGACAGCTTTTGCTACATAAATAGATAGCTATGTAGGCAGATACCAAGGTGTGAACTTCCCCCATGCATTTTAATTGGATGCTAGACTTGAAGTGTGGGACTGAGCATTTAAATGGTAAGGGTGCCCATCAAATAAGCCCAGATACCTGCTTTAACTCAGTGAAGTGGGCACTGCATAGTTAACAGTGGGACTAGTTTGTTATATATTAGCTTGTAGATCCCAGAAGCAGCCCTAAAGAGGGTGTTTTTGTGCTCTATAGAGAAAATACATCTCTCCACATTTTTTTTTTTTTTTCTTCTTAAATCATTCCCAGAACAGACTGCTTTGGGAAACAAACTTTGAACTTTAAGTTTTCTTCAGACCAGAGATAAACCCTTTGATTACTTTTCCCCTAGAAGGTTTTAGGGTTTTTTTTTTGGCGATAGTGAAATATGAGTTGATGAATATTAATTGATTCATGATTAATCCATTGATTGATTAAATAAATATTTACTTAGTGTTTACAAGGTTACAGGCCCTAGAATCATCAGGTTGAAAGCACAGAAATAGCCACTGCTATCCTGAGGCTTATATTTGAAGAACCAGTAAACTAGTAAAAAGTGATATATATGAGATGATTATAAATTGCAGTGTGTTGCAGAAACAAGGGACTAAGACAGGCCAAAGAAGTAGTCCCTGAAAAGGAGAAATTTAAGCCAAAGCCTAAAGTGGGAGAAAGGGGCTGGCACGTGCATATGGAGAGGAGACCATTTTAGTAGAAAGAAAAGTGTGTGCAAAGGGCCTAAAGTGAGAAAAGCATGGTGTCTCCAAGGAAGAGCAAGGAGGATGATGAGCAAGGCCCAGGAGAAGGGTGGTATGAGATAAGGTTGAGGTTATGGCTGGGAGCCAGGTCAAACAGAACCTCATAGATCATAGGAAGGAGTTTTATTCAATGTGCAATAGACAACCTTTAAAGGGTCAGACAGTGATACGATTGGTTTATTTTAAGATATATTTAGTCAATGTATGGAAAGTGTATTGGAGGACCAAGAATGGAAGTAGGGAGACCAGTTGGAAGGGATGCAGTAGGTCAGATGAAGGGAAATGGTGACCAGATTAAAGTGGATAACATGGACTAGGAGAGACTTGGTGGCTTCTAGGTATGTTTTAGAAGTAGATCTGATGGGACCCCATTGATGAATTATTTATTAAGGGTGAATAAGAGAAAAAGAGGATATGCCTCATGAATTTCTGATTTGAGCCATTTAGTGAAATGAAATTATGATGGGCAGAACTCTAAAGTTCCATTTTAAGATGTCCCTGAAGCATCTAAGTATTAAAGTCAAATAATTGTGTGTATCTGTTGGGAACTCCAAGGAGAAGACTGAACTGGAGATTTAAATGTGGTAGATATCAGCATAAATGTGTATTTAAAGCTCTGAGATTCTGGAGATAGTCAACTGACAGAGTAGAGAGATAAGAGAAGAATGCCTAAGATGGAACCCTGAAGAACCAGAGCATTAAAAGATTGGTTTTGGGATGATAAACCAGCAATGGAGATGGTACAGGCAGCTTAGAAAAAAAGGATGCAGTGTGGTATGATTAAACACGCATACTCCTTTAAGTGAGAGCAAAATCATGAGCAGGAGGGACGTTCCTTGTATTTACAGAGCAGACACAGAGAAAAACAAATTTCCCTCTGAACCACAGACTCTGGTCCTAAAGACTAACTTCCCAGTGCCCTGGTTTGGCATTTAATGTCTTCAGCAATCTCACTCAGACATTTCCTTTCATATCCACATGTAAAAATTTTCCCCTCCCAAGCCTTTCTCTTCTATTGAGAAGAGATACCTAGAAGGGATGGCCTTTGATTGGTGACCAAAAAATTTATGAACCAAATTTGGACCCTTTTGAGAGTAAAAGGGAGATGATGATGATGATAATAATAGTAATAATAATAATAATAGTAATATTAAAAAATTGGTGTAAACCTAGAATGTCCTGGGCAAACCTGGACATGTACCCATATAAGCTTTTGGAAATATTGAAATTGGATATTTGCTGTTTTCAGTGCTCTCCTCACTTTTATACATTGCAGTTGTTCTTCAGGTGCTGCCCCAAACTCTGAGAGTTTAGTTTTCCTCTTCTGGATTACGACAAGCTACTTTTAGCAGTCCAGTTGTGCCAATTGTCTCTGGGTATCTCCCATGTTTCTTAAGTTTCCAAATTGCCTCCCAATGAAGAAACCTAACATACCTATTATAAACCAAATAGCTTATACCCAAATCCATGCTAACCATTGATTACTAATTGGTTAATGTATTTCCTTTTATAAAAAGCAATAGAATCTGCATTGTAAAGAGGACATTCAGAGAATGCATTTAACCCAGGAGACGGTTCATTGTGAAACATTCAGGCATTGAAACAGGTAGAAGAGGGTAATTTTGAGCATCCAGGACTTCTCATGCTCCATTTTTTTCTACTGTAGAATTTGCTGCCTATTGAATATCCTTATAGTTCCAGTCCTGGACTACATAAAAGTTAGATGGGATATTAAAGATGTCAAATTTATCCTGCAGAAAGGATGACTTTTAAGCATACTGAAATCATGTTATATTCCTTAAGAAGCTGGATCTTTTACTTGTTGCAGGAAGTATTTCTATACTTCTTGTTCTGTAAGGAAAGGAAGCCATTTGAGACAAGAGCATCCATGCCCACAGTAAAGGTTTAACCTTCCGCAACAGAACATAGAGATAATTGCTTGGCCTTTTCACTGTTTCAGTCCATCCTGTGTTTCTCATTTGTGGCTACTGTCTGCCATTTGCTTATGTGGTACTGACTAATCCAAAGACTAAGGCTAATGCCATTTGTCTGCAAGCAACTTAAACAATTTAATTCCTTTCCTTTGTATTCTTGGAATTCTCCCAGGCCCTTCTCCTGGTAGGCAATTTTTTTCTTTTTCTTATTTTTTTCCCTTTGAAACAGCTGACTCTTTTTGTCTTTCATTGTCAATTTATTTTATAATCATTCTGTTTTCCTCCCACTCAAGGGAGAAACATTCTAAAAGTTTAGGAAAGGAAGAGGACCTCATGAAGTGTCTATAGTTAAAAATTTTCAGGCTCCAATGATGATGGCTTAGATTTGGGATAAGTATATAGCTATAAAGTTTTGGATTTGGGCTTGTGTATCATGTGTATGAAATAAAAGAATGTTACCTGTTTTGTCTAACAATTCTTTCAACCACATGCTAAGTGATTAGAAAAAACTTTTGAATTTCACTGTCACTAACCTTCCAGAATAGAATAAGGTTAAAAATAATTAATGTGTAGGCAAACCAGTAGGAATGATGAGAGAGGCTATAAAGTAGGTTAGAAGAAAATCTCTAATGACTCGCTTTGTCATCTGAGCACATTCTGAACTTCTTTGGTTTTGAAAAAACTGTCGCTTTTTGGATTGAGAGGAGAAAAATATTTTATTGAAGAATAATTGACTTAAAATATTATATTAAGACTAACTTAATTAAGATTAAGTTTCAGGTGTACAACATAGTGATTTGATATTTTTATATATTATGAAAGAGAAAATATATTAAACTTGTGTCAACTGTCCACTAGTTTCTTCCTCTCTGTCTGTCTTTGGTCTAATTGCAGTAAAACTGGGACCATGCCAAATAGGGATATATTCTTAGAAAGAAAGTTTATGAGTCAAAGAGCTGACTCTAGAATTTTTTTTTTTAAACATCTTTATTGGAGTATAATTGCTTTACAATGGTGTGTTAGTTTCTGCTTTATAACAAAGTGAATCAGTTATACATATACATATGTTCCCATATCTCTTCCCTCTTGCATCTCCTTCCCTCCCACCCTCCCTATCCCACCCCTCTAGGTGGTCACAAAGCACCGGGCTGATCTCCCTGTGCTATGCGGCTGCTTCCCACTAGCTATCTGTTTTACATTTGGTAGTGTATATATGTCCATGCTACTCTCTCACCCTGTCACATCTTACCCCTCCCCCTCCCCATATCCTCAAGTCCATTCTCTAGTAGGTCTGTGTCTTTATTCCCGTCTTGCCACTAGGTTCTTCATGACCTTTTCTTTTTTCCTTAGGTGCCATATATATGTGTTAGCATACTGTATTTGTTTTTCTCTTTCTGACTTACTTCACTCTGTATGACAGACTCTAACTCCATCCACCTCACTACAAATACCTCCATTTCATTTCTTTGTATGGCTGAGTAATATTCCATTGTATATATGTGCCACATCTTCTTTATCCATTCATCTGATGATGGACACTTAGGTTGCTTCCGTGTCCTGGCTATTGTAAATAGAGCTGCAATGAACATTTTGGTACATGACTCTTTTTTTTTTTTTTTAACATATTTATTGAAGTATAATTGCTTTACAATGGTGTGTTAGTTTCTGCTTTATAACAAAGTGAATCAGTTATACATATACATATGTTCCCATATCTCTTCCCTCTTGCGTCTCCCTCCCTCCCACCCTCCTTATCCCACTCCTCTAGGTGGTCACAAAGCACCGAGCTGATCTCCCTGTGCTATGCGGCTGCTTCCCACTAGCTATCTATTTTACATTTGGTAGTGTATATATGTCCATGACACTCTCTCACCCTGTCACATCTCACCCCTCCCCCTCCCCATAACCTCAAGTCCATTCTCTAGTAGGTCTGTGTCTTTATTCCCATCTTGCCACTAGGTTCTTCATGACCTTTATTTTTTTTTTTCCTTAGATTCCATATATCTGTGTTAGCCTACTGTTTTTGTTTCTCTCTTTCTGACTTACTTCACTCTGTATGACAGACTCTAACTCCATCCACCTCATTACAAATACCTCCATTTCATTTCTTTTTATGGCTGAGTAATATTCCATTGTATATATGTGCCACATCTTCTTTATCCATTCATCCGATGATGGACACTTAGGTTGCTTCCATGTGCTGGCTATTGTAAATAGAGCTGCAAAGAACATTTTGGTACATAACTCTTTTTGAATTATGGTTTTCTGAGGGTATATGCCCAGTAGTGGGATTGCTGGGTCGTATGGTAGTTCTATTTTTAGTTTTTTAAGGGACCTCCATACTGTTCTCCATAGTGGCTGTATCAATGTACATTCCCACCAACAGTGCAAGAGTGTTCCCTTTTCTCCACACCCTCTGCAGCATTTGTTGTTTGTAGATTTTTTGATGATGGCCATTCTGACTGGTGTGAGATGATACCTCATTGTAGTTTTGAT
This sequence comes from Balaenoptera ricei, assembly GCF_028023285.1. Taxonomy (NCBI): domain Eukaryota; kingdom Metazoa; phylum Chordata; class Mammalia; order Artiodactyla; family Balaenopteridae; genus Balaenoptera; species Balaenoptera ricei. Next base: position 80,582,991 of record NC_082643.1, read on the forward strand.
TTGCATTTCTTTAATGATTAAGGATGTTGAGCATTCTTTCATGTGCCTGTTGGCCATCTGTATATCTTCTTTGGAGAAATGTCTATTTAGTTCTTCTGCCCATTTTTGGATTGGGTTGTTTGTTTTTTTGTTATTGAGCTGCATGAGCTGCTTGTAAATTTTGAAGATTAATCCTTTGTCAGTTGCTTCATTTGCAAATATTTTCTCCGATTCTGAGGGTTGTCTTTTGGTCTTGTTTATGGTTTCCTTTGCTGGGCAAAAGCTTTTAAGTTTCATTAGGCCCCATATGTTTATTTGTGTTTTTATTTCCATTTCTCTAGGAGCTGGGTCAAAAAGGATCTTGCTGTGATTTATGTCATAGAGTGTTCTGCCTATGTTTTCCTCTAAGAGTTTGATAGTGTCTGGCCTTACACTTAGGTCTTTAATCCATTTTGAGTTTATTTTTGTGTATGGTGTCAGGGAGTGTTCTAATTTCATACTTTTACATGTACCTGTCCAGTTTTCCCAGCACCACTTATTGAAGAGGCTGTCTTTTCTCCACTGTATATGCTTGCCTCCTTTATCAAAGATAAGGTGACCCTATGTGCGTGGGTTTATCTCTGGGCTTTCTATCCTGTTCCAATGATCTATGTTTCCGTTTTTGTGCCAGTACCAAACTGTCTTGATTACTGTAGCTTTGTAGTATAGTCTGAAGTCAGGGAGCCTGATTCCTCCAGCTCCATTTTTCGTTCTCAAGATTGCTTTGGCTATTCGGGGTCTTTTGTGTTTCCATACAAATTGTGAAATTTTTTGTTCTAGTTCTGTGAAAAATGCCAGTGGTAGTTTGATAGGGATTGCACTGAATCTGTAGATTAGTTTGGGTAGTAGAGTCATTTTCACAATGTTGATTCTTCCAATCCAAGAACATGGTATATCTCTCCATCTATTTGTATCATCTTTAATGTCTTTCATCAGTGTCTTATAATTTTCTGCATACAGGTCTTTTGTCTCCTTAGGTAGGTTTATTCCTAGATATTTTATTCTTTTTGTTGCAATGGTAAACGGGAGTGTTTTCTTAATTTCACTTTCAGATTTTTCATCATTAGTGTATAGGAATGCAAGAGATTTCTGTGCATTAATTTTGTATCCTGCTACTTTACCAAATTCATTGATTAGCTCTAGGAGTTTTCTGGTAGCATCTTCAGGATTCTGTATGTATAGTATCACGTCATCTGCAAACAGTGACACCTCTACTTCTTCTTTTCCGATTTGGATTCCTTTTATTTCTTTTTCTTCTCTGACTGCTGTGGCTAACACTTCCAAAACTATGTTGAATAATAGTGGTGAGAGTGGGCAACCTTGTCTTGTTCCTGATCTTAGTGGAAATGGTTTTAGTTTTTCACCATTGAGGACAATGTTGGCTGTGGGTTTGTCATATATGGCCTTTATTATGTTGAGGAAAGTTCCCTCTATGCCTACTTTCTGCAGGGCTTTTATCATAAATGGGTGTTGAATTTTGTCATTAGCTTTCTCTGCATCTATTGAGATGATCATATGGTTTTTCTCCTTCAATTTGTTAATATGATGTATCACGTTGATTGATTTGCACATATTGAAGAATCCTTGCAATCCTGGAATAAACCCCACTTGATCATGGTGTATGATCCTTTTAATGTGCTGTTGGAATCTGTTTGTTAGTATTTTGTTGAGGATTTTTGCATCTATGTTCATCAGTGATATTGGCCTGTAGTTTTCTTTCTTTGTGACATCTTTGTCTGGTTTTGGTATCAGGGTGATGGTGGCCTCATAGAATGAGTTGGGGAGTGTTCCTCCCTCTGCAATATTTTGGAAGAGTTTCAGAAGGATAGGTGTTAGCTCTTCTCTAAATGTTTGATAGAATTCGCCTGTGAAGCCATCTGGTCCTGGGCTTTTGTTTGTTGGAAGATTTTTAATCACAGTTTCAATTTCAGTGCTTGTGATTGGTTTGTTCATATTTTCTATTTCTTCCTGGTTCAGTCTCGGCAGGTTGTGCATTTATAAGAATTTGTCCATTTCTTCCAGGTTGTCCATTTTATTGGCATAGAGTTGCTTGTAGTAATCTCTCATGATCGTTTGTATTTCTGCAGTGTCAGTGGTTACTTCTCTTCTTTCATTTCTAATTCTATTGATTTGAGTCTTCTCCCTTTTTTTCTTGATGAGTCTGGCTAATGGTTTATCAATTTTGTTTATCTTCTCAAAGAACCAGCTTTTAGTTTTATTGATCTTTGCTATTGTTTCCTTCATTTGTTTTTCATTTATTTCTGATCTGATCTTTATGATTTCTTTCCTTCTGCTAACTTTGGGGTTTTTTTGGTTCTTCTTTCTCTAATTGCTTTAGGTGCAAGGTTAGGTTGTTTATTCGAGATGTTTCCTGTTTCTTGAGGTAGGCTTGTATTGCTATAAACTTCCCTCTTAGAGCTGCTTTTGCTGCATCCCATAGGTTTTGGGTCGTCGTGTCTCCATTGTCATTTGTTTCTAGGTATTTTTTGAATTCCCCTTTGATTTCTTCAGTGATCACTTCGTTATTAAGTAGTGTATTGTGTAGCCTCCATGTGTTTGTATTTTTTACAGATCTTTTCCTGTAATTGATATCTAGTCTCATAACGTTGTGGTCGGAAAAGATACTTGATACTACTTCAGTTTTCTTAAATTTACCAAGGCTTGATTTGTGACCCAAGATATTATTTATCCTGGGGAATGTTCCATGAGCACTTCAGAGAAATGTGTATTCTGTTGATTTTGGGTGGAATGTCCTGTAAATGTAAATTAAGTCCATCTTGTTTAATGTATCATTTAAAGCTTGTGTTTCCTTATTTATTTTCATTTTGGTTGATCTGTCCATTGGTGCAAGTGGGGTGTTAAAATCCCCTACTATGATTGTGTTGCTGTCGATTTCCCCTTTTATGGCTGTTAGTATTTGCCTTATGTATTGACGTGCTCCTATGTTGGGTGCATAAATATTTATAATTGTTATACCTTCCTCTTGGATCGATCCCTTGATCATTATATAGTGTCCTTCTTTGTCTCTTGTAATAGTCTTTATTTTAAAGTCTATTTTGTCTGATATGAGAATTGCTACTCCAGCTTTCTTTTGATTTCCATTTGCATGGAATATCTTTTTCCATCCCCTCACTTTCAGTCCGTATGTGTCTCTAGGTCTGAAGTGGGTCTCTTGTAGACAGCATATATATGGGTCTTGTTTTTGTATCCATTCAGCCAGTCTGTATCTTTTGGTGGGAGCATTTAATCCATTTACATTCAAGGTAATTATCGATATGTATGTTCCTATTGCCATTTTCTTAAATGTTTTGGGTTTGTTATTGTCGGTGTTTTCCTTCTCTTGTGTTTCTTGCCTAGAGAAGTTCCTTTAGCACTTGTTGTAAAGCTGGTTTGGTGGTGCTGAACTCTCTCAGCTTTTGCTTGTCTGTAAAGGTTTTAATTTCTCCATCAAATCTGAATGAGATCCTTGCTGGGTAGAGTAATCTTGGTTGTAGGTTTTTCTCCTTCATGACTTTACGTATATCCTGCCACTCCCTTCTGGCTTGCAGAGTTTCTGCTGAAAGATCAGCTGTTAACCTTATTGAGATTCCCTTGTGTGTTATTTGTTGTTTTTCCCTTGGTGCTTTTAATATGTTTTCTTTATATTTAAGTTTTGATAGTTTGATTAATACGTGTCTTGGCGTGTTTCTCCTTGGATTTATCCTGTATGGGACTCTCTGTGCTTCCAGGACTTGATTAACTATTTCCTTTCCAATATTAGGGAAGTTTTCAACTATAATCTCTTCAAATATTTTCACAGTCCCTTTCTTTTTCCCTTCTTCTTCTGGGACCCCTATAATTCGAATGTTGGTGCGTTTAATGTTGTCCCAGAGGTCTCTGAGACTGTCGTCAGTTCTTTTCATTCATTTTTCTTTATTCTGCTCTGCAGTAGTTATTTCCACTATTTTATCTTCCAGGTCACTTATCCGTTCTTCTGCCTCAGGTATTCTGCTATTGATCCCATCTAGAGTATTTTTAATTTCATTTATTGTGTTTTTCATCATTGCTTGGTTCCTCTTTAGTTCTTCTACGTCCTTGTTAAATGTTTCTTGCATTTTGTCTATTCTATTTCCAAGATTTTGGATCATCTTTACTATCGTTATTCTGAATTATTTTTCAGGTAGACTGCCTATTTCCTCTTCATTTGTTAGGTCTGGTGTGTTTTGACCCTGCTCCTTCATCTGCTGTGTGTTTTTCTGTCTTCTCATTTTGTTTATCTTACTGTGTTTGGGGTCTCCTTTTCACAGGCTGCAGGTTCGTAGTTCCCGTTGTTTTTGGTATCTGTCCCCAGTGGCTAAGGTTGGTTCAGTGGGTTGTGTAGGCTTCCTGGTGGAGGGGAATAGTGCCTGTGTTCTGGTGAATGAGGCTGGATCTTGTCTTTCTGGTGGGCACGTCCACGTCTGGTGGTGTGTTTTGGGGTGTCTGTGGCCTTATTATGATTTTAGGCAGCCTCTCTGCTAACGGATGGGGTTGTGTTCCTGTCTTGCTAGTTGTTTGGCATAGGGTGTCCAGCACTGTAGCTTGCTGGTCGTTGAGTGAAGCTGGGTCTTGATGTTGAGATGGAGATCTCTGAGAGATTTTTGCCGTTTGGTATTACGTGGAGCTGGGAGGTCTCTTGTGGACTAGTGTCCTGAAGTTGGCTCTCCCACCTCAGAGGCACAGCCCTGATGTCTGGCTGGAGCATCAAGAGCCTTTCATCCACACGGCTCAGAATAAAAGGGAGAAAAAATAGAAAGGAAGAAAGAAAGAGGATAAAATAAAATAAAGCTATTATAATAAAAAATAAGAAAAAATTATTAAGAAAAAAATTTATTAAGAAAAAAATTTTTAATTTTTTAAAATAAAAAATATGAAAAAACTTATTAAGCAAAAATTTTTTTAATTTTTAAAAATAGAAAATAAGGAAAAAATTATTAAGAAAACATTGATTAAGAAAAAGTAATGTTTTAAGTAAAAAAAAAAAAAACAAAAAATAAACGGACAGACCGCACAGTAGGACAAATGGTGAAAGCAAAGCTATACAGGCAAAATCTCACCCAGAAGCATACACATATACACTCACAAAAAAAGGAAAAGGGGAAAAATTAATATATCCTGCTCCCAAAGTCCACCTCCTGAATTTGGGATGATTCGTTGTGTATTCAGTTATTCAACAGATGCAGGCACATCAAGTTGTTTGTGGAGCTTTAGTCCGCTGCTTCTGAGGCTGCTGGGAGAGATTTCCCTTTCTCTTCTTTGTTCGTACAGCTCCTGGGGTTCAGGTTTGGATTTGGGCCCGCCTCTGCGTGTAGGTCGCCCGAGGGCATCTGTTCTTCGCTCACACAGGACGAGGTGAAAGGAGCAGCTGCTTCGGGGGCTCTGGCTCACTCAGGCCGGGGAGAGGGAGGGGTACAGATGCGGGGTGAGCCTGCGGCGGCAGAGGCCAGCGTGACGTTGCAGCAGCTTGAGGCGCGCCGTGCGTTCTTCCGGGGAAGTTGTCCCTGGATCACAGGACCCTGGCAGTGGTGGGCTGCACAGGCTCCCGGGAGGGGAGGCGTGGAGAGTGACCTGTGCTCGCACACAGGCTTCTTGGTGGCGGCAGGAGCAGCCTTAGCGTCTCATGCCCGTCTCTCGGGCCCGCGCTGATCGCCGCGGCTCGCGCCCATCTCTGGAGCTTGTTTAGGCGGCGCTCCGAATCCCCTCTCCTTGCGCACCGCGAAACAAAGAGGCAAGAAAAAGTCTCTTGCCTCTTCAGCAGCTGCAGACTTTTTCCCGGACTCCCTCCCGGCTAGCTGTGGTGCGGTAACCCCTTCAGGCTGTGTTCACGCCGCCAGCCCCAGTCCTCTCCCTGCGATCCGACCGAAGCCGAGCCTCAGCTCCCAGCCCCGCCCGCCCCGGCGGGTGAGCAGACAAGCCTCTCGGGCTGGTGAGTGCTGAGTGCTGCTCGGCGCCGAGCCTCTGTGCAGGAATCTCTCTGCTTTGCCCTCTGCACCCCTGTGGCTGCGCTCTCCTCCGTGGCTCCGAAGCTTCCCCCCTCTGCCACCCGCAGTTTCCGCCCATGAAGGGGCTTCCTAGTGTGTGGAAACCTTTCCTCCTTCACAGCTCCCTCCCACTGGTGCAGGTCCCGTCCCTATTCTTTTGTCTCTGTTATTTCTTTTTTCTTTTGCCCTACCCAAGTACGTGGGGAGTTTCTTGCCTTTTGGGAGGTCTGACGTCTTCTGCCAGGGTTCAGTGGGTGTTCTGTAGGAGCAGTTCCACGTGTAGATGTATTTCTAATGTATCTGTGGGAAGGAAGGTGATCTCTGCGTCTTACTCTTCTGCCATCTTGCCTAGACCCCCCCTAGAATTCTTTTAATAAGCATGGTGAAAACCCAGATCAAGTAGTGTGCTAGTATTGAGTGTCACATTAAGGAAGTGGAACTGCATAATTATGAAAAGTAGAGAAGATAAAAACTTTTGGAAATATACATCTCCACTTGAGAGAGTCTCAGGAAGGCTGTGGTTGCACTATTAAAGAGGGAATTAGAAAGTAGATGACAAGTTCTATGTGAATTTGGTTATGGAGCACATTGCAGAGTCAGCAAGTCTGTCTTAGAGAATGAATGCATGGTCATAAAAATGGAATTAAGATAAGAATATCTAACGGTAGCTATAGTAGTGGACCAAGAGTGGAAGGAATGAGTAAAATTTTAGATTTGGAAAGGCAAATCCTCCCTCTAAACCATAAATTTCTGATACACAGTTGAGTTCAGAAGTCAAAAAAAAGAACTAGAAATTGTGTCACTATTGTGACATTTTATTTTCTAGAGGAAAGCTGTTATCAGATTCTCAAAGAATCTTTTTTTTTTTTTTTGGCTGTACTGCGTGGCTTGTGGGATATTAGCAGAGTCCTAACCACTGGACCACCAGGGAATTCCCTCAAAGAATCTTTGTGATGTAAAAAGTCTTGAAGTCTATTTGAGCCCTATAGATGCACATATTCGTAATATTCTATGGCAACTAGAATAACAGGATTTAGGAAATCTTTTTTTTTCAATACATCTTCCCTATTGCTTAAAAACAAATTGCTTCACAAAAATGTATGGAGGTTCCTCAAAAAATTAAAGATAGAACTACCATAAGATCCAGCAATTCCACTCCTGGGTATTTATCCAAAAAACCAAAGCCAAAACAAAAAACACTAACTCGAAAAGATATATGCACCCCCATGTTCACTACAGCATTATTTACAATAGCCAAGACATGGAAACAACCTAAGTGTCCACCAAAGGATGAATGGATAAAGAAATTGTGGTATATAAATACAGTGGAATATTCAGCCATTAAAAAGAAAGAAAATCTTGCCATTTGCAGCAATATGGATGGACCTTGAGAGCCTTATGCTAAGTGACTTAAGTTAGAGAAAGACAAATACCATACGATCTCATTTATGTGTAAAAATGAACAAACAAGCTCATAGATACAGAAAGCAGATTGGTTGTTGCCAGAGGTGGGGGGGGTGGGAGGGTGAGCAAAATGGGTGAAGGGTGTCAAAAGTTACAAATTGCCAATTACAAGATAAATAAGTCATAGGGGTGTAATGCACAGCATAATGACTATAGTTAATAATATTATATTGCATATTTGAAAGTTGCTAAAAGAGTTGATCTTACAAGTTCTCGTCATAAGAAAAAAAAATTTCTAACTGTATGGTGACAGATGTTAACTAGACTTATTGTGGTGATCATTTTGCAGTATATACAAATATCAAATCATTATGTTGCACACCTGAGGATAATATAATGTTATATGTCAATTATATCCCAATTTAAAAAAATGAGGACCAACCTAAGAATACACTGTTAGCATTTCTTGGAAAAAAAATTGCTTCAGGGGTAGAGCTCCTATTACTCCGGTGTTGAATGGGCATGTCAACTAAGGCATACCAGTGGTGGAACAATTATGTCAGATACATAACTTTGGGTAAGAAATGAAATTAATATCTGTATGCAACTGATTTTGAAGATTCTGCGAACCAGAGCTTTATTCGTAGACTGCCTACTGTCTGTCCACATTTCCCCTGGGCCATTTTCCTGCTCTGGTCTTCAGTGGTAACTATAGAAGGCAAAGACCACTTCATATTTGTTCATACTTCTGTTTATTGTATTACCAAATGACCATTAATGGGTCTATGTAAATGAACCCTAATGTTCATTGAAACCAGAATTTTACCTGTAAGCAAATGTTTCCTCTGGAAAACATAATTGACTTAGAATAACTTGGCTCTGGTGCCTTTTCCTTCCCACTTGCGAGGCCTTAGGGATGACCCTCCTTTATCAGTCATTAAGTTCTTATATTCAGGAACTTTTAGTGAAGGGAGAACGCTACATTGCATTTTCATCCTGCTACATGTTATGATACATATAGTCTTGTTTTATAAATGTTTATCAAAACTGTCAGTTACTAGAGATTGAAACTGGCATTTCTATTCTTTACTCTTCAGTGACTCACAGAAACTTATCCTTTGACTCATCCATACACTTAAATCTTTTCACACTTGAAAAAAAATGTTCTGGAAATAAAATGTAGGCTATTTGTGTTCTTTCCAAAATTAGTCCAAGAAGTAGGTACAATAAAGCTATTTGCACTGTATCAACACTCTCCAGATGGTAAAAGGAAAAAAAAAAGTGCCCAGTCCACAGGCCCTGCTTCCTCTCCCCTTTCTGAATGTTCAGTATAATAACAATTGTTGGTCTTAAAGTTGAAGATATTTCATTGGCCTTTAAGCTGTATTGAAAACAAGAATTAATAAAAAATGATATTATTTGAATCACCTTTTGTTTGGGAAATATCTGGGTTTTTCTCCCTCCATAGCAAACTCATCCATATCCATTTACTTCAGTTATTTCCAATAGGGTATCAAATTCCAAATTTTGTTGCCAAATTGCCCTCTTTGAGCTTCAGACCAGTACACACAACTCCTTTCCTAATAGCCACATTTATTATTAGAGTGAACTTGTAGAAGTGTAAATTAAATTATATCACTCTGTTGTTTAGTCATCCACTGACTTCCTATTTTTTAGTTACAATTCAGTATCTTAGTGGAGTATAAGAGTCTGTATCATGTTGGCTTCCACTTAGCTTTCTGGCCTCAACTTTTATCTCTCTTCTCCCTTTGGGGCAAAGCATGGATATGCACCCTTTCTGAGCATAAAAGGAAGATTCTATTTCTCATTCACTCTTGCTCCTAAGTTGGGAACAAATGAGCACTTTTCATCAATGGAATGTGAATGAGAGGGATGGACCCCATTTGTAATACCAGCGTTTCCCATGTGATCCACTCTCTTCCTTGGAGGAGAAGAGTTCTGAAATGGCAAACCCACCTAATGGAAAGAGTCTGTATGCCTGAATCATCGCTTGGAGGAGAAACACCCAGAAGAGGAATCTGACCGGCTTTAGACAGCAGTTAGACATACATTTTCATCCTGTTACGTTGTTGAGACGTTGTATTATTTACTAGAGCATTTGTGTTTTTTCATCCTAACTAATAAGCTTCCATCTCAAGGTGTTTTTTACATTCAGTTTCTTGATCACATCTAACTCTCTCCTGTTACAGGGTCTTAGTACATGTTAATCTTAGGAATGCTCCTTCATGTACTCTTTGATTAATTCCTGCTCATTTTCCAGCTATCAGCTTAAATCTACAATCTATATTGTTTCCTTATTACACTAAAAAAAATCTATATTTTTCTTTCATAAAACGCATTAAAATTTGTATTGTATATGTATATATATTTTTAATTTTGCATTGAAACAGGAAACTATAAGCTCCATTTTCTTTGGTTTAGCCCTATCTCATAAAAATTCTGCTAATGCCAGAGGTTGCAACCTTGAACTAATAGTTGTTCACAAAGTATATGGGGCAAATAAATAGTTGTTGACTCAGCTACAGTAGGGAAACATGACTCTGAGATAAAGAAGCATTCATAGATAGCTGGTAAAAATAAAGGCTGACGTCTCAAAGCCCTTTGATTTAGAGGTTAAGACTGTACATCTTTACCCATATTGTATGAAAGACCTCTTCATATCAAACCTACACCTGTTCTATATCTTGTAATCATAAAAATGTGCTAGTTTATAAGAAGTCCACTTGAGACATCTAGATTTTATTAATGTTACATTCTGTGAAATATTAATACACACTAAATGGTTATCTTGGAAAAAATCAGCATTTAACCATCAGGATAGAAGGTAAAATCTTTAGGCTCTAACACATGATCCATGATCTAAGTGTGGTTATCTACCCACTAAAGGGAATCCTGCCCTTAGAGATAAAATCCTCACATGAGATTATGATATATAGGGAACACCTAAGAATTGATAGTCTGAGCATATAGGTCTTTTCCTGAAATTCAGTTAAAGAAGGTATACAGAAAAGAACATTTTTGGCTAGACTGAAATATTCTAAATATGAGCAGAACTTCACTTGGTTAGAGATATATTTAGATAGATACAAATTTGAGCCAGTTCACAAAATATCAAAAGCTAGGATACGCTTATAAAGGAATGATCACTTCTTAAAAGGCTAACTCTCTGAATTGTGTCCTAGCAAATATCACAGTTTCTTGGGCTGAGCTGATAGCACAATCTTCTAATCACCCATTCATTCATTCAATAAATATTGATATATATGGAGTTACTCAGGTTCTGTTTTATGTATTATGAATAAAAAAGTATACAAAGCTAACAAAATCTTCTGCATTCTTGGATCTAATATACTAGTAGGGGATGACCAAAGATAAATAAATTAAAATGAGTATATTACCCAGTAAGTTAGAAGGTAATAAGTGCTATGGATAAAAATTAAAAAGGAACATTGACAGCAGTTTTTTGGGTGGGGGAGTTATGCATGAAATTTAAAATAGCATGACCAGGGAAGGCCACACTAAAAGATAAAATATGAGCAAGGCTTGAGGGAGGTGAGGCAGTCACCTGTGCACGTACCTGGGGAAAGAGAAATCCAGGTAACAAAAATAGGAAGTGTAAAATCCTGATCAGGATCCAAATTTCAGAAAAGAATTCTTGAGTGTCGTTTTTTCCTCAACATCTTTGGTGCACAGGTTTACACAGAGAGTCAAAAATATTGTGAATGCTGCAATTCTTAAGTTGGGTATGGAATCATGGTTGCTCATTTTAAAATTATCCTTTATAGCTCATACCTACATTGTATACATTCTGTTGCACTATGTACCATGTATTTGTATCATACACACACACACATACACACACATATCACATGTGCACACATATTTGGGTAATGCTAGCTGCTGAACCAATAATCCTCCAAAGTATAAGACTGAAGTTTACTTCTTACTCATGTAAAAATCAGGGTATTCCTAGTTGGAGGAGAGCATTTCTTTACGTGATGACTTTTTTTTTTTTTTTTTTTTTTATGGCTGTGTTGGGTCTTCGTTTCTGTGCGAGGGCTTTCTCTAGTTGTGGCAAGCGGGGGCCACTCTTCATCGCGGTACGCGGGCCTCTCACTATCGCGGCCTCTCTTGTTGCGGAGCACAGGCTCCAGATGCGCAGGCTCAGTAATTGTGGCTCACGGGCCTAGTTGCTCCGCGGCATGTGGGATCTTCCAAGACCAGGACTCGAACCCGTGTCCCCAGCATTGGCAGGCAGATTCTCAACCACTGCGCCACCAGGGAAGCCCTACGTGATGATTTTAAAGACTGAGATTCCTTCCATCTCATAGCTCTGTATTGGCAGAAAAGGAAAGAACTGAGTCCAATTGGTAACTATTTTTAAAGAAGCCAAAGGTTTTTTAAATTGTTAAATATATAATACATACGAAAAAGTGTACATATAATTTTAAGACAGATAAAATGAATACCCATATATCCTCTATGCAGTTAAAGAATCAATTATTATTGGGCCTTCAGAGTCCCACCCCAATCATTTGTTCCTTCACCCGGAGGAAATCACTATCCTAAATTTTCTGTTAATCATTCTTTTGGAATTTGCCATTTATATGGGCACCTCTATTTAATGTGCTGTATCATTTTTTCCTGCTTTTAAACTATATAGTTGGAATACTATTGCATATATTCATCTCTGACTTGGTTCTTTCATTTAATATTGTTTTATGATTCATCCATGTTGATACTTGTGGTTATAAGTCATTAATTGCACAAGTGCTTATTATTCCACTGTATGAATGTACCACAATATAGTTTTAATTTATCCTTAAATGAACATTATATCACTTTCTCCTCCAGTTTTGAACTATCTCTTGCTACTACACATATACCAGTAATTCTCTAGAGTATTGTTTTGGACATTTTTTATACACCTCTTCAAGTTCTTTTACTTTCATATATATCTTTAGCATTTTATGAACCTCAGCTACGGCCAAGATTGATATGTTATACTGATCACCCATATACCTGAATCCCCTGACTCTTCCTGCCACTTTTGGGCTTGAGAAGTGACTGTCACAGAGCAAGGTATCTCTTGTAGGGCAAACTTTGACCAATGAAATAAAGAAACTAGGAAGGAATAGATGGATAAATTCTCTGTCCCTTCCTTCATTCCCTGGCCTGTTCTAAAGCATGTTTTCTTCTGTAGAGCCTTTTCAGAATCATTCCATATGACCAAGTGGGATGCAGCTGTCAAACAACAGCTGTTGTCCATTCTCAACTCCTCTTGAAGCAGTTACCAGTACAGTAACTCATCACCTTGTATTACTTTCCATCTGTCCCTGTCTTGCTTTCATTTTCCCCTCACACTATTTGTCCTGGGATTGCAACTCCCAAATTAACCACCGGCATTAAGGCTCTGTTTTTTAATCCAGGTGAAAACAGTTACATCTATACAGTAATTTCTGGATTGTGGCTTATTAATCTGTTTTCCAAAATGTCCCAGCAGCAATGCATGAGGGTTCCCATTGTTTTACATTAGATCAACACTTGGAATTGCCCAACTTTTATATTTTGGCGGTTTGAAATGATATCTCCGAGTCCTGGTTGTTACAGTTGTCTTCCATGACTGTTGTGACAAACAGTAAGACCAATTAGGCAAAGCTCCAGGCCCGTGTCTTGGAAGACACTCAGTGGGAGTTAGTTGTTCCTGCTTTCCGGTCAGTTCCTATCGCCATAAAGCTTTTGCTAAGGTGATGACTGAATTTATACTTCACTACTGAGACATCTTTACTTGAATATTTAAGAGGGTCCTGCAACTCAGTAGTGCCCAAATGAGCTGATCATTTACCATGTGCTCAATTCCCTCAATTGTGCTTCTTTTCTTGGTTATCTTCCAGTCATCTAGATAGAGAATTGATACTTTCCTTTATTTTCCTTTTCTACACTTTCTTATCTCATATATCAGTAAATCTCATGAATCAAATTTATAATATGACACAAAATTCTACTTTTGTTCTATTCTTTAAGGATCGTAAATGGTTGTTTTTTTTTTTCACAGATGATCTGTGTCCTTGAAACTTCTTAAAAACAGGAAGATAGCATTTACATTGACGTTTCAACCTGGGGGCTGTGGTAGGAAGAGGAGGGCTAACTGGTAAGTTAAGAAACAAATCCCTAAAAAGGTACCACCTTTTCACTTCCTTACCTTTTTACTTTTCACATTTGTTCCACTGATGACTTTTCACTATGATCATAACCATATCCAAATTTTTGCATAAGCACAATATCAGTTTTATCTGTGAATCCTCCATAGAATTTAAGACAAGGACTAGAACTAGTAGACACTTAAACTTTTTTTTTTAATAGGTAAATTCTCATTTATTATTTAAAGTTTTGGTTTGAATGAAAAGGATCTGGAAACTGAATTATACTGAATATAGGACATTAGCATTATCCTTTTTGTTCATATTTCTAAAGATCCAATTCGTAAGTTCTTTTGTATGAAAAAACATCGTTTTCCCTTCTTATGCATTTGCGATCCATTTTATTCCCTCATTTCTGCTTTTTAAATTGCACTTCGGTTTCTTTTCTTCTAAATTTCCTCTTTATCAAATTTATTTGAACATTTTCAGCTTTTCAATGATAATAAAAAACTTCTACATCATCATGGAGATGTTTTTATCTTGGAAAATGATCATAACATTTTGACTTGTGATTTTCTGCCACTCAATTCAATCTTAATCTTTATTTTAATCATTACTGTGAGTGAAAAATGTTTAGATTGCAAAGGTTTGAAAAGAAATAGGAGCAGTTTCTTTTCACTTTGGGTGGTTGACAGAAGCTACAACACAAGCTGCCTTTGTTGCAGGTAATTTAAATCACAAACACCTACCCGTGTTTAAATTTTGTTCTGTAGAGCAGTTTGTATTTTGAAACTGTTTATGGCATGCAATTTTATTCCTGGGATTACCACCATAAATTGATGGACAAAATGCCTGGAGAGGGAATTTGTTTAGGAGGATAAAAGGTGAGGGAATGATGAAGCTAGGTGAACTCAAATGATGAAATTATTTAGTCTCAAATTAGGTGAACACCTAAATCACACAGGTAGATGTTTACCTTAACCATTATGTCCTCAGGTCTCCCCAAGATGAGGTGAAATGTTAATTTTGCTGCTAGTGAAGCCATTCATGTTTGATCAAAGATCAACTCGTTCTTACTCTCTTTTTGTGCACTAGAAACTACACTATTTCTCTCTCATTCATTTATTTGAAGAGCTAGAGAAAAATATGCCTTCACTCTCAGGTTCATTTCAAATTTTCACATGCAATTTTCCAGGTTTTTAAATCACTGTTCTTTTAAAATATTGGTTTCTGTTTCCTCAACAATCTCCAGGTCTTTCGTATGTTTATTTTAACATAGACACCAAACTTTATGAAATCTTTTAATGGGAGGAATAATGTAGAGTGTAAAGAATTTTTTGTGCCTTGGTATTTCCTAGAATTGTCACATTCTATCACTTTTCTATTTCCTTATGTTTTCAAAAGAAATGTCAAATTATTCACTTGATAAAGTTATGCACTTGAAAGTATTGCAGTCTCTTCTCAAGGCAACTGAAAACATCCTTAAATATTTGTAAAACATCTAGGTCTAGTAGTCAGTAATTTAGGTCACTGACTGGAAAATTATTTATTTTTACTAAAATGAGATGAAAGGTTCAGCCAGCCTATCTGGAAGAATAATTACCATGGCAACGAGCCTACTTGGAAGTAAAATGTGGACATAGATCTTTTTAAACTGAAATATTTATTTTGTATATACATAAAATATATATTTATATATACATACACAGACACATATGTATGTACACAATACATACATACATACATATATATATAAATATTTTAAACAATGTAGCATTGGCAATCGAATTTTTGGATCCTGCCCATTTCTGGGATCTATTCTTGATGGGGCTAGCAATTAATTTCATAACTTAGCTATCAAATGCATTGACATTTGAATATAGATAATGCCAAAAATTACTCTGAAAAACAATTGATCATCTTTACCCCAAATGATGATGAATTGTATTGCTTATTGACTTAAAGAGGAAGTATGGTGTTTTGGAGTTGAGGATTCTAAGTTTTAATTTTTAGTTTTGAACTGTGCTAATAATGTGTGAAATTATGCCAAGGCCCACAGTTGAGAATCATCCTACGTATCCACCTGTATGTCCTCAAATGTCATTGAACATATCTGTGTTTTAGCATATTCATTCCCAAAATAAGGAAATTAGATGATGTAAATTATTTTTCTAAACTTGTACCTCATGACACTCATTAAATTCAGTAGCATATGAAACATTGGTCCTTTTACTGTGAAATGAAAACCTGTAATATGTTTGAAATGAATATGCAAATGAAAATATCTTCAAGATATATTATTAATTAAAAAATTAACTGATATATACATATAAGCCCCATCATAATTTTCATACACTTTCTCAAATTTCACCTCTGCAAACTGTCCCTGACTACTCTGTATTAAATACTCCAACCTCCCCACCCAAGTCACTCTCTGCCACCAAACCTTGTCTTCTTTTTATTCAGAATAAGTACCACACCACTTGATATTATATTGAATATTTATTTTATTTGCTTATTTCTTTATTCCTTCTTTTCCATGAAAAGTGTTTTCCCATGAAAATTGTAGGTCAAAGTATTTGCCTTGTTCACTGGTTAATCCTAGGATTTAAAAATAGTGCCTTGCATAAAATAGATGTTTATGGTGTGTATATACACATTTTGGAGACATGACAATTTTTAGGAACAATACATAAAAGTTGTTTACCATTTAGAGTATGGTAGGAAGGAAAGGGAGTTTAATGACATTTCCTTTTCATTTTGTACCCTTTGTACCATTTGAATTTATCGTGGGCTTCCATTATAAACATTTATGAATGTAGGACATTAAACATACCACCAAAACCCTGAAGCCTAGCAAAAATCTCTGGTGATGATATTTTTAACTCATGGGCCTTGTTAAGAACCTCAAGGGTAGAAATTAGATCCTTGATTTCTAAAGGCAAGAATATGATCCGCTAAGCTAAAAATAAATATTAAAGATAAAATTATAAATATAAAATGCTTGTTTCCTCATACTAGAGATGTTTTAGATTCATTCATTTGTAACCCACTGATAATCTGGAGATAAATTTTGCCACTGCAACAAAAATATGAGATGGTTTTGCTTTTTTTGTATTTTTTAATGTACTCCCCCAAATTTTCTGTAAGGATCATTACATAATTTGCAATTATTTAGGGCTGTAAAGAATAAAACATAACCCCTCCAAAAACAAACAAAAAAACGTAGTGGCTTAAACACATTAGGGATGATTTTTTTATTTACACTTGAGACATTTTATTGCTATTTTACCAAAATGTAATCTCACTTTTCAAATTATTCTCAGATATTTTCTTTTTTAATTTATAGTATATCAGGTTAATAGCTATAGAGCTACCTCTTTTTTTGTAATAGTTTTGTAATATTATGCAATATCTTTACATGACACTAATGATTTCTATCATGGTATATACTGATAGACATTCAATTTTTTCTTGTTTTTTTGGTTTTGTTTTTTTATGGTCTCATATAACAGAAATTTGGAAATTGAGAGTATAAGACTGGTATGATACTTACATTTCAGAAAGTCATTAGGGACCCAGGCTACTTCTAACCTGGTCCACAGTTCTTCTCAAGGGCTACAAAAGCACCAGTCATCACATCCACATTAGCAGTAATGAATTAGAGGGAAAAGATAAAAAGAGCACATTTCCATGCAGAGTCAGCTCTCTCATGGAGTCTTCTCCAATTCCCTCCCCAATGCATCTGCCTTAAATCATTATCATTTTTGGTAGACCTTAGCCTCATGGCAATGTGTAGCTCCAAGAAAAGCTAAGTAATGTATTCTTGTGACTGGTTATCTTAATGGTCTGAATAAGTTTGATATCACTGCAATAGAAGAAGGGAAAGATAGATGTTGGATAGGCATGGAGTTTCTGCCATAATCAGTTATTGTTTTGCAATCATAAATATATGACATATATATGGATGCAAATAAAACCAAAACAAAGCAAAACAAACACCCTGGTAAAATCCTCTACTTCCTGGATATTCATTTATTTTTTTCCTCAAGTATCCATTCCTAGCCATGCAAATGGGCTTTCCTAAGAGGAAAATACTAGTTAATATTTGGGATGGAAGAATCTTGTAATTTCTCTGTTCTTGAGAGCAGGAGTTTTTGTTCATACCTCTTTGTAGTTCATGAAAGAAAAAGATGAAGAAAGAAATTATGTTGCTAAGATGAGCAGGAAATGTGTTATCTCTATGGAGACTGGGTGTTTGAAGGACAAACTGTCAATTTTCTCAGTGCTTTGTCATAAAGCCACTAAACAGAAGAAGCAGTGAGTTTAAGGCAGAATATGGTAGAGGTCTTAGGATGGGAAGAGGTCATGGATGGATTCCTCCAGTGACTATAGTGATGAAAAGAGTGGTTCACACCTGTTGTTTTCAATTTTCATATACAACTCATATTTTCTTGTTGACAATATTATTTCTGTTTAATTATACCTCTTCATGTAAATCCTTTGAGCTAGGGTCTTCTTCTGGGAGACAATTCTCCTATATTTCTGCATGCCTTGCAAGCAGGAGCACTGGCTGCCTTTTTAACCTTCAAGGATGTTTGTTTAGTGGACAACCTTGGGAGATAGAGATACTATCTCTCTGCAGCAAAGTTCAGGTTTGTTTACTGTTCAGAATTACCTTAGTCCATTTGGCCTGCCATAACAAAATATCACAGGCTAGGTGGCTTATAAACAACAGACATTTACTTCTCACAGTTCTGGAGGCTGGAAGTCTGAGATCAGGATGCCAGCATGGTCGGGTGAGGGCCCTCTTCCCCAGTTGCAGACTTCTCATTGTATCCTCATGATGGAAGGGATCTCTGTGGGGTCTCTTATAAGAACATTACTCCCATTCATGAAGGCTCCACCCTCATGACCTAAGCACCTCCCAAAGCCCTCATCTCCTAATACCATCACATTTGGCATTAGAATTTCAACATATAACTTTTTTGGGGACAAAACATTAAGATTAAAGCAAGTATAATAAAGATAATGTCCCCCTTGGGGGAAAAGTTCAGACAGGCTTACTGTCCATGTAAAAGATTAGGTCACCTAAGCTTGGAATTCCTCTTGTGCACATATCCCCTTGCCCTCTTTCTGTTGCCCTGCAAGAATTGCGGCTTGGCAAAAATGTGGAAAATGACAATACTCTGGGTATTGCTATCGCTGTGAATAATAAACTTTCCATGGTATCTGACTCAGGAATCTTGTGTCTTCTGCTGAAATCCATGAAACTATGGCAGACAAATGTGTTAGTTAAAGGTAGGCTAAGATCTCATATCATTTACAGTGCTTGAAAGGGTCTTTACACTAAGACAGCCATATGTAAACAGCCATGGACTTGCAGAGATGATGATGTCACCCGATATGAGTGACCTGTGCAATTGTCAGAGTCCATCTAATCTAATCTAACACTTTTTTGGGGGGGGGGGTCATGACTGAGGTAGAGAGAGAGAGAGAGCACTAATGATTGGGAGTGGTGCATAAGCCAACAGATGCACTGGTTAAGCCTTAGAATGGAGAGACCTACTCATGCATCTTTAAGAGTCAAATTCTTCAACATGGGCACCACAGCAGTTCTTGGACACCTGGGAAAACTGCTAATTCCTGAGCAGTAATATGCATTTCCAGGGTGTGTGATTTTCCTTGCTTTTCCATGTTTACTTATAATATGCCTCCCTGACTTAAAGTAACCAGAATGTGCCTCTGCCTTTTTTTAACTGGAAAGAGATGAGCTAACAATGGGTAGAGAGATGATAACCTCCCCAAGGGAAACCTGGGCCCTTAGGATAAGGATTTATCAGACACAAGGTTTAACTAAACTATGGTCCTAGTATTTCTTGGATGAAAAGATTTAGAAATCCTGAGCTGACAATCAGGTATTAAATCTGCTAGCAACAGATACTGATAAAAAATGAATTTAAACAGCTTATCTGTGTTGGTACAACATTAGGATCATTTCAGAATAACTGATTATCATGTGCTATGGATTTTCTACCTGTTGTGTTGCAACACCTGTTTTGAGAGTTAGAAGTGATGTCCCTGAAGACTGATTAATCAGGTAAAATGGAACAGTCTCAAAAGAGGGGTTTAAGAAAGCAAAATGTTCATTATTTTATACAACTGACAATTTTTCAGATGCAACTTAAGCAGATTAAAAAAGAAAGAATCAAAATATGTGGATTTTATCAATAGCTCCTGTTTTGGTCATCTAGATTTTACTGGAAAATACTTACTCAGACAAAACTCTAGTACAAATTAAGAAATAATAGTCTACACTGGGAAAAAAGAATCCCACAGCCTCTGATTCTCTGTACTGAAGTAAACAGTGTGTTTGAGCACCTAGGGAGGAAAGCTTGCTTAGCTTTTCTTGACTAATGTTAACTCAAAATTTAGACTGTATTACTATAGCTAATCACACTCAGATGGCCTTGTGTGAGACAACTTATCTGAAGGGAAAAAAACCACATTGTCTCACCGTCTAGCACAAAATGAATATATGATGCAGATTATTAGAATAAGATTGCCAGATCTAGTAATATTTTACTAAAATATTAGTAAGTTATTGTTGAATGTTTCCAGAAAGGTATAGATCTCTTTCTCTTTCTCTCTCTCTTTCTCACTGTCTCCTTCTGTATATGTGTATGTGAGTGTGTGTGAATGACTGTATATATCCTGGATCTGAGTCTCCTAACTTTGTGTTTGATAATCACATAAATCCCTTATCCTGAGCCAAACCATCATTTTCTAAAGAGTGTTCTGTGGGATACTAATTATGTTAAATGGAAAATTTGACACAAAAATTTACTTAAATCATCTACCTTAGTTTCCGTGTTTCCATATCTGTAGAATGAAGATAATGTCAGAAAGTTGTTATAAAGATTGTATGAGACAATATGTATTAAGTACCTGAAAAGTACCTGGCACATAAAGGTACTAATCACAGTTGTCTATTGGCATTATTTTTCTCCCACTTTCTGCCCAAACCTTTGATTTCTGTTTGCTCTTGGATGCAACTTCACAATATTTGGAATTCTTTCTAACCACTTTTTATAGTAAACCTCTATAATAAGTTTCCCAGCCTTTAACACTCAGCGCTATTGTCTTGCTTTGGAAAAACAACAACAATCTAAATTGAGAGTCAAAAAATGACCAATGGCTTTATTCTTCTTCCTAATATCTACCCTTCTCCTAAAATCTTGAAAACCACTGATTTAAGATATCAAAAACTAATGATATCACAATTTAAGAGAAATGGAAAAATCCATGGATTTTCAAAAGCGTATCTATTATATTGGAACACAATGGAAAATGTTGAGTTAAACTAACATTTGAATATTAGGTAGAAAACTTACTTCTTTTTTGTCCTTTTTCTGTCTCAGTCTTTTGAGACGGGAACTTCTTCTCTCAACTTACCAAAAAAGTCCCTACCCCTCTGTTCACCTACCTTTCTAACTCTTCCCCTAAAGAAGAAAGCGTTGTTAGTCTAGTCACCAGACCTCATTATATCAGTGGGCTGCGCTACCATGCCTTAAATATAGTCATCAATTCCATTTATAAGCACAACCTGGGTGTGATGACCTTCTAGAAGCTGTCTCCATCATGCCTGAGTGCTCTGTTTCAGCTTCTCTAACGGTGGTTAGTGAGTAAGCAGTCCTGCCATATACAGTCATGTTAACTGCTCAGGATGTGGATTCACAGTCTGCTCTACCCACATAACTCTCCACATTCGAGTAAATAGAAAAAAGGTTGTAAGCCAGGTTGCTGCTAGTACAAAGAGGGCTATCAATCAGCATGTTGCCAGAGCCCTAGAGCAGGGGAGCAAAGAGAAAGAGAAGAAAAGGAAGGATTCCATATGTGCTTCTTTCCCTTCATTCTTAACCAAAGGAGGGTCTTAATACAAAGTCCTTTGATTGGAAAGGACATAGATTCATTACTCATAGAATTTCCAAATTCTGAAAAGCCAGAAGTGACCTGATCTTTACCAGTGATGAATCTGCCCCTGAGGAGATTACCTGGAAAGGGAGAATTTCTCATAGCAGGTGGATATGTTCATTTTCAATATAAATGTAAGGGATTTTTTTCTCCCATTTTTAGCTCCAAGAGTAACTCCCTGTGTTAATTTTTTTTTTCTAAATCTTTCTTAACCAACCTCAAGGTGAATGATAATGTTGTATTTGACCTAATTATGAGTTTCAGAGACATGAATGTTATTGAAGGCCGAACCTTAATAGCAAGTCTATTTGCATGTCACTTAAGCCAGCAATTTCTGCATTTTTAGAATTACAAAACATGCTCTCATGTTTGGCATAATTTTGAAAACTTTGCAAATGTGGCCACCCATCTTTTAAAATGTTTATCTAATTTAAAATATTATGTACTGGATTCTTTGTTTAAAATCCTTTCTTCTCCTTGCTCAAATAAAAAAATCAATTTTTGAAAGGAATACATTTTTAATAAGCATATTATTTTATTACTGTAAATGCTTTGAAAAAGGCTGAATGTCAGACACAGATTCTCAAAAAGGCCAAAAATCATATCCGAAGATATGTCTATTTTTTTATATCTACTTTGCCAGCTTCAGCGTTTATGCCAGAAAAAAAATGATCGACACTAACATACTTGGGCAACACCCTTTCTCTTAAAAGCTTCTATAAATAACTTTAAAAAAATAGAATTTCTGCATTTAACATGGAATGACAGAACAATTTGGGGGTGAAAAATGGTCAGTTGTATCCCTAAGCCGTGTTGCCCTTTCCCTGCTTGAGGAAACAACAAAGGCAGTTTAACACTGATCTCTGTTAAACTTTATTTAAGAAATTAGCATCATGGACTCAATTCTGTCAGTATCCACAAAATCCGCATGTGATGACGACAAGAAAGGAAAGAAGATGAAGAACTCAGTCAAATACCTACTGGGATAAGTCTGTATAAAGACATCGATTAAATGTGTCTTCACAGTAGTTTTTTTTGAAGGTTATATACCATCTTTTAAAAATTCCTAATCTGAAATTTCCTTTTTCACTTAACACATTTGTTATTGAGAATATTCTCTGTGCACAGCTCTATGCTGGGCACTGGGTGAGAGTGATGGAGAAATAGAGAATTGGCAATATGTTTTGCAGAAGAACATGCAACAATTTTATAACACTGGGAAGCTACAACTGTGTCAGTTTGAGGGAAACAGAACAGAAATGCAGAGGGGGAGAGCTCTAAATCGAGCATAGATTGGAGCACACTAAAAATCGTCTCCCCCCTCCTATCCCTTTCCTTCCACTTTGATCCCAGCCTGCTGCTGCTCATCTTACTCTAGTTCATGATTATACATCACTGCTGTCATTTCCTCAGGGCTGCTTCCCTGGCCCTGTTCTCTCCAGTGCAGAATTAGATGCCCTTTCCAATTTCCATGTTCTTATGCTCCACAAGATATGAGACCCAAGTTTCATAAGTTTTCTGGAAACAGGTAATTTATATCACTGTTCATTTATCCTGAAAGTAAAGACTCATGTCCACTATACAGTAGGAGCTCATCAATTGGCTGGAAAAAATAGGAATGACTTTTGGATGGAGTGGGACATGAGATACACCTCAAGAGAGTGAAGTATAGAGAACTTTATTGCATACTATGATGAATCTCCCTCACTTGCTCTTAGGACTATAAGATTGAATCAAATCAAAATGCTGCGTAAGATAATTCAAGTAGAACTATTGAAAGATAAAAATTTTGTTTTTCTGTGGAGAAAAATTAATTACTGTCATTAAACATATACTCATGAAAACTCTAAAGTGTATGTAGTATATTTCATAATTTTTTTGTTACTTGTCCTTATTAGGGTTGGTACTTATGGGTCTTTGATATTAATTATTTTGTTCAAATAAGTTATTGTAAATAGTGTGCTCAAAGAATTTGATCTAACTCATAATATTGTGGCATTCCTAACAATTCAGTTGTTTTCCAGTATTGGTAAATGTGCTGTTAGACTGGTCCACTGTTGTGTTAATGTTAAGAATGCACGGGCACTTGGTTTAAAAATGGCTTGGTCCCAGATAGGCCAGATAATTCATCACCACCAGTTATTTATGTTAACTTGTATTAGTTATGTCCATTAACTGGTTAATCCAGGAAAAGAATCAGTCAAACACATAGACTCTGACTAGCTGAATCATCTGACATCAATGAATAATTTTTTTCTTTCTTTCCATCTCTTTGCCATTTCATTATTTAGATTTGGGTTTAGGGATGTGAATATTAGTAAAAAAACAATCAAAAGAATTCATGTGTGAAATAGTATGTCTCTTTTATAATGAGTATAAAATTGTGTTTAGAAATGAACAAGATTTAAACACCTTGCAAGATTATTACTAAGGTAACAGAAGAGCCCAAAATAAATTGCTGCAAATTAACATACACATTTCTTCTTCTTTTTTTTTCATACTACTTTATCATCTACTCAGAACTACCCAATATTCAAAGTGTGAGTTGGAACCGAGAGTCATAGCTCCCCTTCAAACATACCAAAGTGTCTATTCCTCTTCAAATGATTATCATTGGCTGAACCTGTACAAGTCATTAATTAAAACATCTTTTAAATAGTGGTGATAAATTATGTATTTTTGGAAGTCCACCTTCCTTGTTCATGTCTTCAAAGTAACGCATCACTAATTAATTTGTATTTTAATTCTTTCCCTTTTGAAAAAAAGTAGATATTGTGCCCTTCAATAGTTTGCCTGAATGAATACTCACGGTTTTGAGTTGATTCATTCTCATACTTCTAATTTTCCGTTGTCATCTCTAAGATAGATAGGGGTCACTTGAAAAAAATGGGGAGGGTGATACAGAAGGAAAACAGACTTCTAATAAAGGAAACTATTCTATTTCTTTCCCCTTTTCTTTTCTATATACTTGTTGGAATTGTTAATAAGTTGTCTTGCTCTCGATTTGAATCAGGCAAAAAGGTTTGTCAGAGAATGATCATGGAAAGATCAACACTTCTTTCTGAATTCAAATTATAGCCACATGGCAATTTTTATAGTTTCTGGGTCACATTTACATTTACCTAAATTGAGTAAATTAGGGTCACACAAAACCCTTGTGAATTAAGTGTAACTATCACCATTTTGCAGGTGACAAATATGACGGTCAGAAAGAGAGCAAATCAGTGTAGGTTGGCCAGCTACTTATTTCTGATTGAACTTGAATTCAACTCTTCTGACCCTGCAGTTTTTTTGATTTTGTATTTCATTTTATTTCCTTGGTGTACCAAAGATCTGATTAGAATGTAATTGCTTTGTGTATGAAATGATTTATTGGATTAACTGGATTCAGCAGGGTGCAAGCAGAAAACAACAATTTTTTCTTTACATCCCTGTCCTGTTGATTCTCCTTCATCCATTCTTGACAATACCTTGGTAAATGCATAGTCTTTCTGCCACATTCAGGTAAATTAGATCTCAATTCCAGATATAAAACATCCTTTACCTTCAAAGATTCTACCTTTCATTCAGTTCAAAGCTTTTTCCTTCCCCATTTTGGGCTTGCCTCCAATAGGAAGGCTGCAGCTATAGCACAGAAGAGGGAATTTAACATTAAAAACAAAATAGTTCCATGGCAAGTACATACTAAGTGTTAGAGACATTTCAGTGATCCAAATAGAGATTCTGCCCATAAGGAGCTTAAATTCAGTTTACATGTTATAGAAAATGGAAAAAGCTGAGCAGAGAGAACATAAGTACTAAGTATCGTGGTGGGAGAGTGTCAGGTTGCAGAAATAAATATGTTGGTGGGTAGGCCTTGTGGAGAAATGGATATTTGATAAAGCCTTGAATAGTGTTAATGAGTCGTCCATGCTAATATGTGGATTGAGAGCCCTCTAGGCAGAGGAAATGGAGAGTGAGCCTAACACATTCAAAGCACAGTGAGGAGACCAGTGAAGGTAAAGCAGAGTGAGTGAGGTAGAGAGTAGGAGACGTAAGGTCATAGAAACACAAAGAGCCAGATCATGGTAAGTTCAAGTCTTCCAACAAGCAGAAGCTGAGATAGAGTTAAGAGTGCAAGAGTTTAACAGGGGCAACATCCTATGAATCAAGGAGGAAGAGGGAGCCCCATATATTTGTTTTTGCTTTTATTTCTTTTGCCTTAGGAAACAGATCAAAAAATATTACTACGATTTTTGTCAAAGAATGTTCTGCCTATGTTCTTTTCTAGGAGTTTTATGATTTCAGGTTTTATATTTAGGTCTTTAATCCATTTCGAGTTTATTCTTGTATATGGTATGAGGAAATGTTCTAATCTCATTCTTTTACATGTAGCTGTCCAGTTTTCCCAGCATCACTTATTGAAGGGACTGTTTTTCTCCATTGTATATTATTGTCTCTTTTGTTATAGATTAATTGGTCATAGGTACATGGGTTTATTTTGGAGCTGTCTATTCTGTTCCATTGATGTATGTGTCTGTTTTTGTGCCATTATGAGACTGTTTTGATTACCATAGCTTTGTAGGCTTTGTAGTATAGCCTGAAGTCTGGGAGGGTGATACCTTCAGCTTTGTTCTTTTATCTCAGTATTGCTTTGGCAATTCAGAGTCTCTTGTGGTTCCATAGGAATTTTAGGATTATTTGTTCTAGTTCAATGAAAAATGCCATGGTGTTTCGATAGGGATTGCATTAAATCTGTAGACTGCTTTGGGCAGTGTGGCCATTTTAACAATATTAATTCTTCCAGTGAAAGAGCATGGGATATCTTTCCATTTCTTTGTGCCATCTTCAATTTACTTCATCAGTATTTTATAAGTTTCCAGAGTATTTAACCTCCTTGGTTAAGTTTATTCCTAGGTATTTCACTCTTTTTGATGTTATTTTAAATGGAATTGTTTTTTACTTTCCCTTTCTGACACTTCATTATTAGTGTGTAGAAAAGCAACAAATTTTTGTATCTTAACCTTGTATTCTGGAATTTGCTAATTTCATTTATCAGAAATAAGAGGAAAAATAAACAAGTGAGACCTAATTAAACTTAAAAGCTTTTACACAGCAAAAGAAACCATCAACAAAACAAAAAGACAACCTACAGAATAGAAGAAAATATTTGCAAATGATATGACCAACAAGGGGTTAATACCCAAAATATATAAACAGCTCATACACTTAATATAAAAAAAACTCAAACCAGCCCATCAAAAAATGGGTAGAAAACCTGACTAGACATTTTTCTAAAGAAAACATATAGATGGCTAACAGGCACATGAAAAGATGCATAACACTGCTGATTATTAGAGAAATGCAAATCAAAACAACAATGAGATATCACCTCACACCTGTCAGAATGGCTATCATCAGAAAGTCTACAATAACAAACATTGGTGAGGATGTGGAGAAAGGGAACCCTTGTGCACTGTTGGTGGGAATGCAAGTAGGTGCAGCCACTATGGAAAACAGTGTGGTGGTTCCTCAAAAAACTAAAAATAGAACTACCATATGACCCAGCAATTCCACTCCTGGGTATATATCTGGAAAAAACAAAAACACTAATTTGAAAAGATACATGCACTCCAATGTTCATAGCAGCACTATTTACAAGAGCCAAAATATGGGAGCAACCCAAGTGTCCACCAACAGACAAATGGATAAAGAAGAGTGTGTGTGTATACACACACACACACACACACATACACACACACACACACACACACACACACACACACTGGACTATTACTCAGCCATAAAAAGGAATGAAATTCTGCTGTTTACAGCAATGTGGATGGTCCTAGAGAATATTATGCTTAGTAAAATAAGGCAGAGAAGGACAAACACTGTATCATTTATATGTGGAATCTAAAAATTAATACAAACAAATATATGTAGCAAAACAGACTCACAGATGTAGAAAACAAACTAGTGGTTACCAGTGGGGAGAGGGAAGGGGGTAGGGGCACATTAGGAGTACAGGATTAAAAGATACAAACTACTGTGTATAAAACAGATAAGCAACAAGAATATATGGTATAGCACAGGGAATTATAGCTGTTATCTTGTAATAACTTTTAGTGAAGTATAAACTGTAAAAACACTGAATCTATGCTGTACACCTGGAACTAATATAATATTGTAAATCAATTATACTTCAATTTTAAAAAAAGGAAGAAGGGGGCAGAATTGGTTAGAGAAAGCCTTCAGACTGCAATGCAAATCTAATATCTGAAAGTCTGAGGAAAGGAGATAGAGTTGGGCAGGGACTACCTCACTGTGATTCATATTTAACATATTCTCAGCTAAATCCATGTTTCAGAGCAAAGATGGCCTATAAGAGGAGTCTTGCATTTGGCTGGTCTAGTTTCATACTATATGTACATCATTGGCTGGGGACTACCTGGGAAGGGTGTGGCCTCAAATGCTGCAGCAGATACTGAGGTCCTGCAGTTAGAAACTCTCAGCTAACTATACTTCAAGCAGCTGGATGTCAGGTTATTTTTTGAAAGGACATCTGAGCAGCGCACCTTCATGTCTGCTCCAAGCCTTTAGGTCACTTTATTGTTTTGATTTTTAGTCTAAGAGAAATGGGTGTCTACATAGAGGAATGCATGGTTTTGACTTAATTTTGAACAGAATCACTACGGCTGTGTCAAGAATAGACTGTAATGGGCAAGGGTAGAAGCAGGGAGGAGGTTAATGCAGTAATTCATGAGTTAATGCCCTGGACCAGGGCAGTGGTGGTAGAGGTGGTATGAAATGGTGATATTCTGGTTGCACAATGTCACATAGCTGCTTACTGATGTGCTGGCTTCTTCAATGCTTACCCTTGCTCTTCTATTCTGCTCCTCATCCCCAATCATTTTGTTGCCTCAGATATTCTAGTGTTGAAGCTAAGGGACAGAAGATACGTAGGGTCAGAAAATTTTTACTTGGCTACTGGAGTAGTAATAGTAGTAGTAATTTAGTATGTAATAGTAGAAATTAGTAAGTAATAAGTAGTAATCTAGTAGTAGTAGTAGTAATCTAGTATGGTAGGCTCTGTGGTGACAGTTATCAATGCTTATATTCTATATTTAGGGATTAAAAATTCTTGTTGTTGTTGTTCTTCTTCTAAGATACAACTATTAGGTTCCTCTGACTATACTTTTCTAGTGGGGTCAAAAATCTCTGCTGTCTGGCTACTTATATTTTCCCCTCTGCTCTTATTTTCCTACAATCCACTCCATAACAGACTCACCTGAAGGAGGTTTTTTTGGATGGAGACCTTTCGGTATAACTCTGAGGGGTTTACGTATGTCCCACAGAAAACATGACTACTTGTCACCACAAACAAGACAGTACAGCTTTCTCCCTCTGGAGTTATCTGTCTTCCTCTTCCTTCTTTTATTCTTTTCATCAGTGAGTCATGTGCCAGGCTCTGAATTTTCAACATTTCAAAAGATACAGGCCAAACTCTTCGGATGGTTCTTTCGGAGGATTCCTCACTTAAGGGGGTAAGGTGCAAAAATGGCCCCAGTTCTCTACTGTTCCTGTATTCACACTTCTTGCAACATGGTTTTGCAGCTCCTTTCATCAGAGGGTTGAGTCTACTTCTCCACCCTTAAATATGGATTTAATCTGGGCTGGTAAAAGCACTGTTGGGTCAGTCCCAGTGCTAGTACTCAAAAGACCTTGCATATTTCTACTCTCCCACTTGGGACCCCTATCACCTCTGCCATGTGAATAAGTATGGGCTAAACTGCTGGAAGATGAGAGGCCACGTGGAATCCAGATGAACTATCTCAACTGAAGTTTCACTAGGTCAGCCCTCTCTCACCTGATCAGACAGCTAAATGAAGAAGCATAAGTCCAGCCAAGATCAGGAGACTGCCCAGTGGAATGCCGCCCCAGTAGTTGAGCCACATAATTACAAGCTAAATCAATGGTTGTTATTTTAAGCCACTAAATTTTGTGGTGACTAGTTATGTGGCAAAAAAATAATTGGTATGCTTGGATTCAGTTAAGGAAAGTAACCCCACCATACTATGAAGTTAAAAAAAACCAGACACTTCACTCTAAAATTACTCTTCTTTCTAAAGAAATATTCACTTTCCTAATCAATATTCAAGTCTTTCTTTATCTACCTTCAAGGTCAGTGATAACCTAAATGTCATTAACCTGATTTTTAGTGGTTATCACTTAAATTCTCTAAGGGTGGTGTGATGTTTCCTTCTAGAATGTTCAGGCATGAAATAAAAATTCTCGGCATTGGAGATTCAGCCAAAAGTGAAAATAAAAAGGAAAGTCTTATTTCAGCAACTTTTTAAAAGTGCAAGGATCATGTACACATCAGCCTTCAAGAGGTGGGATAGATTACTGGTGACATGTATGGACTTCAAAGTCCTAGTTAGAAACTGAAACCCCACTTATTTGATAACCTGGACAAGTTAGTTAACTTCTTTGATGCGCAGTCTTCACATGGTAAACTTGGAATAAAATAATCTCTATGTCATATGTTGTATGGATCAAATGAGAATATCTAAAACACTTAAAATCATATTTGGATTAGCATATGCACTCAATGAAAAGTAGATATCATTAGTATCGTGTTTCACTTAGCACAGTGAAGGATATGACATGGGTACAATGAAAATACATTGAAAGATCCAAATGTCTGGAATTATCATGCAAATCCATGTAGCTATGTAATTCTATGTGTCTGTATACCTACTATGCTATTTTCATTTGCAGTCGTGAGTAATTTGGGGCATCTATGACTGGTATATGGTTTAAGAATCATTTAATATAAATGATAAAATAACAAATGCAGCCAAGTTTATAAGAAATTATTTATGTCACTTGAAATATGATTCCATCAGCTGTACCAATCTTGAGGCTCTGAGTCCTAGTTTTAAATTCTGCAAATGACTGACTGAAAGCCTCCACCAGTAATTAAAAAATTTCCATTATATCTTCTTTTCATTTACCAAAGTGATTATATATAAAAAATCAACTTTGTGGTCATAAACTTTAATATATTAAAATATGGTAAATGAAGATTGTTAGCATCCTCATCCCTATTTATACTTGTTAGCTTGTGTTTTTGTTATGAATTGTATTAATTGAATATATTAGGCTTCCTACAGGTTGATGTAATATTGATGCTGTTCTACATCACAATTTTCAGTTAATGATGCCTGCCCTCCAAAGTGATAGAAGTAATTATTTTGATGGTTACTCAAGCCAGTGTCCATAATGATAGAGGGTACATTAATGACTAGCAACACAGTTATGAATAATTGAATATTACTGGTGAATATCTCAGTGGTTTTAAAACATTTCTATCAGCTATCTCATAAAATGATCTCTGCAACTACTGAATTAACAACTCAAATTTAAAAATCATATAAAAGCTCTCTCATTAAAATAACTTGTGATTAGCCAAGTGTTTACTCATCCATTGTCAAGAGCTGATAAGATGCAAAAGAAATCATTTTTCAGTTACAACTCTGTCACCTACATGTCTTTATCACAGTTAGAAAAGCATGACAAGAATGGCAGAAGTTCTTTTTTCACAAAGCTTTTTTGCAGTGTGAACACTGAATGCCTCTGGTCATTATTTTCCCCACAAGAATGCATTAACATAATTTCGAGTCTTATTACTGTAGAAGTGTGACAGAACCAGTGTTATCCTTGGCAGCGTCTTATCATCGATTAGTCTCAGAGCTGGGTAAATGCTTCAGCAAAACATAAAAGGCACAACTGTTCAAACAAAACTTGCAAAGCTGTTAAGTGTTTCTACATATTTCTGCAAGACCTTTTTTGGTTTAAATTTTGTTGATACAGGTTAAAACTCTTGTTATTTTGGCACTCTTTTAGATTCCTGTTCAGAGGAACTGTCTCTGTGTGCTGAGGCTTTGATATACTGTGAAAATTTATGCCATCATGGTAGCACATTAGAAAACATGTGGACTGTTGTCTCACCAAACTGACGAACTGCTTCAATAGCACTTCATATTGGTTCTCTTCCAGGCCCCAGTGGCAGAGCTTAATCCATCAATACAGAGTTCATTCCATTGTCAAAAGACTCTCACCAATAGGATTGGGTTTTTTGTTTGTTTATTTAACTTACCAAGAATATGTCACTCTCTAATTTCCACTTACTGAAAATATCATCTGCCTCCTGAAATTACACCCAGAAGAAATTACATTTTGATGTCCTTCAGATATTTGAAGACAACCATCACATTTCTTTGAATCTTTTCTTTTTCAGGCTCTATTTTATTTGTTTATTTTTTTTCATTCCTTAGTGTAGTGTGTATAACCTTAGTGGGCAAAAATGTAATATCCTTTATTCTTCTTTAACTGCACTAAATTTCTATCAGATACTCCCCTTCTACCAAGAAGCAGAGACTTTATCTCAACCAATTCAGCATTCCCACCAGTTTCTCTACATTCTAAGGGTCATAAGTATTGTGAAGACCCCACACTGATGCCCAATAATACATTTTATTTCTGTAGAGCATTTGGTTCATGAATGTCAATGCTATATCCTCTTCATCTCAACTGCACATGGCCTTCAAGTCCCCTGGATTTTCTGAGGCACATTCACTCTGGTAGAAGAAAGTATAATATTTCATCTTCCATGAATCCTTCTCATAAAACATGTCCTTTGTAATTCTGTCCCAAGTCCATTTGCTTAGACTCTCAAGTATATATCTTTTATCCTTGAACTATACAAGCAATAGGAAAATTTTGGATTCTTGCTACTTTCCTGGACTCAACCCCCAAAGGAGGGATAGAGGTCCCTATGTCTGGATTCCCCAAACTTCTTCAACAGGTGCAACACGTCTTCTCTTTATGTCCATCTCCTCCTGTCAGCCATAGTTTTTTAACGTAGGGTAAGTGCAATATCTTGATATTTTATTGCTGCCTACAAATCTGTATTCTCTTGTATCTAAAGAATTATGTTTTCAGATTATCTGCTATATTAACACTCTCTTGCTTTAATAGAAATATCTAAGTGTAGTCTACTTTGATGAATGACTAGAACCTCCAGAGAAAATACCAGGAATTAATTTCAAGCTTAATCAACTTATTACATCTACTTCTGAGCCTATAACTACATAAAGTAACATTATACCTGTTATTTTCTCCAGGTAATTATTTTATAGCATTTCCGACAATGGAACCTGTCTGTTAGTTTTCCCTGTTCCCTCAATTTTCCCCGAGTCAGTTTCCTTTAAATTTTAGTTTGAACTTGTCTTTATGAGTACATGTCAAGTAGTACTTTCAGTTCTCCAGAGGACCTCTTAGATTCTTGCCAAGAGTCTGTCCATCATTGCTCTATAATATATCTTGGTTTAGAAACCAAAATCCTGTCTTTTCATGTCATCAATATAACCATCTGTTTCCCTCTAATGCTTTCTTCACTTTTAATGCCATGACTTTCAATTTTATTCCCCCAATTTTTAGTGTGATACACAGAATATCTACATTCATTCAAATGAATCAGTTCAAATGAAAGCATTCATTCATTCATACATTTTTATATTCTTGTGTCTATTACATTGGAGAGGCTTGATAACCACCAAGATAAGACCTCTGAAACAAATAATTGAACATACAATTCTATTGACTGAGTGCTATGATTAAATATATAGACTGAGGTGGTGAGTGGTATCAAGGGAAAGAATCTTGAAGGAGTTCGTAGCTTAGCAAAATTTGGGAGCAGATAAAAATCTTTAGGCAACCATCAGGTAAGAATTACTGCAGTGAAACATTCAAGATAGGGGGAGCAAGATGAGTAAACGCACAATTGCTTCTAGAAAAAAATAAGTTCGTCTTTGTTAGCAAAGAGAAGATGTTAAAGTGAAAGTTATAAAAACTGGGGACTAGATCATAAATGTCTTTATAGGCTGTTCTATGGTATTTGTATTTATTGTGAAGATTAGAGAGTCCTTTGAGGGATTATTAATAATGGGATATTGAGTGTCCATTATGTGTTATCTTACATACTTTTCACAGGTGTGATACGAAGGAAACGATGTTCAACAAGGTTAGGAAACTTGTTTCAAAACCAGATGCTTCTTCCATTATGTCTCTTTGACAATGTCTAAATAAAATAGCAAGAAGAGGAATGGAAAGGTGGGCACTGTTTCAAGAAATATAAAGTCAGTAAAATGACAGGGTACTGTGGCTGAGTAACTGAAGTTAAGGGAGTTAGAATAATAAATAATGGTGACAGGTGACTGATTCTAGTGACGGAGTAGGTGGGCATACTCTTGATTAGGCAGGGAATTCAGGAGTATTCCTGATGGAGAAGATAAATTATGTTTCAGACATTTGAGTTTGAAATCCCTGAGAGCTATCTGAACAGAGATGTAAATTAAGAAGCTGGCTATATGGTTTGTTGTCCAGGAATTTAAATCTAGGGTAAAAATACAGATTTAGAAGAATAGGCCCTAACTGATGATATGAGAGTTAAAAGGACTCATAAAAATTTTTAATGTGAGAACAGGAGAGAGAGAGAAGTACAGACACCAAGAAAAACTAGAATGTAAAGGATGGGTCCAAAAATGTAAGCCTGGAAAGAGACCAAGAAGAAGCAACATGAGAGAGAGAGGACTAAAAACAAGTGATATTCTTGTTAGGGAAACACAGAGGTGAACAGATACTGCTGAGTGATTAGGGCAAAAAAGGACTAAAATGTGTCACTGTATTGGGCAATAAAGAGGCAAGTTGTTATTGTGATGACAGCAGGTTCTGTGGAGTGGTTGGGGACAGAAGGAAAATTTCAATACCTTGAGAAAAGACCACCAGGAAAACCTCTTCTATTATAGTCTCTGGGGATGAAGACCCTGGACTTGTGCAATGTCCCAGCTCAGGTTTGAGAGGTGAGTGATGTCTGAGAAAATGAGAAGAATGAGTGTGTATCACTCAGAGGAAACCTGGTTGTATCGAAGAGAAGGGAATTGAATGTTTGCTTTGCATTTAAGTATGGGAGAGACTTGAGGACTTTTCTAGCCCAAGAAAGAGGAGTCAGCAGGGGGCGAATGGTTGTATACATATGTGAATGAGGAAATATTTGATTGAGTGAGGTTGCTGAGGAAAAGTGATGTGGGATCAAGAAACTAAGAATTAGAAAGCCTGACAGGCCTTGCTTGGCTTACTTACACATTTTAGACCCATTCACACTTTAGGAATGAACTGTCCAATATGGTAGCCATTGGTCCCATGTGGCTCTTGAGTACCTGAAAAGTGACTAGTCCCAATTGAGATGTACTGTGATTATAAAAATACACACTAGACTTCAAAGATTTAGTATATAAAAAAGAATTTAAAATATCTGTTTAATAATTTTTATATTGAATAAATATTGAAGTGAGATTATTTTAGATAGTGTTAAATAAAATGTATTATTAAAATAAATTTTACCTGTTTCTTTTTAATGTGCTGTTAGAAAATTTTAAATTGCATATGTGGCTCGCAATAGATTTCTTTTGGACAGTGCTGCTCTAGGAAGACCCTGCACCTCCAGTTAGCACCTGTGACTATCCTTTCACACAAAGCATGGACCCAGCAAGCAAGCAAAACATATATTACTCCAAGGACTAGGCCCAGAATTCCTCTTGTCAGTCCTTGTTTTTGTCTTGTGAGTACTTCCTCAGAAGGTCAGTCTTAACATACAAAGGTCAGGATAGAGGCCTCTTGTATAATTTAAATCTTCTATAGCATGTAGTTCCTTCTCTTTGTCACATGTCATATTCTCTTACTGGTTCTAGTTTTCTTTTGCTCCTGAGCAATTATTTTTGTTGCTGTCGGTATGACCTCCTTCATTTTTGTCCTTCCTTGGGGTCCTCAGCTTTACTAATAATTTGCTCAAGCTCTTTCCTTTCCTCTCTAGTAAAGAGATGGGTCTTTTTTAGAGCAAAGATAATTTGTCCCAGGCTCAAGTAGGAAGACAAATGCAATCGACTTTATAAGTGATTAGATTAGAATTTTTAAAGGTCTTAGGTCCCAGGTTGGTCCACCTTCCTTGGCCCATCACCATGAAAATGTCCCCTGTAAACTGCTAGGATAAGTGTCCCTTTTGCTATACCTGTTAGTCCCTGAGCCTGTGATCAAGATACTCCTGGCAATTCTTATTTGTCATCTGTCGACATAGTGTTCTCTTCCACCCTGCTGCCCCCACGCATAGGCCCTAACACCCCTCACAGACTTGCTGAGTGTTAGGAATTACCGATCATTTTTACCAGCTGGGCATCATTCTCCTCCAGAAAACATAAATACAAACTGTTGACCCAAATATTCTAAATTTCTCCCTTATCACTCCTTGTCCCTTGCTGGGCCTGTTAACTGAGGTCTGGTATTGAAAAAGGCTGGATTTTATCTTGTCTACTGAAAAGCCAATGAAAGTTAGGAAGATTACAAGGATATCTATATCTTTACTTCCATCACCACAGCACTCTATGTTGTATCAGTCCTGAGACTCAGTCTCAGTGCTAATTCAGAGATTTTACACATATACTCAACATCCTTTCCAGGCTCTATAAAGAGGTTAAAAATTAGTTGTAAGTTTTGGCAAAGGTAGTTTTAAACTTGTGTGAAATAATTCACTTATTATAATGAAATTTTAATTAGAAACCCTCCCTAGTTCCTCTATCACTCAATGCACGTATTAACAATTCTCAGCCATCAAAGATGAATGATGTGTTTATTTTATTATCACTAACTGGAAGACAATATGTAGCTTTAGTTAAATTTCATCACAAAAAATTATTCTGTTGCTCCCTCTGTTTTCCTCCAGAGTTCTCCTTTATTAAATGATATTTCATTGCCAATATCCAGCTTCTATAGTTTTCTGACATGTTCTGAAATAGAGGGGCATTTGTCTAAATGATTCTTTGCTTGTCTTATAGAATAGAAAGAAAACTTGAGAAAAACAACAATTTCCTTTCAGCTAGTTTTTAATTAGAAAGCCTTTTAGGATAGCAATTTTTCTCCTAACTAAAATTTACTATTGTGCAATTACACAGATTTCACTTCCAGATTGTTTACGCTCTTCACTCATTTAAAAATTGATAAAAATCTATAGTGGAAATATAAAAGTTAATAATTTTCAAGAAAATCTGATTTTTACTGGTAAATGCAATAATACATATAAATTTGAAAATCCCAGAGTTCAGCAATAATTTTTCTTTTTTAATTCATATATAATTGACACATAAAATTGTGTTACTTTAAGGTGTAGATCTGACCCGTTTATATGTTGCAATCTGAGTACCACTGTAGCTGTAGCTAACACCTCTATCATGTCACGTATTATTATTTCTTTGTTGCGGTGAGAACATTTAAGATCTAGTCTCTTAGCAACTTCAAATTATATAATACAGTATTGGTGACTGTAATCACTATGCTGTGCATTAGATCTCCAGAAATTATTCATCTTCTAATTGCAAGTTTGTTTTTGTTTATCCACATGTTCAACAAATTACACTCCACCTTTCTGGAGAGATCTGGTTATTCAGCTGTGAATGATTTCAGTTTTCAGGCACTCTTTCTGCCTGTCATATTTTCATAGAAAACCAATATACATGTTCCACAAACTGGGAATGCTCTATAATGCATTACCTATTGGCTGCCAACTGCAAAGAATGAAAAAAGTGAAAATAGATTCTTCTAAACTTTTTATTTTATATTAGAGTATAGTTGATTAACAATGTTGTGATAGTTTCAGGTGTAGAGAGCAAAGTGATTCATTTATACATATACATATATCTATTCTTTTTCAAATTCTTTTCCCATTTAGGTTGTTACAGAATATTCAGCAGAGTTCCCTGTGCTATATAGTAGTCCTTGTTGGTTATCCATTTTAAATATAGTAGTGTGTACATGTCAATCCCAAACTCCCTAACTCTCCCTTCCCCCCACTCTGCCTCCCCCCAATCCCTGTAACCATAAGTTCGTTCTCCAAGTCTGTGAGTCTGTTTCTGTTTTGTAAATAAAATATATTAATGCTATTAAGAATGCATCAACAAATTATTCTTCAGTAGCTGCCTTTCAAGTGGAAATTGCCTCAAATGACTTTCTTACAAAAAGGCCATTGCCCCTCTCTTCTGTAGCAAGCTGTGGTCAGAGTTATCACTAATTCCATTCTACTGCTAACACTGGCACATAGATTCCTGAGGGCTGCTGTGCTGCATTGTGCATAAAACATCCTTTGTCATTCCTGATCAACAACTATAAAGAAAAATTTAAGCAAGATTTTTATACTGTTATGGTCAGAGAAGACATGGGTAGGACAAGGAGAAATTCTGTAGTGCCCATTGTTATTAAGTGATGATTATGCCTGCGCCTGTTCTGGGAATCATAATATTGTGGTCACCTTCCACTGAGAAAAGAGGGGATTCAGCTCAGTTGCCACAGAAAGTACAAAGGGATGCTAAGGCTTTCAGAAGAAAATGCTTAATTGTTACAGAATGATTTATTTCCAGCCAAAATTAACTGCTGCACATGACTCAGAAATACCAAAAAAAAAAAAAAAAATTCAGACATCAACAAGGCTATCTGGTTTATGTAACAAAGGAAATCTACTGGAAACATCCATAATTTCTTGGCCCATAGACAATTCTCTAAGCCTCCCTTTGCCACCTAATGCCAAGAGTAGCATATTTTCCCATTCCTTGTTTCTGAGACGTTGGATGTTAAGAGGAGGATAAATGTAAGTTTATTTATTTTTCAGAATTTCAGCCAAAGCCAAGAACAATAAAATAGGTTCCAGTTATTCCAGACCTCATGGCAAGGTGCTTCAATAGCAAAGTGCACCAAGCTAGGAGCGTGTGAAATGAGTTCTATCAGTATTGACTCATCAACCACCTCAAGGCTAAGCCAGCAGAAGACTAGAGATTTATTAGAACATTCAAGAGGGTAAGAAGAATTTCTTTGGAGAGAAGTGTGCTATATATTCTAAGTCCTTCCACCTGGGGTGAGAGGAAGATAGTGCTTCCCCAGCACTGCAAATCTAGTGAGAGAAACTTAGCAAAAGCTTAACAGGTGTAGCAGATGCAGTGAGCATCCTGCTCAGAGCCCCTTAACTGGGCTTATATGCTCAGCCCCTGACTGAGGATGCTTGCAGCCAACGGTAACTGGTGCAAAATGTGTGCACCCTTGCTTTACATTGGGACCAATTCTGTTCTTTCTCCAGAGACCCTCATGGGATCAGCTGTAGGGAGACTTCAGCTAAAACCATGTCTTTTCTTACACTATCCTGCTTCTCTCACTCCCTTTCTTCTGAAAGACTGCCTCAATAAATTAAATGTTCTCATATCCCCACCTCAAGCTTTGCTTTAAGGAAACTGACCTAAGAAAACAGATATCTGCAGCTTGTGGGATATAGGGTCTGGTACTGCTTCAGACCTAGAAAAGTCTAAATATGTGGGACTGTGGCCCATAGCCAGCTGCACCACCTTGGACAGCAGGGAAGTGAGTCATAAGCAGACCCTATAAAAGCGAACCAGCTACAAGCTATCTTGAATAGAACCTTGCCTGACCAGGCCTTTTTTCAAGGAGTGAAGCAACATCTCAGGTGTCCAGAAGCATTAAAGGACTAGATACACGTAGTCTAACATTGTCACTGAAGATAGTTATCCCTAAGGGACCCATAACAAGATCTTTTATGAGAAACAAATGGGATTTAAAATCTGTTACACCCAGAGGACAGTACTGTGAGGTTATAATTCAGGTTTATTTTATGACTATTGTTTCTCCATTTTCTGCCTGCTCCAATAGTGGTGGGCCTACATCAGCAGCTACTGAGGGGAAGGAGGTAGAGTGAAGAAATAGGGGAGAAATGCTCCATGATCCTCCTCCTTCACTGCAGGCTTCTAGACCCAAGGCAGGTCTAAGCTGAGTAAATAAAGACATTTTATATTGGACGAGAGTGTGAAGATTTGGTGTTAGATTAGACTAGATATTTTACTACTTGAGAGTTAGTGGGAAAGCCATGGAAACCTTGAAATTCATACAAAAGTCAAAGGGAAACAGACCCACTTAGAATAAAGTTACCTTCTGCTTGTACCTGACAGATTCCAGCTTGTTCATGAAACCCATGGCTTACCTCTCTATATATATTCCAAATATCAATAAAGCCCCTCTGCTCCTTGCTATGTAGTGAATTACCTTGAACCCATTTATCCTGCTACCTGGGTATATCAAAGTCTTTCCCAAGATTTCCTTAGATTCCCAGGAAGATGTCTGTTCTCTTGGTCACATTTGTCTCTGGCAAACTCTGTTTAGCTTACATCAGCATTTCCTTTCCAAGTATCTTCAACAAAGTAACTCAATGTCCAAAAGGTCTAATGGAAATTTCTGTATATTGCCCAGGATATGATCTCTTTCCTTTGATGAAGAGCTTAATTCCCATCTACTAACTTTCCTAGCATTTCTGGAAGCTAAAGTATGGGCAGTTATGAAGTATAGGTTTTCCCAGTCAATTGTGCATGAGCCAGTGGCACAAAGAAGCAGAGGCAGAGGAGAACTCATTTATTTTACGAGTGGTGGTAGTAACAGCCAGCTATAGGCCGAGCAGTGTCCAGTGTCCTCAACCAGAGGTGACAGCCACATGCATGAAGCATCCTTTGGTGGTCTGCGGAAGCAGCAATCAACAGGCCAGATTCTGTGCTGTGGTTTGGCTGTGATTCTGTGTTCGATTTCCATTCCTTTCTGCCTGTTTTCTGAGCCAGTTTCTTCAGACTTCCCAGAGATTCTGTAAACTACCACCAGATGTTTCAAGAATATCTTTTTCTACCTAACTTACCCATAGTCAATTTTGCTTGCTTTAATACAAATCTTAATTAAAAACACAAGAATTGAAATATAAGTTAATAATGTGTTAGGGTCATGGAGAGGATCACACTGCAGAATGAAAGGCTTTTTACAACCTCGTTTTGTTCTCTTTGGGTTATTTATTTTTCCCTTCTCCTATCCATTTACTCTCCCCCTTCCCCTCTTCTTCAAGAGACTCAAATACCATATCTTCCTTTTACTGGGAAGAATTCAGCTCATTTCAGATCCTTGCTCAATCCTAAAAGGTGTTCACCTTTATAAAGGGAGTTCCAGTCAACTGGACCCATACACTTTCAAGGCAGTCGAGGTTATAAAAATTGTAAATAAATGAACAAATAAGGGTTTGTTTATTTGAGAATTATGATATATATACATATATATCTCACATTTGTCTACATTTCAGATAATTATTTCAAATCTAAGTTGTATTTATTACATTATTTACAGTCTATATTAGAAGACTAGGTCTAATGTGATTCAAAATTATAAAGCATATAGTGATTATCATGGTATATTTAGATTTATTTCAGCCAGTGTTCAGATAAACCAATTTAATTACTTAAATTTGGGAGAGTAATTTGAAAATCTACAAACAATTGTACTATACATGATCTTTACATGATACGCTGAGGCACTTACAGCCTAAGGATTACTATGAGAATTAAGTGAACTATCTGGTAAAAATACCTAACATTTATTGGAAGATTACTGTGCACAACATGCTTTTCTAACTGCTCAACATGTATTAATTCAGAGGATTTTTTTTCTAACAGGTTGTATTTACTTGGTACATTTTAAAACAATGGTTATACTGGTCATACGTATTAGAAACTATAAAAAATGTTAAGAAAAATGTACATCATACATTTATATATGTATTTTTTACACAGAAGTAAAAAAGCTTATTATAAAAAAATCAATACAAAAGGGTTTTTAATATACAGATTGAGAAAGAATTATGCTTCAGGCAGTTTAATTTGTTAATGTGAGCGAATAGCTTGGGGATTCAGAAAATAGCTTGGGGATCCTGTAAAGTAAGCAGTGTTATTACTCCCATTTTATAAATGAGTAAACTAAGGCACTACATCAAGCTCCTATGTCTGGGAAGTTGCAGAGCCAGATTTCAAACTCAGGGAGTCTGGCTCAGGATTTCAGGCTTAGCCCTGGGGCAGTGGTGCTTTAAAGTGAATGATATTAGTACCATACAGGAAATAGAGTAAGTACATGAAAACGGTCAGTTTTCCTTATTCTTTTTTCTCCTTTAGGACAAAATTTTACAATATCAAATATACCATTTGGCATAAATTATGCAACCTTAAAGTACCACTAACTTTCCCAAGCCTAGAATATAATGACAAAAGCAATGTGACACCAGTACAAATGTTAGATGTGTTTCAAATGTTTGTAACCTCCAAGATTCTAAGCTTTAACTATTGGCCTGACCTCCTTAAATCAATACTATAGACAGTAGGTTCCATTTCTCTATCATTCACTACATTTTAGCTTAGAATTATATAGCCTCTTCTTCCACAGTTACATTGGAACGCTTATGATATTTTAGCCATTTTGAGTGGGTTCTTTTCTTCCTCAACCTTGAAATATCATTTTTACCCTTGTAGCTTCCTTCTAGATTCACTCCCTTCCCTTTGCTTTCATATAACCATATGCTCCCAAATCATCTAGCTCATTCAGTACTCCTCTCCTTTGTCTTATGTGCTTGCTTTTTGTACTCTTTTCATTCCCTGAACATCCTTAAAAGCTTGGCCATTGGACCCATACAGTTCTTGTTCTACACTAGCCCCTTCTGCCAGCTCAAGTCCATGGTCTCCTCTATCACTCTCACACTATTTCCTCACCATAAACATTTTCAGCCATTATTGTAATCCAGTTATGTTTACAGTAAAAATTGCCCAAGGACACACAGCTAGAAAGGCACAGACTGGAGAATTGAACTCATTCCTTTCTTCCTTCTCAGTCTATGGTCTTAACCTGTATATCTCATTAATTTACGATTTGACTTACAGGACATCTCCACTGGGATAATCTGCAGTCACTTTAAATTTAACAAATTTGTCCTTTCTTGATATTTTTCATATCTATTTTAATAAAATTCCCTTCTCTTCTTTGCCTTTTCCCTTAATGTGCAAAATATATTTTTATACTCTCCATATTTTCTCCTGTGACAATCCTTTTAATTCGTCACTGTCCCCACTTGCTAGCTCAAGCCTAAGGTAAAAAACATGGTTATTTACTTATCCTTGCACCTGTATTTATTCACAGTACTATTAAGTGCTCTTTTTTAAAGAAATTAAATTTTAATTATTTTTTATTGAGATATAATTGACAGCTGACATTGTGTCGGTTTAAGGTACACAATGTATTGATTTGATACATTTATATATTGCAGTGTTAGCCAACACTTCTACCAGTTCACATAATTATCATTTCTTTTTTGTGGTGAGATCAATTAAGATTCAGTCTCTTAGCAACTTTGAAGTTTATAACACAGTACTGTTGACTATAACCACTATTCCCTGGTATACAGTTGAACCTGGAACAATACAGGTTTGAATTGTGAGGGTCCACTTATACACAGATTTTTTTCAGTAAATATGTTTACAATCAACGGTTGGTTAAATCTGTGGATGTGGAATCTGCTGAAAAGGAGGGCTGACCCTGGGACTAGAGTACAGTAGATTTTGGTATCTGCAGCTGGTTCTGGAACCAATCCCCCTTGGATACTGAGGGATGATGACTGTATATATACAATGGAATATTATCCAGCTATGAGAAAGGAGGAAATCCTGCCATTTTTGAAAACATAGATGACCTTGAGGGCATTATGCTAACTAAGTGAGATAAGTCAAAGAAAGACAAATACTGTATGATATCACTTATATGTAGAATCTAAAAAAGCTGAACTCATAAAAACAGAGAGTAGAATGGTGGTTACCAGGAGCTGGGGAGTGCGGAGATGTTGTTTAAGGGTACAAACTTGCAACTACGTTTGAAAAGTTCTGGAGTGCTTGGTTCTTCAAACACAACTTTCTTGATGTCACACTTTTTTCTCAAGAATTTATTACCTATTAGTTTTATGCCCAATTTCATAGCTATATATTTAAAGTCTTTCCTTAATTAAGTCTGTTTTACAGGTATCCCCTGCTTTTTGAAAGTTTGCCTTACACTACTTCACTTTTACAAAAGACCTACATTAATACCTGTTTTTGCTAATTGAAAGAAATCTGAAGAGGATTTTCGCTTTTATGAAAGAAGCCAGAAAGTGAAAATAGTGTTCAGCATTTGTTCAGCAGCTATCAGTTATAGAAGCAGCACACACCCCAAGCAGTGAGAGCAGTACTGCCAAGCTTCTTCCCCAGGAATGACTCTCAGCATCTCAGCATCAAGCTGCCATAGCTTTGAACTGTATCTTTGAGCATCTGTGATTTATTTCAGTTTATTTTGTGCATCTGTTAGCAAGATGTGTCCTAAGGTAATTACTTCTTCACTTTACGCCATTTCAGCTTACGAATGGTTTCATAGGATCTCTCTGCTTTTGAAGAGTGTGGGAAATCTGTATTTAACCAAAGTTCTTGGGATAACTCCAACATGGATCCTCCACAAAATTAAGCCAATTTTTTTCATCCTTTTCACATCCAAGCTCACTTCTGTTTCTTTGATTTGTCTGAAGTCTACACTTTATCCATGTTTATCTTTAATAAAATCATCTTTTCCTCTCCTGATATCCTACATACCTGATTAAAAATTGATTTGTGTTATTCTCTTTTTTCTTCCACAGAAATATAAATACAGATTGAAAGTGAGGCAAGAGTTAGAAGAAACTTAGAAACTGCATGAGCTTAGGGATCATGTAGTTATTCTGCTTAATTTTATAGATAAGGAAATGTGGTTA
Organism: Balaenoptera ricei; assembly: GCF_028023285.1. NCBI lineage: Eukaryota > Metazoa > Chordata > Mammalia > Artiodactyla > Balaenopteridae > Balaenoptera > Balaenoptera ricei. Next base: position 80,627,315 of record NC_082643.1, read on the forward strand.
AGAGAGGTTCTTTTAAATCCTGGATCCTCAGCGGTACATGATGCTCTCTCTTTGGCATTTATTACAGAGGATTTGGTCTCAGAAGATGCTTAGTAAGATGTGTTGCATTCATTTTTATTTAGAAATGGGAAGAATGTCCTGGTAAAATTTAATTTTCACTGGGACTACTTAGGCAAACTCATTTCAAACCAGCCTCTGGGAACTTTAAAACAACAGAGTAATGACTCATTAATCTACCTTCCAGATCTTGCTAATATAAAATTTATGACTTTGGCAAATAGCTTTCAATACCAGTGATACCATCTGTTACTCTTTCTGGTTGAATCTTTCAACATTGTACATCCCCAGAAGGGAATATGAACCCAAGTAATACACCAATCAGAACATAAGCTAGGGTCTGAATGAAAAAAGGGAAAAGAGTTTATTAAATGAAAATCATTATGGATATCTATAATAAATATTATAGTTTCATTTTAGCAAATTAATTTACAAAGCCTTGGTAGTATATAACGTATCTTCACTGTTCACATACTCCAGTGTTTGATTTCTAAATCACTTTTTCTGAAACGCACACTCCTAAAATAAATACCATTCAGGACCAACACTAGGTAAAGGCAGACCTAATTTCTATTTGCTTGTGCTCATATAAAAGATAAGCTTCTCTGTTGATAAAGTTTTATTCATAATTTCAGAATTATTATATCTCTTACATCTTCCAGGATGCTCATTAGGTAAACCTGGTATATTTTCTACATGCCTTGTTATATTACTCATTTGTGTCGTAGATAGTTTCAAATATGTCTGAAATATACATTTCTTGAGATCAGGAACTATGACTTATTCAACTTCCTTATATATTAGCAGGTAGTCAATAGTTATGACTTTTTTCTTCATTGAATTTGTGGCAAATCAGTGGCCACACATACAATATAATACATATAATCTTTACTGTACCACAGAACGTAAGACTTTCCTGTATTCTTTATGTTCTGTTCTCTCTTCTGCATTCTCTGTTTATTTATTTATCTATTTTTTTGAAGTATAATTGCTTTACAATGGTGTGTTAGTTTCTGCTTTATAACAGAGTGAATCAGTTATACATATACATATGTTCCCATATCTCTTCCCTCTTGCATCTCCCTCCCTCCCACCCTCCCCATCCCACCCCTCTAGGTGGTCACAAAGCACCGAGCTGATCTCCCTGTGCTATGCGGCTGCTTCCCACTAGCTATCTATTTTACATTTGGTAGTGTATATATGTCCATGACACTCTCTCACCCTGTCACATCTCACCCCTCCCCCTCCCCATAACCGCAAGTCCATTCTCTAGTAGGTCTGTGTCTTTATTCCCATCTTGCCTCTAGGTCCTTCATGGCCTTTTTTTTTTTTTCCTTAGATTCCATATATATGTGTTAGCATACTGTATTTGTTTTTCTCTTTCTGACTTACTTCACTCTGTATGACAGACTCTAACTCCATCCACCTCATTACAAATACCTCCATTTCATTTCTTTTTATGGCTGAGTAATATTCCATTGTATATATGTGCCACATCTTTATCCATTCATCTGTCGATGGACACTTACGTTGCTTCCATGTCCTGGCTATTGTAAATAGAGCTGCAATGAACATTTTGGTACATGACTCTTTTTGAACTATGGTTTTCTCAGGGTATATGCCCAGTAGTGGGATTGCTGGGTCGTATGGTAGTTCTATTTGTAGTTTTTTAAGGAACCTCCATACTGTTCTCCATAGTAGCTGTATCAATTTACATTCCCACCAACAGTGCAAGAGTGTTCCTTTTCCTCCACACCCTCTCCAGCATTTATTGTTTGTAGATTTTTTGATGATGGCCCTTCTGACTGGTGTGAGGCAATACCTCAGTGTGGTTTTGATTTGCATTTCTCTAAAGATTAATGATGTTGAGCATTCTTTCATGTGTCTGTTGGCAATCTGTATATCTTCTTTGGAGAAATGTCTATTTAGGTCTTCTGCCCATTTTTGGATTGGGTTGTTCGTTTTTTTGTTATTGAGCTGCATGAGCTGCTTGTAAATCTTGGAGATTAATCCTTTGTCAATTGCTTCATTTGCAAATATTTTCTCCCATTCTGATGGTTGTCTTTTGGTCTTGTTTATGGTTTCCTTTGCTGTGCAAAAGCTTTTAAATTTCATTAGGTCCCATTTGTTTATTTGTGTTCTTATTTCCATTTCCCTAGGAGCTGTGTCAAAAAGAATCTTGCTGTGATGTGTGTCATAGAGTGTTCTGCCTATGTTTTCCTCTAAGAGTTTGATAGTGTCTGGCCTTACACTTAGGTCTTTAATCCATTTTGAGTTTATTTTTGTGCATGGTGTCAGGGAGTGTTCTAATTTCATACTTTTACATGTATCTGTCCAATTTTCCCAGCACCACTTACTGAAGAGGCTGTCTTCTCTCCACTGTATATGCTTGCCCCCTTTATCAAAGATAAGGTGATCATATGTGTGTGGGTTTATCTCTGGGCTTTCTATCCTGTTCCATTGATCTATATTTCTGTTTTTGTGCCAGTACCAAACTGTCTTGATTACTGTAGCTTTGTAATATAGTCTGAAGTCAGGGAGCCTGATTCCCCCAGCTCCATTTTTCGTTCTCAAGATTGCTTTGGCTATTCGGGGTCTTTTCTGTTTCCATACAAATTGTGAAATTTTTTGTTCTAGTTCTGTGAAAACTGCCAGTGGTAGTTTGATAGGGATTGCATTGAATCTGTAGATTGCTTTGGGTAGTAGAGTCATGTTCACAATATTGATTCTTCCAATCCAAGAACATGGTATATCTCTCCATCTATTTGTATCATCTTTAATTTCTTTCATCAGTGTCTTATAATTTTCTGCATACAGGTCTTTTGTCTCCTTGGGTAGGTTTATTCCTAGATATTTTATTCTTTTTGTTGCAATGGTAAATGGGAGTGTTTTCTTAATTTCACTTTCAGATTTCTCATCATTAGTGTATAGGAATGCAAGAGATTTCTGTGCATTAATTTTGTATCCTGCTACTTTACCAAATTCATTGATTAGCTCTAGGAGTTTTCTGGTAGCATCTTTAGGATTCTCTATGTATAGTATCATGTCATCTGGAAACAGTGACAGCTTTACTTCTTCTTTTCCGATTTGGATTCCTTTTATTTCTTTGTCTTCTCTGATTGCTGTGGCTAACACTTCCAAAACTATGTTGAATAATAGTGGTGAGAGTGGGCAACCTTGTCTTGTTCCTGATCTTAGTGGAAATGGTTTCAGTTTTTCACCATTGAGGACAATGTTGGCTGTGGGTTTGTCATATATGGCCTTTATTATGTTGAGGAAAGTTCCCTCTATGCCTACTTTCTGCAGGGCTTTTATCATAAATGGGTGTTGAATTTCGTCAAAAGCTTTCTCTGCATGTATTGAGATGATCATATGGTTTTTCTCCTTCAATTTGTTAATATGATGTATCACGTTGGTTGATTTGCGTATATTGAAGAATCCTTGCATTCCTGGAATAAACCCCACTTGATCATGGTGTATGATCCTTTTAATGTGCTGTTGGATTCTGTTTGCTAGTATTTTGTTGAGGATTTTTGCATCTATGTTCATCAGTGATATTGGCCTGTAGTTTTCTTTCTTTGTGACATCTTTGTCTGGTTTTGGTGTCAGGGTGATGGTGGCCTCATAGAATGAGTTTGGGAGTGTTCGTCCCTCTGCAATATTTTGGAAGAGTTTCAGAAGGATAGGTGTTAGCTATTCTCTAAACGTTTGATAGAATTCGCCTGTGAAGCCATCTGGTCCTGGGCTTTTGTTTGTTGGAAGATTTTTAATCACAGTTTCAATTTCAGTGCTTGTGATTGGTCTGTTCATATTTTCTATTTCTTCCTGGTTCAGTCTCGGCAGTTTGTGCATTTCTAAGAATCTGTCCATTTCTTCCAGGTTGTCCATTTTATTGGCATAGAGTTGCTTGTAGTAATCTCTCATGATCGTTTGTATTTCTGCAGTGTCAGTGGTTACTTCTCCTTTTTCATTTCTAATTCTATTGATTTGAGTCTTCTCCCTTTTTCTCTTGATGAGTCTGGCTAATAGTTTATCAATTTTGTTTATCTTCTCAAAGAACCAGCTTTTAGTTTCATTGATTTTTGCTATTGTTTCCTTCATTTCTTTTTCATTTATTTCTGACCTGATCTTTATAATTTCTTTCCTTCTGCTAGCTTTGGGGTTTTTTTGTTCTTCTTTCTCTAATTGCTTTAGGTGCAAGGTTAGGTTGTTTATTCGAGATGTTTCCTGTTTCTTGAGGTAGGCTTGTATTGCTATAAACTTCCCTCTTAGCACTGCTTTTGCTGCATCCCATAGGTTTTGGGTCGTCGTATCTCCATTGTCATTTGTTTCTAGGTATTTTTTGAATTCCCCTTTGATTTCTTCAGTGATCACTTCGTTATTAAGTAGTGTATTGTGTAGCCTCCATGTGTTTGTATTTTTTACAGATCTTTTCCTGTAATTGATATCTAGTCTCATAGCGTTGTGGTCGGAAAAGATACTTAATACGATTTCAATTTTCTTAAATTTACCAAGGCTTGATTTGTGACCGAAGATATGATCTATCCTGGAGAATGTTCCATGAGCACTTGAGAAAAATGTGTATTCTGTTGTTTTTGGGTGGAATGTCCTATAAATATCAATTAAGTCCAACTTGTTTAATGTATCATTTAAAGCTTGTGTTTCCTTATTTATTTTCATTTTGGATGATCTGTCCTTTGGTGAAAGTGGGGTGTTAAAGTCCCCTACTATGATTGTGTTGCTGTCGATTTCCCCTTTTATGGCTGTTAGTATTTGCTTTATGTATTGAGGTGCTCCTATGTTGGGTGCATAAATATTTACAATTGTAATACCTTCCTCTTGGATCGATCCCTTGATCATTATATAGTGTCCTTCTTTGTCTCTTGTAATAGTCTTTATTTTAAAGTCTATTTTGTCTGATATGAGAATTGCTACTCCAGCTTTCTTTTGATTTCCATTTGCATGGAATATCTTTTTCCATCCCCTCACTTTCAGTCTGTATGTGTCTCTAGGTCTGAAGTGGGTCTCTTGTAGACAGCATATATATGGGTCTTGTTTTTGTATCCATTCAGCCAGTCTGTGTCTTTTGGTGGGAGCATTTAATCCATTTACATTCAATGTAATTATCGATATGTATCTTCCTATTGCCATTTTCTTAAATGTTTTGGGTTTGTTATTGTAGGTCTTTTCCTTCTCTTGTGTTTCCTGCCTAGAGAAGTTCCTTTAGCATTTGTTGTAAAGCTGGTTTGGTGGTGCTGAACTCTCTCAGCTTTTGCTTGTCTGTAAAGGTTTTAATTTCTCCATCACATATGAATGAGATCCTTGCTGGGTAGAGTAATCTTGGTTGTAGGTTTTTCTCCTTCATGACTTTAAGTATATCCTGCCACTCCCTTCTGGCTTGCAGAGTTTCTGCTGAAAGATCAGCTGTTAACCTTATGGGGAGTCCCTTGTGTGTTATTTGTTGTTTTTCCCTTGCTGCTTTTAATATGTTTTCTTTATATTTAATTATTGATAGGTTGATTAATATGTGTCTTGGCGTTTTTCTCCTTAGATTTATCCTGTATGGGACTCTCTGTGCTTCCAGGATTTGATTAACTATTTCCTTTCCCATATTAAGGAAGTTTTCAACTATAATCTCTTTAAATATTTTCTCAGTCCCTTTCTTTTTCTCTTCTTCTTCTGGGACCCCTATGATTCGAATGTTGGTGCGTTTAATGTTGTCCCAGAGGTCTCTGAGACTGTCCTCAGTTCTTTTCATTCTTTTTTCTTTATCCTGCTCTGCAGTAGTTATTTCCACTATTTTATCTTCCAGGTCACTTATCCGTTCTTCTGCCTCAGTTATTCTGCTATTGATCCCGTCTAGAGTATTTTTAATTTCATTTATTGTGTTTTTCATCATTGCTTGGTTCCTCTTTAGTTCTACGTCCTTGTTAAATGTTTCTTGCATTTTGTCTATTCTATTTCCAAGATTTTGGATCATCCTTACTATCATTATTCTGAATTATTTTTCAGGTAGACTGCCTATTTCCTCTTCATTTTTTAGGTCTGGTGTGTTTTGACCCTACTCCTTCATCTGCTGTGTGTTTTTCTGTCTTCTCATTTTGCTTATCTTACTGTGTTTGGGGTCTCCTTTTCACAGGCTGCAGGTTCATAGTTCCCGTTGTTTTTGGTATCTGTCCCCAGTGGCTAAGGTTGGTTCAGTGGGTTGTGTAGGCTTCCTGATGGAGGGAACTAGTGCCTGAGTTCTGGTGGATGAGGCTGGATCTTGCCTTTCTGGTGGGCACGTCCACGGCTGGTGGTGTATTTTGGGGTGTCTGTGGCCTTATTATGATTTTAGGCAGCCTCTCTGCTAATGGATTGGGTTGTGTTCCTGTCTTGCTAGTTGTTTGGCATAGGGTGTCCAGCACTGTAGCTTGCTGGTCGTTGAGTGAAGCTGGGTCTTGCTGTTGAGATGGAGATCTCTGAGAGATTTTTGCCGTTTGGTATTACGTGGAGCTGGGAGGTCTCTTGTGGACCACTGTCCTGAAGTTGGCTCTCCTACCTCAGAGGCATGGCCCTGATGTCTGGCTGGAGCACCAAGAACCTTTCATCCACACGGCTCAGAGTAAAAGGGAGAAAAAATAGAAAGAAAGAAAGAAAGAGGATATAATATAGTGAAGTAAAATAAAGCTATTATAAAGCAAAGTTATACAGACAAAATCTCACCCAGAAGCATATACATATACACTCACAAAAAAAGGAAAAGGGGAAAAATTAATATATCCTGCTCCCAAAGTCCACCTCCTGAATTTGGGATGATTCGTTGTCTATTCAGGTATTCAACAGATGCAGGCACATCAAGTTGTTTGTGGAGTTTTAGTCCTCTCTTTCTGATGCTGCTGGGAGAGATTTCCCTTTGTCTTCTTTGTTCGCAGAGCTCCCGGGGTTCAGCTTTGGATTTGGACCCGCCTCTGTGTGTAGGTTGCCTGAGGGCGTCTGTTCCCCGCCCAGACAGAACGGGGTTAAAGGAGCAGCTGCTTCGGGGGCTCTGGCTCACTCATGCAGGAGGGGGAGGGAGGGGTACAGAGGAGGCGGGGCGAGCCTGCGGCGGGAGAGGGCGGCGTGACGTTGCACCAGCCTGAGGTGCGCCGTGCGTCCTCCCGGGAAAGTTGTCCCCAGATCACGGGACCCTGGCAGTGGCGGGCTGCTCCGGCTCCTAGGAGGGGCAGTGTGGAGAGTGACCTGTGCTCGCACACAGGCTTTTTGGTGGCGGCAGCAGCAGCCTTAGTGTCTCCTGCCCGTCTCTGGGGTCCGCGCTGATAGCCGCGGCTCGCGCCCGTCTCTAGAGTTCGTTTAGGCAGTGCTCTGAATCCTCTCTCTTTGCGCGCCGTGAAACAAAGAGGTAAGAAAAAGTCTCTTGCCTCTTCCGCAGCTGCAGAGTTTTTCCCGGTCTCCCTCCCAGTCAGCTGTGGTGTGCTGACCCCTTCAGGCTGTGTTCACGCCGCCAACCCCAGTCCTCTCCCTGCGATCCGACTGAAGCCCGAACCTCAGCTCCCAGCCCCTCCCGCCCCAGCGGGTGAGCAGACAAGCCTCTCGGGCTGCTGAGTGCTTCTCGGCGTGGAGCCTCTGTGCGGGAATCTCTCCATTTTTTCCTCTGCGCCCCTGTTGCTGTGGGATCCGCGCTGATAGCCGCGGCTTGCGCCTGTCTCTGGAGCTCGTTTAGGCGGCGCTCTGAATCCCCTCTCCTTGCGCACCAGGAAACAAAGAGGGAAGAAAAAGTCTATTTACTCTTCGGCAGCTGCAGACTTTTTCCCAGACTCCCTCCCGGCTAGCTGTGGTGCACTAACCCCTTCAGGCTGTGTTCATGCCGCCAACCCCAGTCCTCTTCCTCTGATTATTTTTATACCAATATTATCCTTTGTTAATTACTGATGTTTTAAAGTCCATTTTGAAGTCTAGTAATATATGTCCTCTGACTTGTTCTTCAGGACTGTCTTGCCTAATTTAGGTTTTTGCACTTCTGTATACATTTTGGAATCAAGATATGAATTTTTATAGAATGGTCTGCTATGATTTGGTTGTTTTTTTTTTTTTTATTTTTTAATTAATTAATTAATTTATTTATGGCTGTGTTGGGTCTTCGTTTCTGTGTGAGGGCTTTCTGTAGTTGTGGAAAGCGGGGGCCACTCTTCATCACGGTGCGCGGGCCTCTCACTATCGTGGCCTCTCTTGTTGCGGAGCACAGGCTCCAGACGTGCAGGCTCAGTAATTGTGGCTCACGGGCCCAGTTGCTCCGCGCCATGTGGGATCTTCCCAGACCAGGCCTCGAACCCGTGTCCCCTGCATTGGCAGGCAGATTCTCAACCACTGCGCCACCAGGGAAGCCCCTGTGATTTTGTTTTGATTGTATTGTCTTGACAGTGAGAGTGTAGTGATCAATGTTAGAACAATAGACATATTAAGAATATTGAGTCTTCTAATCCATAAACAAGGTGCAACTCTTCCTTAATTGTCTCCTTTTATGTCACTCCACAGTGTCTTATACTTATGTGTAGGGAAGTCTTTCACATTTTTTTTTTTTAAGATTTATGTCTTGACCCTTGATTTTTTTGATGCTCTTATAAATAGTATTTTTTAATTTTAGTTTTCTGATCCTCTCTTTTTAGAATATAGTAATACCATTGAGTTTTGCATCTATTGACCATCCTAACATCTTATTAATTCAAATATTTTGTAGAATTTTGAGTTTTCTATGTATGTAATCATGTCATCTGAGAATAAAGACTGTTTTACTTTTTCCTTTCCAATATTTATACCTTTTTAAAATTACATTATTGCACGAACTAAGACTTCCAGTACAATGTTATAGAAATGAAAACAGTGACATCCTTCTTTTGTGCCTGATCTCAAGGAAGTCTTTGAAATTTTATCATTAAATATGGTGTTAGCTGTAAGTTTTGTATTTCTAGTTCTTCATGAACATTTATCAAATACTTGTTCTATATCTATTGAGATAATCAAATAGGTTTTTCTTCTTCCTTTCATCAGTGTGGTAAATTACTTGGTTGATTTTCAAGTGTTAATTTAGCCTTATGTTCCTGAGATAAACTTGAGGTTCAATATGATACTATTTGCTTATAATTTTTGCATCTATGCTTATGAGACACATTGGTCTGTAATCATTTCTTATATCTGTCTTAGGGTTTGGTATCACCTTCAGAGGTTGCCGCTTTCTCTGTTATCTGAAAGACTGAAAAATATTGTTTTATATCTTGCTTAAATGTTTGTAAGCATTCATTAGTAATAAAACTCAATTGATGTGTTCTGTTTGTAAAAAAGTTTTTTTTTTATTATCACGGATTCAGTTTCTTTAAAAGGTACATGATTATCCAGATTACCCACTTTTTCTTGTGTTAGTTTTAATAAATTTTTAAAGGATCTAAAACATTTTATCCCAGGTATCAAAATTATTGGTATAACTTTAAAAATAATATTCTATTATTAACTTTTTAATATTTATGACATCTGAATTGATATCCCAATTTTTCCTTCCTGATTTAATGACGTGCTTTTTTTATTTATCTTGATCAGTCTTTCTATAAGTTCATCACTTTCAAAAATTAAGCTTTTACCTTTTTGTTTGCTTTTTTTATACATTTATAAACTGTTTCATTGATTTCTGGTCAAAGCTTTATTGTTTCTTTCATCTGCTTTCATTGAGCTTAAATTGCTTTTGTTTTTTTAGCTTCCTGTGATGGAAACTTTCATCACTCTTTTAACAACATTTTCATTTCCTAACATATGCTGAAATGTGTGCTTATTTCCTTCTGACACAGATACTCTATATCCACTAACAGAGTTCCATTATTCTTTCTCTGGACATCTTAAATCCATTCTTTTAGTCATAGCTCTGAATGATATTGGACAAGACACTTCACCCTTCCTAGGATGAGAAAGAGTGAAGTGAAGTAAGTGAAGGAGGAAGGGAAAAAATGAAAAAGATAGGAAAGATAGTTGGACTAGAACATTTCTAAAATTCATTCTGGTGCTAAAATTTTGACTCTTTAAATAGCCTGAATGACTTTACTCCATGCTTTCCAATCATCTCTATATAAAAAATAAGCAGTCACTGTATGCTCAGTGTAAACAAATGGCTTTTTACATCTGGAAAGGCCAGGTGAACTGCTCAAGGGCTGGACGAGAATGGCCAGGATGCTCTGGGAAGTATAATCACTGGTCCCTTTGGATGGGTCTTATCCCATAGGGGGTAAAATGTACGTATGCCTAAGGTATTAACCTGAAACTTTCTTATGTTAAATCTTATGTAGTCTGGGCACAACATGTCTGACTCATATATTTTTCTTTTCACATAAATTCAAGGTTAAAAATTTAAATGTCTATAGGGAATGTATATGTAAATGAATGAAATAGCCAGGTATAATAATTCTGATATTTCAATATTATTATTTTTAGTTTTTAATATTGCAGCTGAAACTTAGCATTGATGTAGATGAGACAATGAGAAGTAGGACTTTAGGGAAAGTGGAGAGCATGTAACTTTCTGTTGAAAAAGGATGGCAGCTGCTCTGCTTGCACGGATGGTTGCCATGCAGGAAGATGGGCTTAGGATAGCAAGACGTTCCAATTTCTCAAGAAACTAAGATCTTGATATGATATTAACATATTATTATTTTATTTCTGGAACATTTCAATAACTGTCCATTAAAATCTATGTTATTTGATATGCACACTTGTCAGGCTAATAATTTCTTTTGGGGATCATAGATAAGAAAGAATTATATAGTCTTTTTTTATTAGTTCATTAATTAATTCAGCAAATAGGTACTGAATATTGATTAAATGTCAGACAACCATGCTGGGTACTGGGAATAAAATGGCAAACGAAACCAGACTGTGTTCCTGCTCTCCTGGCACTTTTAGTTGAGTAAGGGGTATGGGCAGTAATAAAATAATCATGTAAGAAATGTAACAATACCATTGTAAGAAGTACTGTGACAGGGCACTTAAGACAGGGAAGAGCTTCAACTCAATTCCTTAGACCTTAATATAGAGAAGAAATGATATATAGCACATCTTTTATGCCACCCAGCTTCGAGGAAAAAAGAGAATAAATAATTTACCTCCTTTTTAAGAGGTTTTAATGAAGAATCCTCTTTATATGGAGTTTTACATAACTCCCTTCAGGGATCATGAGAACCAATGGATATGTAGATTAAATTTGGGTTATCCAGAGGAAGGTTTTTCAGACAGCAACTATTGTTCTTTTCTTTTCTTCTCCATAATAGGGCCCTTAACATTCTCTACTTGCTTAGAAAACTTTACTCCCTGACTCTTTTATGCTCCAATTCTTCATAAGAACTTTCTGGGTCTGCCTCAGGGGAAAATGGAAGACTTTATAAAACATTCAGAGATCATGTGAGTAAATCAAAGACACACAGGATCTAGATTTTAGCACTGAATGACTAACCTATCAGGAGAACCTCCCAATGACTCTCCCCTTAGGTGAAACCCAGGTACCTACTGTGTAGGGATTCCTTTTCATTTATGACTCTGATCCAATTAACCAGAAATATTTATGTTGGAATACCTAATATCTTGTATTGGCTCTTAATATGTATCAGATATTATTCTAAATATCTCATAAGCATTAGTTGATTTAATCCTCAAAAGACTTTTGAAAATAGATGCTACTATTATTTCCATTGTACAGATTAACAGACTAAGTGTGAGACAAATTTAGCAATTTAGCAAGATCAGATAGCTATTAAGTGCTCAGCCTGGCTTTGAATTCAGGCTTTTGACTCCTAATACTATCACTATTACTTTACTGCTCAGTATTACTTATCCTATCTTTTTATGTTTGTCCTGAAATCAAGTTTGATCCCTACCTATTTTTGATCCTATTCTCTGCTACCTAGAATACCACAGTAACTGGCTGATGTTTTACCAAGTAGTTTGAGGCCTCAGAGACCTAATTTTTATTTGGCAATGATCTAGACAAAGAAGAAGGATTAGAGTTACATTAAAAAATTAGTGCTGCTCAGGGAGCTCTAAGATGTGTTCAGAATTTTAAAAGGACATGGGAAAAATAGGCTCCTTACCTTGAATAATAGAATTGCCTAGAATTGCAGTAACAGGATCACACAAAATACTTAGGTCCCATAGATCGGAGCTCTGGAGAGATTATAACAGCAGTAATAACCATTTTAGTTGTGTTGGGGCAAAAAGAAAGAAAGAAAAGGAAGTCAATGGAATAGTATCAATAGATAGTAGAAAGGAAATTGAACAACTTTAAACTTTTTGGTTTTTTCTCTTTAGTCAAAAAGAATGAACTTCAGACTCATAGAGGGAAAAGTAACCAGAGGTAGGAAAGAGATCTGAAAAGTCGTTGGTTGCTCTAAGGGAATTTATGTCTCCTCGTCACCCACATAAATTATACAGGAGAAATGAGATTTAAAATGGGACGTTTAAACATGCTAAAAGAGGAGAGATTAGTTGTTTTGTCCCCCATGGCTCCTGAGAATTGCTTCTTGTATTGTATTGATTCATCCTCCAGTCCTTGCTCTCCTAGGTTTTTTTGATCCAATTGAGGTAGGTGTATAAATTCTTTAGATGTCTTAACAGGCATTTGTGAGTGCAACCTCCAGGTGAATTTTTATACCTCTTTCTCAGTTTCAGTGGATAACATCAACCAGCTTAGCCCCTATGGCAGAATAAGATAAGCTTGAGTTTAGAAGTCAGAGGATCCAGCTCTCTCACTTATTCCCCAATAGAATGCACTACAAATTACCTTATTTACAGGCCTATGGTGATAATTAAATGAGCTAATATATGTAAAAAGTGTTTTGACCTTATTTGCCTTCATCATTAAGAGAGTCTTTTACCATTTATTCACTTTAACCAAAATATTCCGGGAACCCAAATGAAATGCATAGGGAAACTCATATTTCATTTTTTTAAAAAATAAATTTATTTATTTTATTTATTTATTTTTGGCTGCGTTGGGTCTTTGTCGCTGCGTGTGGGCTTTCTCTAGTTGCGGTGAGCGGGGGCTACTCTTCGTTGCGGTGCGCAGGTTTCTCATTGCAGTGGCTTCTCTTGTTGCAGAGCACGGGCTCTAGGCACGCAGGCTTCAGTAGTTGTGACACGTGGGCTCAGTAGTTGTGGCTCGCGGGCTTAGTTGCTCTGCGGCATGTGGGATCTTCCCGGACCAGGGCTCGAACCCATGTCCCCTGCACTGGCAGGCGGATTCTTAACCACTGCGCCACCAGGGAAGCCCCCATATTTCATTTTAAATGAAGATTTCTAATGCCAATTTTTAGATTACATATACCAAATATACCAAAAAGCACTTTGCTTTGGACAAAAACTTGCAGGGCATTGGACTTAAATTAAAATATACTTTGAACTGCAGCTCTGCCATTTAGTGTGTAACCTTAGGCAACTGAGGAACAAAGATAACAATACCAACACCATAGGAATAGTCGAAGAATCAAATATAATAATCCTATAAAATACTTGGCACAGTGGCTGGCCATAAATGTGGTTGGTTCAGTAAATGTAAGATATTATTATTGTTTATTATTATTATTTGTAAAAGCTGTGCTCCCTTGGCTTGGGTAATATAATCCTTTGTAGCAAAAGTCTCACTTTTGCTGAGATATGTTTGATAAGCCTCTTGCATGGTAGACATAAGCCTCAGGGCATGTAAGGAATTGTGGTCAGGCTCCAGAGGATAAGAGCTCTTTAGCAAAATACAGTAATTTGTAATGTAAAAGAAGGAAAAGGGAAAAAGAGACAGAGATGGAGGAGGGGGCAAGCAAGTTGGTAGAATGTTAAATATTGCACAATGTGACTTACCCCTTTTTATCTCCAAATCATCAGTCAACTCTCCATTGTTTATTGATGCTTTGTTTTTGTGGATGTATGTGTGTGAGTGCATGTGTGTGTGTGCCCCAGAGAATATGAGGCTAAAAATAGTTGAGAAGTGTACAGCTGCCATCTATGTGTTACATCCTCAGTGTTGATTCATGTTTCTTTTGATAGGAATGGTAGAATTCTAGCATTGGGTGAGGAAATCTGTGGTGAGAGGCTTGGCTACAAATTCTAGCTCATAATTGTTAAATAACCTTGGCCTTCCAGTTTAATTATCTTCAGGATCTTCATGTGTAAAACACCAGTAATTATAGTTAGCAGATGCTCACAAAACCTATTGGGATTGCCCATCAAAATATCAATGGTTATATAACAATGTAACAGACATGCCACAGCTAACAACAACCCAGGCATGAGAGGAATTGGATAAACTCCCTGGCATTTCGTGTAGGATCTTTAAAAGTGATAACCAAAGATTTTTAAGTCTTTCTCTCATGAAGAAGGCTATCATGGCTTTTCTGTACTCTCTGTTCAAATATATAAAACAAAGCAAAGACAAGTTTCACCTTATTTGTATATTTTTTCTTTCTTTTCACATCCACTCTCTTACCTGCCGATCTTCTCTGCCTCCACTTTACCTCTTTCTTCCTAGCAAATTACTTTGGCTTCTGTCCATATTAAATAAATTCATCAGTAATAAATTTGCTTTGCTCCTCTGGCATACATTGATTGAAAATCTGGTAGGTCAAAGGCCTGTGGGGGACAGAAAGATGACTCAGACTTTGACTCGGTTTTTGAAGTAGACCTGTTGTTTTTGTCTGACAGCCCTTTCTCCTTGAGAGAGTCACCTTTCAGAATACAGAGTTGGCATATGACCATGGCTAGAGCCAAGGATACGCATATGAGCCAAGCAAGGTCAGACAGAGAGTCTTTTTCAGTGATTCACATGGAAAGAAAAATAAAGAAGCATTTTCTACTGTGGTTGTTAAACTAAGATAATATGAACCTAGAGCTACCAACAGCCATCTTTCTGCCAAGTCGACTTCATGCAAAATGAAATCAGATGGAGAATTGCATTGTTAAAGTGCCCTCTCCTAGGATTCCCAAGAATATTGGGCAATAAATTCCCTTTTAGCTTAAGCTAGTTTGAATTGGCTTTTTGTCACTGGCAATCCAAAGTGTCCTAATGAATATAGCCTTCAAGAGTTTATAGTCTAATAAGAGAATACAGCTGGAGTGGCAAATTGTCCTGAGGTGACCACATTGAACAGTGCAAGTATTTCCACTTGTGACTGAAAACAACAGTAGTTTTTTAATGATATATTACCTATTACCCTAGCCCTGTTTCACCTTGATTCCTAGGTCCCAAAGTTTCAAAGGAACCTCCAGTTTTAGTAGTGGTGCTCTGGATATGTGTGTGGGGTAAGAAGAATGAAGTTGAAGCCCTCTTTTCAACATCTCACCCATAATGTCTGTTAGGCTCCCTAAACCACTGTAAATAAGCATGTGATCTAGGTGAAAAAAATCATAAAATTAACTAAAACCATATGATAAGTATACAAATGGAATTCCAACCCCCCAACCTTTCTTTCTAACTGGATTGCCACCCCAAAACTCTGCCTATTTATTTTTGGAGGTACCACTAGTTGCATTAACTAGGAACTAGGTTTGTACTAAAATCCTAACACCTGTTAAGACCTGTCTTTGGACGTATGATAGCAAATTGTGAAAAAGCTACTTTTTATATCTACCATTGTTGGTGAAAAGTTAATCAGTTGATCTAAGAAAGAAATGGAAAATTTTATTCAAGCCATATTGAAGATTGTAACCTGGGAACAGCATCTCAGAAAGCTCCAAGAACTGTTCCGCCCATTAGAAGTCAAAGCACAGTTATATAATTTTTTGAGACAGAGGTCTTTACATTAAATGATGTATTATTAATAGTTTACATAATCTAGATCTGCAAGTACAAAGTGGTGGGTCATCCTGCCCCTTACAAGGTCAAGAAGGAATGTTACCTTTTAAGGAATTGTCTCATTGGTGCTAGGAGAATGTTGCTCTTTATGGTTGAGCAGGTACTTCTGCCGATGGAGGAGGTTTGGTCAATGCATAATGCAGAGGCACAATGCACAATACAGGGGAGAGAGGAAGCCAAGGAGCAGAGAAGTTTTTTCGTGTTTAAATTTACCTCGTTTTGCCATAAAATATTAATTTCATTTCACACCATCTTTAGCTTCCTTCTTTCAAAAATGCCTTTTTAAACTATTAGTGGCAAATAATACCCTTTCAAATTCTGTTTTAGAGTGTTGGTAATAATAAAGGTCAAATAATAAAGTGTTTTTTTTTGTCAAACCCAAGTTCCTGTGCCCGATGCACAGTTTAGGCAAACAAACTGAAATATTAGAGTTTGGAGCAGAGAAAGGTTTACTGCAGGGCCACACAAGGAGAATGGGTGGCTCAGGCTCGAAAACCTGAACTCCCAGACAGTTTTCAGGGAAAGATTTTTATAGGCAAAATTTAGGGTGAGGGCTACACCCTAAATTTTCTTTCTTCTGATTGGTTGGTGGTGAGGGAAAAGGGTGGTGTTCTAGGAATCTTGTGCTCAGACTGAAGTTACCATCCTCCACCAGGGTGGCGGCCCTAGTTCCTGCAGAAGAACTCAAAGATATATTGTTATGTATATTCCTTGAGGAGAAACCAGGCCCCTGCCCCATCTGTGCAGTATTGTTTCTTGACGGCTTTTCCTTTGTTTCTGCATTCTCTCACTTCCCTAATTAGTAACTGTTTGAATCTGCCCTTTGGAACTCAGAGAAAGTCTAGGAGGCTGAAGCCTTTTACAAACTAGAAAACAGGGACTTGGAAAGGATTTGTATGGGGGGGTGCACAGTGTCCTGCTCAATTTCAGTTTGATGAGTACAAAGTACTAAAAACACCTTATTGATAAAAACTGACAAATTATAATATTCTTCTTTCTTAAGAGTTGAGCTTTCAACCTGTTATATATCATCTCACACAGCATTGTAATGGTTAGGAATGAACTATTCAGATAGTAAAACAAACTACAAAGTCTCTGTAATTAAAACAGTGTGTTTCTGACCACAACACTATGAGACTAGCTATCAATTACAGGAAAAGATATGTAAAAAATACAAACACATGGAGGCTACACAATACACTACTTAATAACGAAGTGATCACTGAAGAAATCAAAGGGAAAATCAAAAAATACCTAGAAACAAATGACAATGGAGACACGACGACCCAAAACCTATGGGATGCAGCAAAAGCAGCTCTAAGAGGGAAGTTTATAGCAATACAAGCCTACCTCAAAAAACAGGAAACATCTCGAATAAACAACCTAACCTTGCACCTAAAGCAATTAGAGAAAGAAGAACAAAAAAACCCCAAAGTTAGCAAAAGGAAAGAAATCATAAAGCTCAGGTCAGAAATAAATGAAAAACAAATGAAGGAAACAATAGCAAAGATCAATAAAACTAAAAGTTGGTTCTTTGAGAAGATAAACAAAATTGATAAACCATTAGCCAGACTCATCAAGAGAAAAAGGGAGAAGACTCAAATCAATAGAATTAGAAATGAAAAAGGAGAAGTAACCACTGACACTGCAGAAATACAAACGATCATGAGAGATTACTACAAGCAACTCTATGCCAATAAAATGGACAACCTGGAAGAAATGGACAAATTCTTAGAAATGCACAACCTGCCGAGACTGAACCAGGAAGAAATAGAAAATATGAACAGACCAATCACAAGCACTGAAATTGAAACTGTGATTAAAAATCTTCCAACAAACAAAAGCCCAGGACCAGATGGCTTCACAGGCGAATTCTATCAAACATTTAGAGAATAGCTAACACCTATCCTTCTCAAACTCTTCCAAAATATAGCAGAGGGAGGAGCACTCCCAAACTCATTCTACGAGGCCACCATCACCCTGATACCAAAACCAGACAAAGATGTCACAAAGAAAGAAAACTACAGGCCAATATCACTGATGAACATAGATGCAAAAATCCTCAACAAAATACTAGCAAACAGAATCCGACAGCACATTAAAAGGATCATACACCATGATCAAGTGGGGTTTATTCCAGGAATGCAAGGATTCTTCAATATACACAAATCAATCAACGTGATACACCATATTAACAAATTGAAGGAGAAAAACCATATGATCATCTCAATAGATGCAGAGAAAGCTTTTGACAAAATTCAACACCCATTTATGATAAAAGCCCTGCAGAAAGTAGGCATAGAGGGAACTTTCCTCAACATAATAAAGGCCATATATGACAAACCCACAGCCAACATTGTCCTCAATGGTGAAAAACTGAAACCATTTCCACTAAGATCAGGAACAAGACAAGGTTGCCCACTCTCACCACTATTATTCAACATAGTTTTGGAAGTGTTAGCCACAGCAATCAGAGAAGACAAAGAAATAAAAGGAATCCAAATCGGAAAAGAAGAAGTAAAGCTGTCACTGTTTCCAGATGACATGATACTATACATAGAGAATCCTAAAGATGCTACCAGAAAACTCCTAGAGCTAATCAATGAATTTGGTAAAGTAGCAGGATACAAAATTAATGCACAGAAATCTCTTGCATTCCCATACACTAATGATGAGAAATCTGAAAGTGAAATTAAGAAAACACTCCCATTTACCATTGCAACAAAAAGAATAAAATATCTAGGAATAAACCTACCTAAGGAGACAAAAGACCTGTATGCAGAAAATTATAAGACACTGATGAAAGAAATTAAAGATGATACAAATAGATGGAGAGATATCCCATGTTCTTGGATTGGAAGAATCAACATTGTGAAAATAACTCTACTACCCAAAGCAATCTACAGATTCAGTGCAATCCCTATCAAACTACCACTGGCATTTTTCACATAACTAGAACAAAAATTTCACAATTTGTATGGAAACACAAAAGACCCCAAATAGCCAAAGCAATCTTGAGAATGAAAAATGGAGCTGGAGGAATCAGGCTCCCTGACTTCAGACTATACTACAAAGCTACAGTAATCAAGACAGTTTGGTACTGGCACAAAAACGGAAACATAGATCAATGGAACAGGATAGAAAGCCCAGAGATAAACC
This sequence comes from Balaenoptera ricei, assembly GCF_028023285.1. Lineage (NCBI taxonomy): Eukaryota > Metazoa > Chordata > Mammalia > Artiodactyla > Balaenopteridae > Balaenoptera > Balaenoptera ricei. Next base: position 80,646,381 of record NC_082643.1, read on the forward strand.
CACGCACATAGGGTCACCTTATCTTTGATAAAGGAGGCAAGCATATACAGTGGAGAAAAGACAGCCTCTTCAATAAGTGGTGCTGGGAAAACTGGACAGGTACATGTAGAAGTATGAAATTAGAACACTCCCTAACACCATAAACAAAAATAAATTCAAAATGGATTAAAGACCTAAATGTAAGGCCAGACACTATCAAACTCTTAGAGGAAAACATAGGCAGAACACTCTATGACATAAATCACAGCAAAATCCTTTTTGACCCAGCTCCTAGAGAAATGGAAATAAAAACAAAAATAAACAAATGGGACCTAATGAAACTTAAAAGCTTTTGCCCAGCAAAGGAAACCATAAACAAGACCAAAAGAAAACCTTCAGAATGGGAGAAAATATTTGCAAATTAAGCAGCTGACAAAGGATTAATCTCCAAGATTTACAAGCAGCTCATGCAGCTCAGTAACCAAAAAACAAACAACCCAATCCAAAAATGGGCAGAAGACCTAAATAGACATTTCTCCAAAGAAGATACACAGATTGCCAACAAACACATGAAAGAATGCTCAACATCCTTAATCATTAGAGAAATGCAAATCAAAACTACAATGAGATATCATCTCACACCAGTCAGAATGGCCATCATCAAAAAATCTAGAAACAGTAAATGCTGGGGAGGGTGTGGAGAAAAGGGAACACTCTTGCAGTGTTGGTGGGTATGTAAATTGATACAGCCACTATGGAGAACAGTATGGAGATTCCTTAAAAAACTACAAATAGAACTACCATACGACCCAGCAATTCCACCACTGGGCATATACCCTGCGAAAACCATAATTCCAAAAGAGTCATGTACCAAAATATTCATTGCGGCTCTATTTACAATAGCCAGGACATGGAAGCAACCTAAATGTCCATCATCGGATGAATGGATAAAGAAGATGTGGCACATATATGTAGTGAGGTGGATGGAGTTAGAGTCTGTCATACAGAGTGAAGTATGTCAGAAAGAGAAAAACAAATACACTATGCTAACACATATATATATGGAATCTAAGGGAAAAATAAAAAGGTCATGAGGAACCTAGTGGCAAGACGGGAATAAAGACACAGTCCTACTAGAGAATGGACTTGAGGATATGGGGAGGGGGAAGGGTAAGATGTGATAAAGTGAGAGAGTGACATGGACATATATACACTACCAAATGTAAAATAGATAGCTAGTGGGAAGCAGCTGCATAGCACAGGGAGATCAGCTCGGTGCTTTGTGACCACCTAGCAGGGTGGGATAGGGAGGGTGGGAGGGAGGGAGACGTAAGAGGGAAGAGATATGGGAACATATGTATATGTATAACTGATTCCCTTTGTTAGAAAGCAGGAACTAACACACCATTGTAAAGCAATTATACTCCAATAAAGATGTTAAAAAAAAAAACAAAAAAAACCCAGTATGTACTTATATAGGAATAGACAGACTGATGGATGAAATAGGACAGAAAGAACACAAATTAACCCAACTGCATTCAGAAAACTAGAATATCAGAAAGATGGAGTATCAAATCACTAGGGAAAAGGTGGGTTTTGGAGATTGATATATACACACTACTATATATAAAATAGATAACTAATAAGGACCTACTATATAGCACAGGGAACTCTATTCAATACTCTCTAATGAACTATATGGGAAAAGAATCTAAAAAAGAGTGGATACATGTGCATATATAATTGATGCACTTTCCTCTATACCTGAAACTAACACAACATTGTAAATCAACTGTACTATAATAAAAATTACTAAAAAAAAAAAGGTGTGTTTTTTAATAAATTATGTTTTGAAAAGTGTAGTGCCATTTGGAAAAGATTAAATTAAATCAGCTATACCTCAATTGAACAAAAAAGAGCAGAGTTCAAGGATATCTAAATGTAAAAAAATATATGTAGAAGAGAATGTAAACACTGTTAAAAAAAAAAAAAGTGGTCTATGTAAAAATCTGAAGTTGGTTACCTACAGGGAATGAGGGGGCAAAGTGGAAAGAAAGGCAAGAAAATGACACCATCCAGTGCTCATTTACCATTCCCAAAACTCTAGGGCCCTTACGAATCATGCTCAATTTACTTTGCCTGTGCTGTCTAAATGAAACAAATGGAACAACAAAGCGTGAATGACAGCACGTCTGTTTACAACATGGTTTACTAAATAGTTTAAGACCAATATTGAGACCTACTGCTCAGAAAAAAAGATTCCTTCCAAAATGTTACTGCTCATTGACAATGCATATGGTCACCCAAATGCTCTGATGGAGATGTACAATGAGATTAATGTTGTTTTCATGCCAGCTAACACAACATCATTCTGCAGCCCATGGATCAAGGAGTCATTTTGACTTTCAAGTCTTACTATTTAAGAAATACATTTCATAAGGCTATAGTTGCCACTGTAGATAGTGATTCCTCTGATGGACCTGGGAAAATTCAACTGAAAAGCTTCTGGAAAGGATTCACCATTCTAGATGCCATTAAGACCATTCACAATTCACAGGAAGAGGTCAAAATATCAACATTAATAAGAGTTTGGGAGAAGCTGATCCCTACCCTCATGGATGGCTTTGAGGGATTCAGGACTTCAGTGGAGGAAGTAACTGCAGATGTGGTGGAAATAGCAAGAGAATTAGAATTAGAAGTGGAGCCTGAGATATGACTGAGTTACTGTAATCTGATGATCAACTAATGGATGAGGAGTTGCTTCTTATGGAAGAGCAAATAATGTGGTTTCTTGAGATGGAAAGATGAAGATTGGTGGAGATGCTATGAAGATTGTTAAAATGACAACACAGGATTTAGAATATTACATAAACTTAGTTGATAAAGCGGTAGCAGGGTGTGAGAGAATTGACTCCATTTTTGAAAGAAGTTCTACTATGGGTAAAATGCTACCAAATAACATTGCGTGCTATAGAGGAATCTTTTATGAAAGGAAGAGTCAGTCAATGCAGCAAACTTCACAATTGTCTATTTTAGAAATCACCACAGCCACCCCAACCTTCAGCAACCATCACCCTGATCAGTCAGTAGCCATCAACATCAAGGCAATACCTGCCACCAGCAAAAGATTACGACTTGCTGAAGGCTCAGATGATGGTTAGCATCTTTTAGCAATAAAGTATTTCTCAATTATGGTATTTTTTAAAGACATAATGCTGTTGCACACTTAATAGGCTACAGTGTAGTGTAAACATAACTTTTATAGACACTGGAAAACCAAAAGTTCATGTGACTCACTTCAATGCTACATTCACTTTATTGTGATGGTCTTGGAACAGAACCTGCAATAACTCTGATATATGTCTGTATATACTCCCAGTCTTGTAGTCCGGAAATAAGAGCAAACAAAACTTGGACTCTTTTGAGTGGACTTGTTTTGTTGTAGTGGTATGGTGAAGCAATTCTGAAATTATTTTAGTTGTATTAAAGGATTAAACAAATGCGCAAATGTTGAAATTATTGGGAGCCACTATTCTTGGTATAGAAGAAAGGAGATAAAAAGGTGGAAAGAAAAAAAGCAAGGAGAAAACCTGTATAGATAGATTGGAGCAGAAGATATCAGTATGAACTAATAATAGCATGCCTTCAGTAACTGGTGTTATTTATCATTATCATCATCAATTTCAATTGCCCTGATGACCTTTCTCTTTCTGGATTGGGCTGCCGCTCTAGATAAGGGACTGCACTGGGATTCCTTCAGGCTCTCTGGAAGCTGTGGGGGCCAGTGGGGCTCAGTCTAACATTGACATGCATATACATCAATTATTGCTTTTGTGAGTATTAATGCTCATCACTGTGCTGGATTCAGTCATTAAATTACTTTCAGTAGATATTGGTAAGTATATTGAGGTGAGAAAAAACCAGATTTGGAGTTACCAAACTTTCAGATCTTGTGCAACAACTTTAGTCCTCTGAGTATCAGTTTCTTCATGTGTAAAATTTGCTACTACTAATAATAGCTAACATGGATATAGAAATTGCTTTGGGATGCTATAGGATAGCATGTGATAATACATTTTGATAATAACTTTCTCAGAATTGTTGAGAGGACAGGAAGGAAAGAAACGTACACTGAGTGCTTACTAGGAGCTAGGCATTTTCTAGGTTATTAAGCTATACTTTCACAATTAATCTTTACAACACAGTTAAAAATGCATTGTATGTCCCCACTTTACAGATAAGAAAACTGAGAATAAAATAGACTAAATACATATCCTAAAATTCCAAAGCTCTTATTTCAAGTGTTAGGATGCTAAAGCCTTCTGTTGTTTACCACTCTCTACTGAGAATTAAATGAAGGAAGAGATGTAAAAGTATAATCTGTAAAGATTTACATTAACATATTATTGTAATTAAGGGAGAGAAAACAAACACACATAAATCAATTAGAAAACAATGTATTCTTAAACCAAATGATACTGATATGGTAGCAAGTGCAGTTGGAGTTGGGGGGTGGGGAGAATCAAAGTATTGATTGGCGGGAGATGGACTGTTGAAGGCTCCATGGGAAGGATGGGACTTGAGTAGGCCTTGAACAGAGAGCATTTTGATAAACGGTAATAAGTAGAGAGGACATTCCAGTCAGGGAGAATGGCATAATTTAAAGGCACACAGGAAGGGGCATGTGCTGCAATGTACAGGGCATCTGCAAAAAACACAAGTAGACAGGACAAATAGGCCTGGTTCCAGATAGAATAAAATTATTTTTTATACTATTCCATAAAACCAGATTTTTGATAATCTTTCTTTGTAACTTAGAATCATGATGCACCTGAGTGACCACTAAGATTTTGCTGACCTATCTGTACTGGAAGTACTTTCCCTAATAGATATTGGTGTACTTGGTCCTGCAAACTTTATAGAGATAAATGTATGCAGCCACAGTGAAGGTCAGTGGGAATTCTGCTTACTAAAAAGCTGTAGAATCTAGCCTTTGACAAAGCATTCTTTATCAGTGAGATCAAGAAAAGGATAGAAAAAGCTGTCTGATGATGGATTTTGCTCTGCTCTGCTATGATGATGGATATCATTTTTAAAGTTATTTAAACAATGTAAAAAATAAAGCTCCCAACTTTTTAAGAAATGTCCAAAGAATTGTGTTTACTATTCATATATTATGCCCCACCCTTATCATATTCTGCCCTTATCTAATGTGTTTCTCTCTTTAGGTAAAACTTTCAGTGATCGGAAGGCTTTTTCAGCTCTCTGAACGTATATGGATTTCTCCAGTTTGGGATTTTAGTTTGCTGTACTTCTTAATTCTCGTATGTAGTAGCTCAGCTGACAACAAAGGATAATGTAATATATATTCCATAGATTCCCCCACCCCCACCGCCACTTTAGGCAAGAAATTTCCAACACAGTAGTAAAACTATGTTCCCCAAAATCTGGAAAACAAATAGTACATTGACCAGGTATAAATACCACATTACATTAAAAAAAAAATACCATTTTAGTGAGGAATTGAGAAGAACATAAATATAAGAATTGAGAATTTCCTAACACTGATGAAAGACACTAAGCCATAGATTTTCAAAAGTACTTAGAACTCCAAATAAAGAGTGAGAGAATTTATGGCTAGTAGACCTGCCTTATAGGAAATTCTAAAGGAAATCCTCAGACTTCAAGGAAACAATTCCAGATGGTAACTCAATTCCAGAGGAAGAAATAAAAAACAGCAGAAGTGGTAAATATTTGTGCTAACATAAAAAATTCTATAAAATATTTTGCATTATTTTTCTCTTAACTTTTAAAAAAACAAGATTGTATAAAGCAATAATTATAAAATTCTATTGTTGGATTTATAATATACATATAAATGTAATATACATAACTAATAGCACAAGGGAAGGGGAGAAAATTTCTAAATTTTACTAAATATAATTAGTATTAATTTGAAGTAGATTGTGATCAGTTAAGATTCATATTGCAATCCCTATTATGAACACTTAGAAAATAAATCACAAAGTATAGTTTTTTAAAAAGTGAATTTAAATATTACACTAAAGAATATCTATTTAACACAAAAGAATGGAGTAAAGGAGGAAAGAGGAAGAAAAAAGACTGCAGTCATAAGGAAAACATATAGTAAAATATAAAGTCACCTATATCAATAATTATATTAAATATGAGTGCTCTCAATATCCCAGCAAAACAACAGAGATTGTCAAGATGGATATAAAAAAAAAAACATCCAACCCTATGGTATATACCAGACACACATCCTAGATTCAAAGAGATAAATAGATTGAAAGTAAAAGAATGCAAAAAAAAAAAAAAAAAGTCAGGTAAACAGTAACCAAAAGAGAGCTGGAGTGGCTCTTTGAATATCTGACAAGATAGGCTTTAAGATGAAATATTTCTAGATGGTTAAAGAAGAAACCACAAGGGAGATTGGAACATAATTTGAACTCAGTGAAAATGAAAACATATCAAAATTTATGGGATGTATCTAGAACATCGACTAGAGAGAAATTTATAGATTTAAACACATATAAGGAAAGAAGAAAAGACTCAAATCAAACGTAAGCTTCCACTTTAAGAAATTAGAAAAAGAGAAAAAATCCAAAGCAAGCAGGAGGAAGGAAAGAATAACGATTAGAGAAGAAATAAATGAAAGGGAAAACAGAAAACCATAGAAAATCAATGAAACTAAGAGTTCTTTGGAAAGATTAATAAAACTGACAAACCTTTAATCATACTGACAAAGAAGAAAAGAAAGAAGCCACAAATTACCAAATTAAAAATGAAAGAGAGAACATTACTACCATCCCTATTGAAATGGTCACACAATTTTAAGTCAACATACTAGACATCTCAGATAAAGTGGAAAAATTCCTAGAAAGATGCAAATTGTCAAAATTAATTCAAGAAAAATGGAAAATATGAATAGACTTAAACAAGTAAAAGAATTGAAATTCCAATTTTTCCCATAAAGAAAGCCTAGGCCCAGTTGACATCAAATGGTGAATTCTAGGAAATATTTGAAGAAATAACACCATTTCTTTACAAACTCTTTCAGAAAATATAGGAGGAAGAAACATTTCTTCCTCCAGCAATGCACTAGTATCAAATTCAAAGATAGTATGAGAAAAAAACAAAGCAAAACTATAAACCAATACCAATATGCCTTATGAACATAGATGTAAATACCCTTAACAAAATATTAGTAAATCAAATCTAGTAACATATTAGAAGAATGAAACCCTGGGATTTATCCCAGGAATGCAAGATTGCTTTGATATGTGAAAATTAGTGAAATAGACCATGTTAATAGATTAAAGAGCAAAAGTCACATGATTCTTTTAAAAAAATACAAAATGGGTGTTGACACATTCTAACACCCATTCATAATAAAAACTGATCAAACTAGAAATACTGGAGAACTTCTTCAACCTCACAAAACATCTAAGAAAAACCAAAACCATACTGAACCAAGCCAAACAAAAAAGCCACAGCTGCATCACACTTAACAGTGAAAAGATAACTTCCTTCCCTATAGGTAGGGAGCAAGGCAAGAATATCTTATCTAGCTGCATGTATAATTTACTGTACAATGCAATAGGCAAAAAATATGTATCTAGGTGTGGGTTTTTCACTCAGAGGAAATATCTCCCTGTTAGATTTCATATCTTATGAGGGACTTGGGTTTGTGTAAATTAAAAACACAATGAGATGATATTTCACATACACTGAATTGGCAACAACGAAAAAGTTGCCATGGCAATTACAAGTGCTGTTGTGAAACTGTGTGCTAATGGTATTGTACATTGGGACAATCAATTTAGGAACCAGTTTTTCATTGTCTAGTAAAATTGAAGACATAAATTTTCTATGATACCAGCAATTACAACTCCTACATATATACCCTAAATAAACTCTTGCATATGTGTACCAAGATATATAAGCAGAATGTTTATAGAACCGTTACTTGTAGCAGCTAAATACTGAAAAAAATCCAAATATCCATTAACACTAAAATGAATAAATAAACTGTGGTATGGTTACACTTCAATGAAAATAAGATAAAAACAAAACTAGAGCACAAGTATAAATGTCACAAATATTAGTATGAGTCAAAAAATTAAAACTCAAAAGAATATGCACAGTATATAGTCCATTTACAGGTTTAAAAATGAGTCATATTACTTTGGGATGAATATATAGATGGTAAATTATTTAACAGTTAAGGACTCAATTATCACAAAATTGTGGATAGTAGGTGCCTAATGATGTCAGCATTTGGGTAATTTCTTTGCAGAGATCATAGAATGGAGGTTGAACACCTCAATTTTTTTTTTCTTGGAGTTAAAACGAAAAAGTCATAGTGATTTAGGCATCATAATATAAATTATATATTGGCCCTAAAAAGCACATGCTTATTTAGGAAGGTCTGTGGAAACACTCTGGTTTGGAATGTGTAAGCAACAAAATGAGGGAGAATCTGAGAAGATATAAATCTCCTTCCAGATTAAAAAGAGAGTCTGTTTGGTAATGTTAATGGAGAAGAGAAGAAAGAGCAAATGATGAAGGGTAGTAACTTGTATCTGTGTTTCACTTCAGAATTTACAGTGAGTTTTGATTATATCATACATAGTAACTCTGGATGGAGACATGGTTTATATCATGCCCATTTTACAGATGAGAATGTGTAAGTTCATGGAGTGTTAACATCTAGAACAAGATGGCTCAGTTACTCATCTGAGTTTGTTTATAAAAGAAGATCAAGGCAGTGAATAACCAAGAGGCATAAGACAGTCTCTGGTGTGAGGAACTTCTTTTCATTCACTTACACAGAGAGCAATATACATAATCCAGTGCTAAATGTTATATTCAGATTAAATACTGAAAGAATGTTCAGAGATGAGAACAATTCTTCATCACCTTCCCTGCTTTTGTCCTTGGTATAGATCTGTGTGATGAAATTGCTCAACATGGGGCTGATATTGCACTAATAACTTTCATCTTGGAATATAATTAAACAAGGGATAGTCATATTAAAGAAGTCAATCTTAATTCTTCAAGGCTGTCTGTTTTTTACCATTTTCGCTACCAAAAATTACCATGGATTTGGGTATGATTAAATTTCAGAATGTGTTAGTCTTCTGACATCTTTTTCATAATAAAGTCCAGTAATAAAACTGAGCTCTATTTCATTTGCTGAAAATTAATAACATCTTCACAGAACCCAATTATGTTTTGTTTCTTTTTTAATTGTTTTAATTAATTATAATGATTATTTTTTTAAATACAAGAAAATCAATTCAAGTCATTTTATTATAAATTAAGGTATTGATTACTCTCTGTAGAGTGAATATTTTCTAAGGTATAAAGAGTATGCTTAAGCATGCATCAAACTTTACACCTCCGGGTAATGTACAGTACACTAATTTCCCTTGTTTAAAAAAAAGGTAATTTATTTCACCCATTGTGTTTAGACAAATTATTTCAATTAACTGTGGCAAGATCATTAAGCTTAGTTAATTTTAATGTAAATCAGGTTATTTATAAAATAATCCTAGGAGAACCATTATATATATATATACATATATACCTGTTCTTTTAGATGGAGTTTTGTTAAGACTAGTAATTTTTAAAATTGCTATGCTTCAGATTTCAGCTCAATAAATATTTCTCAAGAACATTCCATGTGCCAAGTTAGTATCTAGGAGCAGAGCCTGAGACAGGGATTCTTGTTCAAGTGTTCTTAGAGGAAGGAAATGAAGTATGAAAATAGAGCAGAGGAGGAAGGTTAAGCCTGGAAGTAGTTTCAGTTTGACCCAGCTTTGGTCTGATCCCAGGGAAGCTCTAGAGCACAACTTGTTCTGTAGACTCTGTCCTACCTTAAAACAAGCAAGGGGGTACACCCTTTGTACCCCTGTGTCAGTCAGTCCTGGACTGAGGACAACCCTATGTGGGTGTGGAGAACTCCTTTTGTCTGAGGTTCTTTGTTGGAAAAGAAATGGCGGGAGCTGTGAGTCAGCTTTCAGTGGGTTGGGGGCTAGATAACACTGGCTTGTGAAGGGTATTCTGGTGTGGCACCAACAACATCCACTATGTATTATAATATAAGAAAGAGATTCTGCCCTCTAGATATTTACAATCTTAACGAACACTGCCACACTCTTATATTGTAAAGATATCACTCCAAGAATATCTGCCAATATATTCAAGAAAGTCTCGGCAGAATTGGAGACTTATCTGTTTGAACTGAAAGCATCATGCAGAAAGCAGAGAAAACGAATTCAAAACTGAGTCAACAGTCTTATTTAAAGAGTGATCATAATTTTTGATTCGGGGTCAGAAAGCATATCTCCCAAATCTTGCTGATGTTTTAAGACAGTAGAAGTATTCCCCAGTCTCTACCCTTGGACTGATAACTCCACATAATGGCAGTTTGTGCTTAAAGAAGTCTCCTTGCCATGTCATAATTGGTTTGTAGGTTATTGGAACCACCGCTAAAGTGTTTTAGGCATAGCATTGATTTAATTTTATAAGCACTGAACCTTATTAGGATTCTTTAAATCAGCCTCCTAGAGACTGACTTAATTTGGTTTTCTTTGATATTATTTTTAATGATCCTACATACGTTTGATCTTTTATTTTTTAGCAGCAAAACCACATTTAATTTTTTTAGATGATATGCAATTAGTTGATGAATTTTCTATCAGTTTAAACTTCAGTACACTTACAAAGTAATCCTGATCACAGCAGGTTATCATAATACAATCTGGATCTGTTAATAATGAAAACTGGCACAGCTGGAATCCCAGAGCAACAGGAGATTGAGGCACACACCCAAAGACCAAACTTAATTACAAAAGAGAATGAGCCCCTCAAGTAGAGGTCATCATTGTTCAGGTTGTCTTAGGTGCAAAGCATTTTGGCTCTCGGGTAACAGGTGATATATAAGCTTGACATTCTTAGGATGGGGTGGCCACCGGGGGAAACTGACTCTGTTAGTGCGGCTCCAGAGAGAAAATCCAGGCAGACTTGAGTGAACACCACAGCCAAGAAGGTGCCGTCATTGCCATTGTGATTTGTGAAAGTGTTAGGTGCCAAAATATCTAACCTGACAGACTCCTACTTATTGATTTGTCAGGTGGTAGGATATTGGTCTCTTCTGGAGACCTGGGATGACTGGGATGGCTGGATGAGAGTAATATAAGGGGCAACTCTAGATTTAAGTTCTGTTCTAAATTTATTTGGTAACATTTGATTGAAAACATTTGTTTAAATTGTAATCCCATCAGATAAGTGTCACACCTCAGTTTTTTAAGTGATGTTCTCTTCTTTCTAATGAAAAATATTTCCTTCTTTCAAGCATATTATGATTAGACTGCAAATTTTATCATCAGCTTCCAACATGATACCTGGTGGTCACAGATTATTTGTTGAATGAGTGAATAAATAAATGAGTGACTAGTAGAATGATGACTTTTGTTTGGGGAGGTATGGAAGAAGGAGAAACTTCCAAGCTTATTCCAGAAGATAAAATAATATTCTTGGCTTAGGAGAAATTCTGTTACTTATTTCTGGGCTAAAGTGCTCTCATTGTCTTCTGAACAACCATACCCTCCTGTGGCTCAGCTTCCAAATATAAAGTAATTCTTGCCTTCTTATGTCTTTTGTTAAAGCATTTCCCTATCATTTTATTGAGAAATACAGAAAAGTGGCCTAAGAGGCCTGTAAAGGGTTGGATTATCAATTTGTTTTGGATAAAAATTGTTTTTAAGACATTTGAGTTCAATCTAAGTTAAAAACAACCCTCAGAAGGGTTACCTCTCTGGGCTATTTTATTTATTTTTTCCTATTAATGTACTCAATCTTAACATAATTGCTTCCGCTGAGTTACAAGTAAATGTAAGATGATCTGCCTTTGAATATCTATGAGAAAACCATTTTGTTTCTATATTTCATAAAACCATGGCTAAAGGGCTACCCTTTGCTCTCATTCAATGTCCTCCAAACAGCAGTTCTCATGATCAATTTCCATAACATTTTATTCTAGAAGAAATGATGTTGGCATACATGAATATCTAAAATCTTTGCTGTTGGCTGTCTTGCTTCATTTAAAAACAATCATTTAGTTTTATCTATAAATACATTTTATTTTTTAAATGCGTTTTAATCTATATGTACCTCAAATTATTTTATGAATAGGCAAGAGATCCATAATAATGCCTTTCGTGAAAACTTGCATTATTATGAATAAAGAGGTAGTTGAGTTATGGTATGAAAAGAGCATATTGTATGGAATAGCATGACCTGAGCTGTCATCCTAGCTGTGTGATTTTGAAAAAGTTACTATTTGTCTTGGCTGCTGTTTTTCTTTGAAAAAATGGGGATATGAGTCCTAACATCCAGTAATGCACTGGAGCTGATTGGCTGGCAAGGGCTGATTGTTAAATATTCATGAACTTTACAAACCACTTTTTAAAAAAAAAAATATTTATTTATTTTGCCTGCGGTGGGTCTTTGGTGCTGCTCGCAGGCTTTCTCTAGTTGCGGAGAGCGGGGGCTACTCTTCATTGCGGTGCGCAGGCTTCTCATTGCCGTGGCTTCTCTTGTCGCGGAGCACGGGCTCTAGGCGCGTGGGCTTCAGTGGTTGTGGCGGACCAGGGCTCGAACCCGTGTCTCCTGCATTGGCAGGCGAATTCTTAACCACTGCGCCACCAGGGAACCCCTACAAACCACTTTTAAATCATTGGTAGGTTGAAATTGGCCATAGTGGAAGTATTTATTTATGCCACAGAAACTCATGCATTATGAATCAGGGCTTTTTTTTTTTTTTTTAAGAGCCAGCTTATTAGCACAACACTGATTGTTATTATAAAGAACAAATGAGATAATGTATGGAAAAGTGTTTTGTAATCCTCAAAAATCTGTGCTTAGAAATCAGTGTAGTAGAGACAAAGTGATTTATCATTGAATTGTATTACATATATATCTTAATTATTTTTCAATCCATAATTTAAAATATTCATTTTTATAAAAGATTATGAAATCTTATGAAAAACAATTTAAAATTAAAAAAAACACGTTTATCTCTGAAGGAATATTAGTGGCAAGGTAAGTAATAGAGTTTTCTTTCTTGGCAATATGAAACAACTCAAACAAATCCACATGGGCTATAAAAGGAAAATGAATTCAGGTGAGCAGAGAAGAAAGCAAAAAGTAGTAACTTCTAAGCAGAAAGGGAGCTGATCAGGAAACCAATTATTGGAAAAACAATTCCATTTACAAAAACTTTAAAGTTTTGTAAGGACGTTTTTCCAGTTTTATTGAGGTATAGTTAACAAATATTGTATATACTTAAGATGTACAAGTTAATGTTTGATATACATTGTGAAATAATCTCAATCAAGCTAATTAACATATTTGTTTCCTCACATAGTTACCATTTTCTTGTGTGTATGTATGTGTGTGTATGGTGAGAACACTTAAGGTCTACCCTTTTAGCAAATTTCAAGTACACAGTACAGTATTGTTAACTATAGTCACATTGTTGTGCATTAGATATACAGAACTTATTCATCTTGAGTAATTGAAACTTTGTGCCCTTCAACTAATATCTCCCCATTTTTCCCCTTGCCCCAGCCCCTGGCTGCCACCATTTTTCTTTTTGCTTTTATGAGTTTGACTATTTTAAATACCACATATAAGTGAGATCACTCAGTATTTGTCTGTGTTTGGCTTATTTTCCTTAGCATAATATCCTCCAGGTTCATCTATGCTATCAAATGGCAAGGTGTCTTTCTTTTTAGGTAGGGAGTTTCATCAAATGGTAGAATTTTTTTAAGGCTGAATAATATATATAAAATATTATATACATTCCAATATGTATATTATATACAAACATATAATATTTAACACATTTTCTTTGTCCATTCATCCATTGACAGACATTTATATTTCTATACACAAACAATGAAGTATTTGAAAAGGAAATGAAGATAACATTCCCATTCACAATAGCAACAAAAATAATAAAATACTTAGAATAAAGTTAACCAAAGAGGTGAAAGACTTGAACACTGAAAAGTATAAAACATTGATGAAGAAAATTAAAGACACAGAAAAATGGAAAGACATCCTGGATTGGAAGAATTAATCCATCCTGGATTGGTTCATGGATTGGAAGAATTAATCTTGTTCAAATCCCCATACTACCCCAAGTGAGCTATAGATTCAGTGCAATCTCCATCAAAAAGCCAATGGCATTCTTTACAGAAATAGAGTAAACAATTCTAAAATTCATTTAGAGTCACAAAAGACCCTGAATAACCAAAGCAATCTTTAGCAAGAAGAACGAGGCTGGAGGCGTCACATTTCTTGATTTCAAAATTGTGTAAAAGGTTTAGATAAGAAATATATATTTCTCATATTATTAGATTTCCTATGCATGTAAATAAAATGTCTAGCTCTTCTCTCTCAAAGATATTCTCCCTGAAATGTCTGCACTTCAGAGAGACAACAGTAACCAGAAGTCTCCTTCTCTAGGTCTCATGCTCCTCAGCATCTCTACCAGAGACATATTTTTCATCACTCTGCTGCATCTTGTTCTTCAGTGGTTTCCATGCTGGCTTTCAAAATTTTTGTTCCTTCTCACACTTCCTTCTCTTTCTCTCCCTACCCCACAACCCCCATTCTCTTGAGGTAGGTGGGCTCTAATCCAATGACTGGTGTCCTTATAAGAGAAAAGAGAGAGAGATTTGAGACATGAGACACAGGGGAGAAGGCCATGTGAAGATGAAGGCAGAGATTAGAATTATGCCACCACAAGCCATGGAAGCCTGGAGGGGCCCAGAAGCTGGAAGAGGCAAGCAAGAATTCTCCCCTACTGCCTTCAAAGAGAAGGAGAACCCCTGTTTTCTTGTGGTCTTTTTTACTTCGCCCATCATTCATTTATCATTCTAGGATACTGAAAAACTTACTTCCTCTTCCCTTGAAGCATTCCCGCCTTCAAGTCGTTATTCAGCTATTCTTTCTGCAAGGAATGCCATGCATCCTCCTACATGAAAGGCTTTGAATGTCCGAACACAATTCACCCTTCATGATTCAACCCAAATATTATGTCTGTAATGATGTTATATTAGTTTCCTAGGGCTATAACATATTACTACAAGGTTTGGAAGCTTCAAATAACAGAAATTGGCATCCTCAGAATTTTGGAGGTAAGAATCCAAAATTAAGGCATTGGCAGGACCATACTCTCTCTGAAGGCTCTGGAGAGAATCCTTGCTTGTTTCTTCCTGCTTCTGGGGGCTCTGGGCTTCCTTGGTTTGTAGCAGCATAATTCTGATCTCTGCCTTCATCTTCACATTGCCTTCTCCTCTGTGGCTCTTTGTCTCAAATTTCTCTTTCTTTTCTCTTGTAAGTTAACCAGTCATTGAATTAGGGCCAACCCTTACTCCCAAATTATCATAAGTTCACAATCACAGGTACTGGGGGTTAGGACTTGGACATATATTTTTCAGGGACACAATTCAATCCACAATAGGAGTTTCCCTTCATTCCTTAGCCAAAATTTTTCTTTCTATCAACTGAGTTCTCCTATGGCTTCATCTTTATATCACTTAATGGTAGTTGTCATGTTCTGTCCTATATTGACAGGACATGTTTTGTTCTGTACTGTTATTTGCATACCAGTCTGATCTTCCAAATAGACTATACATTCCTTAAAGATTGTATTTGGTTCATCTGTATCCAGAAGAAATCTTAAACCAAGCCTTGTATGAAGGGAGGTTTGATAAATATTCGTTGAAAGAATGCTTGTGACCAAGCACATTGAATTATTATTTATATTTATTCCTTTAGTCCCACAGTAGCTACAGTTCCAAATCTTTTTGTTCATAACAATCCTGTGACCAGGATAACGCAAAGTAAATATATTGTAGATGAATCAACTGTATTATTGAGCATTATTTGCAACCAAGCAGTATTCGCCTCAAGGAAGAACATTCTAACTTAATTTCCTAGTGTTTATTTTTTATTATGTCAAAGTAAACTTCTCTAATAAACACAAGTCTGTTTAAAAACTCCACAGTAGCAAAGATCTAAATTTCATGTAAATTTTTACGTCACATGTCAAAGGCTTGCAGAAAGACTCACTTCTGTAGAAGACAACTGTCATCAAAAGTAACAAGTCTGTCATATAAATTTGTGGAGGCGGAATGTAGTACATTGTAACTTTGAGCTGGAATTTAGTTTGACATGAACAAGAAGTCAGAGTAACCAAGTATTCAAGTAAGAAATACCTTCCCATCTCTAATAACTAAACATGCTGTGCAATTTCCATAATCTTTAAAAAAACTTCCCCCCTTAGGATTTGCTGATAGGTAATCAAATGTAATTTTCTCCCTTCTTAATGTGTTCAGAGTTTATTGTTTGATATTGCTTAGTCAAATTCAATAAATGACATTTATCATTTTGCAAATGTTCAATTTATTCACATATTGTAGGATTTACATTTATTTTGGATCAGATTGTTTGATTGGAATTTCAAATCTCTAAAGCTTCAATTTCATCTAGCTGCAATTATGTAAAAATCATGAGTCAATTTCCAAATCAGTCTATATTTATGCTTTTACTACATCTAGTAAGGGTTGGCTTTTTGGAACAGCTTCTGGCAAACATTCTTGCCAGAACTGGATATAAAGATTGCATGAGAAAGACATTCTGCACTCTTGCTTTATGGTTAGAAAGCTTTCAGACCATTGTTTCATATTTTAGGAAAAGAAAGTCAAACGTTATAAGCTTCTGTAAGTCATAGCCAGACCAAAGTAAAGTTGTGACAGCATGTATCAACTTGGAAAAAGACAAATTAATGGTGAAGGAAAATATGTTATTAGTCACTCTGTATGTGAATGTAGAAATTTACCACTTGGGAGATTGTCATGTAATTGTCAACGGGACAAAATACCTCTGGCATATTTGCACAAACTTCCCTTAGGGACACCGTGCATTTAAAGGTATAAAGATAATGCTCCTGATAATCCCCTCCACATGAGACCTGGCATCCTATGCTCACGTCTCTCTCTGTGAAAAGAAAAAGTCAGGGAGACTTACCCATGATGGAAGATTCTGGAGTTAGTGAAGGACTGTGATTTGCAGTATATGTCCTCCTGAACCTCACCTGACAGCTGTTCTCAGTTTACTTTCTATATGCCTCAACTTCACAAGCAATTGTCAGTTCTTTAGGATTTAGAAACATCTTTTATGCTTTTTGTGTTTCCTACACTGTTGAAGATAGGAGGCAGTGTGGCTTAACAGATACTTGGAGTAATCTGATCATTCAACAGTTATTTTCAGAACACTTAGAGGGGCCATGTTCTAAAGAAGCAATGGTGAGTAAGGCTATAGGATAGTAGGTTTCATTGCCCTCAGTGAAAGTTATCTGAGATGATAGCAAATAAGGCAACAATAATAAAGCTAGTTAAATGTTCTGATAGGGAAGTAGAGTGTACCAGGAAAGCTCACGGCATAGGCACACAACATAGAGGGGGAAAGGCTGGTCAAAAATCTCCCAGATGAAGCATGTATTAATCTTTGAGTCATAGGGGGAAAAGAAGGAAGAGATTAAAATCACATGTGCAAAGACTCAGATACAAGTGAGAGCCTATCTTCCTTCAAATATGTGGGGGAAATGTCCATTCCATTAAAACACAGCCAAATTAATTCCATTTTACTGTTGATAGATCAACAAGAGAAGGTCAACAGTTTAATAAACGGCATCACTAAATCAACACTTATTTTTTCACTTCAAACTTAACTGTGCATAAATGCAATTAGGACTTTTCTTTGTCAGGTAATATATTTCAGCTGCAAAGCTCTTTGCCTCCACTGGTGTGAATCACAGCACTCTGTCCCAGTTGCTTCACTGCTCCTTCTTTTAACTGCCTATGAATTAAAATACACATATATCAGGAAAGGTCTAGACAGGAATAAAGAAACCACTCTAAGAATTCCAACCATAGGGAACCGAATACAAGGAATTGGCTGCAAAGATATTTGATGGGCTGGAATTGTAAAAGAGAAAAGCAAGGTGGCTGCAGGAGAAAAATAGTGACAATGTGAAATCCAAAGCTGATTCTAATTGTGAGCTGGAGTCCAGGAGCCTGAAGCTTCCCTGTTGGATACACCATCCTGGACAGTTCTGCATCTGCTGGGTAGGTGCTGCTTCTACCAGGGCTCAAATTACTGAAAAAGTACTACTTCTGTCCAGGTTGCTGAACCTAAAATCATCTTACCTATGCTGCAAACATCATAATTCCCATCAACTGCCATCAAGTGCCTTACTATTGGAACCAGAAGCAGAAATCCTTACTTTCAATCTTTTCATCTCTCACAGGTGTTCCTATTGTCAGACCATAGCTCTACTCGGAAATCAGCTAACGATGGATCATGGGAAATGTAGTTTGCATATTCCCCTTCCAGCAGTGCAGAGAAGAGTAGGGAAGAGTGGGCATGGGGGCAAAGAGACAGCTAAATGACCTCTCCAACTTAGGTTCAGGATTGGAGCTGGACTCGACATGAAATCAACTAAAAGCCAAGATAGAAATATTGCCCTGTCAATTTTTTATGAGGATTTAGCTGGGTGAAAGTTATACTAGAATCTCACTGAGGTTTACATTCAGTGAAACAATGAACAAATGTGGGTTTTAATAAAGTGTGGGGAAAGGCCATAAGGTATTATTTTGGTGTATGTAGTTGGTATTCAAAGCAGAGAAGGAGAGCATTTGTCTCTACCTAGATTTTCAGTTAGTTGATACTATCTCTGCAACCTCAACATTTTTCAAGGAAAGTTGTGAATTTGTAGGTTATCCAGTTTTTTCTTGCTGTAGATTTGGAGTAATGCTCTTTCACACTGTCTATCTACATCCTAAGCAGAGGCCGGAAACCCACTACATTCTTGATTCTCTCATTTCTGTGGTTGAAGGTATTTGCAGCTTTTTCCTTCCTTATTTTATCTGTTGCGTCACAGTCTTCCTAGTTCAGTGATCCACACATTCTATTTCAATTTAGTTTTACTGGTATTTCCCCCTCTTGTAATATAATAGATGCCTCCTTTGATCAGTTCTGCTCATTAAACTTAAAGTCTTTCATAAACAAATTCTTAAAGAGATTTTTCTCGTAGGAATCTATTGTAATGAGGAACTACTTGTTTTATGCAACAAATAAGGAAGCATTCACCCTGCATATTATAATTGGCACAAAATAGTGCCAATTATAGGAAAACATACTAAAAATGGTGATTAAGAAGCTAACTTTTCCATGCTGAGTTTTGGTATGATGGTTATTTAAGACTTTATATCTAAAAACTGAGGCAGGATACATTTTAAAGTTGATGTCATTTCTTTGTGATGGTATGATTTTGAATATCTTTTTAATTCTAAAATTTCTATTTATTTTCTTACACAGAAAGAAAACAGGATAAGTCTCAGCAATGTACATGTTCAACACTTTCTTAAGATGGAAACTTCATGAGTTCAATTTCATAACTCTTCTTAGTAACCTGTTCTGTGATCTCTTCTTTAATTATTTCATATATATAATTATATGCATGTATAATTATATAATTCAGACATTATTATTATATCTTACTTACGTTATACTTAAAAGGGTGTCTATTATCTTATAATCTCAAAAATAAATGCATTCTTTGCCTGCCCTTCTTAAAAATTGTGCATACCTTTATGCTACATCTTCGTATACTAGTATGATATACTTAATACACCTTCATTTTTAGGTGCTTTATTTTTACTTACTATATACTTTATTTTTAAGTATTGTATACTATAGACTTTTCATGACATTCTGAGTGGTCTAAAATATTACCTTTCCAATTTCATAGGATACATTATCCTCCACTCTAAAATTGTTGTTTTGCTAAAAGCTTAGTTTCCAATTTCATAGGTGACCCTACACAATAGCTGAGATCCAAAAGGGGAGGACAGTTGGGAGTACTGGGGGGTCATGTATTTTCCCTGGCTTCAGAGTATCTAAGGACCAAATATGATTTAGCTTTGTAGTGATGGGAAGTCATATAGCAGAGTAAAGCCCACAGACTTTGGAGTCAGGCAGACATAAATTTGAATTCTGGCTCTACCACTTGTTAATGCTAACTATATGACTTCAGACATTTCAATTAACATTTTAAGGCTTAATTTCCTTACCTGAAAAAAGGAACTAATAATGGCAACTAACTGCTAAGGATTATTGTAATGATTAAATAAAAACTTTTTTTTAATTTAATTTCACACACACTCTCTCTCTCTCTCTCTCTCTCTCAAAGGTCTTAGCCAAGACCCTATACATAGTAAGACCCACTGTATAGGAAGTATAAGTGTGGTGTTGATAGCTTGGAGGCAAGAGGAAGTCATGGAGGGAAATGAAGTATCATTTACTGAGGATTTAGTATCAGACAGGCACAATGCTAAGAACTTCCTATGCATGACTTTATCTTATCCCCACAATAACACTAGAATGTAGATATTATTATTTTCACTTTGTAGAATGAAGGGAAGGATGAATTAATGAGAACTCGAGGCATATGATATTCACATCTCTTTCCCAAGTTTAGACAGCCCAAATGACATACCAGAATTTAAACTAAGGACTTGAAATATGTGATTTCTTCTACATTATTCTCTATCTTTTCTGCATCAGTCCCAGCGAGGAAAAAACAAACCTATATGCCTTTAAAACAGATGGAATTTAATATAGGGCATTGGATACAGGTCATGGAAAAGCTGGAGAGCCAAGCAGGGCATTGAGGCAACACAGAGACAAGTCAGGAAGAGGTTACCATTTCTAGAATAGAGATCTAAGCAAAGAAGCAGTGTTACTAATAAATTCTGGGGACCGAGGTCACCTGGTGAGAACTGGATCTACGATGGAGCTGTTTACGGGGAGCAGGAGCCAGGGAAGCATCCCAGCAGCTGAGAAGACACCACCATAAGCAAAGAGAGGACAGGAGAGACATACCCTGGCTTCTCCTTTCCTCCCACTAACTCTCTGATCGTCTGTTGTTTCCTGCCATTGTCTAAAACTAGTCAAGCCACCTAATAGAAAAATAAGGAAGATACAGCCTGCAGGGATCAATAATGCTGTGATACAGAGCAGAGCAAAAGCATGTAAAATGGACCTGGAAACAAACTGCCAAGGATAGGCACTCCAGATTCCTCTACACTCCCTTCCAAAGTGTCCCCACTCTCTCTAGCCTATTTTGAGAGTGCATGTGTCAAAGACTCTCATCTTTTTTTCCACTTGGTCAATTTTCAGTTATATATTTTTACACAACTGTTAATTTTCTCTGTTTTTCATGTCATTTATGTAAATCTCTTGAGGACTGGGATCCTATTAGTTCAGTCTGACAGATACCCAGCCTGTCCCCCTATTGAGAGAGGTGCCTATAGACGCTGAATGATAATGAGTGTGGGTTTTGAATTGTGCCAGATGAATGCATCTTTCATGTACCATCTGCTTCTTGAAGTGAGTTGCAGACAAATTGTTTACATTGACTCCATGTTTAGCTGCTACCAAATTAGCAGCCATGAAGTTTTTTGTTCCTAAAATGCCTGAGTAGGACTGATTTGATTTCTTTACTAGGCAAGTTTGTGTTGATTTTTGTGTTTATGAACTTACAACTTTTATTTATCTTGGTCGTCTTTTGACATGTTGTTGTTTGTTTGATTTATGTTTGGCTGGCTCTCCTGGCTAGAAAGTAAGTTCTATAAGCACAGAAACTTATGCATTTTGCAAAGCCACCTGGCTCAGAGTAAGCACTCAGTTAATGTTTGTGATTCAATAAATGCACAATCTGTCTAACCAATGCTTCATCTACTGTTGTATTTTTAGGATTAGAAGTTGTCTTCTTTTATGTTTTGAAATGCATCACAATATCTTGACAGTTAACTTTACTAGACTTGTCTTCGATGTCACAAGTACCTTTTGTTACTATAGCAACCATTTTCCCTATTATGATTATGTAGATCTTAGAAGAAAATTAGGTAAAATTTATCTTTGTTTGCATTTTTCCTAACATTTATTTAATATATTGAATACAGTATTTAACCATTTTCAGGATTTTCATCTGGTTGTAAGTTTATACAGCACAGTATTCAAGAGAAATCTAAGACTGCTTTCCCAAATTCAAATAATTCAAACCATCTCTTATTAAAAAGATCTCATGGAATTGTGGTTATTTTACATAGCCCCAAATTGATTTTCATAAGAACGTTGAAATATATTCTGGTATTCATTGCTTAAATTACTTATGTCTGCCCCACCAAATTCCCACTAGTTTTTACAATGGCTGTGTAATAGTGGTGCAACTTGGGGTGAGCTGATTATCTTCTTAGAGTCTCATTATAAACATCACATAAAAATTTTTGGTGTCTCCTTAAATAGTAAAATTCTGTGATTTTAGTAGCTATACTACAGTATGTTGAGATAGAGGAAGAGCTAGAATGCTGTTCCCACCGGGCCAGGGCAGATGTTTGCTCAACATCCCTGATTTTGAGTTTGGACAAGACCCACAAACTAATGCAACACAGTAAGATATAGAACCCAGGTTCTGGAGCTAGGCTGCCTGGGTTTGAATCTCTGCTACTTATTAGCTTAGAATCTTGGGCAAGATACTTAATCTCACAGTAACTCAATTTTCTCTTCTTTAAAATGTAATGATAATAGCACCTACTTCAAGGGGTTGTTATGAGGATTAAATGAGTTTATAACATATGTAAAAGTGTTTGGAACAATTCTTGGTACTTGGTAAGTGCATATAAATGTTAGCTGTTATTTACATGATTATAAAAGTAATCACATGTCTTCAAGGCTTAGAACAGCTCAGTATATATACCATCCAAACTCCTTACCATGAACCGTGTGGTCTTACATCACCTGTCCCTTGCCCGCCTCTCAGCTCGTCTCATGCTTGTCTTCCTTACCTTATTCTAACCAGTAACTCTGGTCATCTGCAAGTTGCCAGGCATGCCAAGCTGTCTCCCATCTCAAAGTCTCTGTGTCTGTCAGTTTACCCACCTGGAAGTTTCTTCACATGAATGGCTCCTTCTCATCTCTGGGTCTCAGCTGAAAAATGCCTTCTTCCCAGAAAGGCTTTCCCTATATATCCTATGTACTTATTACCCCCATCCTGCTATGTTTTATTTTCTATCACAGAAGTCTGTGTTTTTTTCTTCCAAGTCCATATAGTAATTTGTCATTTTAAAAAATTGTGTTTTTCTCAGTGGAATGTAAGTTCCTGAAGGTCGGGGAACCTCTGTGTATTGTAAATTATTTTCAGTGTCTAGCATAGTGCCTGGCATACAAGATATACTCAATAACCATTGGTATAACACATAAATGAGAAATTAATAAATGAGTGAATATAATGGATTGCATGTTTTCTGTTTCAAGCTTCGAAGAGATAAAACCTTAGAATAGTGACAAATAATGATTATGGCAAAAGCAATGTGGCTAGACTCTCTGCATTATTAGATATATGTAGATGAACATTGGAGCTTTCTGGGTATCTATTAATTGTTTTAGCACTGTTTGAGGTCATATGAAGACCTCAAAAAATAGGAGAGCCCATCTAGTATGGGATAGGGATCTAGTATGAAAGTGTATAGTTAAGAGCTGAGCTGTGAAGTATAGACTCCCTAAGGAAAAAGAAGATTCCGAAATTAAGAAACTAACTAAAGAAACTTAGTCATGGTTCACAAATGCATCTTCCATTATATTGGGACATGGTTCTGCCTGTAAGTTCCACGTCTAGACTGAAAAAACTCCATGAGGGCAGGGAGCAGGTTTGCCTCAGCCCTTTCTCCCCAGCAGCTGTCTCAGGCACATTTGTATGTAGTCTCTGGTTTTTGAATGAAGGGGAAAAATGTTTTACATCTACCATATTTATCTTTGAGAAAAGAACCCAAATTCTAAGTTTACTAAGTTGGAACAAAATATGTGGTTATTTAAAAATATATGGTTAAAGAGGTTCTTATTAGAAATTATTGCCATTGGCAAAATGCATTATTTCATTTAAAGCTGCAACATTCTATGAAATGGATATTCTTAATATTCCATTTTACAAATGAGACACTGGGGCTTAGATACCCACTGAGCTATTAAATGATAGAGCTGCTGCTGAAATACAGATTGGCCTCATTCTAGAACCACAAATCTCAAGCCCTCACTGTAGTAGTCTGTCTTCTCCTATATGTTGTAAGGTGGTGGATACAGACTTTGTGTGGAACACAGAGCCGTAATGCAAACTTTATTCAGGTAATGGTGACTGACTACTAGCTGCGGTTTGGAATTGTCTATATATTTATTAGGGCAATGGTACCGGTGTCAGAGAAAATTACAGCTAAATAGCACATGATTCTGTGAAAACAAGACATTTTGAGTTTTAGCCTTATACATACGAATTCTTTCCTGAAACAAAGTGAATAAATACATAATCGAAAATTATTTCCTGAGAGGGAGCAAAATAGGTAATTATAGAGTCTACAATACCCATGTTAAGGTTGAAGGTGTATTTCTGTATTTTGAAGCTCTAGTTTTACTCACTCTAGTTGTCTCTGAAATGTATGTTTCTCTTTCAGTTGAAAATTGCCAATGTTGCTCTTTCTCCCAAGTCCCAAGAGAAAAGTTGAAATGGTTTATTTATTTATTTATTTTTGGCTGTGTTCGGTCTTCGTTGCTGCGCGCGGGCTTTCTCTAGTTGCGGTGAGTGGGGGCTGCTACTCCTGTGGTGCACGGGCTTCTCATTGCGGTGGCTTCTCTTGTTGCAGAGCATGGGCTCTAGGTGCGTGGGCTTCAGTAGTTGTGGCATGCGGGCTCAGTAGTTGTGGCACACGGGCTTAGTTGCTCTGCGGCATGTGGGATCTTCCCGTACCAGGGCTTGAACCCGTGTCTCCTGCATTGGCAGGTGGATTCTTAACCACTGCACCATCAGGGAAGTCCCAAAAGTGGTTTACTTAAATAAAATGAAGCGCATATGGATTTTACTGCTGCATACCAGATTTTAAGAATTGGAATTTGTCCTTAAGGCTTTTGAAATAGGGCAAACAAACTTTAATGATTAAATATAGTCATTAAATATTATGATTAAAATAACTGATGTTTCTCTTAAAAAATTAAGGGAATGACAATACAATATATCAACCAAGGAATATTTAGAGAGGTAACTCTTGTACAAGCCAGGCGAAGGGCTGAAATTCAGCATCTTTCAATACCCTAATTAAGGCATTCCTGTCCTACAAAGATTTTGTTTGTTCCATGTGTCACTTAGAATTACCATAGTGCCCTCCCTTGAGCTACTGTCATTTAAGCATGTTTTTTGATAGACAGATACAGACTGATGCTAATAAAATTCCTCTAATATGAAGCCTCCCTCCATAACTACCCAGACACTACAGGACATAGAGTAAATCACTCAGGATGGATTTCCAATCCTTCCAAATCAGGCTACAGCCTTTCCTGTATATATGTCCCATTACTCCCTTTCACAATTTTCTAGTCCAAATAAGATTACCTTCCATCCTTCTACTTTTAAGAAGGATGTTACAGTAACTGGTAAAGCTCTGGTCTCTTTATCTCTTTTTCTCTTTATCCCTTTCAATTTTTGTCTCTTTATCAGTTCTTGCCTGTAGGAGTAACATCAACAGTCATGCAATGCTTAGAATTATTAGTTAAGAGTAGGGACTCTGCATTGATATTCTAATGTGGGCTTTCCCACGTATTAGGGCACAACTTTGGGCATATTATTTAACCTTGTGGTAGACTATAAATCTCTCTACTTGTAAAAGTGTGACTTTGTCATGTTTTTCTTGTAGATGGAGTATATTTCTCTGCCTTATTGTCAAAATTGACCATAAAGTTTGCTTTGCCAGTAGCATGAGAGTTCAAGCAGAAGCTTTAAGAGTAATTGAGTGGTTCAAGTCCCTCCTTCTCTCTCTTTTTTACTCTCTCTGAGCTTCAGCCTTTTATTAGAAGGAAAAAATTCATGGAGTAGAGCTTCAGCAGCAATTGTAAACAAAAAATGCTTTGTTTTTTGTTATTGAAAGCCATCCAATCCAAGAATTATTTGTTACTACAGCAAAGCTAACCAATTCGAATTTTATTTGTAAAATGTCAAGACAACAAAAGTGCCTACCTCTTAAGTTTTGTGAAGGTTAAATATGTAAGATTTCACATATCATATTCAGGTTAGTGCTTGGCATATAGCAATCTCCTAAATAAAGATATCAATCAATGGTAATATCATTTTAAGGAAAAAACCCTTTTTTCTCCACAATCAGATACTAAGTATTTTTATTCTCTACTTTACCTTATTTTATTTTATTTCTCTACTTTACCTTAATGTAGATGAGGAAATGGAGGAAAAAAGAGACTACACATTTTTGGTATACTTACTTTATTCTTGGGCAGGCTTTCTACATGTTTTAAATCATTTCAACCCACAAAAACACTGAGTGGTAAATACTATTATAACCCTTAGCAAATGATAAAATTGAGCCTCAGAAACTTAAGAAAGTTTCCCTAAGTCATATAGCTATATAAATGTGGGACCCAAGGTTTGGATCTGGTTCCTAAATTCATATTTTCCCATCATACAAAACCTTCCATGTAGTAGCTTATACACAGTGAATTCTTATAAGATTATTCCTCAAGCTAATAAAAGGGCTCCACTAGCACAACTTCCAGAGCATCTCATACCTCATCTGTGTTATAATGCTACAGCTTTAGTTCAGGTAAGTCCTTGTAGGAGGCTTTGATAGCCTGGGGAGGCTGAAGGTGATAAATGAGAACTGGGTTCATATCAAAATAAATATACTCTGCTCTGTAATCATATTGTATATTGTGTAATCCCAAAGGTGGATAAGGAGGACTGGCCCAAGTGAGCTGGTCATCAACATATTCAGATTAACCTGTGCACGTAAATACTCCCACCTTATTTATGTAGATATAGACACAGAAGGACCTCAGAGCAACCAGCAGTTCTGAGATCACCCTTAACTCACAAATATGTGTGTCCACTGGTATGTGGCCTTTTTGGGGGTACCTGAAAGCTTATACTCAATTTGACAGTGGAAAATATCTACCACGTTTCATGATTGTGCTGACTTCCTTCCATAACATTTAAGTAACTAAGCCTTGATACATTTATCCAGCTGGAATCTATGTCTAGTCTCATTGTGACTCTGAACTTAACACTCACATTGGTCAATATGGTGGTTGTGAAATGCTCAATGAATAAGTACTGACTGATTAATACTAAAGTTTGAAATAATCCTGCCAAAGAATAAGAAATCTTTAATTATCAGTATTCCTGTGTATTTTATTTTAAAATGAAGATTTGTTTGCAACTTTAGTCATCGTATTTCCTACAACATGAAGGATGTATATAAAATCACATATCTATTCTCTTATATAACCATTGAAGTAGTCATAGAAGAACCTCTTTGCATATTCCTAATTCCAAATACATTTAAATACTTCATAATTACACTTTAAAGAAGAAACTACTTGCCTTGTTTAAAATGGATTTTTTTGTATTTCAAATCTCAAACTTAGCATGCCTGAAAGAGCTAATTTTCCAGGAGAAAATAATATAGGATAGGAGGTCAAATAGGATATGATATAGAAGTGATGAGTAAGAAGATTTCTATCAATACCTTTGAAGGAGTAAATGAAGCAATTTATTGATGGAATAAAATGATATAGAAGAAAATTTCTCCTATGGGCATTACTTATGATATGTCAGGTATCACCAAATTAATTTGTGCTTTATAGTAACAATTCCCAAAAACAAGCTCTAGATCTTGAGAATAATGACCCTTGTTCAGATGACATTCTACTGAATTTCTTTGGCAAATCACCTTAAAGCAGTGAAGCTTCTTCACCCTTTGCCCAATTTCATTTTGGCTGAAAATATAACATGAACAATAAAAGAAGAATGCTATATTCTCTTTCACAACTGTTCTTTGCAACACTGAAAGGGAATTCTAAAAGCATTCTTAAAGATTTTTAAGGCATTCCTGTGCTCAGTTTTTGGAGTGAGAAGCTATCCCCTCTTCACAGAGAATACAGTGTGACTTAGTTGTAGATGACCTATTTCCCAGATGTGAAATAGAGATTCTCTTTTCCAGCTGTGATTATCTGCTAGCCTGGGGACGTCAACTTTGGGCTGACTGCTTTCTCCAGGTTGCTTGCTTCTCTTCTCTCATCATCTCATTTCTCTTGCCCTTAACTGGAGAGTAATAGCAGACAAAAGACTTGACCATTAACCCACATGCCTGACTCATTAAATTCCTTGCCTGGTGGGCCACAATTAACTCGGCTACAATATGCTGAATTATAATACTTTTGAGAGCTATAAAAGTACTTTTTTCTGCAAAGGTCTTTATTCTTCCGTTAATGATACTTTAAAAGGTTTTGCATTCAGCCTGAAGTTCCTGATACTACTGACCTCACTTCAGGGGATATTGTGGTGTGTGTGTGGTGGGGGTGGGGGGGGGCATGCGAGCATGTGCATTTGCATGTGTATGCAGGTGCATACATTTATGGGTAAAATTTTTGGAGCACGAAATATTTCACTATCTTTGTATTATAAGAGACTATCTTAAGGAAAAACTGTTACTTTAAGAAAATTTATTTAGACATAGTTTAACATTTAAAAATGTTTTGAGATATTTCTCTAGTAAAAGATTGAAAAGAGGATACACTGATTTTTAAAAACTTTTTAGGTAAGCTATGTACTCCCTGTAATTAGAGTGTTGGACATTAAGTAACATTTCAGAATGCTTGCAGCTCCTAAAATGTGCATCCTTTATTCAAGTTGTGTGGTAAATTAATATGAGTGTCTGCTCTAAAAGACGATACGCATTTTATCTGCAAATAGTGTAGATATATTGTCTATTTGTGTATAAATGTAAGATAAATACATCTGTCTGTCTATTTATCTATCATCTATGGTCTTTTATTTTGTCTGCATGAGAGAACTTTCCACCCTTCCTGTGAACTACACAGTTATTTTTAGGCACAGAACCATGAACTCTTACATTGAAGGCCAACGTATAAATCACAGATCTACTTGTAGCTGTTCTAGTTGAAGCAGGGAATGGAAAATTTATTGGAAATCTTCACCCTGATGTCTCAGAGGCAGCTTCATCTTAACATATTCATAACATGAGTCATTGTCTCACCCTCCTCCCTCATAAACATCTCCTACTTGATCAGTGGCATTACCCTCATCCCCACTCCCTAAGCTGAGAACCTCAGGGTCATTTTCCATTCCCCCATCTCCTCCTGACAGAACACATCAGTCACCCAGTCTTGGTATTTTGATTTCCTCAAAAACTCTAAAATCATTCTTCTCTTCTCCATGCTAAATAAAGGTGTCTTAGTTTAGTCTCTGTGTTAGTATACTAGATAAGCTTTGGTAAAATGAGACCCCCAAATGCAAGGAAGCCTGGTGGTCTAGGGTGGGTAGGTGACTCTGCTTCCTGAGGTCATTCAAGGACCTGATTCCTTTTCTATTGTTGCATTTTCACCATGCATGTGATCAGAGATGGCTTATCCATGATTTCTAATTTCCAGCCTGTAGAATGAGAGAAGAGGTGGAGAGACTTGGATGTTTGCACATCACTTCTGTTTACATATTTTGGGCAGAACTTGGTCACCTACCTCCAACTACATACAAGGGTATGATGGTACATGCAAACCCTAGATGCGAGGCCATGTGCCACAGGCACTTACTCATTCAAAATAGTTGTATTGAGCACTATCTTGTGTCAGACCCTGTTCTAGATGTTGGGGATTTAACAGTAAACAAAATAGAGTCTTGTCTCTCATGTTACTTATACTCTGGTGGGAGGAGGTCAATAATACACAAACAAGCAAATAAATTTATTTACTATGTTGAGTATTTTAAGTGCTACAAAGAAGCATAAAGTAAGGTAAGGAAACAGACAATAACAAGGTGCCTCATTAGATAAGATGGCCAGAAAAGACCTATCTGATGAGGTATCATTTGATGAGAGACCTGAAGAAATTGAGAGGAGTTAATGTGGATGCCAGTCCGAAAGAGGAGCCATGAGTGCAGAGGACTTGAGATGGGGTGACCTTGGCACATTCAAGGAAGAAAAGGGAGAAATTTGGTGTGGCTGGAGAGGAGGAGGGGGAGAGTGCTAGGAAATAAACTTGAAGAGTTGGTTGGGGTTAGATTGTATAAAGCCCTACAGGCCATGATGAAGACATTGGGTTTAGTCTGAGTAGAAACAGAAAGACATTAAAGGGTTTTGACAGAGGCATGACAAGTTATAACTTTGGCCTATGAAACTGTGCCTATGCCAGGATGACAATCCTGAAACTGGAAACTGTTGAAGGCAGAATGTCCATGTGGAAGCTGCCATTCAGGACTTAACTGTGTGCTGTGCCTCATGCTAATGAGATATACTACACGGATTTTCCCCATTTGATCTTTACAACATATATTTTTGGGCATCAATTCCAGGTCACTTTGGGATACTACTTTGCTTCCGTGAGCTACAATTTCTTCATCTAAAAAATGAGAATCATGCCTTGGTAGGGTCAGTGCAAGGACTGAATGATGCTTCACATAAGAAGCATAAAGAACAATGCTTAGCCCATAATAGACAATAAGGACCAGATCCCTTTCTGAGAACTCACTATTAGGTCATTTTCAGCCAGCAAGAAAATTTTAAGGGAGAAGTCTATAGAACAACTGAATGCAAGTGAGGAACAAGAAAAGGGAAGAGAAATGAGAAAGGAAAAAGAGTTACTTATGCTACTAGCCACTCAAAAATATTTTATGATAATGAGTAGGATTAATTAATACAAATAAAGAATGAATAGAAACACACATGTAAAATTGGAGCTATACTTTCCCTTTCATAGTTTTAACTGCATATTCTTTGATTTTTATTTTCTATTAGGAGCCTCAATCCAGTGGTCAAAGTGTAATATCTCACTAAGCAAAGTGTCAATGGCATTTATCTAAGATTTTCCTTTTATAAAGCTAAAGCCAATAACTATATCCATATTTGACTTATAAAAGTTAATGAATTTGAAAATATCTTTTTAAAGCAGATTTCAATTGAATCTTCTGGAAAAGATGAAGATTCTGTTATAATAAAAAATAATTTCATTCAGTAGGTCCTTTTTCTGCATATATTGTTCACTGACATAGATTTGTTATAATCATTTTAGGATTTCTTTTGTGTGTATGCAGACGCTAAGATCCATTCCTTTTTTTCAATTGACAGTTGAAGGCTTGGGCCTCTCCTATGTTTTCAATGATTAATTCTAGTATAGAGGGCTAGAGCATTTTCACACTTAAGTGCTACACTGGACTCAACTCACAGCTCTGCCAGTTCACTACTTGCATGACATTAAGCAAGTTACTTAAGCCCTTAACTTGTTCATCTACAAATTGAGGATAATAATTGTACCTACCTCTAAGGATTTATATGAGTACTTAATGAATTCAAACAATGTCTGACACATGATAAGCTCTCAGTAAATGTTATCACTGTAAGTAAGAAATACATTTGTATTTTCTCAAACCACCTGATAGGAAAACAAGATTCATTTTGAATTGAGTGTCAAGTTACTTTTTTCACTGTTAATATACATATTCTTTTATTCTTCTACCTTTTCTATATATGGTGATTCAGGAGAGGCTCAAATATTCCACTGACTCCTCACATGTGATCATTTCTGGATGCCTTCCCCCTCCTTCCCCTCACCCCCATGGGAGGAACTTTGATAGAGTAGAATAGGAGGAGGCTATTCCTAGGGAAACTCACTCAAGATGATCTTCAGTTAATGATCAAACTCCAGGCTCCCTGGCAGTTGGGAATCTTTGAGTGCCCCTCTTTGATCTCTGGAGATAGTAGGTGATGTGTATTCAGGTCTTGGTTGCAAGTGACAGAGCCCACCTAAATATTGCTTAAGCAAAAAAGGATTTATTGTATAATGTGAGTGAAAACTCCAGTGGTCTGTTTTACTTCTGGCATGGCTCTTCCAGATAATCAAATGATGTCAGAAATATGTACCCTTTTAATTTTAGCTCTGATTTTCTTTCCTGTGCCTCTTCTTCTAAGGTAGATTCTCCCTCAGGTAGTGGTGAGTGCTCTTGGCCTATACATTGACAGGGAAGGTCTGTTTCCCAAAGGATCTGACAAAAGTGCCAGATTGTGAATGCGTCTTCTTTGCTTGGTTTAATTTAAGTCAGCTATCTATCCATGAACCATTTAGTGGGGCCAGCAGGATAGAATATTCTGATTAGTCAGCCCGGGTTGGTGGCAAGCACACACAGCAGATGTAGAGGATACCAATAATGTTCTGCTTCCCTTCTTCAGGACTGACATATATACACTACTACGTATAAAATACATAACTAATGAGAAGCCACTGTACAGCACAGGGAACTCTACTCAGTGCTCTGTGGTGACCTAAATGGGAAGGAAATACATAAAAGAGGGGATATATGTATACATATAGCTGATTCACTTTGCTGTACAGCAGAAACTAATACAACATTGTAAAGCAACTCTACTCCAATAAAAATTAATTTTAAAAAAGATGCCTATCATCTTAAAAAAATGCCCACCCTTAAAAACTCTCTCCCAAGAGAAGTCCTAGGGGCAAGGGCTGGCAGAAAGTTCTACCATGTAACATATTGAAATCATTGCTAGTTACCTGATAACTCATAAGCCAAGTTTGGTATAATAAAGCTCATTCATATGGGTCAATAATGTGGTAGCCAACTGTACAGGAATCTGTGATCCTTTTCTTTTTGGTGCTCATAAAAGAATTCAGGGCTAGAGACATACAAGCATAAGCAGTAGAATCAGAAATATCCTGACTAGAGTGTTGAAATTGACCACAAATATATAAGGACATTCTGCATATATAAAATTATATTTCAGACACAATAATTTTCATAATACCTTGAGCATATGGATTCACACCTGGATTCTGTGGACAAAGTGCAAAGAGGAAAACTACCTCTCACCCTGATGAAGTATAGGCAAAAGTCTGTAGATCTGGTAAATATCCCATGTGTTGCCAAGCTCAGGACTCCCTCAGGGGAAGGCTGATTGAGAAAATGACATGTTTACTCACTTGCTATTCTTATATGTCACCACAGCCTATCTTGAGACAGTAGGGGACGAGACAGATTCCAGTGTAAACACTGTTATTAAATACAATAATCCTCAATGGGAGGGGATGTATTTTCTGAAGCAGTAGGCACAGAGCTGTGATATGAAAGTTTAGGGTTTGACTTCCCAGTGATTTCCTGTGTGAAATAAATAACCTGATAAAGGGATTCAGTAGGATGAAATATAGAAAGTCAATGCTGTGTGACACGTTTCTTAACTTTATCTTTACATTGCTTGGCTCCTATTTTCCATCCTACAATCTCCAGGTTAGGGTCAGAGCAGTATCTCCTAGGGCAGTGCACCTGCATCATGTGTCTTTCACCTCACCACCACCCTCCCCTGCCTGAATACTTCACTGCTCAGTTACTTCAGGGGTTAAACAGGAATTAGATTAGCTATGAGAAAGTACTAACTAAATGGTGGCAAAGTAAATAAATAGATGGTGGAAAGAAAAAAAGATAAAAATGCACATTTTTCTTCATTATCTACAATGGTTCTAAACAAGAATCAAATTTTGTTAAACATAATTGGAAAGCTCATTTAGTTTTATATATACTACATTGTCAAGATGATACATTTTTCTTCTTTGTCATCAGATTACAATTTTCCCTCAATATCCAGGAGGGCGGGGATTGGTTCCAGGACCCCTGTGAATACTCAGTTGCCTTACAGCCATCCACCTGTATCCATGGGTTCTGCATCCGAGGCTATGGAGGGCCCACTGTACCTATAATTGAAATCAGTTTATTCAGAAGTATACTTCCTTTTTACAGATACCTAGGGATAAAAGATCACATATAGAAAAGTTTCATTAAATGCATTTGCAATATCTTCAAGAAAGTACTGACTAAAACCAAAAGAAACTGATCAAAGAGGATAAAACCCACAAATTTTCCAAAAATCTATATTATAATCTGTTGAAAATATATAAACCCATCCCTGGTTTCTTCTCCTGATATATAAAGATTTGGTCTTAGCAGCCTACATGGTTGTCTTTTAGTTCCATTCACTCTTTCTTCTCAGGGACGATTGAGTTCATGGCTACTTATTTACTCCATCCACATTGAAAAAAAACTCGCATGTCAGTCTTGGCGCTGAGCATTGAGAAAATTAAGTGCACTTTTCTTGCTATATTTATTGTAGGAATGACTATCCTGAAACCCTACATCAGAGAACATGTTTTTGTTCATATAGCTTTGACTTTGGCACAGTCTTGGGCATGTATATGTCACCAGTGAAGTACCTGAAGGGTCCTAGAATAGCTAGGTGTCATCTGTAGTCTGAAAAGTTCCTGCTGGATTCAGGAATTCAGGGTTTGGAACGTTACGAAGAATCAGCTTCTCTGACCTGAACCCAAGATTTCAGTTCGTTGGAGTGTGTTTGCCCGGGAGCCAGACACATTTCACGAGTAAAAATACTGCTACTTTTCCTGTTATTCCTACCTTCAGCTTAAAGAAATCCAAAGGTAATCTAGAAGCATATATGAGATGAACAAAGGATAAGACTCATGCATTTAAAAAATTCACCCATGCATATTATTAAAATATTCCCTATAAACATAAAATTTAAAGTTCATTCATTCTTTCAAGAAAGTTTTAAGGAGCACTCACCTAGTCCCTATGTGCTGTGAGTTCAGTGCTAAGCAGAACTGCATGACCTGTATGCTGAAGGAACTACACCGAAGTAAGACTGCTTATGGGAGCTTCCAAAGAATGCACAAACTTCGACTTCAAAATACCACCAAAAAGTGAAAATCAACACAAGGTAATATGGATTAGAGTCACAACTTAAGCACCATGACCAGAATTCTTGTAGGAAGGGGGTGGGGTGGGTCAAGGAAGTCAGCCCATGGATGGTGAAGGTTTAGTAGCATTCAGATATACTAGGTGAGGTGAACTGTTTGGCACAAGAGAACACTTGGTTGTGGCATATGTTATATGTCAGGGATTAGTGCAAAGCCGGGCAAACTAGTGGCTAAAAACACCAGCTTTGGTGTATAGCAGTAAGTGCTAACTATCAGTAGCAATAGAAGTCGGATGAGAAAAGGGACACAGTTGAACAATTTCCATAACCAGATTAGAAAGCATAACAGACCAAAATAAATTTATAATTTATTCTATAGTTCTACAGTTCTGTTGTCTCCAAAGTACAGTGAGAGATGATTCATCTCATGTTTAGGATGAGATTACTTGAACTTTCTCTATATAAAGATAAGAAAAATTCAGATTTTTCTAATATTTAATACAAGTTGATAATAGTACATTGTATATAACTTACAAATAAATGAACAAACAAACTGGTTGCAGTGGACTGAATGTTTATTATCTCCTGTCTCCTCCCCACAAATTCATATGTTGAAATCCTAACCACAAAGGTGACAGTATTAGGAGGTAAGTCCTTTGGGAAGTGATTAGTGCCCTGATAGAAGAATCCCCAGAGAGACCTCTCACCCCTTCTACCATGTGAAGACACAGTGAAAAGAATGCCATCTATGATTTATGTCAGAATGTTCCACCTATGTTCTCTTCTAGTTTTATAGTTTCATGTCTTACATTTAGGTCTTTAAATCATGAATATTTTTTTGGATCTGTCTCCTAAGGCAAAAGAAATAAAAGCAAAAATAAACAAATGGGATCTAATTAAACTTAAAAGCTTTTGCATAGCAAAGGAAACCTTTCACAAAATGAAGACAACCTACAGAATAGGAGAAAATATTTCCTTGGTATGACCAACAATGTGCTAATGTCCAAAATATATAAATAGCTCACACAACTCAATATCAAAAACCAAGCAACCTAAACAAAAATTGGACAGAAGACCTGAATAGACATTTTCCCAAAGAAGACATACAGTTGTCTAACAGACACATGAAAAGATGATCAACATTGATAATTATTAGAGAAATACAAGTCAAAACAACAGTGATATATCACCTCACACCTGCCAGAATGGCCATCATCAAAAAGCCTACAAATAACAAATGTTGGGGAGGATGTGGAGAAAAGGGAACCCTTGTACATTGTTGGTGGTAATGTAAGCTGATGCAGCCACTATGGAGAACAGTATGGAGGTTCCTTAAAAAACTAAAAATAGAACTACCACATGATCCCACAATCCCACTCCTGGGTATATATTAAAAAAAACAACAAAAACACTAATTTGAAAAGATACGTGCACCCCAATGTTCATAGCAGCATTATTTACAATAGCCAAGATATGGAAGCAACCCAAGTGTCCATCAACAGATGAATGGATAAAGAAAATGTGGTATATATACATATATATATATGTATAATGAGGTATTACTCAGCCATAAAAGATAATGAAATTCTTCCATTTACAGCAATGTGGGTGGACCTAGAGAATATTATGCTTAGTGAAATAGGTCAGAGAATAACAAATACTGTATCATATCACTTATACGTGGAATCTAAAAAATAATATCAATGAATGTATGTGTGAACAGAAACAGATTTACAGTTATAGAAAACAAACTAGTGGTTACCAAAGCGGAGAGGGAAGGGAGAAGGGGCAAATGAGGGGTATAAGATTAAGAGATACAAACTACTATGCATAAAATAAATAAGCAAAAAAAAATATATTGCACAGGGAATTATAGCCGTCATCTTGGAATAACTTTTAATGGAATGCAGTCTGTAAAAATACTGAATCACTATGCTGTATACCTAAAACTAATATAATATTGTAAACCAACTAACTATACTTCAATTAAATAAATGTCACCTATGAACCAGAAAGCAGGCTCTCACCAGACACTGAAGCTGCTGGTACCTTAGTCTTGGACTTCCTGGCCTCCAGAACTGTGAGAAATAAATAAATTTCTCTTCTTTATAAACTACCCTATCTATGGTATTTTATTATAGCAGCCCAAATAGACTAAGACCCTGCAGGTCTTAACTGATTAGGTGTGCAATTTAAAAAATGGAAACTATTGCCATAATTAATAGCATAGAAGAGTAAGGATAGGATTAAAATCTTGTTCTGTATTTCCATAAATTGAACCTAGGTAGTAATTTTGGCATTATATATTCTATTAGATTAGTCTTTTTTAAAAATTATATGCTGCACATTGCTAGAAACAATTTTAACCAGTATACA
This sequence comes from Balaenoptera ricei, assembly GCF_028023285.1. Classification (NCBI taxonomy): domain Eukaryota; kingdom Metazoa; phylum Chordata; class Mammalia; order Artiodactyla; family Balaenopteridae; genus Balaenoptera; species Balaenoptera ricei. Next base: position 80,683,736 of record NC_082643.1, read on the forward strand.
AAGATGAATTACACCTGTAGTATGATATTAGCATTGTTTCACATTTTCAGTAATGTAAATTCACAAACTTACACGATTTCCCCACTTCTTCCAAGGAAGTGAATGAGAATTATCCAGAGCACTGATACAGAAATTCACATTTTGAGACATAAATTCAATTTTGAGACACTATTCCAATAATCAAGGAAAGTAGAAGACAGATCCATAGATGAGTTCATGTCTTCATTCATCTACCATCAATGGTGCTTATATTTCCCCAAATACAACTTATTTCTATTTTTTAAGACATTTAAAAAGAGAATACAATATATAAAATAAAGCCCATATACACTCTCCAGAATTAACTCTTGCTAATATTCAGTTATATTTTATTTGTCTTTCTTAAAAGAATTAAAGCATTAAACATAAAGTCCCTCTGTCTCTCATCCCAGTCATCTACTATCATGGATTTTCTCTCCACCTTATTTTTATAGGAAAATATATAAACACAAGCAATATTGTTTTATATAGTTTTTTAAAATCTACATATAATTGTTTTATAGTATACATATTCTACAACTTGCTTTGTTCATTCAACATTGTTTTGACATCTATTAACATAGACAGTTAAATAGATCTGGATCAGAAATGTAGTGTATGAAAATACTTACATTTATTTTGTCTCTCTGTTGATGGAATTTAGATTGTTTACAACTTTCACTGTTAAAAATAATTCTGCAGTAAACCACCTTCTATATAACTACAGGTAAGGTTTCTCCAGGGTGTTTATAAGTACAATTTCTGTGTTGAGGGTATAGATACTAGTTCTTTCCAAACTGCCTTCTACAGTGGTTGAGCCCATTTATATTCCCAGCAGCATTTATGGGAATTTCAATTTCCCTGCAATTTTACCAAAACTTGCTGTCACAATTTTTTACACCAATATTATCTATAAAATGATTTTCATTTTTACTTGCATTTTAATTGCTAATGAAGTTGAATGTCTTCTCAAATATTTATTAGCCATTCAGTTTTCTATTTTTCATTTTTGTGAACTATCTGCTCCTTTAGTCATCTTTTATTGAGACTTTTTTTTTTTTTGGAATTTAGATCTTCTCTCTGCCTTAGTAAAACAATTTAATATATACATTATATGATTATATATATTTAATAATATATGATATATAATATATACACCAAATAATGCATGTGTATACATATATATAAACACAAAAGTATGTATACCCATGTGTATATACATGAGTATATAAACACACAAACTCTTTCAATATGACTCAACTTTTCTCTTGGCTTAACTTAATATACCCATACACTGTTCTCCTTTGTTCTTTTGCCAGGGCTTAGTAAAGATAGTAAAGTTAGTTTTCACATATCATTCACTCTGCATCTCGTGAATTAGTCTGTTGGGGTGAGCTGTCAAATGAATACTTCCCATGGCTGATTTTATATTAGAACAAGTGTCCTGAGCCTTCTTTATGACATGTTCACCTTGAGAGTACATCTCTTTTATGTGAACATTCCCTCAGGCATGACAGATATGCTCCGGAGCTCCCTAAATACATCTTGGTTGAATGTCATATACTTTTGCCCTAAACCTTCTCTGTTCCTATATATATCAGGAGCACACATTGCTAAGTTTCCTTTGATCTAGGCAGAACTTAACCTAAAATTAGGCCTAAATATAAATTTACCATTTGTCATGATACATGAAACTTCATAATGGAGCCTCGTTTACATAGAAGGGTAAATTTTCCCCTCAGTGGTATGTGTTGGCACTTGGAAAATGGACAGACAACAATTAATTCAAATCAGAAAATTTCAAATTCATGTAACTCTTGTGGAAGGGATTCATTCTCCAAAATTAGCTGTATGTATCTTAAAAATCACATTTTACTTTGCAAATTTTGAAAGACAACTCCAATAGCCAAAGTATCATCTTTCAATATAATAAGAACATGCTTGTAGCAAATTGAACTCTAACACAAATAAGGAATCCCAGAAACTAAAATAATTTAAATTTATGGTGGATTGTTAAAAGATTGTTAGGTGCTTAGGAGATATTCTCCCATGAGGTGACCAATGCAGTTGGCATAAATAGAATAAGGTGATCCTATTGAGATTTTAATGAATATGGACTTAAAAATTCAATTCCCACAGGTGTGGATTCTTTTTTCCTAAGTAGCACAGCTGAAATTTTAGATATGGTCTCCAAATAGGAGGCAGTGTCTATTAATTAATTAATTCATCCAGATATTTATCTGTGCATGTCATAGCCAGGCTGAGGTAGGGGTTTAGAAAATTAGCTTACCTTTTAGGGGTAGAGCCAAAAGTTAGGTAGGAATGGCCTGTGGACTTGTGAATTACACTCTTTTTTTCTCTTTTAAAAAGGAATGATTTAGAGACTGACTTGCGTTCTTGGCTTATATTTTGAAAAGGTTGGCATAAAATTTCTTTTGTGACTCCATCCCAAAACATAGGTAGGTGGTTCTCAATGTTTGGTGTATCTGAGAATCATCTTAATTAATGTTTTAAAATGAGGCTCATATTTAAAAAAAAAATTTAATTGTTTTTTCCTTTTAAATAGAATGTATTTTTTAGAGCAGTTTTAGGTTCAAAGCAAAGTTGATCAGAAAGTACAGTGTTCCATATACCCTCTGCCCCCACAAAAACAAAGCACAGCCTCTCTCACTATGAACATCCTGCAAAAGAATTGTAACATTTGTTACTATTGATGGACCTACTATCATCATTAGAGCAGTAATGATACTATATTGATACATCATTATCTCCCCAAATCCATAGTTTACATTAGGGTACATTCGTTGTACATCCTATGGGTTTTTACGAATGTATACTGACATGCATCCTCCATTGTAGTATCACTCAAAATACTTTCACTGCACCCCCATCCCCAATCCTCTGTGCTTCACCTATTCATCCCTTCCTCCCTTGAAACCCCTGGTAACCACTGATCTGTTTACTTTCTCCATTGTTGTGCCTTTTCCCTAATATGTCATATATTTGAAATCATACAGTGTGAAACATTTTCTGACTGGCTTCTTTCACTTAGTAATATACATCTGAGTCATCCATGTCTTTTCATGGCTTAATAACTCATTTCTTTTAGTCCTGAATAATATTCATTGTCTGGATACACTACAGTTTATCCATTCACCTGCTGAAGGACAACTTGCTTGCTTCCAAGTTTTGGCAATTATGAACAAAGCTGCTATAAACATCTGTGTGCAGGTTTTTCTGTAGACACAAGTTTTCAACTCATTTGTATAAATACCAAGGAGTACAATTGCTGGATTGAATAGTAAGAGAACGTTTAGTTTTGTAAGAAATTGCCAAACTGTCTTCCAAGGGGACTGTACCATTTTGCATTTCTACCAACAATTAATGAGAGTTCCTATTGCTCCACATCCTCACCAGCATTTGGTGTTGTCAGTGTTCTGGATTTTTTGCCACTCTAGTGGATGTGTAGTGGTATCTCATTGTTTTAATTTGCGTTTTCCGTATGGCATGCAATGTGAAACATCTTTTCATATGCTTATTTGCTATCTGTATATCTTCTTTGATGAGTTGTCTTTTAAGGTCTTTGGCCCATCTTTAAATCAAGTTGTTTGTTTTCTCATTCTTGAGTTTTAAGAGTTCTTTATCAGATGTATCTCTTAGAAATATTTTCTCCCAGTTTATGGCTTATCTTCTTAATCTCTTGACACTGTCTTTCAAAGAGTAGAAGTTTTCAATTTTAATGAAGTTCAGCTTATCTATTATTTCTTTCATGCATCCCACCTTTGGTGCTGTATCTAAAAAGTCATTGCCATACCCAATATCATCTAGGTTTTCTCCTATGTTATTTTATCTTCTAGGAGTTTTATAGTTTTGTGTTTACATTTAGTTCTGTGTTCTACTTTGAGTTAATTTTTGTAAATTGTGTAAGGTCTGGGTCTAGATTCACATTTTTTGCCTGTGAATTTTCAGTTGTTTCAGTACTATTTGTTAAAAGGGTCCATTGTATTGCCTTTGCTCCTCTGTCAAAGATCAGTTACCCATATTTATGTTGGTCTATTTCTGGGCTCTCTATTCTGTTCCATTGATCTATTTGTCTATTCTTTTGCCAATACCACATTGTCTTGATAACTATAGCTTTATAAATCTTGAAATCATGTAGCATCAGTCTTCCTTTTCCTTTTTAACTTTAATATGACATTGGCTATTCTGGGATTTTTGCCTCTCCATATAAATTATATAAACTTTAGAGTAAGTGTGTTGATATCCACAAAATAACTTGATAAGATTTTGATTGGTATTGTGTTGAATCTGTGGATCAATTTAGGAAGAACTGACATCTTGACTATATTGAATCTTACTATCTGTGAACACAGAGTAGCTCTCAATTTATTTAGGTATTCTTTGATTTCTTTTATCAGAGTTTTGTAGTTTTCTTCATATAAATCTTGAAAATGTTTTGTTAGATTTATACAAAAACATTTCATTCTTTGGGGGTGCTAATGTAAATGGTATCTTGTTTTTCATTTCCAATTCCATATATTCATTGCTGGTATATAGGAAAGTGATCAACTTTTATATGTTAACCTTGTATCCTAAAACCTTGCTATAATCACTTATTAGTTCCAGGAGTTTTTGTGTCTAATCTTTCAAATTTCTACATACATAATCATATCATCTTCAAACAAAGGCAGTTTTATTTCTTCCTTCCCAAGCGCTATACCTTTTATTTCCTTTTCTTGCCTTACTGCATTAGCTAGGAGTTTCAGAAACAATGTTGAAAAGGAGTGGTGAAAGGGGACATTCTTGCTTTATTCCTGATCTTAGCGAGGGAGCTTTGAGTTTCTCACCATTAAGTGTGACATTAGCTGTAGGTTTTTCGTAGATATTCTTTATCCAGTTGAGGAAGTTCCCCTCTATTCCTAGTTTACTGAGAGTTTTTATTATGAGTGAGTGTTGGAATTTGTTAGATGCCTTTTCTACATTTATTGATATGATTATATGATTTTTCTTATTTAGCCTGTTGATGTGATAGGGTAGATTAAATGATTGATTTTTGAATGTTGAACTGCCTTGCATATCTGGGATAAATCCCATTTGTTCATGGTGTATAATTCCTTTTACACATTGTTGGATTCAATTTGCTAATATTCTGTTGAGGATTTTACATCTATATTCATGATAGATACTGGTTTGTAGTTTTTCTTGTAATATCTTTCTCTGGTTTGGGAATTAGGGTAATGCTGGCCTCATAAAATGAGTTAAGAAGTATTCCCTCTGCTTCTATATTCTGAAAAGCATTCTAGAAAATTGATATAATTTCTTCCTTAAATGTTTGATAGAATTCACCAATGAAACCATCTGGGCCTGACAATATTTATTTTAAAAGATTATTAATTTAATTTCTTTAATAGATATATGCCTGTTTAAATCATCTGTTTCTCCTTTTTTTTGACAGATTATCTTTCAAGAAACTGGTCCATTTCATCTGAGTTATCAAATTTGTGGGGATAGATTGGCTTATGGTATTCTTTTATTATCCTTTTAATTTCCAGGGAATCTGTAGTGATGCCCCCTCTTTCATTTCTGATACTCGTAATCTGTGTCCTCTCTTGTTTTTTTCCTTAGCCTGGCTAGAGTCTTACTGATTTTATTCATCTGTCCAAAGAACCAAATTTTGGTTTCATGGATTTTCTGTTTTCAATTTCAATAATTTCTGTTCTCATGTTTATTATTTCTTTTCTTCTGCTTACTTTGGACTTCATTTGCTCTTCTTTTTCTACTTTCCTAAGATTGGAGTTTAGATTATTGATTTTAGATCTTTATTCTTTTCTAATATATGCATACAATTCTATAAATTCCCTTTTAAGCACTGCTGTCACTGCATACCACAAATTTTGGTAAGTTGTATATTCGTTTTCATTTAGTTCAAATATTTTTTCATTCCTCTTAACATTTATTACTTGACCCATGTGTTATTTATAAGTGTGCTCTTTAATCTACAAGTATTTTGGAATTTTTCCAGCTAAATTTCTGTTATTTATTTCTAGAGTAATTCCAATATTGTCTAAAAGCATACATTAGTTTAATTCTTTTGCGGCCTGAAAGCATATATTTTATGGTTTCTGTTCTTTTAAATTTGTTAATGTGTTTTTTGGCCCAGAATGTGGTCTATCTATGTTCAGGATCATATTTTGAAAAGTGCTGCTAGATAGTTTTCTTCATAACAATTTATGTACTGTAATAGCATAACAGCTCTGAAACAACATCTTCATTTCCCAATGAGATAATATTTTTTTCACATTTATTATTTCTCTTTCCACCACTGTGTGATAAAGTATACCTATTGCCGAGATATCCCCCCAAGATACAAATAGATATTTTAATATTAAATTTTCTTTTGTACCTCCACCTGCATTAAATTTCCAACAGAACTATGAATGGAATTGGAAAATCATATATGCACCTGAGGCAAATCTTATGTACTACCCTTTATTAGGGAGTTAATCTCAGATAGCGTGAGTGGGGGGGCGGGTTAAGTAGAATGAGGAAGGGGAGAGGGAAAAGCCAATCTAAGGATACATCATCAAGTTGGTTGCTCCTTTGTTTCAAGTAGGAGAGTTGGTGCAATCAGATTAATCTGGGTAAAATTGGTGGTAGTACAGCTATTTGCCAGAGTGGGGGCTGTGGGAGCTGGATCCCTTGAGCTCAGGGGTTTGGGGGTGCAGTGTGTTACACCAATTGGAAATCCACATCAACTTCAGCATCAGTGTGATAAAGCTCCAGGATCAGAGCATTATCAAGTTGGCATTATCTAGCATGACAGCTGAGTCCTGGATTAGATATTCAACATTTATAGCAAATATTTACTACCTTTTACTCCATTTATTATTTTCCATTTTATATAACCAGGGCACAACTATTATAAATTTTAAATGTTTTTTCTTTACTTATTAAAGGAAAACTTTAAAAATACAAAACATACAACAGAATAATAAGCTCTTATGTAACTATCACCAAGTTTCAACATCGACCAACACATGACCAATATTGTTTACAGAATTATTATATTCTTTTCTTATGTGTAAAGAGTTAGAATTAGAATGTGACCAGAGGCATAATGATCTTGATCAAGTTGGGGTAGGACTGGAGGTCTAGCAAACCCATCAATTTAGGTGAATTCCACGGTTTGGGATATCACCAACATGCTTACTATAATAGCTACCATATACTTGTTGCTTTATTTTGTTTATTTAATCAATCACCACATTCAACGTGAGCAGAAGAATCTGTCTCTAAAAGTTGCCTTTGAAGATATGCCTCAGTTTAACTTTTTAGTATATTCACTGAGTTAAGTATATAAAGGTGACTAGATAGCTTTTGAAAAGGATCCAGTTTATAAATCTAACTTACTTGTGAGTCACAAGTAAATAACACTCAGTGTCTTGATGAATTAGTGTTATGCAACCCTAGCACTATTTTATTGAAGAGAATACAAACCTAATTCTAGATCAGGCAATTTATTGTCCAGGATGCTCTGAATTTAATATCTGTTTTTTAGACCTGACCTGTGCAGGCTAGATGCTGAATAATTAAGAAGAATGATATTCACCAATCCAGACTCCAGGATGACTGCTTTCAGTAACCATCTGCTAATGAAACCCCTGAGAATTCCCACAGAGCTGAGAAAACAAATGTTATACAATTACGCCAGGCATTTCTCACTTCCTTTATAGTAATACACCATCCAATTAACAACCTGGTGGGCCTAGGGGTTCATAAAATTTTGAATAGAACCTTTAGGCTTTCTCAAATCATATGCTGGAATTAAATATAAAAGGAAACAAGATCATTAGATGAAAACCTTATCTATAAATATTTAATTTCTTGTCTTGGAATTGGACACCGAGTTTTAGTTCATGGCACTGGATCACAGAGTCAGGAAGGACCTTGAAAGGTCATCTAGTCCAGACCTCTGCCTCTGAGAAGGACTGTGTCCAGAACATGCTGGCAAATAGCTGGGTCCCATTTCCCTAAAATCAATAAGAAGGGACAGGTGTACCCGTTTTTTGGTCAAAAGACACAGAATATTATAGCATCCAAAAGTCTCACTATTGACAGCAGACTTCAAATCTCAGAGAAAGTCTTTGGTCCTCCCTCTTTCCCACTGGAGGTCTCCAATACTTCTTCCTTAGGGTCTCCTATCATGTGCTTCGGGAAGAAAGAAACTTCAAAATAAAAGTTTAGCCAAAAACAGCACATGCTGTACTCTAGGGCATTGCTAGGTAGTACAACTTGACAGATAACATATTCTTGGCATTTTTTTCTCTTGAGACCCTTTTATATTATATGGCATCTCACCAGAGAGTACAGATAATTAACTATCTACAGCTTTAACAAGGGTCTATTTCCTTGATTAAAACATATTTTGCCTCATAGATAGACTCTCAGAGTACGTAAGGACAGTATTCCCCACCAGGTCACTACCACATTCATTCTCAATTTTGCAATGAAAAGATTGATACAAAAAGAAATGTCCTCTCCTTTTAATATTTCTGAATTTCCTAGGACATGGGCTTGTACACAGTACACTCTCAGCTAATGTTCAGGTGAATAAAGGATGGAGGAAGAAATGAATGTACAAAAGATGAACAAACCAATCTCTAATAACTTGCAAGTTTGAGAACTGAACTGACTGCTTGATAATGCATCTTTTTCCATTTTGTTGCTGCTTTATCCTCCATCTGATTTTTTAATCCTACTATAGGTGATTTGTCATTTTATCTTCTGAATTTTTCTAAAAGTATCTCATATAACTCTTTGCTAATCTTATGTCTGCACAACTGCAAAAATATGAGTCCGGGTGAGTCTCTGTTCTGATCTCCCTGAATGGCAATGCCTTGTTTCCTTACTTTCTGGCCTTGTAATCTGGGAAATATTAACAAGGAGGACATTTCTTTCAGTATCAGTCTCTTCATTGTGAAATTGAAGATGAATTTGGTGAATTGATGGAAAGTGCTTGAAATACTCTCAGAGAAATTTATTTAGAAGTCATTCATCACTTTCCTCATCATTGAAAAGCAATCAGCAAAAATACAAGCCAAGGAATTAATGAGCTAGAAGTGAATATAATCAGTGATCTTATTAAACAATGTGTAGAAGAAAGAAATGCAAAAATCAGCATATAATGCACAAGAATTTTAGGATCTATTATATTCAACACTGGGGAAAGGAGGAAATTTCTAAAGTTATTAGAATTTGAGTATTACAATATTTCAACTCAAAGTACTATATAAGCATGGCAAAAACCAATAAAAGACAGTTTTTAATAAAGTTATATCTTCCTGAACAAACTCAGCATCATTTTGGAATTAAATTCTGTCAGCTCACACAGTATCATGTTATTTTTCAACTTCTACAGAACAATTTCAGAGTTGAGTAAAGGTGTTAATTATCTTTGTTGGAACATCATGTCCTAACTTGTTAATATTCCTAAAAGGCTGTCCCTGAAATAAAAGTATTGGTTCTCTGCAGGAATGCTTCCTGCTAAAGACATGAGTGGCTATAGCAGAAAACCTGTTTAGTACACGTCTTCCTTGTTTTATAAATAGATGTCTTCATAGAACAAAACTATAAATCAAATTTTACAAATCAAGTATGTTTAGGTAATAGAGGAGCTCCACTCTATTTATCTAGATAGATGTCTGTCTGTCTATCAGTTTATCTATCTATCTACCTACCTACTTAGGACTCTTACCATCAATAACTCAAGAAAATATAAGCAATTGCTGTTAAATATATATTTTGAATTTCCTTAAGCAATGAACATCTACGATGTTTCTGCGAGTATTCTGAAAAGAATTATCTATCCCTTCTCTATAACAGCAGAAGGTAGAGGCCTTTGGCAGCAAGTGTCAGCAAGCTGCTGATATAAACTAAGAAAGCCTAACTTACGGATAGATTTCCTCTCCAAAAATTTCTGGAAGGCAACAGAAAAAAATGACAGGTTGCCTGGAGCCATCTTATTGAAGCAGTTACTACAAATCAACTAATTCAACCCCAAAGTGAAAAATAAATGGAATGTGATTGGATTTTGTTATAGCACAAAATCTGTATTTGTTGCTAGAAAATAAGAGTGTGAACGTGTTAATTTCATTTCTTAAAATGAGGGGAAATCAATATAGCATTTAAGAAATACATTCTGGAGGTGGAAATGCATAGAATATGCTTGGCTCACCACTTAATATTATTTTTCCTTAGACAACCATTCTGTTCCTTGTTTATGTCCAATTCACGGCAATCTGTGGAGCTGGGTACCATCCAAAGAAAACTCCTTAGAGGAGAGATCAGGGTCATACTTAGCAGATGGATGCTTTATTTTCCCCTCAGCATTCAGGAATGTAGCTCACATCTGATCATGTGGTGAGGCTGTCATCAAAGGGACCTGAAACTGACCTCTTCTATTTGAAGAGATTGAGGACATGAGAGCAGGGAGCAGATGATTTCCCTTATGCTGTCACCTCTGTGAACTGGTTCCCTAATGATGGGTGTATTTAAAACAATTCTGCAAATGATACCCAAGGGCATGACCTCTGAGCAGATTTAGGAAGCTGCTAGGAGCAGGTGAGTTTTGAGAACGCACAATTTTCTTTTTCACTGGGAAGCCATTTTTCCACTCTGAATGATTTCTTTTCCAACATTCAGATCTTTGCCTCTGTCTCAATAGCATTCTCCTGATATCATAGTGATTTCTCGGGACTTCGCCATACCCATATGTCCAGCTTTTCTTCTTTCAAGTGTGTACTGCCTTTAAAAATTTATCTTGAGAAATTGAAAATACAGAGAACAATGCCAAAAAACAAAACATCTTATATTCTCTTCTATGCTAAATTAGCAACTGTTAACATTTTGTCATATTTGCTCTCAGTCTTTTTTGTTTATTTCTCTAAGAAATACATCAAATAAGAGAATTAATGTGGCAAGATAAAATTTTTGTTTTATTATTTGCCTTTCCTTTGGCACTGTCACAACCATCATAAGCAGATCCTATTAATCTGAATAAATACTTTTGTGTGCACAGAGATTTTCCATTCAAGTTCCCTTTCCAAACATATTTAACAAGAGGAGAAAACATTTCTCCAGCACAGTTCAGCTGACAGTCTTACAATGTGTTCGTAATCTCTGATCCCAGACAGATGCCCTAAAAGTGCATCACTGGAAAATGACACTTCTGTTAACATTTCTTTCTCAGGATTAAAATGGGAAATGACAAACATGCTTGGCCATTTAGCCTAAAACTGAGAAAAATCTTTAAAAAATTATGATCTCATGAAAGAAAAAATCAAAACCAGTCATTTTCTAGATCTTAAAGTACATAAATATTGTGCATTTCTTATATTTTCTTTTGTCACCTAAAACATCCAAAAAGTCATGGCAAGACTTGGGGAATAGAACTTTAACTATTCAGGTCAACTTTATGGCCAGAGACATATTTTGAATGTTTGGTAATGCATAAAACTATGGTTATATGGACCCCAACTCATCCTAATGTCTGACTTTTCCAGACCATTTGGGGTAAGAATTAAATGTCAACGCTTCATAAAGGCCGAATGCAGAGAACATGAAATGTATTTGATTTCCTTCAAGACCATAAGAATAAATACCAAAATCTGTAGCTGAAGACCGCAGTGTATCTCATTTAATGTTATATGGAATTTTATTTCAGCTGAAGAAATAACTTGTACTTTTTTTATTAGAAAAATATTGTGAAAGATTTCAAGTGTTTTAAAATGTTCTTTGGCTACTTTACAAGTTAGGTATGAAAACTTTACTGAGCTCCTCAAAAAAAGTACAGAGATTCGGTGTATGGGGTATAGGAGGAAGATTCTAATGAGGCAGGGTGGAGTGGGTCCCAGGATTAAATTACACATGAATTATATAAAGGACTAGTGTATCGCTGAAGGATGAGAATCTGAATTCTCGCTCATGGAAATCACTGAGTGTTCACCCTCACCTCCTCTGGGTCTTTTCACAAAGCTTACCTTCACAGGGGTCCTGTATGTTAATTCCAATTTAGAATTGTGATTTCTGTCCCTCCCCAGTATGACCTGTTTCCCTTCCTTCTTTGCTTTATAATTATTCATATTATTTATCAGCATCTGCCAGATTATATATTTTACTTATTTGTTTATTTTATGTCCCATCTTACTAGAATATAAGCTCCCTGAAGACAAAGAGTTTTGTCTATTATGCTCACCACTATGTAGCCTGTATCTAGGAAAATACCTGACACATAGTAGGTTCTCAATAAATATTTGTTGAATGAATGTCTGAAAGAGTATATAAAAATGGACACATTCAGCCATTTATTTTATGAAGATATTAATTTTGTTATACATGATTTCTTTTGCTTAAAGACACTAAAATACAACTCATTTTATGAGGCTAGCGCAACCTTGACAATAAACCTGACATGATCAGTATTAAAAAGGAAAATGGAAAAAATATAGGCTACATATTCCATGAAAAGGGTGCAGAATGTCAAATGAAATATTAACGCACCAACCTCAGTAATGAATTTTTTAAAAAAATTTCCGCCATTATCAAGGTGAATTTATCCAAAGAATGCTGGACGCTTAGTAGATGAAGATAGAAAAATCATATGTCCAGCTGGATAGATTCAGAAGTTTGATACAAATCAACACGCATTCATGATTAAAAACACACAGCAGTGTGGGAAGAGAAAGAAATTCTTTTAACCAGATAAAGAGTGTCTACAAAACATACAGCAAACATCATATTTAACAGTGAAATGTGGAAGCATCATATTTGAGATCAGAAACAAGGAAATCTGGTAATATAAATTCCTCCCAGCATTGACTAGGGTTCCTATCAACTACAATAAGAGGGGAAAAGAAAAGAAAATTTAAAAACCAAGATTAAAAATAAATTACTATTCATAGATTTTGTTCATAGAAAATGCCAAAGGGAATCTACAGGAATGTTAGAATTAATAAGAGAGTTCAGCAGGGCAACTGGATAAAAGATACCAAATATATTGTATTCTCTATAACAACAGTAGAAAGTTAGAAAATGAAATCTTAAAATATACCAACTATAGTATTATAAAAATATGAAGTATCTTGGAAAAATCATGTTCACGGTTTCAGACACTCAACATGAAGTTAATTTTTCACAAATTCATCTGTAGATTCAATGCAATTCCAAACATGTCCCTATATTTCTTTCACTATTTATTTATTTGAAGTATCGTTTACTTGCAATAATATGTTAGTTTCAGGTTTCTGCATAGTGTTCAATATTTTTATACATTATGAAACGATCACCACAAGTCTAGTCACCATCCGTCACCTACAAAGTTTTTACAATATTATTGACTATATTCCCTATGATACATGTTATCTCCCTGTGACTTATTTTTTTTTGAGCAGATAAAAAATTATTTTGAAATTGACATCTAGGAAAATTTATTCATTTTTGTGTACAGTTACATGAGTTTTGGCAAATGCCTAGAGTCAAGTGACGACCATCATAATCAAGATTCAGAACAGTTCTTATTTATTTTATAACTGGAAATTCCTACCTCTTAATCCTCTTCACCTATCTCACCCATCCCCTCACTCTCCTCCAGTGAACCACCAGTTTGTTCTCTATCCATGTCTGCTTCTGTTTTATTGTGTTTGTTCATTTGTTTTGTATTTTAGATTCCACATATAAGTGAAATTGTATGGTATTTGTCTTTCTCTGTCTGACTTATTTCACTTAGCCTAATACCCTCTAGGTCCATCCATGTTGTCTCAAATGGTACGATTTTATTCTCTTTTATGACTAATATTCCATTGTGTGTGTGTATATATATATATATTTATTTATATATATATCACATTTATACGGATTCATCTATCGATGGATACTTAGGCTACTTCAATATCCTGGCTATTGTAGACAATGCTACAATGAACATTGGGGTACATACATATTTTTGAATTAGTGTTTTTGTTTTCTTCTAATAAATACACAGAAGTGGAATTATTGAATCATAAGGTAGTTCTATTTTTATTTTTTTTAAGAAACTTCCATGCTATTTTCCACAGTGGCTTTATCAACTTATATTCCCACCAGTAGTGCATCAGGGTTCCCATTTCTCCACATCCTTGCCAACACTTGTTATTTCTTGTCTTTTTCATATTGCCAGGTGTGAGGTGGCATCTTACTGTGGTTTTGATTTGTATTTCCCTGATGATTAGTGATTTTGGGCATCTTTTCATGTGCCCGTAGGCCATCCGTATGACTTCTTTTGAAAAGTGTTTATTCAGGTTTTCTGCCCATTCTTTAATCAGATTGTTTTTTGATATTGAGTTGTAGGAGTTCCTTGTATATTTTGGTTATTAACCCCTTCTCAGTCATATAATTTGCAAATATCTTCTCCCATTCAGCAGATGGCCTTTTTGGTTTGTTGATGGTTTCCTTTGCTGTGCAGAAGTGTTTTAGTTTGATGTAGTCCCATTTGTTTATTTTTGCTTTTGTTTCCCTTGCCTAAGGTAATAGGTCCAAAAAGAAAATATTGCTAAGACCAATGTCCAAGAATGTACTGCCTATGTTTTTTTCTAGGAGTTTTGTGGTTTCAGGTCTTACATTAAAGTCTTTAATCCATTTTGAGTTTATTTTTGTATATGGTGTAAGAAAGTGGTCTAGTTTCATTCTTTTCCATGTAGCTGTCTACCTTTTCCAACACCATTTATTGAAGAGACTGTCTTTTCACCATTGTTTATTCTTGCCTCCTTTGTCAGAGATTAATTGAACATACAAGCATGGGTTTATTATTCCTACGTTTTTTGTTGGACTGACAAAGGACTATTATTTAGAATGTGTATATATGCATATGTTTATTTAGTTTATATTTATATCTATGTTTGTGTTTGCTGTTACTGAATATTTGTGTCTCTCCCAAATTCGTGTATTGAATCCTAATCCACAATGAGATGGGATTTGGAGGTGAGGTCTTTAGAAGGTGATTAGGTCCTGAGGGTGGAGCCCTCATGAATGAGATTAGTACCCTTATAAAAGAGTCTCCAGCCATTTCCTTGCACCTTCCACCATATGAAGACACAGGGAGAAGATGGTTTATGAACCAGGAAGCAAGTGTTCAACAGACACCAGTACTGCCAGCACCTTGATCTTGGACTTTTTTAGTCTCTAGAATTTTGAGAAATAAATTTCTTTATGGTCCAAATGGGCTAAGCCAATGTTTAAATCTAGTTTTATATTTATATTTATTTTCAAAAAATAATAAGATCAAGTTAAGCAACCTAAGAGGAAAAAGGCAGAAGATAGAATAGAACCTTATAAAAGAGAATATACAATTGGCCGATACATATATTAAAAAATTTATTTAACAGCAATTACAGAAATAAAAATTAAAACACAATGAAAAATAAAAATACAAAGTTCATATTGGCAAAAAATAAAATTTCTGACAATACTGAGTGTTGGTGTGCATGCTGAATGAAGGAAACTCTTACACTCTGCATTGGGAGAGTAAATTAGTACAAACACTTTTAAAATCAATTTGACATTGTCTAGCAATATTGATCCAGAAATTCAATTCCATGATGTTTTCTGTAGGATGTATGTTGCAAAAATGGTCACAGGAAAAAATTCTGAAAACAACCCAAATGTTCACCAAATATGTATTTTACAGATATAATATATTCCTACCATGTAATATTATACACTAGTGAAAATAAAAAGCTACAGTTACTCACATTAACATACATGAATTTCACAAACATGATATGAAGTAAAAACAGTAAATCACAGAAGAATGTGTATTATATTAATGAATATTTATTGAACAAATGGGTAGAGAAAGAGGAAACATTTACTGTTTAGGGATTTATACATAGATGGTAAAATTAAAGTATAATGAAAACAAAGGTATGATTGTCACAAAATTCAGAATAGAGGTCTTTCTGAGTGAGTGAGATTAAAAGCTAGGTATAGGGAGGTGATTAGGTTAGGTGACTGAGGAGGGATCAAGAACAGGGCTTTCAAGGTACTACTGCATCTTAATATTGGAATGTTTAAATGAATGTTCCTTTGTGTTTCATACAGTCCTCTGTATAGATGACACATACAGTCAAAAGTTATAGAAGGAAAACAATGTCAGATCTAAATTCAGAGATTTGTCTAAGGTCTTAAGGACAGAAAGTGCTAGAACCTTGATTGGACCACTTCTGTCTGAATCTATAGCAAGGCCTCAGCTGCTAAACCTCCACCTTAGCCTCGGAAAATAGTGAAGTGCTTTACATCTTGCCTACCCCGTCTCAGCTCCTCAGCTGGCACCCTTGGCTGTTCCTGCGTGCGTCTAAGAATGACATTAGACTTCATGTTAAAATGGGAATAAGGAGGACAACTTGAGCTTCTTATGCTCCCTTTCTTATTTCTTCAAATCTATTAAACATACTTACTTGAATATCTGTATTTCTGATAATTCTAACATCTGCAGAATTTGAGATCTGATCTTGTGATTTCTGTTTGTGATTATTCTTATTCATCGTTTCCTCATGAATTATCTTTTGGAAGGGAGGTGACATTTTGCTCTTTGGTACTAACATTTTTGGCAATAACACATTTTTGTGGCCTGAATTGAAAGCCCATTTTTCTGAAAAGATTTCTGATTTCTTCTTTCAGATTCCTAAAAATATGCTTAAGTGTAAAGAAACAATGATCTTTCCCTATGACACCAAGTTTAATAATAAATAACTATCTCAATGCTACTTAGTAAATATTACGTTTAAATATATATTGATTTAACAAATAGAAAATGGCTTGTTATACACCAGTAAATAAATAAATGTAACTGAAAGCTTTAGCTCACTTTTATTTTTTTTGAATTTTATTTTATTATTTTTTTAATACAGCAGGTTATTAGTTATCTATTTTATACATATTAGTGTATATATGTCAATCCCAATCTCCCAGTTCATCCCACCCCCCCCCCCCCACACTTTCCCTCCTTACGTGTCTATACGTTTGTTCTCTACATCTGTGTCTCTATTTCTGCCTTGCAAACCAGTTCATCTGTACCATTTTTCTAGATTCCACATATATGCGTTAACGTGTTCTGGCTCACTTCACTCTGTATGACAGTCTCTACAAATGACCCAATTTTGTTCCTTTTTATGGCTGAGTAATATTCCATTGTATATATGTACCACATCTTCTTTATCCATTCATCTGTCAATGGGCATTTGTTGCTTCCATGACGTGGCTATTGTAAATAGTGCTGCAATGAACATTGGGGTGCATGTGTCTTTTTGAATTATGGTTTTCTCTGGGTATATGCCGAGTAGTGCGATTGCTGGGTCGTATGGTAGTTCTATTTTTAGTTTTTTTAAGGAACCTCCATACTGTTCTCCATAGTGGCTGTATCAGTTTAGCTCACTTTTAAAAAGCCCATTCACTAAAAAAATGTTTAGAGCATTCTGTATAAATGGTGTTAATAAAATATGTGCAGGCTTATTCTACTCTCATTCCCTGAGAAGCCATTATTCAATTTTATTGCAATATGTCATAACAAAATCAGAAACTGAAATTTAAGCATTTCTATGCATTTGTGAAATATTCTGATGTTACCTAACATTTTTTACAGTCTTGTAAATATTACTCTTTGAAAGATTTGTGATAAGACTGCTTTAATTAAAGACTGCCCTAACATTTCATTTAGAAATCTTTTGTATGTGATATATATATATATATATATATATATATATATATATATATATATGTTTGTGTATATATTCCAAAAGATGTATAGGTAGATTTTATTTATTGTGAAAACCATAATTCTGAACTTAACTCAATTACATGTACATATTTCAGAGAATATAAGGCCTTTAAAAGCATAGAGCAGTATTACTGCAACAGAACCTATGTTTAAAACCACCTGGCCTAGAACATGAACCCTGTATTATTATCTTAGGTCTGATTTTTTTTTCATTTTTCTGGGTTAAAAAACTATGGCAGAGGAGAATTATAAAATCAGAGAATGTTAAACTTAGATGGAACCTCAAAATAATCTAATTCAGCTCCTTAGCTTTAAAATTAAAAAAAACAGATGAAGCAAAATTATCTTTCTTAGGCCACTAAGTAGCTAGTGACAGAGCATGATAAAGCCTGGGTCTTTCTAATTAGTCACCAAAGCTTTTTCCATTACAAGATTCAGATTTGGCATTTATTGAATAAATACCTTCTACTCTCAAAGCACTGTGCTTTGAAATATAATCCCCATTTGTCTTCTTTTGCCTTAAGAGAATGCTGTGACTAGTTATCTAATGTATTATTGCAGTGTATGTGTATGTGTATGCACTTGAGGTAGAAAAGAGGCACTGAGTGGAAGAACCAAATAGCCTTGCATTTCTTAACCTCAGTAGTATTCAATAGCGTTAGCCAATTAGTCCTTCTTACATACTTTCTTCTCATTTTCATGAGATGGCATTCTCCTGGTTTTCTTCCCATCTCCTTGGTCACTCCATCTCAAGTTCATTTTGTTGAGTCCCTTCCTTTGTTTGATCTCTAAATGTTGGTGTGATCTAGGGCTGAATAATAGGTTTTCTCTTGGTTGTTCTCTATCCAATCTTCTTAGACAGTTCTATCCAGTTCCATGACTTCAAATACAATCTAATACTAAGAATGCTCAAGTTAATTTCTCCAGCCTTGACCTTCTCCCTAAATTTATGACTATAAGGTACAATCACATACTAGATATGTCTGTTTGGATGTAACAAGCATTCAGAAATAATGCATCTAAGTTATAATTATTGATTTTCTCTACAAATCTTTTCTCTGAGATTTCCCCATCTTATAAATGATCAGGAGCATTCACCTACCTATTCAAGCAAAGTTTAGGAGACAGCCTTGATGTCTGTTTCCTTCTTCTACCGCATTTAATCCAACAGAAACTCCTGTAGATCCTCTGTCCAAAACTTACTGAAGTAGCTCCAAAGCCTGGAAGAGTACCTAGCGCATAGTAGGTGCTTGACAAATATTTGTTAAATTTGTTTAACTTGAATATTTTCTGGTTTTACATTTATATTATGAAATTTAAAAACTTAATTTTATGAAAGCCAACTCTTTCCCTGGGAAACAATATCCAAATTACAGAATTTTATTCCTTTAAAATTTATGCAAGAGGAAATAAAGAAATAAATTGATGTCTTTTTAAACTAAAGATATTTTTTAAACTAAGGAAAAGGTCAATTTAGAGTGTAATTATAGCGGAAGACTAACATTTTGACAGCATTGTAAGAGGTCAGGCAAATTTGTGTCATTGTTTATAATGAAATATATGACAAAACTGTTATGTCAAATTTTCATTTGAAGTATTCTGGACAGATACAACCACTATATTCTACAGAGTAACAGAAATGTTCCCTAGATTGGAAGTGAATAAAATTTAAGGTACATTTTAATTTAACTTTTATATAGATAATAAATAACAAGAGCTAAAACATTATCCAAGATAATTGATAACTTGTTTTAAAAAGACAGACAAAAATAAATGTAGAGGTGAATACCATTACTGCCTCATATTGCTTTCATTTTTATGCCTTTTTTATAAAATAATTTTTACTATAGACTTTATATCATATATGTCTTACAAACAGTTTTCTGTTCCTACTCTCTTTTATAAGACAACTGTATTCTAGTTATTGGAAGATGCCCCTCTAGGACTTAATATGTCTCACGATTTTTCTCCTTTGCCATTTATATTTTCAGAAAGTTAAAGAATAAGCTTCCTACTTTATATCTAGTTATTTTCTTAGTTTTCATGCATCTTATCTTTAATGGTAAAATTATTGTTTGCATTAAATAGTCTGTTAAATATGTAAAACTTCAAAATTTGGAGGGAGTTTTCATTCCTAAAAATGAAAAAAGAAGTTACTTTAAGGATGAAAACTTAGAGTACAATAAAATGTATACTGTTTTTTTGATCAAATTCCTCTTTGTACTAAATTAGTTAATCTCTCTGCTCTCCTCTTTTACTCCCTATCTTTTTTTCTTATTTTCTCTCTCTCTCTCTCTATCATCATGTGGTGTACATACACATCTAAGCTTGAAAATTATTTGGCCTCTAAAAGTCTGTTTTCTCA
This sequence comes from Balaenoptera ricei, assembly GCF_028023285.1. Lineage (NCBI taxonomy): Eukaryota > Metazoa > Chordata > Mammalia > Artiodactyla > Balaenopteridae > Balaenoptera > Balaenoptera ricei. Next base: position 80,703,925 of record NC_082643.1, read on the forward strand.
CCTATAAAATGGATGACATGTAATGTACATAGTATAGTGTCATTTAGACGATTAAATGAGATCATCTGTAGAAGGTACTTAAAAATTTTGCTCTGCCCACCATAGGTACATAATATAATTGGATTTGTTGCCAACCTCTGCTATTATTACTACTATTGTTCCTTTTACTACAGCAACTGCCACTTATAACACATTATTATTATGATTATATTTATTATATATTTATTATTATATTTATTGTATATTTATTATTATTGTTATTATTTTGTAAACTAGTATATGCAGGCATTATATTAAATTCATGCTTTAGCGAAAGACTAGATGGCTAATAAATGTTCATAATATATTTAGTGAAAAAGTATTTGCAGTGTTCTGTAATTCCCCAAGCTGTAAAAAAAAATGTCAAATTATACAAGTGCATAGAAAAAGACTAAGAATTGCACTGAAAATTTAGCTAAGATTACCTCTACATGGAAAGATAAGTGTTAGTTTCTTTTTCTTCTTTGGATATTTCTGTATTTCCAAAATTTTCTATCCTTACCAAACTAGATTTAATATTCAATCTCACACAACTAATATAATGCTATAGATCACCTATACTTCAATAAAAAAGATTCAGTCCCACACATATCTGATACTCATTTTATGTGAAACACTTTGTGTCTTGCAGTGATGAAGACCCAGTCCCTGACTTCAAAAAGGCCTCTGTGAGCAGGAGAAGGTCTAGTTGATACAAGGTGGCTTTAATAGTGACCTTCCTGGAATTCCCTCATCCTCATATAGAGAAAATTGTACATTCACATTTCAGGTCTGTGTCTCCTTCTTTTAGAAAATAGTCTGCCCTGGGTTTGGAGCCATGCTTACTTTCCTTGTGGTTCCATCACAAGCTCCGCTTAGTCGAGCCTCTTCATGAGACTCTTTCTCCCCGGCTCCCCCATAACATCATCAGTGGACTTTTCCTCCCTTGTCTGGCAGTACTTCCTAGTAGCAAGCTGCTGCCTTTCCCTTGTTCAGTAGCTGACTCTCTGCAAATATTCCTCAGTTGTCTCAGGACCCTGATTATAGTCTCTCCTTATTCTCCATTTCAGGCTATACACCTTTCCTACCCAGCCTGTCAGCACTGTGGATAATCAACCATCCTCTGTTGCGTGCATCCGTAAAATCATTTCTTTACTCTCTTCCTTACTAATCAAGACAGTTTCAAAGAAGAAGCTGTGGTGGGGCCTTGGGATCACCGTTTATCTCTGTTGCATGGAATGGAGTGGATGAAACATATTTTGATGCATAATATCCCAATTTCAGTTTATACACGGGAACCAAAGCTGTAACAAACATAAATTTGATTCAGTCTACTGAAGGATTCTTTTATATTAAAACCCAAATGTGATGTTTCACTTCTGCAGTATTTATTTAAGAGAAGGTGTATGTGGATTATACTGGCTCATAAAACTAATCTATATGAAGCCTAAAGTGGATTGACTAGGTAATTACCATTTACAATAAAAGATGGAATAGCAAATGCTATCTCGGAAACACACACAAAAAACCCCCACTAATGTCATAAGTCAAGCAATATCCTTAAATTGATAAATTACCTACTCACAAGTAGAAACAAAAATATGTGCAGCTAAGCACTGAAATGTAGCTATAAAACATAGAGAGTTTTGCTTTGGATAATAAGACAACCAGCATTAAATTATTAAGAGAAATATTTTAAATATGAGTTACCACATGAAGTGATCAAATACATTTCCGAAGACTTTTTAGAATTTATCACCAGCTTTAGGAATACTAGGAGGTCCTGCTACCAACTACTTATTTTCAGAAACTGTTCTCTTATTCCAAAGTTCATTCTAAACTTTTTGGTCTGAAAATCACCTATGTAAGTACAAATAGAGAAGATGATAAAAACAAAATTTGAGAAGCTTCGCATTTTGTCATCCATCGTGTTATATCATCTGTGCTAAGCAATGGCTATATCCCTTCTTTTTTTATTTCTCCATACATAAGGAAAAAAATACAATTCTTTTGCCTTTACCTTTTTTCACAAGCCTCGGGTTATTCTAGGATTTCTATTTCTAGAAACTATTCTGAGACATCTGTGCCTCTCCTATATTCATCCTACATCATGTGCCTTTTTCTCCATCTACTTTTTCTGCTTACTCCTATTAAATGTGGGCCTGCTAGAGCTGTCTTATTGATGATTTTTAAGATGTCACATCCACCCTTTTCCCTTCATTGGCATTATTTGCTAACATCTAATTATGTTTTAGAAATCTTTTGATCTTCCCTTTTCAAATTCTAGGCTGTGGATACATGCTTACTTTTGATTGGAACATTTTGGAAAGCATTCTGCTTAAAGTTTAGTGGATACATTTAATTTGCCTTTTCCTCTACCAGCTACCATGTGCCCTGGAATAATATGGCCAACATTTTTTATCACTCTTTTTGGTTAATGTTTTTCATGGTGCTTTAATCTTCTACTAATATGGTCTAAGGAAGATAAGGTCATGTCTGGGTTTTAAAAAGCAAAAATAGAGAACAAAACAAAAAGCAAGTAAGCAACTCCCACTCCCCCACCCCACCAAAAAAATTACATTTCTTTATAGAACATTGCTGTTGTCTCTCTACAGAAGTGTTGTTGTATACTGAGCATATGAAAGAAAAAGTTTCTTTTTCTTCCTTTCTACAGGTTTTTTTGTCTATTAAATTTCTTAACCATCTAGTTCTTTTTCAAATAAGAAAGAAAAGTAAAAGGAGGTATTTATCAGATGTAAGCTTGTTCCCATTACAGTTTAAGAAATTTAACATTTAAAAGAGTAGACAAGTTTAATAAAAAATATTTATAATGGCTAATGAGCTTAGAATGATTGAGTTATAGATTCAATTCCCCTCTGTTACAAAGACAAATGGCAAGAATCACCTATTTACATTCTGATTGATCAACAATATATTTTCTTAAAAAGTCTAATACAATTTAATGGAATTGAAAATGACTAAATAAGAGGTGTCATTAAACAATGGCATTGTTATGCTTTCCTTTAATTATCTATATACCTAACTATAGTGAAGTCAATTTATATTCAATCCAACATTAATAAAAACAGGCTGCCTAACACCAACATAAGTATTCAATATTTTTTACTCCAACTTTTATTCCTTTACATATGACTGACCTAAAGCTCAGCGACATCTAATTATAGATATGACATTTAGTTGAATAGCACTTAGTTTTTTATGAAAGTTTTATATCCAACAATATCTTAGAAATACAAAGGAGGTAACATACCTCTGCTAGTGCTAAATTTTCTATCAGGGATGGGCTTAAAGCCTGGGAAATTAAGCTCCAAAGTAACTATTAACTGCACAGTCAGAGGCTGTCACATAGGCAGGGTGCTTTTGGAGAAAATAGGCCAAACTTTGAGTGGCAGAACAACATTGTGTTGACTTCCTAAGGAAGTAAATTTCAGTTCTTGCCAATCAGCCCTATGCTCAGTATTATGTATGTATGTTTGCGTGAAGGGGGGGTTGAAGGGGTAAGATCCCAAAAAGGAATGAGGCTAATCCCTTCCCTTTGGATCTAGTATTGGCTTAATGGCTGTTCAGGACCATATGACCCATAATCAAAGATTTCACTATGCAATTTAAAGCAAATAAAATAGAACTGCCATCTTTATTTTGCTTTCATAAATCAAGTTTTGAAAAAAGTAATGAAACAAAGACTATTATATAATAGCAAACAAATCCTTCCCAAATGGTACATAATGATTAATTTATGTCATTTTTAAGATGAATAATAGAACAACCGATGCCCTATAGCCAGAGGCCACCAGGATCACCTATAGTCAAATAAAGTTAATTTATTGATTTGCTGACATGAGAGTGAAAGCACACCATGGAAAACTATGGAGTGTCTTAATAAGAATATATTAGAAAGGACTTATAAGACTTGGGCTTGGGTTAGGTGATTTTGAGGTGGATTTAAGGAAGGGAGGATTTGCACTGCGTTGGATGCTGTCAGGAAATTGAGGTAATTCTATGGTTGGCTATCATAATAATTCTTATTTAGAAAGTGAGAAGTTGAAGCAAGGGTAAAGCTGTAATTAGTAAAAGAGCAGCAGTTACTCATAATCAACCAGCATAGGGGGATAGTTGGTCATTTTTGTAGTTTGGACAATGGTCTTTTTAGTCTTGTTCTATTGGAGTCATTGGATGGCCTCGTCTGATGATGTCCTGTGAAATTTTTATGTTCACTAGAAGAATATTGTGCTAGTTCTGAGCCCTGGGTCATCTCCTAGCAATACCAAGGACTATCTGGTAATGCCAGGCCAGCTCCCAGATGACAGGGGCTGCTTTCCCCTTCCTTTGAACGTATTAGAGGACTTAAACAACTTTCAAATAAATAATAAAATAATGAAACTACAATCTGTTTACCAATAAGCATGGCGTTCCCATTTTGCAAAGCATGGTGATGTATGTTGGATCAGAAGAAGAAGGAAAAGGAGGAAGAGGAGGAGGAGGAGGAGGAAGAAGAGGGGTGGGAGGCGACGGAGGAGGAGGATGGGAAGTACAAGAAAAAGGACAAGAATGGCGTTCTAAGGAGCATAAGAGAGAGTTGGTAAGGAGACTTCTGAGATGACCCCAGTGATCCCTGATATTCACATTTTTTGCAGTCCCTTCCTTTTGTGGGTACTGGACCTCCTGCCTTGCTTCTAATAGTTAAAACATAACAAGAGTGATATGATGTCACTGTCAATATTAGGCTATTTAAGGCTGTGATTTCTGTCTTGTTTGCTCTTTCTCTCTCCGTCTGTCTCTCTCTCTGGTTCTACTTGTTTGCTTGCTCTGATGAAGCAAGCTACCATTTGTAAGCTTCTATATGGAGAGTACCATATGGCAAGCAACTGAGGGAAGCCTCCTGCTAACAGCAAGGAACTGAAGCTCTCAGTTCATCACCCCATGAGGAACTGAATGAACAACCACATGAGTGAGCCTGGGAGCCCATGTCTCCTAGTCAAGCTGTAAGATAATTACAGCTCCTGGCTGACACCTTGATTCCAACCTGATATAGGTCCTTAAGATGTAGGAGCCAGCTAAGCTGCACCTGGGTTCCTGATCCACAGAAACTGTGCAATAAGAAATGTTGGTTATTTTAAACCATTAAGATTTGGGGTAATTTGTGACACAGCAACAGATAACTAATGCAGGACATCAGGGTGGGATAAGGGGGAGATGAGTGAGGAATCTAAAACACAGATTTTAAGGAGGCACTTGATCTCCAGGCTGTGCAAATTCCTCACTCATCCTGGTCCAACCCTGTAGGAGATACAACATTTAAAAATGAGGCATGAAAGTGAGACTGAAGGAAAAAGGACAGGAACTTTGACTATGAATCTGTTAAACCACTAGATATTATATCTATTTTGTGATAGTTCAATTCCACTGATATTCAATGCCAAAATTACAATAAGTACTCTAGGAACTCAGCTAAGAGTGATAACTAGTCAGATAAAACAGGAAATATGAGATTTTGCACAACACTATACACACCTATTTTTAGGGAAATTTAGAAAAATCATGTTCTTAGTTATGGTAGGGGGCAGAAGGCAGAAGAAAGAGAACTCTATTGCTTAAATGTTATGAAATATTTGCTATAGGAGAGTTTCTTGGTAATATCTTATATATACTAATTTTATGAACTAATCTCCCTAAACACCCCAGCAGGAAGTAGACAGAGAAAGGATAAAAGCGCCAACATAAAATATAAATGCACTCTAAGGCACAGCAGGAACAACGTGAATGAATGAGTCATTTAAGCAGAACCTGTGTGTGCCAAAAGCCAAGTTGTGGAAGCAACAGTTTTTAAGGACTTCAAGATAAAATTAAATTATGTTGAAATGTCAGATCAGGAAATAATGGTGAGGTAAAAGAAAAGTGAAAAGATTAAAATATTTTATGATATTTTAATGGAAGTTAATTTGATTTTAAGGACTTTAAAACACAAAACCTAATTATGGTTTTTGTAGTATATTGATAAAATATATGCTGGTATTGAGCAGGCTTAATAGCTCATTATCAGAATACAAATCACAGGCATTTCAAGAAACCTTAGGCCAGCTCTTCTTCAGTCTCAGTGTGCATCTGAATCACTTGGAGATCTTATTAAAAAGTAGGTGCTGATTTAGTAGGTCTGGGGCAGGTCTGTGACTCTGCATTTCAACAATCTCCCAGAAAATATCTTTCTAACAGGCTGCCAGGGTACCACTTTTTAAGATGAGTTACAAGGTCTTAAACCTTGAATTTTAAGGTCCTAGAACAATGGTCTTTGGAGTGTGGTCCCTGGACAAGCAGTATGAACATCACCTGGGAAATTATTAAGAATGCAGTTTCTTGAGCCCCACTCCAGATTATGGAATCAGAAACTCAAGATGGTGCCCAGAAATTTCCTATCTATCAAAGCTTCCAGGTGAATCTGAGACATGGGAAAATTTTGAGTACCACTGTCTTAGAATACAGTGTTTCTGAACCAAGGGTACAAATCAGAAACTCCTGTGGAATTTCTTTATTTCCAAAGAGAATGTACTTGCCCAGTCCCCAGTTCTGGAGGGTCTGATTAAGTTGGTTAGAGAGGGAACCTAGAAAAAAAATTTTTTTAAATGCTCCTTGGTTGGGTGGGGGTAATAATGAAAAAAATGAGGAGCATTGTATTAGAGCAATTGCCGAGAAGTTCAATGATTTATCCAAAGTTTGAGAACCAGGTATAAAAGACTACCCCAATTTTCATACAAGTTCTTTTCCTGGCACTTCAAGATGATATCAGGAGGACTTAAAATAATCCAAGCTGGTCTTCTTCTCATGGAATGGATGTGATCCTAGAGTGCTGTTGTCCTTTCCTCTTGGGATAAAGAAACAGTCACACATTCTGAATTGCTGCCTGGGACACAGCCTGCTCGGAGGCCTGCATTAGTCACTTAATTACATTCTCTTTCAGGAGTTTCACATTGCTACTACAGCATAGAACACAAAGAACTGCTTGAAGCAGAGCTATGATAGCCACCCAGGGAAAGCTTTGAAAGCACAGTGAATATAATAAATATATACTAAGTCCACAGTGCATACTTTTTAAAATGCTGTTTCCTTACTTTTTAAAAGGGGTTTAAAAAATAGGTTATTTTTAGAATTGGTGGTTTATTTCCTTCTAATTTCTGTTTTACAACTTTTCCAGTTTAAAACATATTTTGTTCAGCCTACATCAGAGCCTACAGATTTTTATTACTATATAATAAAGATTTGTACGTAAAACAAAATCCTTTTAGACAGTTCTTATTGTTAGAAGAGAAAGCATATTGACAAATGTTTATCCTTGCACATATCTTATACATATGTTCTTAGAGAATTCACATATCAAAAGTATTTAATAGTACCCAGCACTCTTCTGGAATCCAATTCCAATGAGTGTCTCTGTGCTCTTTAGGGAGATGTTAAGTGGATTTTAGGGGACGGCCAAGTCCCTTAGATTCGTGTACGGTGGTTCTGAATTTGAGTGCTGCTGCTCTGCTAACTGGCTTTAGAAATAGGTGGAGGTATTTTGGATTTTACACTGAGGAGTGGCATTTAGTGGATGGGGGCAGGGGCGCTAACTGTGCTGCAGTGAGAGGGAGGGTGTGGCAAATCTGACTCAAAATGGCACTCCTTTGACAAACACTTAAGGAAGGAAGCATGGGTTCTATCTTGCAATCTCAGGGAGTGGGGTGGAGAGAAAGTGCACTCTGGGCATATGGACCTCGTTGTGAAGTGCCAGGGGTCGTTCTCTCCAGGGAAGAGCAGCAGATGGAGACAGCTAAGAGCACGCCAGGCCCAGGCTTTGAAAATACTCTTTGAAAGGTCTGTTTGTTAAAAAATACACTCCTTTTAGAATGCTCAGCAGGAAAGAGCAACATGTACTCTTGAAATGATGTTGAAAAGCATTTCTAACTGGAGACAGAGGACAGAAGCCTGATGTTAAGCAAAGAAGCAAGGGACAGGAAAGCGTTCACCGAAACGAAGCGAAACCCTGACACAGGCAGTTCAGTGACATGATCTGTGGTCAGGGGATACGGAGAAGAAAGATAGCTGCAATAAATGTAGTATGCTATGCTTCCCTCGGGGGTAAATTTCATGCTTTCTAGAAAAATAGTTCCCAATCAGAGGTAAGCATGATAACTACACTGGGTAGCTTTTTCCAAATTAAACGTAACTTTGTCCCAACCCCAGATTTATATACAGGAGTCCCAGGTATTGAGCCTACACATGTGTGTTGTGTGTCTTGTTCTTTCATAAAAGTTTCTCAATAAATCTGAAAACCATCCTTGGCTAAAAAGCACCATCCTAGAGGAATTGATGAACAGCATATCTTTTTTTTTTTTTCACTTAGAACTCTTAACATGAGAAGCATGTAAACAAATTTTTAAGTGAACAATATGGTATTTTAAACTATAGGCACAGTGTTGTACAGCAGATCTCCAGAAGTTATTCAGGCCTGCACAAAATATTAGTTTTTCTGCTCAGATTGTGATGCTATAGGGTGGTGAATTCCTAACCATACTTCTCAGAAAGAGCCTGGAATACAGCTGTGCTGTCACATGGGGGGAGTGTTCAATAAAAATTTTGAATGAAATAATAAATGAATATAATCTTTCTGCTGTTTTGTTCATTGAGGAGCAAGAAAAAAAAGGCTTTTCCCCTGCAACTTTATGAAAGGTTTCTGGGAGTCCAGGAAAAAAATCTTTACTGTTACATGATTCAACAGAGAAACTTGGCCCTTAAATTCCTAACTAGAGGAAGTTCTGAGAGGGAGAGAAATAAAAAGAGAATTGCCACAGAAGGAGAATTTGATAAATCCTAAGCAGCAACAACAACAAAATAAGTCTAAGTATTTTTTCCCTTCATTCATACATGCCCAGTTTAAGGAGAATTGTGAGGTATTATTTATGAGTTAAGCAGACTCTCAGCCTTGGTCTTTAAAATGAAACGTCAAATGTTTACAGCATCTTTTTGGTTCCACAAACAAATGTGCTCAGTGCTCAGTGACACATGTCAGAGCATCTATCCCATCTAACTGGTACTTCACATATTTTTAAATTTGTGAAGCTGTGCTTATTTTTTAGTGTGATATTAAAAATATTCATTTGAAATGAGTCGGGGACCCTAGAGAGGTTAATTACATAATAATTACCTTGTCATGTGCCTCCTTCTTTCCAGGGTAGACTATTTCCACTTCTAAATGAAATTTGCAAATTACTAAACATTTGAAAGACGTAGTACCTGAAATAATTTACATCTGCTTTGAATGACTACAGCATAGATTTTATATTCAACAAATGGAGCCTTGAAGTCTCTGATATACAGCCCTAAATGTTCACTTATTATATTTCTCTCCACACACATATTTCTAGTTAGTATTTATAATATTTGGTCATAATAATTTTACATCTGAAGAATAGGTTTGATACGTAAAAAATATACATGCACTATTTTAGGCCTAGAGAGTTTGCATGATAGATAAAGAGAAAGAGAGAGAAGAGAGAGAGATTCATACATAGATTCATAGATACATAGATTCACGGGTAGATGAATGGATTGGTGGACAAATAGACAGGAAAGTTACTGAATCACCTCTGTATGGGACGTACAATACTAACTCCTCTTCACTTAGAACCAGTGACAAGAAATATTCCACCCATCTTACTCCCTCCTTAATGTGTGTCTCCTGGGGGGAGTAGCTTTTGCTAATATTATCAATGAGGAATGTGAAGTGTCATTGTCGTGGGTGACCCTCTGCTTTGTTCTTTCTTGTAAGCCCTATGTATAGACTTTCCTTGTGTCTTTTTCTGGGAGGGGGCAGGGGTGATTGGGGGCATGCCCATGTCCAGCAACTGCTCAAAACGGGGTGAATAATTTCAAGTAAAATGGCAGGAGTAGAGAGGCCATTTTCCACCTCAGGATGAATCTGCTATGTAATTCAGTTTTACTGGCAATCCAGCTGGTAGTTTGAACCTTATCTTTTTCTAATGTCTATTTTTAATTGCTTTAATACTTGGAGAAAGAGGAAGGCGATTAATTTCCCCGCACTCTCTGTCATTAAAACAAGTTTCTTACAAACAGATATGCTCCTCTTTCAAATTAGGAATCAATAAATTTTTGATACAGCCAAGTTCACCGGTGTTGGTGTGTCATTTCAATATCTCAAGTAGAAATACAATTTAATGAGCAATATGTGTTACATGGTCTCTTGAGCTCTTCCCATTACCCATTTGTTTCAATGCCTTTTCATAATATCTTCCTTGCTTCAGTCCTTAACTTCCTTATTAGCTGGCTATAGAGTTATTGATGGGACTTTAGACAAGCAAATGTGAGCTTGAAAATTATATAATTTTCTGTTTGAAGAGTCTTTTGGAATTTTTAGACAAATATGAAGGCAGCCCTTGAATTTCTTGTATACTTCCTGTGTATTGTCATTATGGACCACATAGGAGGATTTATTAAAATTTTCATATAAATACTCCATCTATACACTCCTTTTCTATTTCTTGTGAGCCAAATTTTAGCCAATGAAAAAGGAAGGATTATAGTGTAATAGAGAAAGCATGGACTTGTGCCAGTAGATGTGTATAAAAGCCCAACTGTGCTATTTACTAGCTCTTTAGATTTGGGTGTGAATTAATCTATCTGCCCTCAGTTTTCTCATATGTAAAATTAGTATAATAATATATAACAGTCAAGGTTGTCACACAAATTAAACAGAATTTCTCTCCTCTGTTTATTAATGTTTCTCTGTGTCTAAATCTATTTATCACATCCTTAATATTTCATACCTTATATATTAAATAATTCTTAGAGTGGCTCTTTGGTTTACAATAATTATCTTTTCTCTCAGGAAGGCTTCATACCACAACAGTTGACCCTGAAATATCATGTCTATATTTCATGTCTCTGGACCATTGGCTATCACTTATGCAGGGCAGACATCTAAGCCAATTATTTCTTTTTCCTGGGAATTTGAAACTGACAGTCACCGGAGGGAGTCATTTTCATGTCAGGACCCTAGAAATAACATGAGCTCCCTGGAGCCACGTAAGTACATGCCCTCCCTGCCGCCTGGACATGCGCTATTCATGAGCATCTGGGATGCAGTATGGCAGAGTGGATAAGAGCAAGGGGCCAGAAGTCAGGCTGTCTGGGTTTGAATTCTAGATCTGTCACTAAGTTGTGACCTTGGGAAGATTATATAACTTTTCAGTACAGCTGTTTATTGATCTATGAAAGGCATATAATAGCTGTAAATACCTTACAGAGCCCATGGGAGAGTGAAATAAGGTAATTATATAAAGAACTTAGAATGGTGCATAATGGAACATAGTGGATGCCCTACAAGTGGTAGCTATTATTAGGATTCTGGGAGATATTCCAGTTCCTTCCAATGAACAGCCTACATTCTTTTATCTTTATTCTTAAGTAAACCATCATAGTTTTCAGTGTTGCTTATAACCAAATGAACCTCAGCTAAAAGCCTGGGAGAAACTGTCTTTGGTATTTTGTTTGAACAAGTTCAATTTATGCCACTTAGATATGTTTATAGCTAAAATGAAAATACCTTGCAGGTAAGGGAGGAAATTCAGTTCATAATGAAATTCAGCTGGCTAAAAATTGATAGCTTTGTTCTCATTCCTCATCAAATGATGAGTTCAGTTTTTAAGCTGAATGACATTTTTCGATGAATGAACAAGTATTTTGCAGTATTTAAAATATAAGCATACATTTTACAAATAAATCCATTTGTCTTTAATAACAACTAATATGAACGTCAGTTATTCAGTGTTTACCATGTGCCAGGCCATTTTTTATGTGCTGAAGATATGGTAGAGAGGAAAAATATCTCTTCCCTCATTTGGCTTGCATTTGAGAGAGAGAAAGCATAAAGAAACAGACATTGCTTATTTAATATAATATCAGGTAGTGATAAGTGTCAGGTGATGCAGAAGAGTAAGGCAGGGTAGAAAGGAATGCCCAGGTGCATCAGGGGGAATCAGAAAGGCTTCTTCGAAGATGTGTCATTTGAATAGCTAAACCCTATGGAGGTAGGTATCCATAAGCCTCATTTTATAGATGACGAATTTGACTTCTTTTTTGTCACAGGTCATACAGCTAGAAAGTGGAGGGATCAGGCACTGAGCCCAGGCAGTCTGGCCTGAGTTAACCCTATTAAAAACTACTCTCGCAATATCGGATATATGTATATGTATAGCTGATTCACTTTGTTATAAAGCAGAAACTAACACACCATTGTAAAGCAATTATACTCCAATAAAGATGTTAAAAAAACAAACAAACTACTCTGTATTTTCCTGTGAGAAAAGAAAAAGATCACATTAAATTTTTCTTTTTTCTTTGCTGTATAGTTTTTGCATCACCTACTTTTCCTGTTCTTCTCCCCTCACCTCTCATTTGAGATCTGGTACATGTTATGTGTGTACACTTATCCTAGAACAAAATACCATTATTCAGTTGAACTTGCTAGCTTGGCTGGCAATTAATTTTACCAGGAAGTCTACTTTCTGTTCTTTTTTCTTTTAATACATTATAAATAACTGAACAGCATGTCTAAAGGGTAGCTAAAAAAACCACCAAAGAATTTTGCACATTTACTGAGTCCACATGATGCATCTTTTAACTTTAGAAGTTTTTAATGTATAATATATTAAACAAGTCAACGTTCAAAATAGTCACCAATTGTATAGTCCTCTGTTTAACTCAACAGGGAATAGCTCTGGCTTTTCCAAACTTACACTTCAGAACAAAAAGGGAAATATATTAATTCCTCAAAGAGTTAGTTGGTTATTTTTAATAAGTATCAATTCACTGGAAATGTGTATTAAATTACTTTTTATGAAATGCATCCTTCTGTAAAATACAGCATTGTAAATTGTTTTAATTGGGGGTTAAGAAGAGGGGGAATTGAGCTGAAGGAATATATTGTTTGCTGAAATGCTTTTGGGTTATAAAGGGCAGTTGGTTCTTCCTGTTAGTACATTGCTTTTGCTTTCTTTTTTTTATTTATTTATTTTTGGCTGTGTTGGGTCTTCGTTTCTGTGCGAGGGCTTTCTCCAGTTGTGGTGAGCGGGGGCCACCCTTCATCGCGGTGTGCGGGCCTCTTACTGTCGCGGCCTCTCCTGTTGCGGAGCACAGGCTCCAGACGCGCAGGCTCAGTAGTTGTGGCTCACGGGCTTAGTTGCTCCGTGGCATGTGGGATCTTCCCAGACCAGAGCTCGAACCCATGTCCCCTGAATTGGCAGGCAGATTCTTAACCACTGCGCCACCAGGGAAACCCTGCTTTTGCTTTCTTATGTTACTATAGGTGGAAATGGACAATTACCAAGAGCTCCCCATGGAAGCACTCCATCTGGCTGGAATTTCATCCCTCATCACATTAGACGTCTTATATCTTTTTATTCTAGGGCCCTTCACTTTGATTTTAAGGTATAGCTATTTAATATGCTATTAATAATAAGAAGAAATAATAAGAATAACCTTCCCTAATTCAGCTTCTATCACAAGTTAAGTGATTAATCTTTACAATGCTCTACAGGTAGGTATGTATTATTAGCCGTAAGTGAAGAAATTGAGACAGACAGTTTAAATAATTTGCTCAAGCCCACACTCCTGGTACATATGTGTTCGGATTGGAAGGAGGGCTTCTTGCATGTCAAAGTTCATGCTCTTTCTTCTGGATGCATGTGTAGTTACAAATGCTTAGTGTTTTCTCAGCTAACATTTGCATGTTGCAGTAGTTAAGAATGGAATCTGTGAAATCAGTCAAAGCTGAGTTCAGCTAGTGGCTCTTAAATAAGTCACTTAGCTTCTATAAATCTGTTTCTCTATTTGTAAAACAAGGACAATAATAGAATGCCTGTAAAACATAGTAAGTTCCCAATGCATTTCTGTAAGCATTATGATTATAATTATTATTGTAAAAATTATTATGATCACATGTCATTCTGGTGGAGGAACATGCCAGACTATTATGAATATCATTGGACTGGTGGGGTGTTTTGTAGTACATAGATCAATCATAAAATGTTAGAGCTTACCTATCCCCTATGATAGGGTCAAGCACAAAGCAGAATTTGAAAATTTGTGACCCTTAAGTTATAGCTGTGTTGTTTTATTTGCCCTTCACTGAATTCTTAGAAAATTGTATTTGAATTTGTTTGTGCTGTCCCATTATCACTCTTATTTTGACTACCTGGTTCCTGTCTTAGAGCTTGCCATTTATTTTAAACAGATTTAGTTATTTATAGAAATTTAAATTATATTAGTAAATTCATTCCACATCATTCAAGAATTGTTCTGAAGGGGCATACTCTATGCCAAACTCTAAGGTGAGGATATTAAAATGAGTAAGTCACTTTCCTTTTCTCTTTAAGTAGTGCTTTACATATTCTAATGGGCATTTTAATCACATGAGGAATTTTATTAAAATGCAAATTTTAACTCAGTTGGCAAGGGCGGGATGTGAGAGTCTGCATTTCTGACAGGCTTCCAGCTACTGCTGCTGGTCTGTGTCCATACTTGGAGTAGCAAGATCTTAGGAGCTCACAGCTGTGCCTGCAATCAGAGATGAGTACTGAGAATATCTATGAGCAGTGTACAGTATTACACAAAGGAGAGAATGATTGATACTGGGTGGAATGGAGATAATTAAGAAGATGTTGTTGAAAAAGTTTAAGCAGAATTTGGTCTTGAATATCAAGTCACATTTTACCAATATAACCATATAACTTCCAAATGGTAATGCCCAATTAGATTTTTGATACATTTGTGACAATGTCTCTATTACTTCTGAGTAATGCTTGGTTTGGGATGAGTTAACATCATGAATCTTTGTCCTTATAGGTGTCCCTGGCCTACCTGTGTCTGCCATCCTCCAGTATACCATTCCCAAGTAGGGAAATACTTTCTAAAATTTTACCTTAAAAATCTCACCTCATTGATCAGCCTCAGTAATTTTGAGTAACTTTGAGAGCTTTCAAATAATTTTGATGTATTTTCAATCTTCCATAACATTTCATCTGACTCTTGACTTTAAAGTCCAAAGATAAATGTAGAACCAGAATTCTTAGAGAAATCTGGGTGTGACATATGGCATGACAGGGGCAATACATAATGCCCAGAGCTGGTCAAAGATGAAATGGGCTGGAGGTATCAAGGACATAATCATAATTGTCTAATTTCTGAGGATGTTGCTGAGAGATTAAAACATCAGAGGGAAGATACAAAGGGACCAGCAGCATCACGTGGGGGATTGTCAGGAAGCAGGAACTCAGGTCTTACCCCAAAACTACTGACTCAGAATCAGCCTATTGACAAGATCCACAGGTGGTACACATGCATTTTAAAGTCTAAGAAGCACAAAGCTACTATACTCCTAACACTGAGAGATTCTGTAATTCTGCATCAAGTTTTGCAGACCTTTAAACTACTATTTTCCAAAGGGATGAGTAGGTTTATATCTGCACTGTCAAGATGGTAATGAGCCATATGGATCAGAAATTGACTCTGATTCTAAACTGGGCCCAAATCCTCACTAAACCAAAATATCCTAAAGAGATGAGGTTATCTGGATAGGTTAAAGTTTCTTAGACTTTAGCACACATAATACCTTGGAAGATTTGTTAACATGCTCTACCTCCAAATGGTAAGCTCTACTTTCAAAGTTTCAAATGCAGTAAGTCTGGTATGGGGCCTGAGAATTTGCATTTCTAACAAGTTTCCAGATAATGCTGATGCTATTGGTCCAAGGTCCATCCTTAGAGAACCCCTGCCATAGATTAAACGTTGGCTATTCTGTTCATTCCAACCTGTGCCATACAAATCTTGTTCTAAATAAAAGCAATGTATTTTTAGCTTATAAGATGAAGAGAATCTTCTAGTGTTAATCTGTGACTGACTCAGGTTCCTTAAGAACATTGAAGAGGAGAGCAGCTACTTCACATCTACAGTGGATAATTGTAGACAAAGACCATTAGGATTGTATTAGTGTGGGCCAAATGAGACAGTGAGTTTTGTATAGGTTCATTAATTATCAGCCCTTGAAGCATTGGTTTTCTTCCTAGAACTGAACGAGGAAACAAAGAAAGATTCATATGTGAAAAAGAAAGCTTTTAAACAATGTCTTGACCTGGTACGATTAGGCTAAAAGCAAACTGTAATAAACACTGTACCCTAGTTGGGAAATTTGGTTCTCATGGGGACCTGGGTTTTTGAAGCTACTTTATATGTTTACTAGGGTGATCAAATAAATAAATAAACTGTAGAAAATTAAAGTATGATTTCTGTCAGAGAAAGAAGTCACAAATAATGAAGGAAGACTAGAATGATGCTAGATTGGAGTGGGAGATGCCAGTATAAACTCTTATATATATGAGTTTGTGTACATACTTATTATACCTCTTAGCTCTGTTTACCTGAGAGAGTCTAGAAGTAGTGACAGTCCAGAAGCAATGAGCACCCCTAGTGATCAGATCTTGGTTTCTAGAAACCATTATCTGATAAACAGAGTCTGGTCTCCTTGGGGAAATGGTTGCTTCCAGGGCTGGGGCAGAAAAAAATACAAGATAAACCTGCAACATATTGTAGTGCCAGAATATAAAGATGCACTAAAAAAAAAGCAGTCTATCAAAGGGCCACAGGAGCCAACTGAAACAGATGACACAATTTGACCAAATAATAAGAATAGATATTAACCCAAATAAAATAATTATCTTTGAGCCTATATGATTAAATACATGCCTCTCATTCTAAATAAAAGCATACGTACATGCATACATACATACATACATAGTCGGGTAGAAGGGACAGTTCTTTCTTACAGGGGAATAATTCTAATTACTAAATGTAGGAAGACTGAGAAACATAGAAAATCATTAGAACACCACAGTATTAATTGCTGCAAACAAGAGCCACCAATGAAAGCTAAAGTTAGTGGGTAAAGTTAAGTTGAATGGTCTCAAAGCACTGTCCAAAAATAAATATTTATTAATTTCAAAGGGAAATATAGTAACTTTATTTATAGTGGGGAAATTTGGCAGACTCCACCTTGACCAAGAAAGCAAGGTTAAAATTACTGGTAATAAGAGATACTGAGATCATGTGCTCTTTGAAATGATGCACTGAGAAGGAAACATTACACCTGTGGCATTCTTCCCAATTATGCATGACCTCTGCCTAATCATGAGAAACATATCAGACATATTCATATTGAGGGACAGGATGCAAAATAACTGACCTGTACTTTTCAAATTCAAGGTCACTATATAATGAAAAACTGAGGAACCATCATAATTTAGGGGAGGTTAAGGAGACATGACAAATAAATGCAATGTGGGTTCCTAGATTAGGTTCTGGGACAGAAGACATTAGCAAAAAAATCTGGTGAAATCTTAATAAAGTCTTCAGCTTATCTAATAATATTGTACTAATATTCTCTTAGTTTTGATAATTGAAATTTGTCACGTAAGATGTTAACATCAGAAGAAGCTGAGGGAAAGGCGTATAGGAACTGTTAATACCCTACTGTAAGTCTAAAATTAACTCAAAATAAAACGTTAAAAACAATAAAAAAATACAGAGTAAGTGGAAGTAGCCCCCGCATTCTAAGTCCATTGCTAGAGGTAACCACAATTTTCAGTTAAGCTGTGTCCTTATAGGCATTGTAATGACTCTTATGATAATAAAGGGCGAATAAAATAGTGACAAATTGTTTCCGATTTCAAGCATCTTACAATTAGTTTAAAAAACATACCTATAAGAAGTGACTAGAGAATAATTACCAGGCAAAATTTCAAACTTGTACACTGACAAGAACAGGTTTAATATAAACTAAATGTTTTACAAGCCCTGGTCATCTTGTTTTCAGTCTGTTACCTGGTGACTGGTAATGATCAAAGGGAGTCACCACTAGACTCCCACTCCTTGTAGCAATTTTCTGCTTAGCTCTCATTTCAGTATCATCCTTAGCTTCCAGCTCCTGCTCCCTCCTTCTCCAAGTAGAATTGAATTACTTGAACTAATTTACATGAAATCCTTCCGGGATGAATGATGAAATGCTTATTAGGAATACTATATGTACAGAAATTTCATTATATAAATTACTTTAATTAAAATAGAGAAACCTCATGACTAATGTTCAAAACCCATTAACTAATTGAGAGAGACAAATGAATTCCCATGGCTTTCTAAATACCTTCCTTAATGCTTCTAGCAGTTGGTAATTTTGTTTATAAGAGTTTGATTTATTTTGAAAAAAATGACCTTTCTTTTTCAGTCTTAGACAGAGTCCAATTTTGACTACCTTTTTCAGTGTCTCCTACTTTAAACAATTCAGATTTTGAAAACCTACCATCTGTTAACAAATAATGTTCTCACCATGAAGGCAGTGATTATGTTTATTGCAATTTCACAGGACGAGAAACCAAGAAAAATACAAGAATAGAAACTGGAGAAGAATAAATTCCAAAGGAGAAGAAGCTATATGAAATGAACAAGCATAAAGCTATATTTGCTGCCATGGGATTAAAGGTAAAACAATGTGAAGCAAAAATATGGTTAGTTAAGGCTGTAAGAGTGAAGAAAAGAAAGAGAATGTTAAAAAAGTGATCTCACTGCCTTATTATAAATGGGAATTACTGATGCACTGCATTCAATATGATGTTAAATATAAAACTTTTGAAATTCTCGAAATATTCTGGGCAAGATTCGGCTGATCCTGTGGTATTATAGACATAAAGATGATCACTGAAAAACATAAGCAAAGAATCACAAAACAATATAGATGAAAAGAAATTCTATAGATGAATTCTGGATTATATAGGTGAGCTCTTCAACTATATACAGTCTATTAAGCAAAGCTTAGATATTATAGTAATAATGATAATGCTAACTTGTACTGGTATCAGGGTTTGTATTGAGTGTTTTAAATGCATTGTCCTCTCTTATTCCTGACAGCATCTCTATTATATTGATGAGAAAACCAAAACTTCAGTGTTGCGTTTATCACCCTAAAGGCTGCTCAGCTGTATCTGCTTCAAAAATAGGCCTACCTTGGCCTTCCCAGCATCCAGTGTGTTTCTTTTTCTAAATGTGTCCAAATTCAACTGGGTCCTTGAAAACTGGCAAAATTTTACATTGATCATTCAGCAACAGTAAATGTTTCTGTGTCTATTATGTGCAAAGAACTGTTCTAGGCCCTAGGTATAGAGTAGTAAATAAGCAAATAAAAGAATTCTGCTATTGTGGGGCTTACATTTTAGTGTAGGGAACATAAAATATATAAGTATGTTTACAAGCTAAAGTTCAAAAGTAGTCATTAACATGAAGAGTATAAAATAAGGTGAAATAAAATAAGGTGAAAGCAAGTGTTTGAGAAAGAGTGCCTTTAGAAACAGTGCTCAGAGTAGATCTCTTTGAAGAGATGACTTCAGAATTGGTTCATGAAGATGGGAAGGAGTCAGTGAGACAAAGATCATAGCATGAGTGTTCCAATTAGATGGAGTGGGACATGCAAAGATGTTGCATTGTGAATGAGCCTGGTGTGTCTGAAAAATACAGAAGGCCAGTGGGGCTGGAGGGTAGTCACAGGTAGGGAAAATATTATAAGATTAGTTGGAAAAGTAGGCAGGGGCCTTGAAGATATAGTAGAAATTTGGATTTTATTGTAAGAACAATGAAAAGTCATTAGAAAATCTTAATGGAGGAATGATGTAATTTGATTTACATTTCAAAAAGGTCACTTTGTCTAAGGATTAGGAATGGATTAAAGGACCAGAGCATAAGCAGGAGGAGTGGGGACTATTGAGATAATCAATCTGAGAGATGACACAGTTTGGAAAAAAGATAGTTTTAGTAGCGATGGAAAGACACGGATGGATTTGCTATATATTTTGGAGGCAGTGCCAATAACACTTATTAATGGATTGAATGTGGGAGTGAGGAAAAAGAAGAAATAAAAGTTGATTCTCAGAGGTTTGTCTTAAGCACCAGAGCAGAATGTAAACATTTGCTGAGATGAGGAAAACTGAGAATTAAAGGAGAGTTTGTGAATCACGTACTAAGAAAAATGACCCAGTGCTATTCTACTTCCTCTCCCTCACCACCCATCCTTTGATCCCAACTCTTTAGTCAGTGCTAACATACGTGTCTCACTTAAGAGACCTAGACCAACCAGCATAAACTCCCTCATTTCCATTCGCCTCCACAGTATGGTCCATCTTTAGTCTCACAATAAGGAATAACCGTCCTCCCCCTGAAGCTAACTGTTCCATGTTTGCCATTGACCTCAGCATTACCAAATGTCTTTATGAATTTTTTTCCTTAAATATATTATTTCCCAAGATTTTTACTGTTCTTCTTTAATAGATTATTCCCTGTTACATTTAAAAGTTTACAACTACACTAGAAAAAAAAATCTCTGAATTCTCCTCTTTGGCTCTCATCCTCTTTATTAACTTTTTAAAATATGGGCTTACGGTCCTCTATCTTGCCTCCACTTGAGAGTTTGTTGTTACTGTTCTGAGTTGCAGAGGACTGGCTGTTAGTTCTCAGCAGTCATCATTGGTCCATGCAAGGCGCAGGAGCCTCTCTGATTTATTGGCTTGTTTGTTCAGTATTCCCATTTTTCCCATTCCCCACTCCCATCCCTTCGTCTCATAGGCAATCATTCCAATTTGCTTGACAAATGCAATTTTTAACGTTTTCAGTAAGTGTTCTTATAAAATATGTAATAATGTTTTATGTGCAATGAATATATTAAAATTTGCATAATTATATTATGCTTTAGTTCTCACTTTGTTTTTTAACATGCACTGTGTTTTAACTTATCCATCTTGCTATATGTACATATCATTCAATTTTTTCTAATTGCATCACATTAGGTAGACACACAGATTGGCTTCTACTCCACCTTACCACAAACATGTGAGGATAGTGTATATCCTCACATGTGTCCCTTTACGAGCCCATATGAGAACTGTTTTGAGCTATATACCCAAGGGGGGAAATGCTGGGTCATATATACATGCATACTTAATTTGAATGAGCGACCCCAGTTTCCTCTCCAGAATAACCTCTAGTCTACACACCTAGAAGCAGTGTGTGGGATCCTATGTAGCCACATCTCCACTAATACCTTGTCATTATCCCTCTTTCTAATTTTTTGCCATAGTGGTGGATGATATTTTTGTTTAATTTTCATTTATCTGATTGCTTACGTATTTGAGCTTCTCTTTCTATGCTTCCTAACTTTTTGGAGATTCCATTCCCATAATCTGTCAGTTTGTAGCATCTACCTAAATTTCTGTTGGTTTCCTGTCTTTTACTTATTGATATGCAGAAATCCTTGTATATTCCCATATTATTTCCTTGTATTTGGGGGGATAAATTCTGCTTAATCATGATGTTTTTCATACCATTGGATTTTGTTACTTAATACTATTTTTACTATTATTTTAATTTTACTAATTTTAATATTTGCATCTAGGTTCAAAAACAAATGAGACTATATTTCTCCTGTCTTTGAATAACTTATGAAGTTTCAGAATTAAGATTAATTGCCCTTAAACATGCATGGGTTTCTATAGATTTAATGCAATCCCTACAAAATCCCAATAGCATTTTCTTTGTGGAAATAGAAAAATTCATCTTAACATTTACATAAAATCTTAAGGAACCCTAAATAGCCAAAATCTTCACAATCTTGAAAAAGAAGAACAAAGTTAGAGGTCTCACATTTTATGATTTCAAAAATTATTACAAAGCTACAGATAATCTTTCCCTTTTAAGGTCAAATAATATTCCATTGTTTGTATATACCACATTTCCTTTATCCATTTGTCTGTTGATGGACATTTGGGTTCCTTCCATTTTTTTTGTCTATTGTGAATAATACTTTTATAAACATAGGTGCATCAATATCTATTCAAGACCCTGTTTTCAGTTCTTTTGGGCATATGCCCAGAAGTGGAATTGCTGGGTCACATTGTAATTTTACTTTTAATTTTTGAGGAACTGTCATATTGTTTTCCATAGTGGCTGCATTATTTTACTCCAATTAACTTTTTAAAATATATTTTTCAGATCAAATATTTCCTCCTACTTCTTTTATTTTCTCTTATATCTATTTTATATTTTTGCCTCTATTGATAGGGCTTACTCTAAACCATTGATTCGAGAATTCTAGTGGTTATGACTCATGGGGCACATGTTGCTGTTTTTTCTTTTATAGTAGTTGTACTCTTCAAGTATATAGATATTTGGACCTGTAAGCTTGTTTTCTCTTAGGTGTTTCAGGCTCTCTGTCTGATAATATGTGTTCAATAAAGGCTGAAAGCCAGGTCGATTACCTCTTGTTAATTCTAAGGAAGAGGGAGAGGAAGAGGTGAGCCCTGGGTGAAAAGCCAGACCCCACAGAAACTCTGCTGACTACTGTTGCCATTCCACTGGATGAAATCTCTGATCAGGATTTCATCGTGAGATTCTCAGGAATAATATTTGCAGGCTGCTTGTCTTTGAAGGTTTGGAGGAGCTACTCATCTGTCTACTCACACTTGTCTCCTCAACACCTCACCTCTGACACCTGTGCCTGGGGCCATTACAAGTCAGAGTGCCTTGGAGGCAGGAGTGGAACTTTAAAACTTTCCTGCAATCTCTGCTATCAGTTTTGCCTCCATCCTTCTTCACCTGTGACGACAGGGAAGTAGCCCTATGATTGTCTAGACCTAGGTCTGTTCCCAGAAGAGGAGGGTGGGTGAGAGAAATATTCTGAGTGCTCTGATAGTATTTTCTCTTACACCAGTGAATTTTATCCTATACCACCCTGCGTCACTTAAGCTTCTTAGTCAGTTTCCTGAATGTATCTTTATTCTTCATTTATCTCAAAACCAATAACTAAATGATAGATTGAGTCCACTTGGATGTTCTAATTACCTCTCTCTTCGATTAACCAAGAAGGGCTGTGGGTGGCTGAAGTAAGTGAAGGAGAGTGATGCAGTTGTGGAGACATCAAGCAGTACACTGTAACATGGTAGAAGGACTCAGAAGAGCTGTGGTGAGATTGCCAACTGGTAAATTTGACATTGGAGAACACATAGATAATTAGTGGGGTTTCTCTGTATGGTGAGTAACCACATGGGTTGGGATAGAAACAAATCATGTACACAACTGCAGTCAAAAATCAAATTGGGCTTCTTATACTAGAAGCAAGTAGTCTAAATGTTAATGATTTTTATTCTTGGGTGGTGGAACTATGTGTATTTCCTTCCCTCACTTCCTTCTAACATTATGAATTTTCAAAATGCTTACAGTGAGCTTCTGTCAAATGTATAATATAATAAAACACATTTTAAGTTGAATACTTGTAGCTTCCCCACAGTCCTCTTTATTAAGTAAACCAAGAAAAAATTCTTCTTTTTCTGCCAAAACAATTACAAGAAATGATTGAATATGTAAAGAAGAGGATAAAATTAGCATTTAGGAAAGTATGAGAAAGTGTGTTACTTTTTGCCAAACAGGAATAATTGAAAGTTAAAGAAAGTAGCCTTGAAGAAAGTGTACAGAAGTGGTTTCAGCCCTCATCAGTTTGAAATGGTACATAGTTGATTTAACTGACAGATTCACTGGATAAATTAACTCAGTACTTTTAGACATATCTAAATAGGAAAACTTGCATAATCTTTATATATAGAAAATAAGCCATTTTTAGTGGATTTTCAAATTATCTGGTGCTTGATAAACTCATCTAAAAATATAAGCCTTTTTTTAATATTTAAAATAAAGTACTTATTTCCAATGTTGATGAAGGACCTATCTGACTATAAAAAGAATTCATAAAATATAAATTGTTTTGGTACAATTTCAAGGGACTAAGAGAATTACTCATAATTTTAATATAATAATAGCTCTTCTACCTTTTCTAAATGGTAGAGATTGCTTATTTAAAAGAAATCATATTTAGAAATAACTATTTTTAAAAGTAATTTAATAATCCTATGGCATTTTAATTCTTTTTATAGGTGTTAGTATTATTTCATCATTCTTGTATCTGCAGTTCTGAGTATGTTATTGTGTATGTGATAGAAACAGTGAGTATCAGCTATTTTAGCTGATGATTGTTAAGATTAATCAGAAGAAAAGAACATGTAAAATCTTGTCTTTATCATTTTTTCACTTGGATGTTCTGTGCCGCTGTCCTTACCATTCTCAATCCCTGAACTGCCACAGTGCTGCTAGGGAATTTTAACATCATATCTTTCCTTCACTGGCCTTTTACATTTTCCAGCCAACAAATAGAAAATCAGGTAAGTTTTTAGCCCAGTTCCTCCACAGTACTCATGGTAGGAAAATTCTTCATAGATCTGGTGTTAAGAGTAACCATCATTTTTCACACTCCTGGGCTCCTGATTAATAAAGCAATTCTCCATGCACTCATTCAAACAGCTCTTTGAATGTAAGCTCTTCAAAGGTGAATTAAATATATCAGTATCAAATGAGACTCTCCAGTGAAGATGGAGTAATAGGTACCAGATGTATACTCTTTCCTGAAACAACTAAAAGAACAGACAAAATTGATAGAGGTAAAAGGGTACTCTAGACTGTAGGCATCAAGGAATAGACAATGATCCCTAAGTGATGAGAAAGAAATGAAGTAAGCCCTACAATTGTCCTGGCTTACTGCATGGAGAATGTTTTCAGACTCCAGGACAGGCAGCAGGAACCCAAGCATAGTCTGGCAGTTTCCCTCACTTGATGAGATGACCCTGGGGTCTTAAGAAACCAAGGAAGCTACATTACGAAGGGCAAAATACTAAAGTGGAGATAGCTTTGGGGAAAGAGAATTCTGAAGACCTGGATTAAGCATTCGTAAGTACAGATAAGTGAATATGTGTGAATAAACTACTGAAGTTCCAGGCAAGAGCCAACTAAAAAGATTACAGGAAATAGTTTCTGAAGTTCACACAAGGCTGGGAATATTGTCTCTTCCTAACAGAAAGAGTAAAAAAAAAAAAAACCCTCATTATTCAGGGGACATCACTGTGAATAATAAGGATCTTGCCTCTGCAGTGGGAAAAGTTAACTCTAGACTAACAAAGCTTGAAAGCAAGACTCAAAAGGACCACTGGTTTCAGGTAACAAGTCTGTCACAAATAAAGTTCAAGAATATTTATGGGGATATGAAAATATTTAGCACCCCAAAGATAAAATTACTCATATCAGCAACCAGTCTAAAATCGCCAGACGTACAAAGAGGCAGGAAAATGCAACCCATATTGAGGAAAAAAAAAATCAATCTAGTGAAATTGAACCAGAAGTTACACAGATGATAAAATTAGTAGGCAAAAACATTAGGATAGTTATTGTGGCTATATTTCATATGTTTAAGAAGCTAGAGGAAAACTGATCATGTAAAATAGAGAAATGAAAAATTTTGAAACACCGAATCAAACATCTAGATATAGAAACTAAAATGTCTGAGGTGAAAAAAACACTGTGTGATTAATGGGAAATTGGACATCATGGGGTGGGGGGAAGTTAAAAACTATCCAAAATGAAACAAAATGATTAAGGAGATTGGAAAAGAAAATTCAGAGTATCAGTGAAATGTGGAAGAACTTCAAGCAGCCAAATCCATGTATAAGCAGAGCCCCCAAAGAACAAAGAGAAAAGGTGAAAGACCAAAACAATATTTGGAGGGATGATGGACACACTTTTTCCAAATTTTGTGAGAAGTATAAACTCACAGATCCCAAAAGCACAACAAATTCCAAGCAAAAGAAATAAGAAGAGCACTACACCAAGTCATATCATAATCCAAGTACTTAAAACTAGTGAGAAACCAAAGAGAAGGTCTTTAAAGTAGCCTGAGAGAAAAGATACATTTCCTAGAGAGGAACAAAAGTAAGGATGATGGCAGATTTCACATAGAAAACAATATAAGCTAGAAGATAGTGGAACAACATTTTTTAAATACTGAACGTTCAAATATCATACTAGAATTCTTTACGTAGTGAAATATCTTTCAAAAATTAAGGCAAAGTAAAGAATTTTCTGATATACCAAGACCGAAATAATTAATGGCTATGAAACATACACACTACGAAATGTTATCGGAAGTTCTTTAGCCAGAAGGAAAATAACATCAGGTGGAAACAAAAATCTACACAAATGAATAAAGTGTACCAGAAATGCTAAATAAATAGGTAAATATAAATAATTTTTATTATTTAGATCTGTTTAAAAATAATAAACTGTATATAGTAAAAACAAAATGTGTTTTGGAGTTTATAACATACATAGAAGTATAACAACAATATCACAAATGCTAGGAGGGAGGAAATGGAAGTAAACTATTTTAAGGTTCTTACACTATTTAAAGTATATCACTTGAGGATAGATTGTGGTAAGTTAAAGATGTATACTATAAACCCTAAACACAGCAAATAGTAATTGCTGATAAGCAAATTAAAGAGATAAAATGGGAAATATTAAATACTCAAATTTTTTTTAAAAGCAGATAAATAGGAAAAAAAACACAAAAAACAAAGGAGAGATGGGCAAATAGAAAACAAAGATCATGATGGTAGATTTAAACCTAACCATATTATTATATTCAGTATGTATAGTCTAAACACTTCAATCAAGAGGAAGAGATTTTCACATTATATACAAAATCAAAACCCAAGTGTGTCCTGCCTAAAAAAACCTAATTTAAATTAAAAAATAAATAGATTTAAATTAAAGAAATGGGAAAAGTTTTACCCTCTTAATACTAGTCAAAAGAAAGCTGGAATTGGTATATTATTATCAAAGCAGGTTTCAGAGCCAAGAATATTACCATACAAAAGAGCATTTAGTAATAAAGTTTTCAAGTCTTTCAAGAAGACAACACAAAAAATATCAATAAAATAAAAAGTTTATTAGTTAGATTTCTTCAAAATTATGAACGTCTGTGTTCTGAAAGTCATTGCTAGGTGAGTAAAAAGATAAGCCATAGACTGTGAGAAAATATTGGAAAATTACACTGTAAAAGATCTGAGATTTTAATCAATCTGAGAGCTAATAAATTAACCTGCCACAATATGAACTTCATATTCTTATTGGTTCCTCTTCCTTCCCTAAGTCCCATGAGTTGATGCAGAGAAGTCCAGTGATTCTGCACAGGTAGTGAGTTTGCTTGACAACTGAACTCTGAACTTAGAAAATTCCAGTCTTCCACAGTGACTGCTACCAATGTGCTCAATCTTTTCCCAAAGGAAATATTACTTTTACAGTGTGATCCTGGGAAATAAACACTATGTCCTCTGCCCCAGAAAAGAACACTCTCTTTACCTTACACGGATATTTGCTCTATAAACAAATTTGTTAATGCCGTTGCTCAGAAGATGTGCAAAAATATGAGAGAACCATGGAGAATTGTTTCCCAATATCAGATTCTAGTATCCACAGTATATAAGAATTCTTAAAACTCAACAGTAAGAAAACAACCCAATTTAAAAATTGGCAAAATGTTGGAACAGACATTTTATCAAAAGAGGTATATGAATGACAAATAAGCACATGAAGAGATTCTCAGCACTACTAGACATTAGGGGAATGTAAAGTCACAATGAGATACCACTAACACCTATAAGAATGGCAAAAAATTAAATAGTCTGGCCATATTAAGTGACAGTGAGGATGTAGGAAGAATGGATCTTTCATACACTGATACTAAGTGTGTAAAATGGTACAACTACTTTGGAAAACAGTTTGGCACTCTTAAAAAGTTAAAAATAACACGTCATATGATCTAGCCATTCTACTCCAAGGTATACCCAAAGTAATCAATGCATATGTCTGTACAAAGACTGTACACAAATGTTCATGGAAGCTTTATTTGTAGTAGCCCGAAACTGCAAACAACCCAAATGTCTTTCAACAGTTTATTCAATAAACCAACAAACTGTATGGTGGCATGCTACTCAGCAATAAAAATAAATGAATTATTGATACATGCAAAAACTCAGAAGAATTTCAAAATAATTGTGCCTGCTGAAACAAGCCAGACAAAAAGTATACACGCTGTATGATGACATTTATAGAAAACTAACACTAATCCAGAGTGACAGAAAGCAGATCAGTGGTTGCCAGGGAGGGATGGGAAGAAGGATGGACTAGAATTGGCTTTTTCCAGTGCCTCTCCTTTGTTTCCCTGGACTCATTCTTCCTCTGTGCAGACTTGCTACTTTGTTGATAGTGAGTTAGATGTTGCAGGTGTAAACCTGACATCCTCACAAGAAAATATCTGAAGAAAAGGAGCTATCTCTTCCTAAGTAACAGCCTTAAAAGAAAAGGAATTTATTCCCCAAATCCCAGCAAACTCCCTGTGGTAGAATGTTTGGAAACATTGACACAATTTCTCTACTGTCTGTATCCATGGCCCTTACAATGTGACTTTGAGTTGCTTCCATCAAAAGATGGATTCTGCTTTCCCACCCATTAAATCCAGGCTTGCCTTGTGTCTTGCTTTGGCCAGCAGAACTCAGTGGAAGTAACAGCTTAGACCTCAAGAGGCCTTTTATGTCTCTACTTTCTCTCTCGGAAACCTATCCAGATTCAACATGAACAATCTGAGCTTTTCTGCTAGATGATGAGAGACACACGGAGCAGAAATGAATCTTTGCAGCTGAGTCCATTCTAGGCCAATCAGTGCCCAGCAACCAGGCAGCTCTTCAAAAAAAACACATAACTGAGTCCAGGTGAAACTAGAAGAACCACCAAGTATAAACCAGCCCAAGTCACCAACTCACTGAATCATGAGCTAAATAAATGGTAACTGAAGCTACTAAGTTTTTGGAATGGTTTGTTATATAACAAAAGATAACTGATTCACATCCTTTCTCATCTCATAGGCCTGAGTTGGAGTGGCTGTGAAAACAGAAAGGGCTAGGCAAGGAAGAGGAGCAGGGATGGAAAAACAATGGTTTTGTTAGGAGAAAAAGACGAAGGGATATTGGCAGGCAAACAACTGGGTGCATTATAGCAAGCCATGCTTTGCAAATTAAAATTGTACTCACTTCCAAGTCAAAGTAGCATTGCACACAGTGATGGATTTTAACTAAAGAGAAGTTACTTACAGCTCTTTATGAAAGGAGAGAAAATAGAATTTTGGTGGTGGTATTTGTTAGATTTAATTCTGACTCACTCATTGGGGAAAAAAATCTGCTTTGGGCTATTTTGCAAAACCTAGCACTGGGGATTACAATTTTCTTTACTTATGAAGATTTTACTTTACATAATTACATGAAAAAATTAGCCAGCAGATGTGTGTTTTCAATAGCATTCCATAGGGCTTCTTAATATAGGGCATTTTTCAATTTCATTTTAAATTAAAAGTCATTTAAAAGAGGGATGAAACTTGTATGCATATTCTTCCTGCCAAAATTATCAACAATTAGAGTGTGGGGGAGCCATAAAGAATAAAAGGATGAATGGATAGAGAAGATGTGGCACATGTATACAATGGAATATTACTCAGCCATAAAAAGAAACGAAACTGAGTTATTTGTAGTGAGGTGGATGGACCTAGAGTCTGTCATACAGAATGAAGTAAGTCAGAAAGAGAAAAACAAATACCGTATGCTAACGCATATATGTGGAATCTAAAGAAAAAAAAGGTTCTGAAAAACCTAAGGGCAGGACAGGAATAAAGATGCAGACCTACTAGAGAATGGACTTGAGGACACGGGGAGGGGGAAGGGTAAGCTGGGACAAAGAGAGAGTGACATAGACACATATACACTACCAAATGTAAAACAGATAGCTAGTGGGAAGCAGCCGCATAGCACAGGGAGATCAGCTTGGTGCTTTGTGACCAACTAGAGGGGTGGGATAGGGAGGGTGGGAGGGAGGGAGACGCAAGAGGGAAGAGATATGGGGATATATGTATATGTATAGTTGATTCACTTTCTTATAAAGCAGAAACTAACACACCATTGTAAAGCAATTATACTCCAATAAAGATGTTTAAAAAAAAAGAATAAAAAAAGTAAAAGATTACTCTTCAGTCTGTAGGAAACCTATAATTTAAGGTATCATGTCATTTATTTGCTTTCAGAATATGTGATTATGATGAATTGTGCTTCAAAGCAATTATAAAGCTTCCATTAGCAGCATTTTCATGTCTGATTATATGAATCTTGTCAACCTTCTGCCCTGGTACGTTGTTGCTGGAAAAATCTGGTGAGTGCTTATACACTGAACATTTTTTACATGGCTATGTATCTAAAGATTCTCATACTTTCAACTTATGCCTGCAAGTAACTTGACAGCACAGTCTAAAGCAAGATTGATGCCTCTTTATAGCACAGAATAAAAGAAAGTTAA
The DNA here is from genome assembly GCF_028023285.1 of Balaenoptera ricei. Classification (NCBI taxonomy): domain Eukaryota; kingdom Metazoa; phylum Chordata; class Mammalia; order Artiodactyla; family Balaenopteridae; genus Balaenoptera; species Balaenoptera ricei. The sequence goes on from NC_082643.1 coordinate 80,734,375, forward strand.
AGGTCCATATACTTTGTTATAGTATAAATCCAGGCCATGGGTAAGGATTATACATTCCTTGTGCCTGTTCTTCCCTCTGAGAGTTTTCTTTTCAGATATGGGAAAAACATCAGAAAAGTTTATTCTTTAAATTCTTACAGAAAAAATTATATTTAAAAATGGTTCAGGTACAATTTTCTACTGATAACCATCTATGTTTCTTGAAAATCACACACAGCTTTTATCACTTTAAAACATCCAGGGTTACAATAAGCTTCAATAATATAGTAGATATGGTGATTTGTGTCTATCCAATGTCTAGGATGGAACACCGTGGTGTTCCCATCAGGACAGGGGCATTTGTGTCAGAAGATCAAGCAAGGAACTAGGGCTGCTCTACCAATGGCATGGTGAAAGTCATACAATAATGTAGGAATAGATGAGATAAACCCAAAGGAGCATACACAAGAGCAGCCAAAGTGTTACACAGGGTTAATTCTAATATTTTCTACTTCTCCCTTATTTCTCTTCTTGTTTTGAACCTCCCTGACCAGTGGTATCTTTGAACTTTACCTTTGTGGGTGCCCAATTTAATGATGGACTTCCCACTATTCCTATATCATCAAAATCATCAGAAGTTGCTTTAGAGACAGAGGTGATAAATTCTACTGGAAAATGTATATTTGGTACTGGTATAACGTACTAGTACAGCATAGACTACTGCACCTGTATCAAACCTCTGTGGCTTGTAATAGCCTTTTAATATTGCCATTTAGTCATTGGCAAATCAAAAGGAAAAGGAAAAGAATGGTATATGATGTCTTCACATCACACTGTATAGTCAGCCACCTATTCCACCTATGCATAAAGTTTAATCGAATTCATCAAATGAAATTCATTTAGGCAAATTGCTTTTTATCACGTAGATCAGGGCTTATAAATAAATTCAAATGCCTTTGGGAGTCAGGCAAATAACATAAATGTGTGAGCTGACCGGGTATGATAATACATTAACTTCTTATAAATAGATGAATCTAATATAGGTATTATAGTTAGATATTATATATCTATATAATCTATCTATATCTATATTTATCTTTATCTGTATCTTTCTATCTATCCACCTACACACAGTAGGCCCTCTGTATCTGCAGGTTCCCCATCCATGGATTCAACCAATTGCAGATCAAAAATATTCGAAAAAAATTCCAGAAAGTTCCAAAAAACAAAACTCGAATTTGCCACATGCCAGCAACTGTTTACATAGCATTTACATTTTATTAGATAGTATATGTAACTTAGAGATTATTTGAAGTATAAAGGAGGATTGAATAGGTTATATGCAAATACTACACCATATTTTATAAAGGACTTGAGTATTCTTGTATTTTGGTATCCGAGAGGGTTCCTGAAATCAACCCCCTTTGAATATCAAGGGACGATTGTATGTATGTGTATAGACATACATCACCTAATATAGAATATAGATACAGGTAGTAGTTTACCAGGCATGAGTGTGAACTAGAGAGTGAAGCTCCTCTGAAACCCACTCAGATTTAATGTTTGTCAAAACTACGTTGGTCAGATTTTGTCAATGAGCCTCCAGTCTGATAAATCAAACTTTCTGATGAGTTCTGGAATTTCTAGCACATTTTAATGACACACAGATGTAGTCTGTTTCTCTTTTTTAATGGAAAAACCAGGGGAAAATGAAATATAAAAATACAGATTAACTAAGCATCTGCCAAACTCTATCCCTTGGAACTCTGATTAACATGACATTTATGGGGATTACAAGTCAAAGGGAGCTTATATTTGAGAATGCCAGAGGCATACAACACACATGTACAAACAAATATATGATACAATGTGGGGTAGTGAAGTGTTCTGAAGAAAAACAAAACACTGAAGGGAAATGCTGTATGCAAAGGTGGTGCTGAGGTAATATTTCTGATAGGAAGGCCAGGGCTTTCATGAAGTGAGCTTCGAAGCGAAGACCTAAATGAGCAATGATTTAGGAGAAAGAGTATTCCAGAAAAGAAGAAATGGCTAAGGTGCTGAGCCTGAAATGAGCTTGGTTTATTAGAGGAATAGCAAGAAGGCTAGTATGAGTAGAGCTGAGTGAGTGGAGGGACAGGTTGTAATACCAGGTCAGGGCTCGTGCAGGGTCAAATCACACAGGCCCTTGTAGGCCGGGTGAATATTTAAACTTTATTCCAAGACTCTATGAAGCCATTTTTGATCAGGGGATGATCTTATACTCAGGTTATAGAAATACTGCTTTATGTACTTGAGACTCAAAACAGCCAGGTATTGAAGCACTGAAACCAGTCACCCTGGATGACTGGCCTCTGAAACCTCCAAGCTCAGAGCCTATTGTGCTCATGTTGCTTCACGCTTGTCTTGGCAAATATTAGGGGCTTTTACCATAGATACAATAAACATATAGGTATATCAATGACGAGTGAGATGTTACACATTTCTCATCTAGGAAAGGATTAAAAATAATTGAAATCAAAGAATGAATCTGTAAATGCAGAGATAAATATAGAAAGCATTTTGGTATAGGAAGATCTCAGTATTGCAGAGAATCATACCATTCAGGCTGCTAGTTTCTTTTTTTTACCAGTTTTACTGAAATGTAATTGATATACAACACTGTATGAGATCAAGGTTTATGACATAATGATATGACTAACATATATTGTGAAATGGTGACCACAATAAGTTTAGTTAACATTCATCATCTCACAGAGATACAAAAAAAAAAAAAAATTGTTTTCTTTTTAATGAGAACTGTTAGGATTTACTCTTAACAACTTCCAGGTGTACCATATAGCAGTGTTGAGTCTAGTCATCATGTTGTGCATTACATCCCTGGCACTTGTTTATTTTGTAACTGGCAATTTGTACCTTTTGACTGCCTTCATCCAATTCCCCCTCCGCCACCCCACTCCTCTGGTAACCACAATTCTGATCTCTTTTTCTATGAGTTTGATTTTTTGTTTTTGTTCTTTTAGATTTCACGTATAACCAGTCATACAGTATTTGTCTTTCTCTGACTTATTTCATTTAACATTATGCCCCCAAGATTTATCCATGTGGTCATAAATGGCAGGATTTGCTTCTTTTTAAGGCTGAGTAATATTCCACTGTCTATATATACACCACATTTTCTTTATCTATTTAACCATTGATGGGCACTTAGGTTGTTTCCATGTCTTGCCTATTGTGAATAATCCTGCTAAGAACATGGGGTTGCACAAATTCCTTTGACATAGAGTTTTTGTTTCCTTTGGATATATTTCCAGAAGTGGAATTGATGGATCACATGATAGTTCTATTTTATTTTTTGAGGTTGACAGTTTCTAAGACCAGTTTTGGAATTGTCTCTCTACTTTAAACTTCTCAACTCAGTAAAGTCTAAGGAAGTGCAGAAGTCATTGTACTGGATCAACTTTCTCAACTTCTTTACTATTGACATTTTGGCCAAACTATTTGACATTCTTTGCTGTAGTGTGCTGCCCTGTACATTTGTAGAATGTGTAAGAGCATCCCTGGCCTCTAGCTACTAAATACCAGCAGAACACCTTCTCCTTGCCACCACCCCCACCCAGTCAAGACAATAAGAAATGTCCCTAGATATTACCAATATCTCCTTGAAGGAAGGTTGGTACCAGGGAGAACCACTGTGTTAGATGATAGGAGTAATCTATGCAGAGTCTCTCCTAACAACTTAAAAATGTGTGCAGATGTGAACAAGAGCAAGTGTAAATCAAACCTGTACTGGAGAGCTTACAAGAACTATAGCAGTACTGGAAACCCAAGCCTTCATAGCAAGGACATACTCATCTCACGGAATCTTCACAGAAATTGTTTGAATTGCTTTTATCCTAAATCAGGTGGGTATTATGGCTCAGAGATGACACACTCAAGCTCAGAGATGGCAAACCTGACATCACCCAACTAGTGACTAGAGGAGTGGGGACCACACCCCAAAGCCGATATCCTGCCAAGAAAACTAGGGCAATTTCATGTACAGCATGATTCTTTTTTTTTTTATGATGTATCTTTTCATTTATTTAGATATTATTAAAAATCTGCACAGTGATTTGGAGCTTTTAATATAGCACTCTTGCACATTTTTATTACATTTATTATTGTATTTATTATTAAGATATTGATAGTTTTCTTGCTATTGTAAATGACAAAAAAGTTGTCTTTTTTTTTAACACCTTTATTGTAGTATAATTGCTTTACAATGGTGTGTTAGTTTCTGCTTTATAACAAAGTGAATCAGCTATACATAGACATATATCCCCATATCTCCTCCCTCTTGCGTCTCCCTCCCACCCTCCCTATCCCACCCCTCTAGGTGGTCACAAAGCACCTAGCTGATCTCTCTGTGCTATGTGGCTGCTTCCCACTAGCTATCTATTTTATATTTGATAGTGTATATAAGTCCATGCCACTCTCTCTTCGTCCCAGCTTACCCTTCCCCCTCCCCGTGACCTAAAGTCCATTCTCTATGTCTGCATCTTTATTCCTGTCTTGCTCCTAGGTTCTTCAGAACCACTTTTTTTTTTTTTCAGATTCCATATATATGTGTTAGCATATTGTATTTGTTTTTCTCTTTCTGGCTTACTTCACTCTGTATGACAGACTCTAGGTCCATCCACCTCACTACAAATAACTCAATTTCATTTCTTTTCATGGCTGAGTAATATTCCATTGTATATATGTGCCACATCTTCTTTATCCATTCATCTGTCGATGGACACTTAGGTTGCTTCCATGTCCTGGCTATTGTAAATAGAGCTGCAATGAACATTATGATACATGACTCTTTTTGAATTATGGTTTTCTCAGGGTATATGCCCAGTAGTGGGATTGCTGGGTCGTATGGTAGTTCTACTTTTAGTTTTTTAAGGAACCTCCATACTGTCCTCCATAGTGGCTGAATCAATTTACATTCCCACCAACAGTGCAGGAGGGTTCCGTTTTCTCCACACCCTCTCCAGCATTTATTGTCTATAGATTTTTTGATGATGGCCATTCTGACTGGTGTGAGGTGATACCTCCATTGTAGTTTTGATTTGCATTTCTCTAATGATTAGTCATGTTGAACATCCTTTCATGTGTTCATTGGCTATCTGTATATCTTTTTGGAGAAATGTCTATTTAGATCTTCTGCCCATTTTTGGATTGGGCTGTTTGTTTTTTTGATATTGAGCTGCATGAGCTGCTTGTAAATTTTGGAGATTACTCCTTTGTCAGTTGCTTCATTTGCAAATATTTTCTCCCATTCTGAGGGTTGTCATTTCATCTTGTTTATGGTTTCCTTTGCTGTGCAAAAGCTTTTAAGTTTCATTAGGTCCCATTTGTTTATTTTCGTCTTTATTTCTATTTCTCTAGGAGGTGGGTCAAAAAGGACCTTGCTGTGATTTATGTCATAGAGTGTTCTGCCTATGTTTTCCTCTAAGAGTTTATAGTGTCGGGCCTTACATTTAGGTCTTTAATCCATTTTGAGTTTATTTTTGTGTATGGTGTTAGGGAGTGTTCTAATTTCATTCTTTTACATGTAGCTGTCCAGTTTAGGCAGCACCACTTATTGAAGAGGCAGTCTTTTCTCCATTGTATATTCTTGCCTCCTTTATCAAAGGTGACCATATGTGCATGAAAGCCATCTGGGCTTTCTATCCTATTCCATTGATCTATATTTCTGTTTTCATGCCAGTACCATACTGTCTTGATTACTGTAGCTTTGTAGTATAGTCTGAAGTCCAGGAACCTGATTCCTCCAGCTCCATTTTTCTTTCTCAAGATTGCTTTGGCTATTCGGGGTCCTTGTGTTTCTGTACAGATTGTGAAATTTTTTGTTCTAGTCCTGTGAGAAATGCCATTGGTAGTTTGATAGGGATTGCATTGCATCTGTAGATTCCTTTGGGTAGTGTAGTCATTTTCACAATATTGATTCTTCCAATCCAAGAACATGTTATATTTCTCCATCTGTTTGTGTCATTTTTAGTTTCTTTCATCAGTGTCTTATAGTTTTCTGCATACAGGTCTTTTTTCTCCTCAGGTATGTTTATTCTTAGGTATTTTATTCTTTTCGTTGCAATGCTAAATGGGAGTGTTTCCTTAATATCTCTTTCAGATTTTTCATCATTAGTGTATAAGAATGCAAGAGATTTCTGTGCATTAATTTTGTATCCTCCTACTTTACCAAATTCGTTGATTAGATCTAGTAGTTTTCTGGTGGCATCTTTAGGATTCTCTATCTATAGTATCATGTCATCTGCAAACAGTGACAGCTTTACTTCTTTTCTGATTTGGATTCCTTTTATTTCTTCTTCTTCTCTGATTGCTGTGGCGAAAACATCCAAAACTATGTAGAATAATAGTGTTGAGAGTGGGCAACCTTGTCTTGTTCCTGATCTTAGAGGAAATGGTTTCAGTTTTTCACCATTGAGAATGATGTTGGCTGTGGGTTTGTCATATATGGCCTTTATTATGTTGAGGTAAGTTCCCTCTATGCCTACTTTCTGGAGGGTTTTTATCATAACTGGATGTTGAATTTTGTCAAAAGCTTTTTCTGCATCTATTGAGATGGTCATATGGATTTTTTCTCCTTCAATTTGTTAGTATGGTGTATCACATTGATTGATTTGTGTATGTTGAAGAATCCTTGCATTCCTGGGATAAACCCCACTTGATCATGGTGTATGATCCTTTTAATGTGCTGTTGGATTCTGTTTGCTAGTATTTTGTTGAGGATTTTTGCATCTATGTTCATCAGTGATATTGGCCTGTAGTTTTCTTTCTTGGTGACATCTTTGTCTGGTTTTGGTATCAGGGTGATGGTAGCCTCATAGAATGAGTTTGGGAGTGTTCCTCCCTCTGCTATATTTTGGAAGAGTTTGAGAAGGGTAGGTGATAGAATTCACCTGTGAAGCCATCTGGTCCTGGGCTTTTGGTTGTTGGAAGATTTTATATCACAGTCTCAATTTCAGTGTTGTGGTTGGTCTGTTTATATTTTCTACTTCTTCCTGGTTCAGTCTCGGAAGGTTGTGCTTTTCTAAGAATTTGTCTATTTCTTCCAGGTTGTCCATTTTTTTGGCATACAGTTGCTTGTAGTAATCTCTCATGATCCTTTGTATTTCTGCAGTGTCAGTGGTTACTTCTCCTTTTTCATTTCTAATTCTATTGATTTGAGTCTTTTCCCTTTTTTTCTTGATGACTCTGGCTAATCGTTTATCAATGTTGTTTATCTTCTCAGAGAACCACCTTTAAGTTTTATTGATTTTTGCTATTGTTTCCTTCATTTCTTTTTCATCTATTTCTGATCTGATCTTCATGATTTCTTTTGTTCTGCTAACTTTGGGTTTTTTTTGTTCTTCTTTTTCTAATTGCTTTAGGTGTAAGGTTAGGTTGTTTATTTGAGATGTTTCTTGTTTCTTGAGGTAGGATTGTATTGCTATAAACTTCCCTCTTACAACTGCTTTTGCTGCATCCCATAGGTTTTGGGATGTCGTGTTTTCATTGTCATTTGTTTCTAGGCATTTTTTGATTTCCTCTTTGATTTCTTCAGTGATCTCTTGGTTATTTAGTAGTGTATTGTTTAGCCTCCATGTGTTTGTATTTTTTACAGATTTTTTCCTGTAATTGATATCTAGTCTCATAGCACTGTTGTTGAAAAGATACTTGATATGACTTTAATTTTCTTAAATTCACCAAGCCTTGATTTGTGACCGAAGATATGATCTATCCTGGAGAATGTTCCATGAGCACTTGAGAAGAAAGTGTTTTCTGTTGTTTTTGGATGGAATGTCTTATAAATATCAATTAAGTCCATCTTGTTTAATGTATCATTTAATGCTTGTGTTTCCTTATTTATTTTCATTTTGGATGATCTGTCCATTGGTGAAAGTGGGGTGTTAATATCCCCTACTATGATTGTGTTACTGTCAATTTCCCCTTCTATGGCTGTTAGCATTTGCCTTATGTATTGAGGTGCTCCTATGTTGGGTTCATAAATATTTACAATTGTTATATCTTCTTCTTGGATTGATCCCTTGATCATTATGTAGTGTCCTTCTTTGTGTCTTGTAATAGTCTATATATTAAAGTCTATTTTGTCTGATGTGAGAATTGCTACTCCAGCTTTCTTTTGATTTCCATTTGCATGGAATATCTTTCTCCATCCTCCCCTCATTTTCAGTCTGTATGTGTCCCTAGGTGTGAAGTGGGTCCTTTGTAGACAGCATATATATGGGTCTCATTTTTGTATCCATTCAGCCAGTCTTTGTCACTTGGTGGAGCATTTAATCCATTTACATTTCAGGTAATTATCGATATGTATGTTCCTATTACCATTTTCTTAATTGTTTTGGGTTTGTTATTGTACGTCTTCACCTTCTCTTGTGTTTCCTGCCTAGAGAAGTTCCTTTAGCATTTGTTGTAAAGCTGGTTTGGTGGTGCTGAATTCTCTTAGCTTTTGCTTGTCTGTAAAGGTTTTAATTTCTCCGTCGAATCTGAATGAGATCCTTGCTGGGTAGAGTAATCTTGGTTGTAGATTCTTCCCTTTCATCACTTTAAATATGTCCTGCCACTCCCTTCTGGCTTGCAGAGTTTCTGCTGAAAGATCAGCTGTTAACCTTATGGGGATTCCCTTGTGTGTTATTTGTTGTTTTTCCCTTGCTGCTTTTAATATTTTTTCTTTGTGTTTAATTTTTGATAGTTTGATTAATATGTATCTTGGTGTGTTTCTCCTTGGATTTATCCTTCATGGACTCTCTGCACTTCCTGGACTTGATTGACTATTTCCTTTCCCATATTAGAGAAGTTTACAACCATAATGTCTTCAAATATTTTCTCAGTCCCTTTCTTTTTCTCTTCTTCTTCTGAGACCCCTATAATTTGAATGTTGTTGCACTGAATGTTGTCCTAGAGTTTTCTAAGACTGTCCACAATTATTTTCATTCTTTTTTCTTTATTCTGCTCTGCGGTAGTTATTTCCACTATTTTATCTTCCAGGTCACTTATCCATTCTTCTGCCTCAGTTATTCTGCTATTGATTCCTTCTAGAGAATTTTTAATTTCATTTATTGTGTTGTTCATCGTTTGTTTGCCCTTTAGTTCTTCTAGTTCCTTGTTAAACATTTCTTGTATTTTCTCCATTCTATTTCCAAGATTTTGGATCATCTTTACTATCATTACTCTCAATTCTTTTTCAGGTAGACTGCCTATTTCTGCTTCTTTGTTTGGTCTGGTGGGTTTTTATCTTGCTCCTTCATCTGCTGTGTGTTTCTCTGTCGTCTCATTTTGCTTAACTTACTGTGTTTGGGGTCTCCTTTTCACAGGCTGCAGGGTCGTAGTTCCCCTTGATTTTGGTGTCTGCCCCCAGTGGCTGAGGTTTGTTCAGTGGGTTGTGTAGGCTTCCTAGTGGAGGGGACTAGTGCCTGCGTTCTGGTGGATGAGGCTGGATCTTGTCTTTCTGATGGGCAGGACCGCATCTGGTGGTGTGTTTTGGGTTGTCTGTGACCTTATTATGATTTTAGGCAGCCTCTTTGCTAATGGATGGGGTTGTGTTCTTGTCTTGCTAGTTGTTTCGCGTATGGTGTCTGGCACTGTAGCTTGCTGGTAATTGAGTGGAGCTGGTTCTTAGTGTTGAGGTGGTGATCTCTGGGAGAGCTTTTGCCGTTAGATATTACATGGAGCCGGGAGGTCTCTGGTGGACCAATGTCTGAACTTGGCTCTCCCATCTCAGAGGCACAGGCCTGATACCCAGCAGGAGCACCAAGACCCTAACAGCCACACGGCTTGGCAGAAAAGGGAGAAAAATAGAAAGAAGAAGAAAAAATAAAATAGAGTTATTAAAATAAAAAAATGACTAAAAATTAAAAATTTTTAAAGTATTAAAAAAAAGAAAGAAGAGAGCAACCAATCCAAAAAACAAATCCACCAATTTTAACAAGTGCTAAACACTAAACTAAAAAAAAAAAAAAATGGACAGAGAGAACCCTAGGACAAATGGTAAAAGCAAAGCTGTACAGACAAAATCACACAAAGAAGCATATACATACACACTCAGAAAAAGAGAAAAAGGTAAAGAAAGAAATATATATCTATATATATATAAAAAGGAAGAGAGCAACCAAATCAATAAACAAATCTATCAAGGATAATAAACTTTAAATGCTACAGTAAGATAAAGATAAACCAGAAAAAAATTAGATGCAGAACATAAACCCAAAGTGTACAGTTGCTCCCGAAGTCCACTGCCTCAATTTGGGGATGATTCGTTGTCTATTCCGGTATTCCACAGATGCAGGGTACATCAAATTGAGTTTAGAGATTTATTCCGCTGCTCCTGAGGCTGCTGGGAGAGATTTCCCTTTCTCTTCTTTGTTCGCACAGGTCCTGGGGTTGAGCTTTGGGTTCGGCCCCGCTTCTGTGTTTAGGTCACCTGAGGGAGTCTGTTCTTCACTCAGACAGGAGGGGGTTAAAGGAGCAGCTGATTCGCGGGCTCTGGCTCACTCAGGCTGGGGGGAGGGAGGGGTACAGAATGCAGGGCGAGCCTGCTGCGGCAGAGGATGGCGTGACGTTGCACCAGCCTGATACACGCCGTGCGTTCTCCCGGGGAAGTTGTCCCTGGATCACGGGACCCTGGCAGTGGCGGGCTGCACAGGCTCCTGGGCGGGGAGGTGTAGATAGTGACCTGTGCTTGCACACAGGCTTCTTGGTGGCTGCAGCAGCAGCCTTAGCGTCTCATGCCCGGCTCTGGTGTCCGCGCTAATAACCACAGCTCGCGCCCGTCTCTGGAGCTCATTTAGGCGGTGCTCTGAATCCCCTGTCCTCGCGTACCCTGAAACAATGGTCTCTTGCCTCTTAGGCAGGTCCAAACTTTTTCCCGGACTCCCTCCCAGCTAGCCGTGGCGCACTAGCCCGCTTCAGGCTGTGTTCACACAGCCAACCCCAGTCCTCTCCCTGGGATCTGACCTCCGAAGCCGGAGCCTCAGCTCCCAGCCCCCGCCCACCCCGGCGGGTGAGCAGACAAGCCTCTTGGGCTGGTGACTGCTGGTTGGCACCGATCCTCTCTGTGCGGGAATCTCTCCGCTTTGCCCTCTGCACCCCTGTTGCTGCACTCTCCTCCGTGGCTCCGAAGCTCCCCCCCTCCGCCACCCACCATCTCCACCAGTGAAGGGGCTTCCTAGTATGTGGAAACTTCTTCTCCTTCACAGCTCCCTCCCAGAGGTGCAGGTCCCATCCCTATTCTTTTGTCTCTGTTTTTTCTTTTGCCCTACCCAGGTACGTGGGGAGTTTCTTGCCTTTTGGGAGGTCTGAGGTCTTCTGCCAGCATTCAGTAGGTGTTCTGTAGGAGTTGCTCCACATGTAGGTGTATTTCTGATGTATTTGTGGGGAGGAAGGTGATCTCCATGTCTTACTCCTCCACCATCTTGATGGCTCCCCCTAGGATGATTCTTATACCGCATAATTTGGATTGTGGTTTGAAAAATTAGATAACCATTAGCAATCTCTTCCAAACTGAATTTCTTTCTTCCAAATTATTCTGACTTATTACGAACAATAATTGTTATAGTAATAATTTTTTAATAACAACAAGTGGCATATATCAAGGACTCTCCATGTGTAAGGTGCTGGAATAAATGTTCCATGAATATGGTCTGATTAAATCCCCATAATAACCTGATGAGCTAGATTTCATTATTATCCACATTTTAAATTATTTTTAATTTTTTTAAAATAATTAATTAATTTATTTATTTTTGGCTGTGTTGGGTCTTCGTTTCTGTGCGAGGGCTTTCTCTAGTTGCAGCGAGCGAGGGCCACTCTTCATCGCGGTGCACGGGCCTCTCACTATCGTGGCCTCTATTGTTGTGGAGCACAAGCTCCAGATGCACAGGCTCAGTAATTGTGTCTCATGGGCCTAGTTGCTCTGCGGCATGTGGGATCTTCCCAGACCAGGGCTCGAACCCGTGTCCCCTGCATCGGCAGGCAGATTCTCAACCACTGTGCCACCAGGGAAGCCCCATTATCCACATTTTACATATAAAAATAATAATTAGGGAGAGATATCATTTGTTTACTAAATGCCTGGCCCATTATTAAGTCCTTCACATGGATTTAATCCTCATAATACTTTTATGAGGTGGAAAGTATTCTTCTTTCCATTTTGCAGATGAGGAAATTAACACTTAGAAAAATGAAGTAGCTACTTATAGTTTGGAAGTTATGTAGCTGGCACTCACACCTATATTTTTCTGTCGCGAAATCTAGTATCTGACATCATAATCATTTGTTATGCTTTCCTGGTATTAGTGGTACATTTAAAAATTAGGATGATTGTGAGTGAACATAAGTGCCTTTCCTCATAACAAAAAGATAACAATAAACCCTTTCCAAGCAAATTTTTTCCTTTTTAACATTAAATCTCTGGTAGAAACACCTTTCTTAGAAATGTACTCTATCTTTACATGATCTCTCCTCTTTCCTCTCTACCTTCCTACCCCCTCCCACCAGGGGCTTCAGAGTAGATAGTGGAGAAAGTGAGAGAGCACAGAATAAAAGGAAATGTTAACCAGTAAGAGTTAGATTTTAAGGTCCTGTCAGCAAGTACAAAAGGTGAAAAGGAGCATTTGCTCTGGCAAGTCAGAAGTGCTTATTTTTTCTCGTCACACTGTCTTCACCCCCTCTTCCAGGCTTCATCTCAGAGTGTCCCCATTAGAAACACCTGGGAGCAGCTGGTGTTTCAATATGCGGTGCTAGAACAGACTTTAATTTATTAAACCAAGATTGCTGCTTGATCCTTTTTGTCTCATTGACACATTTCAACTGTTGATAAAAATCATGCATTTGACTTGCCATTTATTGTTCAGTGTCCCCTCTGTCATTCTTCACAGAGAGAGCAGAGTTATAGGTAACACAACAGTAAATATAAAAATGGATTTATCTTTTGCATTCTAGAGGTGTTCTGTTGAAATGAGCAGCTTAAAATTTGCATATGTATAGCTAACAGCATATGCCCTCATGTTCTGGTGTGAAAGATGGATAAATTAGTCAATGATAATCCATCATTAATAAATACTGAGACTGCATTTATTAAATCAGTTGTAAAATGAAATGACCACAGAAGGCAGACCTATGACTGAAATGGATAAAGTGAGACAGTATAAGAGATGGTAGGGAGTGGTGGGGAGTGTGGTCTAAATCTGAGCATATGTGCTTTTCTCTGAATCTAGTGCTCATGACTCCACTCCAGCAGACTTTTGCTACACGAAAATTTGGGCTCAGTGTAGCCAGATTCTATGATTTATAAGAGGAGCCGGAAATCCATATTTTCGAGTGAAATCTTCCTGACTTTAAAATGTTGGCAAATTTCTTCCTTCTTTTCTTAAATACTATTCAGGCTGCTCATATGTTACCTCACTTATAGTAGATGGATATTGATTTAAGAATGTGGAAAGCTTTGTGGTAATTTATATTCCACTCTGTTTAGGGGCGCTTTTATGGAAGTTTGCTACATCTCAGCTTTTGACCTAACACTTGAGTGGGTACCAATCGGGGAGCCTGTTGCAAATTCATAACCACAGAAATTACAATTCAGTAGGACTGAGGTAGGACCCAGGAATTCTGCTATGGATGACACAGTGAAAATACTTTGAACGCTATCTTAGAAAGTGAGAGGAAGGAACCCATTCGATCAGGGGATGGCAATCTATGGTCCATCTGCCAAATCCAGCCTGCTGCCTGTTTTTATAAATAAAGATTTATTGGGATACAGCCACATCCATTTGTTCACATATTATCTGTGGCTGTATCATGCGACAAGGCCAAAGTGAATAGCTGAGATAGAGACTGTATGACCCTCAAAGCCTAAAATGATTATCATCTGGTCCTTTACATAAAAGTTTGCTGATTTCTGCATTAGACAAAATAGGTCCTATGTCTCTAAACCTCAATAAAAGCTTGACTCCTCAGTATTACTTGGGTTCATAAAAACAATGTAAAAAGAGCCACATTACTGGTGGTGTTGATTTATAATTCAGTTTAGTCCAAACTATTTCTCCTAAGCAAAGACTATCTTGTTGCTATGACAACAGATACATAAAGCTATGTAGAGGAGAAGAAAAGAAAAAGGCAACAAAAACATATTAAATGTTAGACCAGAGAAAAGGACAGTGAAAGCCTTGTGATTTGACTTTGACTTGCAGGGGTGTAAATACAAGCAAGTGCATGTTCTCTGCCATAGGTGAGACAGTCACATGTGACTCTGAGGATCCCTGCCTCTCCAATAGGCTATCCCCTGTTCCGGTCTCTGCAAACACCATCTGTGTGTACGGAGGAAACGAATTCACAAATAAATGAGTCATATGCCAGAGCTTTTTACTTGTTAGTAGTGTAGATAATAGGTTTATGGAGGATTAAAAAATAGATCAATGTCGAATTTCACTTACCTTATCCTAAATATATACCAGTCTTATTATGACTGCATAGTCCCACAGAATCTGAGTAGCTTTTCTATTTGTTACTTCATCAACAGTCCTGTAGGCCAGCTACTCTATTGTTCCCATCTTTGTAAATGGCACAAACATTCACCCTTTTCCAAAGGCCAAAACTCCCAGAGTCAAACTTCATTTCCCCCTTTCTGTCTCAGATCACATCCATATAACCCCTTCACGCTAGCACTCTGACCCAAGCCATTTTCATCTCTTGTCAGGCCTCCTGTGGTCTCCTGCCTGCATGCTTGCCTGCACACAATAGTTTCCACCTGCAGCCAGAGTTCTATTTTTAAATACATAGATCAGGTTAAGTCATGGCCAAGCTCAAAACCCCTTCATCAATATCATCCTGTCACACTCAGTTAAAAATCCAAAATCCTTCCCATGGCCTACAAAGCCCCATAGATTTGGTCTCCGAGGATATCTCTGTCTTCATTTCCTACTGCTCAGCCCTTCTTTACTCCTCTCCATCCATCCTGCCCATCTTCTTGCTTTTCAGATGCCCAGACATGCTGAATACTTTCCTGCCTCAGGGCCTTTGGACTTGCTATTTCCCTTAAGCAGGAAATTTCTTCCTACAGTCCTTTTCTTGCCTCTCTCTCCCTTCTTATTCATGTCCTCTCCAGGGGGACCTTCCCTGATCATCCTTCAATCTATACCCACTTTTCCTGTATTGTTTTTCTTTATGGCATTTATCATCACATGAAACCCCATTATACAGTCACTTGTTGACAAATTGTCACTGTATCCCACTCAGCTGTAACCTTTGTGAGGGCAGAGAACTTGTCTGTGTTTTTTCCTGTTTTATCCACAGCACCCAGAAAAAGCAGGATAGAGTAGGTGCTATATTTTTACTAAGTGAAAGGATTAACGGGTATAATGTCCAAGATTGAATTTTGACTGACTTTACTGTTTTTGTTTGTTTTTTTTTGCAAGATTTTAAGATACCAAGATCTTATACCCTGGGCCTGAGAGAACCAATAACTTCATTTCATGCTGAGAAAGATATTCTGAGTTAGGCATCTAAAGTCTACAAGAAGATTAAATAGAATAGAAAATTCTCAACATTAAAAAAAAAAAGAAAAAGAATTCCAGGCCAGATTATATAGGCTAATCCTAAAAAGAAAAAAGTAAAGACGTGAAGTCTAAAAAAAAAAAAAAAAAAAAAAAAGACGTGAAGTCTGAGTGGTCTGATCAGCAGAAAAGCCAGGTGGGACCGCAGTCCTTGGGGCACTATAGGTCAATGGCCACGCTGGGCCATGCAATTCAGTCTGCTTCTTCCTCAACAATTGCCTGCTCCGCCCTTTGCTAACCTTTGATAACTTTAGTTTCAGAGTTTATCCAAATGTGGCTGGTCATTTTCACAAACAGGTGAGAAGCATGAGGTAGAATGAGGTGAAGGAAGGTGACTGGATTGCTGTAAAAAGTCTCTTGCCACTCATCGAAACACACACACACACACACACACACAGGCCACAGGAGTCAGCTCAGACAATGACAGCACATATCAAACAAGGGTGATTTGGCTTAAACATGGTCCAGAATGATCCAGAGGGCTTAAGAATCTCATGCAATGTCCCAAACTTTACTTTTCCCCTCACATTCTAAAAGGTGTAGTAGTTGTAGATGACTGGGTACAAATTTCTTGAAACAATCAAATTATCAAAAATGATCCTTAGAGACTGATTATTTGATAGTATTGATCATATTGGTGTATCATGAAATTGAGATATACTATGGCAACTTCACATGCCTTTAAGCAAGGTTTTTTAGGGAGTTCTTTTCCTCAATTTTTTGCTTTATAAAATTTATAATTAATTTCTTAAAAATATATACACACACATATATTTATATATCTATATTACATATTATGTATACTTTTCATCTCAAAGTGACAGATAGTCTATCATATTACGCCTTTTCTGTAGTACTAAGTGATTATAAAAGTCATGAAATGATTTCAAAAACAAATGGAGTAGTCATAATAGTCTAATAATAAATTTGAAATTATAAACCAATTAGGTAAGAAAATATCTTTAAAACTGCAAATAGTTAAATAATTTTTATTTATTTTTATATTTTCTTTTTTATTATTTATCTTATAATAAAATGATTACTGAAAAATCAGGAGAAAAATATGTACACACATGATCCTATCTACCCAACCAGTCATTATTAAAAGTTTGGGGTATATGCTTCTATATATTTTTCTATTTATATATGACATTTGTCAGGTCTTAGCATAAACAGGATGCATGAATCTACATGTGATTTTTTTTTAGAGAGGTAAAGCTGAACATTATAAACTTACCTGCTTTTCTCATTTAGCTATATATTATGAACATCATTAAAAGTCAAAAATATGCTATTTAATTTTAGACATTTACAAAGGTTTTACAGGAATTTCTTATAGCAGTTATACAAGTAATCTTATCCTATTTTAATATTTAATATTTCCAGCATTTTTAAATAATTAATGGAACAGACAAAAGCTGTTGAAAACAAATTAGAAATTTAAAGATAGAAATCCCCTGAGTCCAAATTCTAAAAAGCAGGTAGCCTTACTTTAAAAAAAGATTTCTAAAATGCCTATGGTGCATCATTCTCAACATGTTAGAAACAAACAACTCAAAATTTATAGACCTACACATTTAATTTTGACCCCTATATGATTCTTAACGCAGTGTTATTTCAACGATAAGTATTAGCTGACTGTGTGGGACAAGGCTACGCAGGACCACAGCCTAAGGAAGGAAAGAGGCAGTCCTGCTCTGCCCTGGAGTACCATTTCACCAGGATTAGCCTTGACACTACATTTCTGATACTTTTTTTTTTTTTTTGGCTCCTTGTGTCTGCCCTCAGTTACTCTAACTAGCTGGGAAAGGAGAGTTGTAAAGAACATTCCCAAATTGCTCTTACCCCAATTATTCAAAGCCTAAGAGACCCTGCCAGTCACAGGTCCCAGATAACTCCCAGAGAATGAGTTTTACTGCAGACATGGAGCTGTAAATACCTATTGGGTCTCGGCACATAGCAATCATCGTCTCTAAACCAAAAAGTACAACACATGTTCTAACCATGAGATGGGTGACTTGAAATCTGTGCTTTCTGGGAAAATCCAAGAAATTCAGTCAAAATCTAGGCATTTAATTTTTGGACTTAACTTCAGCTTGAGCATTTGATCACAGTGTGGGATTTGTATTTAAATTTGGGGTTTCTCCGTGCTGTTGGAATTTTATAGTTGGATAATCTTCATGCAATTTATTATTCATCAATGTAATTCTTCATCTAATTTATTATTCATGAATGTTTTTATTTAATCTCCTTGCACATGGAAAATATAGTTTTGACAAGATTTGGGATGTGAGCAGATTTGAGTAATGCTATGTTCTGATCCATTCCATTCTGGTATCTCCCCATAGTGTCTGGGGGCAAAATCTATACGGCTTACAAGCAGTCCTAGGAGAATATCCATAGAAGGGTGGTTGGAATTGAGGGAGTGACCTCAAGAAGGTAGGAATCTCCCCAGGGGACTAGGCATACTCCTACAAAAGCATAATCTGAAAGGTTAGTCCCAATGTGCTAAGAAAATAAAAAGTAGAGAATGCTAGTGGGAAACTTCCATGAGGAGTGATTTTTATTAAATATTTCTACCTCTTGACTCCCTTATTCTTTCCCATGAAAGTAGAGTTCATTACTTGGTCATAAGGCTACAACCACTAATCCATGTACTCAAATTTGTGGAGCTTGTCTTTCAAATTCCTTAATGGGGGATTTGATTTCTGCTGTTTTGCTGTTTTAATCTGTAGGAGGAAACAATTTCTGTAAGTGAGACTGTTCTGCAGGCTTAATTTTCTCTCTGATGCCCTGTTCCAAGATCTAGCCTGAGTTGATAGGCAGGAACAATTCCATTTTAGGCTCTTAACCTTAACCGATTCTTCTTACTGAGACTATGATATTTGGGTTTTTTCTGAATTTTTCACCTCATTTCTCAATTTGTGTAGAACCTAGGTAGGGAAAGGAAGTGCTATTTATTAGATTTTTCTTCTCAAAGACACTAAAATGAGTGCTACTATTAATCTCAATTTTATAGTTGAGGTAACTGAGGCATAGAAGACTATGCAGTATGCCTAAGTATGGACATGTGAAACTGTCTTTCATTTCTTAACAAGTACAATACAATATGCTACATCTCAGTTATTATAGGGCATAATTAATTAGCCATATAATAATTTATTTAATTCCATTTTACAAAGCAATTAGCTAAAAATATGAATTATTATTACTTGGATTTTTACTATTTAGTTTTGTAAATTTTCATCTTGACATATTTAAGAAACTCTTTTAAATAAAACTCCAGATAGTTACTCCTATCAGAATCTAAATGAAATTCATAAGGCCAGTCTTATTAACTATATTTAGAAAATAAAAGTGTTAGAAAAACAATATATATTTGTATAGATTCAGTCTCACCCATAGAAATTGAGGTGTTAGTACATGTTATTTGCTACAAATTCAGATAGCAGCTGCAAAAAGCTTAATTATCTAGACACAATTTTTCATTCTTCAGTTTGCTATTTAGGGTTCTGATTTATATTTGTACAAGTGACTGCAAAAGCAATATATTTACATTAGAGCTCTAATGTTCTCAAGTACCTTCTCTTTCAGCCCAATTTCTTTTAGTGGCCCTGGACACCAGGGAATGGGTCACTGCTGAGCGACAAGCCAGATAACCAGGGAGCATATGTAGTTTATAAAAAAATCATAGGGTGCTTTGCTATACTCTTTTGCAACCCACCTCTCAGTTGTCCAATATAACAACTCTCTTTTTCCCACCAATCACCCACCATTACCAGGAAATAACTTCTTTCTTTTCTCCTTTAGTAGCAAACACAAATTCCATATAGACATCTCTAATCCAAGATCCATAACTACAGAAAAGATCCTGATACAGTCTTGGTCATTTTGACAGTGTTCTTCTGAAGAGAAGAATGATCTCTGATCATCAACAGAATTGTTGGACCAGAGAAAAACATCACAAAAAACAATCTGTGAAGATCATTACCATAAAAACCAAAATGCATACTTCCTCCTTCAAATGTCTGGTTTCTTTGCAAAATAATCCATTTCATTTTTTGGGGGAATTACATTGTATGTGTTCATGCTGTTGAAAATCAGAATGGTGAGCTATTAGATGTTCTTGTTCCATGGATCATTTTTCCCTTGACCTGAAAATATTGATTCTTAATTCCTCTGCCTGTGTTGTTTTCACTATGAATCTATCAAAATAAACATATTGACTATGTTAGCTAAAAATTTTAATGAAAGCCTATTAGAATTGGCATATTTTCCTGCTGAATCTGCAGTATTAAGCTATTACAGAGAATAGGCAGAGTGAGGTGGATTTACAGGCCAGCTCATACCCTTTCACACAGCAGTGCTTCCCGTTCCTCCTGCACATTTTCATACCAACAAATGCGTTCATTAATGTCTATGTTTATTGGGACTGAACAGTGAGTCTCATGTTTAATAGAGACTTTCATAAGATTCATCTGGTTTTATTCTTCTAGGACATTGAATCAGCATTTCTAATATTTGCTTCACAAGCAAGAAGGTGAAAAAAGGGAGCAGGAAAAAAGAAAGAGACTATTATAAAGAGATTGAATGGATTGGGGTAATTAGGAGGATACAAAATTATAATAAGTAATACTTGCAAAATGAATATCAAGCAATATTAATAGAGGGATGGATGTCAAAATTCCCCAAAGGGTGCACTGATGTTATAGCTACTGATAAAACACTATGTTTCTGCTTTGTTTCTTCATTCTGTCATCATTTGACATACTTTATTGAATTTTTACTTGGTCCCGGGCACTGAACTTGGCTCTGAGAATAGAAGAGGAAATAAGACCTTATGGGTCTTATGTATAACTTAATTAATCATTTCACAATTACTACTACTAGAAAATTATTATCTTGAATAGGATCTCCAGCTACCCCAAGAAAGGCCTCTACAAAGCCTAGAATTATATAACAGTGTTATGGAAATGAACCACCTACACATATTCAGAATTGACTCCAAAAAAGTTATCTATCTCACACTGGACACTGAGAGAGCTCTGAACTCCTGATCTATAACTATCTAAAATGGTCCATTATCCTCTTAGAGAAAGACAGACAAGAAGTTTATTAACATTTTCCAAAAAATTGTTTTAATGATTACAACTCTTCCTTGGGTAGCAAGGCGAAGTGACATTTTAACTGTGGCAACTAGCACCCAAGCA
Organism: Balaenoptera ricei; assembly: GCF_028023285.1. Classification (NCBI taxonomy): domain Eukaryota; kingdom Metazoa; phylum Chordata; class Mammalia; order Artiodactyla; family Balaenopteridae; genus Balaenoptera; species Balaenoptera ricei. The sequence goes on from NC_082643.1 coordinate 80,755,160, forward strand.
TTTTTTTTTTTTTAAAGTCAGGTCCTGTTTGATAAACATCAGGATAATCCACTGGGATACAATGTGAGACCCTAAAGGCTTGTGGATCAACTAGACCCAAAGCAATAAAAATAAAATTAAGCTTCTTTATATGAGAGATAGGAATTTTATATTTGTTTTTTGATATTGTTATTGTCTCCTGAGAGAAAAGTACAGATAGAAGAGAAGGAGGGACAGCAGCAAGACGATTAGATGCTTGCATATAGGTCAGTAAGCTCCAGTGGCAGTAAGTCTAAAGTGACAAGAATTGAATGCCTGTTACACTATTTAAACTGTGAGACTCCAAAATAGTCTGTACAATCTACTAAAATGTTTTTTTGTGCATTTTTCTTTCTTTTCGTCATTTTGTTTTAGGAAAACACTGAAGAATGATTAATTTTACATCATAAATTCTCGGTGAGGAACAGGGAAAGCATAAGCAGAAATAGGAGTAGGAAGAAACAACCTTGAGAAGGTAAGTTCACTACACATCCACAGAAGTCTTAGGTTGGACTTTCAGTTCCCTCTAGGTTTGAATTAGGGTTGAAGTTAATCTCATGTAGACAGACCCTAGATTTCACCTACGATAGTTTCACAGAAAAATCAAGATGAGATATACCTAGAATTCAAGTGAGTTTCACATGGAACACAATAATTAATGACCACAGTAAAATGTGTTTGGTACTTTTTTTTTTTTTTCCTTAAAATACATGTTATTTATTTTACTACTTGGTTTCTGGAAGGAGTTAGACAAAAGAACATAATCATGAGGGAAAGAAGAGAGCAAACTTTGACTACTCATGAAGATGACCTCACCTTCTATTTTACAAATAGAAATGAATCACCTTAAATTCCTATTACAAGCACAAACAACCTACTCTCATGCACTCCATTCTTGCCTCCCATATATATGAATCAGACTTCTTCCACTTGTTGAAAATTAATCCTTTTATGTTCTGGTTCCAAATAATTTTCATCTCAAAGGAATTCTTTAATTATTTCCCTATTTATTTTATCTCTGTCTTCTCCTTCTGGTGACTTTTCCCCCATTGTATACAAAAATTCTCAAGTCTAATTGCCCAAGGGGGGAAAAATCCTCTTCATTTACTATGTCCCCCTTTTTTTTTTTTTAACATCTTTATTGGAGTATAATTGCTTTACAATGGCGTGTTAGTTTCTGCTTTCTAACAAAGTGAATCAGTTATACATATACATATATCCCCATATCTCTTCCCTCTTGCATCTGTGTTCGGTACTTTGAAATTTAAAAAATCATTTTAAAATGTAACACCACCTGCATCAATTTTTCTCACCACAGGTGAGAACCTGAGGTCCAGAAAGATTAAGACGTTTGTCAAAGGTCACGTGAGATGAAGTTGTTTATGAACACAGACTGTCTCACTCTCAATACTAAATGTTGTCTATTGTGCTGTTGTTTAGTATATTTTAAAACAATTATTATGAATATAGTTATAGGAAAAACTCATTTATATCTTAAGCATGAAAGAAATAATTAACATTTTTCCAAAATCAAAAGTGGAATTTTAATAAAAGTTTCCAGTGTGAAAACTAAGTGATTTGCATATATTCCTTTGACTTAAATACCTAATTGTCAGTGTATTTGCATTTTTCCATCTAATTTTGCCAGCACATTCAATTCATCTACATATTCCTGTTAGTCTAGTTGCTGAGAATGGGTGGCTTTTTCTACCTATAATCAGAATTAACTTCAGCTTCAACACAATTCAAGAAAGGACATTTTATAGAGCATAAAGGAGAAATATTTTCAGACCCAAATCTTGTCAACCCTTTTAAACAAATGAGTAGTTATTTTGATCTTCTTCTCAGGGTACCTGAGGATATCTAAAGCAGGGTTAATATTGAAGGTATCCTAATAAACGCATTCATATGTTAACTCAGAGGTGAATAAAGAGGATTTTTCTATGAATGTACAAATATTTTAACCAGGTATCAGACACTAAGGGGTTATACATTCTTTCTCAGTTCCCGTAATACATATCCCATGTGGGTGACTTTGGTATTAAATCTCTAAATTTAGAAATTAAAAAGAATAGAAATCTGATTTCTTGAGGAGGCTTTCAACCTATGTAATTAACACTCCACAAATGCTCACAAGTAGTTAGGGATTCTGTATCATTGTACTTGAATTATGCTGTTTATCTAAAAGAAAATGAATATGAAATATACACCATTTTACCATTAATTCATTGTCCCCATAATCCATGTGCATTTGCAGTTACTTTTACCTTCATCCTGAATATTACGACCAAGATGGCCTTACTGTTCCCCTCAATTAACTAAACTTTAGACAGGCTTCTTCCTGACTTGAGGCCCCTAACCTCCCTTTTCCTAGAATACTGACTGAAGTAAACTTTTCATTGTAAATTCTTTCTCTGGCCCTTTAAGACATAACTCTTTGCTCAGCCTCTTGCCAGTTTTACAACCCAGGAAGGACTTTCTCAGATCTCTGGGAGACATCCCTTTCAAATGGAATTATCAAAGGAGATACAGCCCTATCTCCCAGTCTCTGTGGGAAGGTAGGAGCTTAATTTAGGCCAATTAGCAAACATCCATGGCCTAATCATATTGACCACCTACTCCCCCAACATTCTCCAGTACTAATCTACTAGCTCACCCCAGTGCTTAAAAATCACTCCTACTTTTTGTTCAGTGGAGTTCAGTCTGCCTCCCCTATTGCAGTGGTCCTGAATAAAGTCTTTCTTGTATCTTTAACTCTCTCTGGTATACTTTTTTTTCTTTGATAGTTGTCATCATTATTATTGCTCCCTTTTTTGGATCACTTACCATGCACCAAATACTTTGCTAAGTCCATTACTATAGAATGTTGTATTTAATTTTCACAATAACCTAGGGTTATTCCTGGTCCTATTTTATAGATGAGAGAATAAAAGCACAGAAGAGTTAAATAGCAATGCCCTCTCTATAAAGGGGCACTTAGTTTTCAGAGAGGAGGGGAATGGAAAAGAAGGAGGGAAGGAAGAAGAGAGAGCAAGAGTGAAAGGGGGAGAGAGAGAGAGAGAGAGAGAGAGAGAGAGAAGCATGAACAGGCAAACACTACAATCCCTAGGAAAGTCTGGGGCCTGGGTCAGATCACATTGCCTCAACCCACTGGTCGTCTCCACATAAAGTTTTTACAGAAATTTAAAAAATAATCATGAAGTAGAGAAGAGATCCCAAGTGTTGTACTGCAAACAGAAATAGCTTTATCATTATGCAAAGGAAAAATATTGTTATTTTAAAAGAAAAATGTCTTTATCTAGATATCAGTGATGGTGGAGCAGAGGGTAGAGCTTATCACTTGCTAATATTTTTTTTTTTTTTTACTCTTAAAGTTTTACTCCTTAGTACCAGGTAGCAAAACCATCACCTTCTCTCTGCCTTGTGCATTTTGAGTTACCATGTCCACCACCCACTGCGCATCATGTTAAGAGTCAAAGATATTAACATAGAGCAGGGATAAATCTCTTGAGCATGAAATGGTGTGTTTCCAATATTTGCTGCTCCGTAAATGTGTAGCTTTGGAAGCTGATTATAGGAACAGTTTCTACTTTGTTTGCCCTTTGTTTAGGAATTAAAACTTCCTTTAAATTTAGCTCTTTCTATAAACAACATTAGATAGAGGGATGTAGTTAAGTTTTTTTACCTTCTTTCAGCGCCATCCCAGAAAATAATTTGTTGTAGATTCCAAGTACATCTTGCCCTTCCATTCTTCTGTCAGTAGTTTTTCATCTTAATTTTGCCCCAAATTTTCAAAAGGAGAGTCCAGGTTAGTTTAATTCCTTACCCATTTCCCAGAACAAATGAGGAAAGCTGATGGGGTCTTCTCTACCACTACATCCCACCAAGGGGAAACTGGGCTACTTGTATGAACTGGAAGATGGAGCCACAATCTCAGACATATTTGGGTTCCCCCTTCCCATCACCATAATTACTGGAGCCAATTTACCAGGGCTTACTTGTCAGGACCACGTTCTCTCTTTATTTCATGGTACTGGTAGCTAGTTAGTTCTGTCCTGCTGCTCTTATTTTTAGATGTAATTCTTAGTATGACCTGGCTGTGTGATTATTAATTTCTTTTTCTGTGATTCACATTTTTCAAACTGTCTTCATTCTTTCTCCACTTTTCCATTAGTTCTATACCCTGAAACTGGATTACATTATTAATTAAATTTAATTAAATTATTCATACTTTCCTGAGTAATGTCTAAGTACTGGTTTCTTCCCTGGAACTTAAACTTCTACCTCGTTTTGCCTTAAGTTACTATTGGCTGCTATAGGGAGTCTCCTGGAGACTTCTTATTCCCATGTAGTACTAGTAGCAATAGCAGCAAGAGTAATAATAATGATAATAATAATAATAATAGCAAATTCTTATATAGCTCTTGCTGTGTTCCAAGTACTGTTCTAAGTGCTTTACGTATTTAACTCATTTAATCCTCACAACAAACTTACGATCCCTACTTTATCTGATGAGATAACTGAGGCACAGAGATTGAGTAACCGTCTGAGTTCATATGCCTGGTAATGGAAGAGCCAAGTTTAAATTCAAGTCCATTGCTGTGGCAACTGAGTGCCTAACCAGCAAGAATCACTGCCTCTCTATACTGGCACCCAAAGCTGGTACCTTCATTTCCACCTACACTGTTTAAATTAGGCACACACCCTTTATGGAGTTAATCTGAGTTATAATGAAATTATAACACTACCTAACACCATACACAAAAATAAACTCAAAATGGATCAAAGACCTCAATGTAAGACTGGACACTATAAAACTCTTAGAGGACAACATAGCAGAACACTCTTTGACATAAACCACAGCAAGATCTTTTTTGACCCACCTCCTAGAGTAATGAAAATAAAAGCAAAAATAAACAAGTGGGACCTAATGAAATTTAAAAGCTTTTGTACAGCAAAGGAAACCATAAACAAGATGAAAAGGCAACCCTCAGAATGGGAGAAAACATTTGCAAATGAAGCAACAGACAAAGGATTAATCTCCAAAATATACAAACATCTCATGTAGCTCAATATCAAAAAAACAAACAACCCAATCAAAAATAGGCAGAAGACCTAAATAGACATCTCTCCAAGGAGGACATACAGATGGCTAAGGGGCACATGAAAGGATGTTCAACATCACTAATTATTAGAGAAATGCAAATCAAAACTACAATGAGGTATCACCTCACACCGGTCAGAATGGCCATCATCAAAAAATCTACAAACAGGGACTTCCCTGGTGGCGCAGTGGATAAGAATCTGCCTGCCATTGCAGGGGACATGGGTTTGATCCCTGGTCCAGGAAGATCCCATGTGCCGTGGAGCAGTTAAGCACGTGTGCCACAACTACTGAGTCTGCACTCTAGGGCCCGCGTGCCACAGCTACTGAGCCCACGTGCTGCAACTACTGAAGCCCACGCACCTAGAGCCCGTGCTCCACAACAAGAGAAGTCACTGCAAGGAGAAGCCCACGCAGCACAACAAAGAGTGGCCCCCGCTCGACACAACTAGAGAAAGCCCTCACGCAGCAACGAAGACCCAACACAGCCAAATAAATAAATGAATAAATAAATAAGTAAAATTAAATCTTAGAAAAAAGTAATCCTTATTCCTCTCTCCCATCCCTGGTAGCATTGCTGTCATTCATCTCACTTATATATATAAGCATAGCTATACATATGATATATACAGAAGCATACATAATTGAATAAGTTAAGCTTTTTAAAAAAGTCTACAAACAATAAATGCTGGAGAGGGTGTGGAGAAAAGGGAACCCTCTTGCACTCTTGGTGGGAAGGTAAATTGATACAGCCACTGTGGAGAACAGTATGGAAGTTCCTTAAAAAACTAAAAATAGAACTACCATATGACCCAGCAATCCCACTACTGGGCATATACCCTGAGAAAACCATAACTCAAAAGGACACATGTACCCCAGTGTTCATTGCAGCACCATTTACAATAGCCAGGTCATGGAAACAACCTAAATGTCCAACGACAGATGAATGGATAAAGAAGATGTGGTACATATATACAGTGGAATATTACTCAGCCATAAAAAGGAACGAAATTGGGTCATTTGTAGAGATGTGGATGGATGTAGAGTCTGTCATACAGAGTGAAGTAAGCCATAAAGAGAAAAACAAATATCGTATATTAATGCATATATGTGGAATCTAGAAAAATGATAAATGATGAACGTATTTGCAGGGCAGGAATAGAGATGTAGACGTAGAGAACGGACATGTGGATATGGGGGCAAAGGGGAGGGTGGGATGAATTGGGAGAATAGGATTGACATATGTACACTGCCATGCATAAAATAGATTAGATAGCTAGTGGGAACATGCTATAAACCACAGGAAGCTCAGCTCGGTGCTCTGTGATGACCTAGATGAGTGGGATGGGGGCAGTGGGAGGGAGGTCCAAGAGGGAGGGGGGTATAGTTATACATATAGCTGATTCACTTCATTGCACAGCAGAAACTAACACAACGTTGTAAAGCAATTATACTCCAATTAAAAAAAAATTGTTACACACCCTTTATGGAGTTAATCTTCTAATTAAAACAAATTTAATTAATTTTTATGCTAAGAGCCCCTTAAACTTATTTTAAAATGATGGACCCACACACAAACATATACACACATATCGCACCATATTGAGGATATGAATGTATGCTATTTTGTATGTAACTCATGAAATATGATAGGAAAAAAGTATCTTCTAGTTTTCTTCACCTTTTATCTTCCATCAAATAAGGTCTAGCTCAGATATTTTCTTGAGAGAGAGAGAAAGAGAGACAGAGACAGCGAGATAGAGAGGAGTCTTTTAGTCTTTATTGGAAGACTGGCATAGGAGTTTTTCCAGGACACATGAACTATATAAGTAGCACTGCTTTAATGATTGTCAGATGTTACAGACTGAATGTTTGCATCCTCTGAAAATTCATATGTTGAAGCCCTATTCCCCAGTGTGATGGTATCTGGAAGTAGAACCTTGGGAAGTAATTAGGGTTTGGTGAATTCCTGATGATGGAGGACCCATGATGAAATTAATGCCCTTATAAAAAGAGGAAGAGACACAAGATCGCTCTGCATGCATGCACCCAGCAAGGAAGGCCATGTGAGCACATAACCGAGAAGAGGGCCCTCACCAAGAACCCAACTCTGCTAGGACTCTGATCTCAGACTTCCAGCCTCCAAAAATATGAAAAATAAAATTTTGTTTAAGCCACCCAGTCTGATGTACTCTATTATAGCAGCCCAAACTAAAACATCACTTGAAGCCACTTCTCCTACCTTTCATAAGAGTAACTAATTATAAATGTTTAATTTGACCCCCAAAGTTATTTTCACATAATACCAGGATTAGAGAGCTATCTTCAGTTTGATTGTTTCTCAGTGTCTTTTCAAAGCAATCTACATCATTTTGCTCCATGTATTAAAGTCCAGGTTGATTGGAAATTCTTGGCAATGGATTTGATATGTACGTGTAAGTCTTTCACATTGCGTATCTATAAAGGAAGATACTGGAACTGGTACTTTCCTAAACAGGGCACTGTTTCTATATCAAGCTGTTAAAAAAGTTCAATTGAAAAAGACTATTAAAGATATTATTCTCTAGGTCTGAAAATAAGTACAATTTTCTTCCGCTAACTTTTTTCAATATTTTATGTATTAAATATATCTTGTTTTTCTCTAGGATCCAAGCATTTGTCCACAGTATTTTCAGCACTGATGAGTCCTTACTTCTAAACTCACCCAGGTTGTAGTAGTAGGAGAATGCAGGTGGGTGAAGAGCTGTGTCTGCATCCCGTACTAATCAGAAAGTTTTACTCTTATAAGACTCGGTCAATGTGGCTGAGAGATGAAGAGGAGGGATTGCCCTTTCCTCATCCCCACAAACCCCTATGCATTGCAAATTGAATGTAACTTCATGGCCACATAGCCTATAGGTATGAATTTGTCTGATATTTGTGTTTCAGATTTAGATTTAAAACTAAACTGTGATAATGAAAGAAAGACCATCAGAGGATGAGCTCATTTTTCTGACTTTGACCCCTTTTCTTTTCCTCTCTCACTGCACTGATAATCCAGATATTTAATTGGAACCCTGATTGACTAGGGAAGAAGAAAAGATTGGGAGTGTCCTTCCTTATTTTTAATTCAGTAACTATTCTTACCTGTAGTTTGCAGAGTAAAGTGCTACATGCTGTGTTTATTTCTAACAGGAAAACTCAAAGCTCATGATTCTACCAAGACTTATTTAAGCAAATAGTGAATTAAAGAAAGTAGCTAAAGGTGGCACTAGGGATCAGAATGATATAGTGGATTTAGCCATAGTTTTCAGACACCAAGGAGGAAATTTCTCAGACAAAAAATATCCCCATGAGTTGCTTGGTGAGTTGCAAAAGGTGTGTGTGGTAGTTGGCTGGCTGTTGAAACCAGAGCTTTGTGTTTCCCCTACCATAGTGTAAAATTGTCACTGGGAGGTGGCTGCCCAGGCAGGGACAGTGTATTCTGGTCACACGTCCATCCAGATGTGGCCAAGTTTTAATCAATGGAAGGTGGAAACTGACATGCAGTCACTTCAAGGCCAAAGTGTTTAAGGAGTAAGCATGCCTTCTCCACTCTCTTTTTCTTCTGCCAGCTGGAAGCAGATGACCCCATGGCTAGGAGATGAGCCACAAGATGGGAGGAACTTGGGTCTTTGATTTTCCATGTGGAGTGTTATGTGAGGAAGAAATAAAATCCCACCTTTAAAACACTGAAATTTGGGGGGAGTATTTATTATAGCCACTAGGGCTCTCCTACCTAATACACTTTGAGTATTGTCCACTGCCAGGACAACTCACACCCAAGCATTCCACATTTGCTACCATGAGTTATGAAAGAAAGCTTCTCCTCTCCTTTTTACTGCCCATTTTCTTCTGTGCTTCTTCACAAGGGTGGGAAATATTAACATGGTTAAGTGGCAAGATAAAATTTAGACTCTATTTTATAAGTGCATGGAACTATTTTGCTAAAATGTCCTGTGCTCGTATCTCCCTTCTTTTCCTTATCCTTTCTTCCATGTACTGGAATCTAAGCTGAACTAGAGCCAGGGCCTCTTTAGAGCCTGATCACACTCTGTTTTAGACTAAGCTTCGTTGCTCTGTGTTTGTATACCATGTGGCTGATCAAAGAATGGTAAGATTCTGTGATTTAACACTTGGCTGAGGCCTCCAAATTGAATTGAGATTTCAGATCAAGCTTTACCGGAGTTCTACTATGGGAAATACTATAGGAGGCTCAGCTAGTAATAAGGGAGGGGTGGATTTGCTTCTCACTCTTTATGTATCTTAGATGTATTGTTCTCCTGGGAATTTTGAGATTTGGAGGGGAGATGGGCAACACAACATTCAATTAAACTCTCCCTTAGTCTCTAGATATGAGTAGCTAATGATAAAAAAAAGAACTAAATAACAACACAACCCTCATTTTAAACCCTTGTATTAGGCTTCTTGCATTCACATCTTGGCTGCCTCTTTTTCTCTATTCAAAACATTGAATGCTATATAAATAAAATTTTATTAGTCCAGTGCATAAACCTAGATCTTGTACACAAACTTGGTGACCCAAAGGTCTTTTATAGCCCAAATCCCTGGTTTTACCATTTCTCATAGTTACACCCATGGTTGGTGTGAACATAATCCATGACAGTGTTACATGCAATGTCATTCTATATTCTTTTCCTCAAGATACCTCTTTGTGTGTGTGTGTGTGTGTTTGGGTGTGTGTGTGTGTTTTTGAACATGTTCTGTTTTATCCTTGGACTTGCAAACACCGAGATACCCAACTTCAGGCACTTGTTTGTATTCTAATTTTAGATGGTTGTAATCTACATCTTTTATATTCAGGTCCTCCCTTTCTCCAGGACCAAGTCTACATGTCCCCCTGACCATAGCCTAATGAAATTACATTATTTTCTTGATAGAAAATTACTACTATTACACCTCTTACCACAGCATACCTGATCCACTATTATCTTCATATGCAGGACTTGCCTATAACAATGCATGATGTTCCTCCAAATGAAATGTGTTCTTCAACTTTAGTTTCCACATCCATTTTTTAACCAATGGCCAGTATCTGGAAGAACCATAGAGCACCTGGAAGAACCTCCAGAAACAATGAATCTTAAGGGAGAAATTCTGCGTGAGATGTGTAGTCTGGCTTTGCCCTAGCACACAGGGAAAGTTTGTCAAAGCCGGAAGACAGGGAACCCTACCTGGGGATATTTGAGATTATGGAGTTTGTCAATAATGTGGCCTACTGACTCCAGCCTCCACTTTTCTTCCAGATCCATTTCATGATTCACAATTTCAGGCTATGCTCCTTGAGAGCCTCATTTTCCATTTTGTACCATAGCAACCTGCCTCAGTTTTCAGGATAAGAATATCAGCAGTTCCCCAGCCTGTGGCAGTGCCTGATATATAGAAAGGGGATGGCTGGGAGGTGTGGGTCATGAGAAATGTCTTTTGGTCTCAGACACTCACATATATGTACTAGCCTTCCATCTAGATGCCTCAGGAAGATACTTGGGGAGAAGATTGTGAAGAGGAGATGGTTTGATTCTATAAAAATCCCTATGTCAGGGAGTACTCCTGTCCCATATTTTTGTGTCGGCCCAATCCACTGTATATATTGGATCCCCCAGGTCTAAAAACTACTGGGCTTCTTCGTATAGTTCCGTTTTCCCACCTCTTCTGCACATGTATAGTGACCCATCTTTTACTGCTTATTTTAATTCTGAGGATCCCCTGAGGCTCCAAGCCCTGTAACAGTGAAGAAAAGACAGACAATGCTTGTTGTATTATTTCCCTATTGTGGCTGTAACAGATTACCACAAACTTCGTGGCTCGAAACAACATGAATTTATTACCTTACACTGCTGGAGGTCAGAAACCCAAACTGGGTCTCGCTGGGCTAAAATTAAGGTGCTGGCAAGGCTGCATTGCTTTCTGGAGATTCTACGGCAGAACTCATTTCCTTACTTCTTTCGAAGAGGCCACCAGCCTTCCTTAGCTCTTGGATCCCTTCCCCCATCTTCAAAGCCAGCAATGTTGCATTTCTCTCTGCCTGTCTGTCTGTAGTCACAGCTCTATCTGACTTTACACCTCCTTTTTCCACTTTTAAGGGTCCTTGTGACTACCCTGGGCCAACCTAGGTAATCCAGGATAATCTTATTTTAAAATCAGCTAATTAGCGTCCTTAATTCCCCTTGTTCATGTCACCTAACATATTCATAGATTCTGGGACTTAGGATGTGGCCATGTTTGGGGGGTTAGGGAAGTTATTCTGCCTGCATATCAGTCAAGGCAGTCAACCCCGCAGCCTACTTCTGGCTCTGCCTATTACATACAGGCTGGTATATCAGCAGTCAATTTTCACTACTTGCCTCTTGCAATAGCATTAGGTGACAGCATCTATGTAAGGCCTGTCATTTTTCTAGTTTCCACTTTCACTGTTCATTTGATCAACATCTTAATTTCCATCTGTTTTTCATAGACTATGTTTAGTCCCCCTAAAGTTCTGTTGCCTGGGAGACACCCACAGGATTGGAAACATGCCAGCAAACCTTGAGAGATGTTATACTTTACTTGGAAATGTGAAACCTATGTTTGGTGTCAGATAAAATAAGTTGGAGAAAAAAACACAAGTACCTAAGGAGGCTGCCCTTCAAAGAAGTAGTTAAGAGAAGTAAGATGGTTTTTTACATGTGGTAGTTAAGAGATTTATCTCAGTAACTAAATAGCACAACCCAAAACAGATACTTTGCAAGCTATCATTTTTATTCTTTTTAACTAAGCAGAGTTATGACGGTTTTAAAGAAGGTACAGAATTGTGAATTAAACAATTTAATTATTATATTCAAAAGCAGCAGGTGTATGGTACAAATGAAACTATGAACTAACAAGAAATCACTGGTTGTCACTCCTGTAAAAACACAAAGGGAGAGCACTAAGCAATTACATAGTTTGGCGCTGCCCATCCAAGCACAGCAATTCTCGTTGATTGTCTCTAGCAATTAGCATTTTCCATCTCACAAAATGATTATCTATATTCTTTCTTTCTAATGGATTTTATTAATCACATCTGTCCACCACACAAGTAGCATTTATTAACTCTGGAAGTAAAACATTTAAAAGGTTGCATTTATTTCTCAATCAGAGAGTCAAGTACTAATTGAAGAAATCTCTAAAAACCAGGTCTTAACATGTGGATCAGGTGATATTGGCAGCCCAGCAAGAGAGTAATGAAACAATCTATGCGGAAAGCAGTTGGGTTTTCTCCTGAACCCCCCATCTGGATGTCTCTGTTAACAGCCTTCAAAATCATGCATTAAGAATCTCTGTGTGATAGATGGCTAATTTTTTTTTTTTTAAATTACCATCTGCTGCTTGTAAGTCAATATCCTAGATGCTAGAAGGATACACAGAGATAGATATGATATATGTCCTCATAAATATTGAGGATGAGAAAAATCCTTGCAGCTAACACAGAATAAAGGTAAACTGAAGTATGACAAAGTGGTGCAAAAATGTTCCAAGTATAAATGGGTCAATCGAGAGTAAGAGGAATTAATTCCTGGAGGATAAGATGATCTTTCAGAACCATCTTGAGTTTAATTGATGGTTAGGTTTATGAAGGAGAAGAATTTCGGTTGGGCAGTGCAGGACATATGGAATTTTGATATGTTGAGATAGGAAAAGGAGGCAACATATTTCAAAAGGAAGAAAGAGTGAGCAGTGATGTAGCGATGAGAAGTCTTAAGGCACATTCAGGGAATTGTGAATGAGAGCAACAGTCTCTACCTGCTCATTCTTTGTCCATGCATGTCTTTGGCCACCATTCTTCACTTTATAGACATGCTGGCTGATCTTTTTAAAAATGCAAGTATGCCAGAGGGGAGGAATGTGAGGGGACAGATAGAGTAGGTGAAAGGGATTAAGAGGTACAAACTTCCAGTTATAAAATAAATAAGTTGAGGGATATAATGTACAGCATAGGGAATATAGTCAATAATAGTGTAAAAACTGTACGGTGACAGATGGTAACTAGACTCATAGTGGTGATCGTTTTGTAATGTTTGAAAATAGCAAATCACTATGTTGCACACCTGAAACTAATATAATATTTTAAGTCAACTATACTTCAATAAAAATAAAATAAAATAAATTAAAATGCAAGTGTGATCCTCTCTTTCCCCACCTTAGAAAACGTCAGTGGTTTCCAGTTGCTCTCAGTGAAGACCATAAGTCTTATGATACCCTCACACCTACATGATCAGTCCCCTGTGGAAACGTCCAGCCTCATCTCTTATTTCCACTTACATTAGGAGCAGTAGCAACCTGCTCTCAGCCACTTCACGTATTGACTTCCTCTGGTACAGAACCCTCATGATCTCATAACTAATCTCTACTTTTCAGCCACCTTGACATAGCTGTAATGACCCAACTTCTTCTTGGTCACTTTAGTCCTGACTTGCTAATCCTTGAGGATTCTCTTGAGCTCTAACTGTACAACATTAAGCACATTTTATATCCGCAAGTGGACTATGTCTGCTCCCGACTACCTTATGATCTTCTTACATGCTTTTCCCTTTTGCTTGGAAAGACCTCTCTCCCTCTACCTCCAATGCTTCCATCTCTCTACCTTCCAGCTATTGCCTACTCAAATTTAGAGCTAGGCCTAACCACCATTTCCTTAGGGCATGAGACAGGCCTGAGACCTGGGACCTTTGCTGCAGGGCTGCAAAATTTGTACCTGGACATACCTCTCCTCAAGCTACAAAATACAAAGAAACTATATGGGACTAAAAATAACTGTGTGCATGCACAGTGTGGGCAAATTCGGACCAAAAGATACAAAAAGACAAAAAAAAAAAAAAACAACCCAACTGCCATTTCTGAAGAGCTGGGAGCAAAAATTGGGTGTCAGGAGAAAAAGCAGGGTACTGCGCATGCCCCCTGCACTCATCACCACAAAGGGGTGGACAAAAACACCTAAGCCACCCCTCCAGCCTGACCCCTGGACCCGCCCGTACCCTCACTCCATATAAGGAACCAGCTCGCCCCCCTCGGGGAGTGAGCAAGGGAGCCTGTTACTCTTTCTCGCTCCCTCCTGCAGCCAGCGCAGGAGCCCCAATAAAGCCTTGCCTGAATTTCTTGTCTGGCCTCGAGTCAATTTCTATTGATTAGGGAAGGCCAAGAACCCTTGTTGGTATCAGGTACACTTATTTGACAGAGAAGACTTAGTTAAGTACCTTTGCTATATGACCTTGGAATAGTTGTATGTCTCCTTTACTCTTATTGAAATTCCAACCGAAAACCAACTTTGGAAATTATCTACAGTATTTGTCTCTCCATCAAGATAATAAATCTGTGTCGCAGAAGACCACATATGTCTTGTTAACACTGTCTTCCATGCACTAGCAAAGTGCCTGGCAACTGGTAAGTTCCAAGTAAATGCTATTAAAAAACGAATGTCTGAACAAATGAGATATGATTAGGAGGACAGGCTAGATCCAGTTTGGAGAGGCTTTGAATTTGATGCCATGGATTTTGTATAGAAAATAGGAGGGTGTCTACATTTGTAATAATAACTTTAGGCTGAAATAAAGGCTTAGATGTGAGAGGGTAGGGCTGTGCAATAAATTATAATACTCTTTTCATCCAGGCAGTCCTAAATCAATTCAAAATGGACACAGAAATCTGGCAACTTCTTTTTTGTTTTCTGTGTATATATATATATTCAAGTTCTCATTTTCCACTTCATCTCACTCTTGTCTGTTCTCTATAAAGTCAACATTTTTCCTAAAGAAACCTCTCTTCTTCCAGCTTAGTCAGACTGTCTTCCTTTATTGTACTCGCATTCTTTTATTGCTCCTGTTTTAATGGTAATGATGAAACATATTTTCCCAAACACTCCAGCTTTTCCTTGATTCTCTGTGCAGAACTGATTCCTACAGACACATGCCTTTTAAATTGTCATCTTAACTTTTGCATTTGCAACATTTTAACTTTTATTTGGCTTTTAAAAGAAATATATTGTGGTAAGAACAGTTAACATGAGACCTACCCACTTAACATATTTTTAATTATATAATACAGTATTTTTATCTTTAGGCACAATGTTGTACATCAGATCTCTAGAACTTATTGAACTTGCATAACTGAAATTTTGTACCCGTTGATTAGCAAACTCTTCATTTTCCCATCCCACCAGCCCCGAGTAAACACAATCCTGTATTTTACTTTTGTGAGCTTGACTATATGACTCACGTAAGTGGAATCATGCAATATTTGTCCATATGTGGCTGGCTTATTTCACTTCGCGTTATGTCCTCCAGGTTCATACAGGCTGTTTCTTATTGCAGGATATCCTTCATTTTTAAGGCTGAATAATATTCCATTGTATGTGTATACCACATTTTTTCTTTTTTTTTTTTTTTTGTAAAGAATCTTTCAACTTTATAATTCTAAGATTCTATAAGCTTAACATTTAAGCACTGAGAGACTTAGGGGCCCCAGATGTGTTAGAAACTTGAAATTACACATTATCAAATGTATACCATGTTTTAAAAGTCCATTTTCCATCAGTGGATATTTAGGTTGTTTCCACATTTTTGCTATTGTGAGTAGTGCTGCAATGAACATAGGGGTGCTAATATATCTTTGAAATTCTGATTTCATTGTTTTAAGGTAAATCACCTGAAGTGGGATTGCTCATATGGTAGTTCTGTTTTTAACTTTTTGAGGAACTCATACTGTTTTCAGTAGCAGCTGTGCCATTTTGCATTCTTACCAACAGTGTACAAGTGATTCAATCTCTCTACATGCTGACCAACATTTGTTGTCTTTTGTTTTTAGTGATATCAGCCACACCAACAAATGTGAGGTGTTATCTCTTTGTGATTTTGATTTGCATTTCCCTAATGATTAGTGACCTTGAGCATCTTTTTATGTACCTGTTGCCTATTTGCATATCTTCTCTGGAGAAATGTCTAAGTCCTTTGCCCATTTTTTAATTGGGTTATTTTGGGGATTTTTTGATATTGAGTTATAGGAGTTCTTTATATACTTTGGATATTAACCCAAAGAGTTTGCAAGTTTTTATTTCAATTCCATAGGTTGCCTTTTCACTTTATTGATTATACCCTTTGTCATGTAGAAGTGTTTTAATTTAATGTAGCTCAGCTTATCTATTTTTCCTTTTACTTCTTGTGCTCTGCGTGCCATAACCACGAAATCATGGCCAAGACCAATATCATGAAAACTTTCTCCTACGTTTTCTTCTAAGAGTTTTACAGTTTCAGGGCTATGTTTATATCTTTAATCCATTTTGAATTGACTTTTGTGTATGATGTCCAATTACATTCTTTTGCATGCAGATATCCAATTTTTCCATTCTTGAAGAGACTATCCTTTCCCCACTTTATTCTTGGCACCCTTGTTAAAGATCAGTTGACCTTATATTCATGGATTTATTTCAGGGCTTTCTATTTTGTTTGAATAGCCTATGTTTGTCTTTATAAAAGTGCAATACTGTTTGCATTATTTTTTAAATGATTTTTAATGAAATACATAGTTGATTTACAATGTGTTAATTTCTGCTGTACAGCAAAGTGATTCAGTTATACATATATATATACATTCTTTTTTTATTATATTCTTTTCCATTATGGTCTATCACAGAATATTTATTGAATTTAGTTCCCTGTGCTGTACAGTAGGACCTTGTTGTTCATCCATTCTACATATAATAGTTTGCATCTACTAACCCCAAACTCCCACTCCATCCCTCTTCCACCCCTCTCCGCTTGGTGACCACAAGTCTGTTCTCTATGTCTCTGAGTCTATTTCTGTTTCACAAAGGTTCATTTATGTCATATTTTAGATTCTACATATAAGTGATATCATATGGTGTTTGTCTTTCTCTTTCTTACTTCACTTAGTATGATAATCTCTAGTTCCCTCCATGTTGCTGCAAATGGCATTATTTAGTTCTTTTTTATGTCTGAGTAGTATTCCATTGTATATATGTACCACATCTTCTTTATGCATTAATCTGTCAATGGACATTTAAGTTGTTTCCATGTCTTGGCTATTGTGAATAGTGCTGCTGTGAATACAGGGTTGCATGTATCTTTTTGAATTATAGTTTCGTCCAGGAGTGGGATTGCTGGATCATATGGTAACTCTATTTTTAGTTTTTTGAGGAACCTCCATACTGTTTTCCATAGTGGCTGCACCAACTTACATTCCCACCAATAATGTAGGAGGGTTCCCTTTTCTCCACACCCTCTCTAGCATTTACTATTTGTAGACTTCCTGATGATGGCTACTCTGAGCAGCGTGAGGTGATGCCTCATTGTAGTTTTGATTTGCATTTTTCTAATAATTAGTGATGTTGAGCATCTTTTCATGTGCCTGTTGGCCAGCTGGATGTCTTCTTTGGAGAAATGTTGATTTAGGTCTTCTGCCCATTTTTTGATTGGGTTGTTTGCTTTTTTGTTGTTGAGTTGTATGAACTGTTTGTATATTTTGGAAATTAAGCCCTGTTGGTTGCATCATTTGCAAGTGTTTTCTCCCATTCCATAGGTTGTCTTTTCATTTTGTTTATGGTTTCCTTTGCTGTGCAAAAGCTTGTAAGTTTGATTAGGTCCCATCTGTTTATTTTTGCTTTTATTTCTATTGCCTAGGGAGACTGACCTAAGAAAACATTTATGGGATTTCTGTCAGAGAATGTTTTGCCTATGTTTTCTTCTAGGAGTTTTATGGTGTCATGTCTTATGTTTAAGTCTTTAAGCCATTTTGAGTTTATTTTTGTGTATGGTGTGAGGGTGTGTTCTAACTTCATTGATTTACATGAAGCCGTCCAACTTTCCCAAAATCCCTTGCTGAAGAGACTGCCTTTTCCCCATTGTATATTCTTGCCTCTTTTGTCAAAGATTAATTGAGCATAGGTGTGTGGGTTTATTTCTGGGCTCTCTATTCTGTTCCATTGATCCACATGCCTGTTTTTGTGCCAATACCACACTGTTTTGATTACTGTAGCTTTGTAGTATCGTCTGAAGTATTGGAGGGTTATGCCTCATGCTTTGTTCTTTTTCCTCAGGATTGCTTTGGCAATTCTGGGTCTTCTATGGTTCCATATAAATTTTAAGATTATTTGTTCTAGTTCTGTGAGAAATGTCATGGGTAATTTGATAAGAATTGCATTAAATCTGCAGATTGCTTTGGGTAGTATGGCCATTTTAACAATAGTTATTCTTCCAATCCAAGAGCATAGGATATATTTCCATTTCTTTGAATCATCTTCAGTTTCCTTTATTAATGTTTTATAATTCTCAGCATATAAGTCTTTCACCTCCTTTGTCAGGTTTATTCCTAAGTATTATTTTTTTTTTGGTGCGATTGTAAAAGTATTGTAGTTTTACATTCCCTCTCTGATATTTCATTGTTAGTGGAAAGAAATCCAACCAATTTCTGTATGCTAATCATGATCCTGCAACCTTGCTGGATTTGTTTATTAGTTCTAGTAGTTTTTGTGTGGAGTTTTTAGAGTTTTATATATATAATACTGTTTTAATTATGGTATCTTTGTAAATATATTGAAATCAAGAAGGGTGATGAGCCAGCTTTTTTGTTCTTTTTCAAGATTGTTTTGGATATTTGGAGTCTTTAATGATTTTATATAAATTTGAGGATTTTTCTATTTCTGTAAAAAAGGACTTGAATTTTTATAGGAATGGCATGGAATCTGTAGGTCACTTTTGGTAGTATGGATATTTTAAAAATATTAAGTCTTCTAATCCATGAACTCAGGTTATCTATTCATTAATTTGTATCTTCTTTACTGCATTGAAAGTGAAGTTCCTTTGTTAAGTTTACTCTTAGGTATTTTATTCTTTTTGATGCTATTATAAGAGGAATTATTTCCCCAATTTCTTTTTCAGATAGTTCATAAGTAAGATATAGAAACACAGCTAATTTTTGCATGTTGACTTTGTATCCAGCAACTTTACTGAATTCATTTATCAATTCTAACAGTTTTTTGTTGGAATAAGGTTTTCTATATTTAACATCATGTCATCTATAAACAGGGACAATTTTATTTCTTCCTTTCTGATTTGGATGACTTTCATTTCATTTTCTTGCCAAATTGTTATGGCTAAGATTCCATTAATATGTTGAATAGAAGTGGTGAGAGTGAACATTCTTGTCTTGTTCCTGGTCTTCATGGAAAAGATTTTAGTTTTTTCCTGTTGAGTTTGATTTTAGTTGTGGACTTTTCACAGATGGATTTTATTATTTCCCTCTCTTCCTAGTTTGTTGAGAGTTTTTATCCTAAAAGGATATTGAATTTTATCAAATGCTTTTTCTGTATCGATTGAAATGATCATGTGTTTCTTATCCTTCATTCTGTTAATACGGTGTATCACACTAATTTATTTGCATATGTTGCATCATCCTTGCATCCCAATGATAAATTTCACTCGGCCATGGTGTATGACCCTTTTAATGTGCTGTTGAATTCCATTTGCTAGTATTTTGTTGAGGACTTTTGCATCTATATTCCTCAGGGATATTGACCTGTAGTTTTCTTTTCTTGGCATGTCTTTGTCTAGCTTTTGTATCAAAGTAATGCTGGCCTCATAAAATGTTATCTCCTTTGAATTTTTAAAGAGTTTGAGAAAAATTGGCCTTAATTCTTCTTTAAATGTTTGGTAGAATTTACCAGTGAAGCCATCTGCTCCTGGGCTTTTCTTTGTTTGGGGATGTTTTTGATTACTAATTCAATCACCATATTAGTTATAGGTCTATTAAGACTTTCTATTTATTCATGATTCAGTATTGGTAGGTTCAGTGTGTCTAGGAATTTATTCACTTTTTCTAGGTTATTTCATTTTTGGCATGCAATTATTCATAGTTTCTTATGATCCTTTTTATTTCTGTGGCATCAATGTAACATCTCTTTTATTTTTGATTTTATTAATTTGAATCTTCTCTTTTTTCTTAATTATTATAGCTAAAAGATGTTAATTTTGTTTATCTTTTCAAAAACTCAGTTTCATTGACTTTTTTCTATTGTTTTTTTCTATTTTCTACTTTATTTATTTTTGCTCCTTCCTTATTACTTCCTTCCTTCTTATAACTGGGTTTGGTTTACCTTGCTTTTCTAGTTCTTTGAGACATAAAGTTAAGTTGTTTATTTGAGATCTTTCTTGTTTCTTAATGTAGGCACTTAACTGCTGTTAACTTCCCTCTTAGTACTGCTTTTCCTGAAACTCATAAATTCTTGTATGTTATGTTTTCATTTGTCTCAAGATATTTTTTAACTTCTCATTTGACCACTTCATTGATCCACTGATTGTTCAATGTGTTGTTTAATTTCCACCTATTGGTGAATTTTCTAGTTTTCCTTCTGCTATTGATTTCCAGTTTCATTCCATTGTGATTAGAGAAGATCCTTGGTATGATTTCGATGTTCTTAAATTTGTTAAAACCTGTTTTAGAACTAACATGTGATTTATCCCAGGGAATGTTTTTGTGTGTGTATGCTTGAGAAGAATGCATTTTTTACTACTATTTGGTTGAATGTTCTATATATGTCTGATAGATCCATCTATAATGTTGTTCAAGTCCACTGTTTCTTTATTGATTTTCTGTTCACTTGTTCTATCTATTATTGAGATTGGGCTATTCAAGTCTCCTACTATTATTGTATTATTATTTCTCCCTTCAGTTCTGTTAATATTTGCTGTATATATTTAGGTGCACTGATGGTGGGTTTGTCTATATTAATAATTAATATTTCTTCCTGGTGAGTTGACCCTTTTATCATTATCTAATGTTCTTCTTTGTGTCTTGTGAAAATTTTTGACTTAAAGTCTATTCTGTCTGCTATATATATAGCCATCCCTACTCTCTTTTGGTTACCATTTGCATGGGATATCTTTTTCCGTCTTCTTACTTTCAGCCTATGTGTGTCCTTAAATCTAAACTGAGTCTCTTATAGACAGCATGTAGTTGGGTCTTATTTTTGTTTTTATCTATTCTCTGTCTTTTGATTAGGGAGTTTAATCCATTTTTTATTTTAAGTTATTATTATAGGAAAGGACTTACTATAGACATTTCATTAATTATTTTCTCTTTGGTTGTTCTTTTGTTCCTTTTTCCTCTCTTGCTGTCTTCCTTTATATTTTGTTTGTTTGTATTGATATGCTTTGATTCCTTTTAACTTTTCTTTTGTATAAGAGCAATACTATTTTCTTTGTAGTTACCATGGGGCTTATGTAAAATACCATAATTATAACAGTCTGTTTTAAGCTGATAGCAACTTAACTTCTATTGCATAGAAGATCTCTACACTTTTACTCCCTTCCAACACTTTATGTTACTGATATCACACTTTACATCTCTATATAATGTATTTTATAGTTATTTTAATACCTTTAAAAACTTTTATACTAGAATTAAAAGCGATTTACCCAGCACTATTACACTATTACATTATTCTATATTTATCAATATACTTATCCTTACCAATGAATTCTATACTTTCTATGTTATTGTGTTGCTGTTTAGCGTCTTTCATTTCAAGTTGAAGAACTCCCTTTGGCATTTCTTGTAATGCAAGTCTGGTAGAGGTCATTCAGCTTTTGTTTGTCTGAGAAAGTCTTTATCTCTCTTTCATTTTTGAAGGACAGTTTTGTAAGGCATAGTATTTTTGATTGGCAGTTTGTTTGTTTTCTTTTCCAGAATATTGAATATATCATTCCACTCCCTTCTGTGCTGGAAAGTTTCTGCAGAAAAAGCCACCTATAGTCTTATAGGGTTGCCTTGTACATGGCAAGACACTTTTTTCTTGCTGCTTTCAAAATTCTCTGTCTTTGACATTTGACAATTTGATTATAATGTGCCTTGGTGTGAATTTCTTTGGATTCAACTTATTTGGAATCCTTTAAGCTTCCTGGATCTGATTTTCTTTTCTAGATTTGGAAAGTTTTCAACCATTATTTTTTTGAATAATATTTATAGTCTCTTTCTCTCTCCTCTTTTTCTCGGATTCTTATAATGCATATCACCTACTTGATTTTGTCCCATAAATCTCTTAAGCTATCACTGGTCTTTTTTCTTTATGTTCCTTAGACTGGATAATTTTAAATCATCTATCTTCAAGTTTGATGATTCTCTCTTCTGTGTCTTCTAGTCTGCTATCAAACCCCTCTATTGAATTTTTAAGTTCACTTGTTGTATTATTCAGCTCTAGTATTTCTGTTTGGTTCTTTTCAAAATTTTCTATCATTTTGTTGAAGTTGTTCACTGAGCATTTTTATCATGTTTGAATTCTCTGTCAGGTCAATTATATAACTCTATTTCACTAGAGTAGGTTTCTGGAGTTATATGTATTTTCTTCCTTGAGATCATGGTTCCTTGTTTCTTCATTTTCTTTGACCTGGGTTAGTATCTATGCATTAAAAAAAACAAAACAAAACAAACAAAACTAAACTAAACCCTGTCACCTCTCCCAATCTTCCCAGATTGACCTTGTGCAGGAAAAATCTTTCATCTTCAACCTGACCTGAACTTCTGTGGGCCTCTCAAAACTTGGTACAAGTCCATACTGCCATCTTTATTCTTTACTGCACCCAGGTGTCTGGATATGCCAGGCCCCAACAGCACTCTGAGACAGACAAGAGAGAAGCCAGTCTTTTGAGTGGCTCCTGGAGAAGTTGAAACTCTGGCTGTGCAGTTCAATTTTTTTCCCTCCTCAAGGAGAATTTGGGAGCTGAGATTTATTACCCACTCATTCTGTGTTAAGCCAAGGTAAGGAACTGAGGCAAGTGCCCTCCCGCTAGTTCAAACCATGGCTTTACTCTCTGTAGCCTCCAGGGGGCTAGTATAAGTTGGGCCCTGCCAGATCTCTGAGACAAATGAGATAGAAGCCAGTTTCTCTGGTAGCACCTGGAAATGTTGGAAAATTATATGTGCAGCCCAATGCATTTGCTCCTCAAAGGGAAGCAGGGAGCTGGGGTGTATCACCACCTACTCTGCCTTGAGCCAGAGAGAAGAACAGTCGTGAGTGAGTGCCTGCATGCTAGTTCTGACTTCTGTTTTGCTTTCATAGCCTCTGAGGGACTAGCATAATATCAAGTCCCATCAGCTTTCCAAGAAGGAGAGAGAGAAGTCAGTCCCTCAGGTAGCACCCAGAGAAGGAGGGGTGTTAGATATGCAGTCCACCTCACTCGCTTCTCAGGAAGAATCTGGGAGCTGGAGGCCCCCTTCCAATTATAGGGCACTGTTCTCAGGGTGGGGATCTTGGTGAGAGGTTGTTTCTGCTTTTCCTACTGGTTTTGATGTTGCTAGTTTTTCACTCACCTGTGGTGCAGGAGCCTCTTAACTAGTTTCTTGATTTCTCAGAAAAAAAGCTGATATATGTGTTGCTGTTGAATCCATGTCATGAGGGGAAAGAAAGTCCAGGACTTCCTATTCACCATCTTGGTGTGTCACTCCCTTGTAACATTTTTACTATATTATTTCTCTGCTTCATTTCAAGCAGATGCTATATATTTTTTATTAATAAGGACACCCATTTTTTCTAATTTATATATTAATACAAATTACCACCCTTATGTGGATACAAGCCTTAATTTTCAGTCCCTTAAATCTAAAAGCGTAATAAGTTCTGAGTGTAATTAACAAATTTGAGGCTGTCTGGTTCAGTATTGCCCTTAGGACCCTATGGAGCAACTGCAGTTCTTTTCCTTGCCCCTGGAGGTAATTTAAAACAACATGAAAGAAGGGCAGAATTTAGAGCAGCTCATCCAGCATTGCTTATCTCTATCTGATAATAACAATTTAAGCCTCAGCCTCTAATGCACTTATAGATTTCAGGCACCTTTGCTGTTCCAGGCTCCAGTCTCCTTACCTACATACCTGGCTGAAAAGACCAATAGAAGCAATAACTGTGACTCTACCTTTTGCAAAGTGAGCTTTCCCTGGGACTAAAAGATTTTCTTTGCTAATAATCCTTGCAGCTACTATGCCTGTGGTACAGATGCCTAAAGAAGTCAAGGTCAAGGTACAGAGACTGCACATCAAGAACCCTGCTTCTCAGGCTTGTGGAGTCTTATGTCCATGGCCTGTACCTGCTGAGCCCCATATTGGATACAAACAACCAGTAGCTTGTGATTAACACTCTCAAAACTGCAGGGCTCTCCCAAGTTCAAAATTCCACAGAAATCATATTTAACAGGTCTAATTCTTGCATATTTGTCCAGGTTATACAAAAAGAAATCATCTCCACCAACATAAAATTCAGCCACCTGGGACAACAGAGCCCCTGAAAATTGCTAAGTTTAAACCACTCAGTGCTAATCTTACTGAAGCTAATGCATAAAGCCACACCTGCTGGTGATACCAGTTATTAGCCCTCAAATTCTCCTTTGTATCATTTTTCTCAGAGTTTCCAGCCAATGTCCCAAACCTTGATCTTAGAGAACCTACTAAATAAAACCCGTTTGTTCTGTGTCTGAGTTCTGAAGACACAAAAGTTTATCACATAAAGATAAAAATGTTAAATTATTGCTGATATGAGCTATATTGGGAAATGTGGCTTACATATTCCACCCTCCACTCCACCAAAAAAGATCCAAGATTTTCCCACATAGGAAGAGCCCGTTCCAATAAGGTTAACCCAGTTTGGAGAGAACAGACTAGACCGCACCTTGACACAGGCAACTGTGGTGTCACACACACACACACACACACACACACACACGCAGGGAGGAGGGAGTGGAGCCATACAAGTGAAATGTTTTGCCTGTTAGAAAAAGCACTGTTCCTCCTCTATGGAGCAATTAACAAAACAAGGCTTGTTACATGAGGGATGGGAAAGCAGTGTTTTCGTCTAATGATGGGGACACTGAGAATCACATCACACTATGGCCCTTAAATAAAAAGTGTTAGCTATCTGATACACCAACTCTGATAGCACTGTTTAGATTGAAGTAAAGATATTAGGTTATTGACTGTATGGTAGAGTGGAAGCAAATATCAAGGGAAGCTGAAACTAACCTTCAAACAATGTGGGGAACATGTCCCCATTTGACATGACAACTGTCTGGTTGATCTGCTACAGTTCTTTGGGGAAAGCCAAGCCCTATCAAGCAACTGATCCTAGAAAGATGGGAATGTAATGTAATGAGAATTCTTCAATAGCTAGAGGGTAGTGTCACTGGGCAACAGTTCCCTTGACTATGATAGCAAAGCAGAGAGAGGGTTTTAGGTTAAAATCAGGAGTTTAAAACCAGATATATCTTACTGTGAGGACTCTTAACCTCAAGTCATTGCTGCCTTTCTGAATCTGTCAACTAACTTAGAGTTATCCTAATGCTTTTAAATAGAAAAATTGCAACTCTATTACTTATAATTGAGATCTCACCCCTATTTTAATGTTCCCTTTCCCTTAGCCAACTACAGCGGTCCTTTCAGGAACCACTGGATAGTGAATAATTATACATTTAGTGTAAGCTCTTCAGATCTTTGGATAAAGCCTTTATATGCTCTCCTTTTACAAATCTTTTTTGTCTAATTCTAGTTCGTTCTTCCTACAATTATTCTATTTATAAGTGGTATTACTAGAGGAAAGTTGTCTTTTACCATTGGAAATATCATTTCCCTGGTGCTTGGGTATACATATAACAACATAATTGTTGGCTATGAGGTCATTTCTTGTATTAAAATAAGTATTTCTCACTTTAAATTCCAAAGAGAAGTGTCAACCGTGTTGATGCCTTAATCACCTTTAAAGGCTTTAATAGGTAAGATCTTACATAAAATAAAGGAAATATGAAGAGAAGTTTGTCAAAAGACAGAAACACTAGTGATGTGTGATAGACTCTCTTTTCCCTCCAAAAAGATGTTTTGCAAAATTCCACAGTATTGAAAGGAATGTGGGTTCATGACTTTCCCCTCAACTCTGTATGTGAGAAGGCACCTGTTAAATGCAGTATCATCTTTGAGGATTCCCTTTCTTCAGTAACAAATACTTTTCCTGTTTTGTTTAGGTTAATCAGATGGAGGCTTCCAAAGAAAAAAATGTTACTGATAATCATAACCTCTTTCAACCTAACCTGCTGCAGAGGGAGGTTGAATGACTTTCTAAGGACGTGAATTTTATCTAAGGAAAGATTGAAGAGTGAGGGTGGGTGGTTAGCATAACTTAAGTTGTGCTTTAGGACTATTACTCTGACTCTCTTAATCTAAATTAGGCTGATTTAGAAAGTAAGAGTTTGGGGAAAATTATGACTCTTGTTTCTGTTGACCTGGGACTCTCCCAACCCAATCCACTTTCTGGCGACAGAGCCCAGTGCCCTTGCCCCAGAGTAGTCACGTAGTAGGGTGGTAGGTAACCCAGGAGGGCCAGAGTTTCTCTACCTGGAATTGGCCCAGAAGACATCATAAATCTTGGGTCACATCAGGCAATGATGTGTGTCAGCAACAATCAATCCTAGTACTCAATCTTCCTGGCCACAGTGACAGGTCCAGAGGTGAGCACACACCACAGGAAACTGATATGAGTCTTTTTCCGTTTTTTTCTAATAGACCTAGATCCTTGCTTTTTGGATCTTGGGTACTGATAGTATTTCAATCTAGAATAGTGAGACCATGTTCCCATGTTCCTCACCATGTGCAGGAGCTTGTTATTCAGTAGAGAAAATAAATATTCTGATGTGAAATAGAAGAGAGAAAGATGAGAGGGAGAGAAAGAGAGCACGGACATGCACACAGGAGGCTTAATGGTGTTGAAATTTCTGCTCTTTGCAGGTTCAGTTTTGTGCAATAAAAAATTTCTGCCACTACTTATTTGTTTTTAGGAAAAGTACAGAGCTGGAGATAATTAAAAAGCAATACAGTCTCAAGATCTATAAAATAAATCTTCTCAAGACCTAAAAGACAAATGCATATAATTCTGCTTGCCCGATAGGAATGAGTAGTGTTGAAATGATTCCTGTGTCCTAAAGATTTGGAGTTTTCCAAGAGTGAGGGATGTGGTTAACTAGATAAGGAACACCGTGTGAATCCAGGGCTGTGCTCACACAATGCATGCAGGAAATAGAAACTTTGTATTTGTGGCAAGATGTTTATGGGGGCCAGAGGGACAACACCACAAAAGAAATTGCTTGTCGTATTTTACTTTGTTCTGAAAACAATGATGGATCACTGAAGACTTTCCCAAGCAGGAGAGGGATATGTTCTGATCTGTATTTAAGGTAAATGATTCTACCTCATAATATGGAGGATAAGCAGAAGGGGCTGATGTGAAGGAAAGGAGGCCACTCAGGGAGTGATTAAAATAATTGAGGTAATAAATAATACAGGCATGTACAAAGATTGTCAGGGAGGCTGGAGAAGAAAATACAGATTCAAAGACTATTAAAACTCAAAGATTTTGCCTCTCATTCAGAGCATGGTCATATATAGGTAAGATGGGAGTGGAGGTTTGGGGACAAGAGGGAATAGGGGGACAGGGCGATATCTTTGGTTTTAGCATTTTTGAAACTCGTTCTTATGGTACTTCTACATAGTTCTAGAAAAAGGGTGAAAATGTAGAACTTGTGTTTAGGGTGGATGTCAACACTAAATATACACAGCTGAGAAACATCAGCAAAAAATATTTTTCAGCTATGTCTAATATTAAATACAAATTTCAAAACATTATTGAGTAGAAAGTAAAGGAAAAAAATATTGTAATCTAACTCTAAAATTATCTAGATGATATTAGTGCTATAAAGAGAGTTACTGAGAGGAGATTTTACAGAATCTGGAAGTCTAGAGCACTGACTGAATATTTTTCTTTTCTATCCAAGGTGTGGGCTGTGGACTTGAATTGTTTCAAAGAAAGAAGAGCAGTATAGTTACTAAATTTCTTTAAGTGGCAGTGAATGGGTGGGTAGTCTAAGTTCTGGCATTATGGTAACCTTAGTAATAGAGTCAGTCCCAGCATGATCTGAGCTTCTCCAGTTTGACACAATCACCTAGAGCTGTACGTTTCCCTGGGTTGGGCCTTGGGCTCCAAGGCAATCTGTGTTGAGATTTTGTGCATCTGCTCCAGCTTTTTGTGTGGGCATACGTGGCATGTGTATGTATGCTTGTGTGTGTGTGTGTGTGTGTGTACATGTGTGGATTGTGTGTTTATAGCATATGTATGCCTGTATGTACACATGTGGGTATGACTGTGATTGCTATCTTTCAAACTAAAATAACCTGAAATGATGCAAGAATCAATTGATCTAATTCAAGTTATTTGATGAATTAACTTGGCTAATAACTAAAATTCTAAAATGCTGTTGTAAGGTAACTATAAAGACGTAATTCCAACATAAAATATCTTTCGAAACTATGTTCAAGACTCAAAATAGTATGCTATTTTGCAATGCAACTGAGTATAACATGTCTAACTTAAACTAAAATTATATGTTTCAAGTAGATATTTGATTAAA
Source organism: Balaenoptera ricei (assembly GCF_028023285.1). Lineage (NCBI taxonomy): Eukaryota > Metazoa > Chordata > Mammalia > Artiodactyla > Balaenopteridae > Balaenoptera > Balaenoptera ricei. The sequence continues at coordinate 80,783,780 of NC_082643.1, forward strand.
CCAAATATACCAGCTCAGTCCCCTAGAGAGACTCATGTAATTAGAATAAATGTTTGTCCCACTTGTTAATAATTTTCATGAAAATTGATTAAGGGTACTATTTTATTTTTACCACTTTTAACTGATTAACCAAAGCACACTTTTTTTTTTTAATTTTGAAGACTTAATTTATTAGCATCTTTTTTTTTTTAACATCTTTATTGGAGTATAATTGCTTTACAATGGTGTGTTAGTTTCTGCTTTATAACAAAGTGAATCAGTTATACATATACATATGTTCCCATATCTCTTCCCTCTTGCATCTCCTTCCCTCCCACCCTCCCTATCCCACCCCCCTAGGTGGTCACAAAGCACAGAGCTGATCTCCCTGTGCTATGTGGCTGCTTCCCACTAGCTATCTATTTTACATTTGGCAGTGTTATATGTCCATGCCACTCTCTCACCCTGTCACATCTTACCCTTCCCCCTCCCCATATCCTCAAGTCCATTCTCTAGTAGGAATGTGTCTTTATTCCCGTCTTGCCATTAGGTTCTTCATGACCTTTTTTTTTTTTTTCTTCCTTAGATTCCATATATATGTGTTAGCATACTGTATTTGTTTTTCTCTTTCTGACTTACTTCACTCTGTATGACAGACTCAAGGTCCATCCACCTCACTACAAATACCTCCATTTCGTTTCTTTTTATGGCTGAGTAATATTCCATTGTATATATGTGCCACATCTTCTCTATCCATTCATCCGATGATGGACATTTAGGTTGCTTCCATGTCCTGGCTATTGTAAATAGAGCTGCAATGAACATTTTGGTACATGACTCTTTTTGAATTATGGTTTTCTCAGGGTGTATGCCCAGTAGTGGGATTGCTGGGTCATATGGTAGTTCTATTTTTAGTTTTGTAAGGGACCTCCATACTGTTCTCCATAGTGGCTGTATCAATGTACATTCTCACCAACAGTGCAAGAGGGTTCCCTTTCCTCCACACCCTCTCCAGCATTTATTGTTTGTAGATTTTTTGATGATGGACATTCTGACCAGTGTGAGATGATATCTCATTTTAGTTTTGATTTGCATTTCTCTACTGATTAATGATGTTGAGCATTCTTTCATGTGTTTGTTGGCAATCTGTATATCTTCTTTGGAGAAATGTCTATTTAGGTCTTCTGCCCATTTTTGGATTGGGTTGTTTGTTTCTTTGTTATTGAGCTGCATGAGCTGCTTGTAAATTTTGGAGATTAATCCTTTGTCAGTTGCTTCATTTGCAAATATTTTCTCCCGTTCTGAGGGTTGTCTTTTGGTCTTGTTTATGGTTTCCTTTGCTGTGCAAAAGCTTTTAAGTTTCATTAGGTCCCATTTGTTTATTTTTGTTTTTATTTCCATTTCTATAGGAGGTGGGTCGAAAAGGATCTTGCTGTGATTTATGTCATAGAGTGTTCTGCCTATGTTTTCCTCTAAGAGTCTGATAGTGTCTGGCCTTACATTTAGGTCTTTAATCCATTTTGAGTTTATTTTTGTGTATGGTGTCAGGGAATGTTCTAATTTCATACTTTTACATGTACCTGTCCAGTTTTCCCAGCACCACTTATTGAAGAGGCTGTCTTTTCCCCACTGTATATGCTTGCCTCCTTTATCAAAGATAAGCCAAAGCATACTTTAAATATGAGTTTACATCTTCTTGTTCTAGCTGGCTGCTCAAAATGCTGAGATTTTAATTTTCAGAAATTGCTGCCCCTTTTTTGGCCATTATTATATAGAAAATAAACTGTTGCTGTTCAGAGTTCTAGTAGCTCACACAATTAGTAGTTTAATTTTAAACATACATTTTTCATATTTGCCATTATAAATGAGTATTTCCCTGTATTATTTTGTAGTAGAAGAGCAATTACAGTTCTTGAATACAAAACAGTGTGTTTGTGTGCATGTGTGTGTGCTATGATAATATATCCTATGAAGTCTGTGTTCATTATTTCGTAAATGAAGTGTCAAGGATAATTTCCAAAGATTTATGAGCACATGCCATGCATAAGTAAGAGCATTATGGTAATATAAAAAGGTACAGGATAAGTATTTAAAATTCTATAAAGTGTGCTCATTCCTCAAGCCAATCTAATCAGTATTTCTGATGTAATGGATGAGGATCTACTAATATTCAGGCAGGGTTCAGAGAATCACATTACCTAAATCAGGTAAGTGATAGATTGAAGAGCCATACCTATAAATCTGTCATATCATTCCTGAATTTTCTTTCACAATTAACTTTAATATTAATTAAATAATTAATCAATAATTTATAATTCTTAATTATAATTAATTATAATTTAATTAATAATTTCCAGGATAATTATTAAGTTTATTGGCCATAACATATAGAACATATGGTCTATTCCTCTGTTATTGTTATAAACATCACGGCATATACAAAACAAGTTTTGAGCTAAATTAATTAACTGGTTAGCTAAAATATAAAGTGTGAAATATTCCTATGTTAGATACTTAGGATTTTGAGATCGTCTGGATATTAAGAATTTTTAAATCTACATATTTTAAAGATGTTATTTATATAATTGCAGTCATTACCAAGTGCTACATTGTTTTAGTATTCCTGTCGTAGACAAAGGATTAAAGATTTAGAACATATCAAAGATAGGTTATTTCCTTTATCCTCTGCTTTTATTTCTGACAGTTTGTTTTCAGTGGTACCTGAATATGAGAGTGCAGTAGGCACATCAAGCCAAAATTGCTACACCCAAGGAAAAAAATCAAGATAATGATATACCACATGCCTCATAAATAAGAAATTCAATTATGGATTTAATGAAAGATAGGAAATAGTTCCAATCGACCTTGTAAATGTTTAAAAAATTAATGAAATAGAATTATAATTCCAAAAAATTATTCCACATTGTTAAGGCTCAATTTCTAGTCACTTTCTTTGTTTGCCTAATTCTGTCTTTATATACTCCTTTACATATCTCCTGTTGTGTAACAGCAACATCTATTATCTCACAGTTTCTATGGGTAAGAAATCCAGGTGTGGTTTAGGTGGGTGACTCTGGCCCAAGATCTGTCATGTGGTCGTAGTCAAGCTGTTGACCAGAGCTGCAGCATCTCAAGACTCACTTCCATGACCACAAAGACATTGTTGCTGGGAGTCAAAAGATCCACTTCTAAGCTCACTCATGTGGCTGCTGGCAGGACTCAGAGGACCATTTCCAATCTCCCTCATGTGGCCTCTCTACAGGGATTCTTCGACAGCTGGTTTCCTCTAGTGTAAACAATCCAAAAGAGAGAAAGGTCCAAGTTGAAAGCTTTCCATAACAGTCTTTTTATAACATAATCTTAGAAGTGATATCCCATTACTCCTGCCATACTGTATTAATGAGAAGTGAATCAATAAGTACAGCTCACAAACAAGGGGAAAACAATTACACAAGGGAGTGATTAACAGGAGGCTAAGGTCATTGGAGGTTATATTAGAGGCTGCCTACCATAGCTGTTAGCCTTCTTTAGGAAATTTCCCACCTAGTTAGGTTATTTGGAGCCATCACAGCCACTATATAAACATGGATTTATCATAATATCCACAACGTATTCCTATGTCAGAAGAGTACTCAATTATCCCTTTGAACTCTCCTCCATGATACTTACCTATCCCCTCTCCCATTCTCCTTACATATGTCCAACTTTCAGCATGCTCCTCAATCCCCTGATGGCTTTCCTGCCTTTTCCCTCAGCAGATGGCTGCACATTCTTATCTCTCAGAGAAACTAAAGTTCATTAAGCATTAACATTCTCAACTTCCTACCACATCCCCAAAACACACAAATTGATCAGAGCCTGTACTTCTTCTCACTTCTTTCTTTCTGCATCTCAAAAGAAGATTTTTATTCCTCTTCTTGTAACTTTGACTAGACCTTTTGGGGTTGATGGAAGCAGTTCAGCTCTGAGTTTCCCAAACCTCCCTAATGGGAAGAAACATTTAGGGTGCTTTCTTCCCTGAAAATTTAAATCCATCAGGTTGGGTTGGGGACTGGGAATTTGCATTTTGGCCTGGACAACAGATGATCTTATCTTCAGATAAGTTTGGAAAGCACTGTGTCATTTAAGTAAGGCTATTTATTAAATACAGTACTCATCTTAGGGAGTACATTCACTAATTGCTATGGGGAATACAAAATTACACATTAGAAAGGACCTGACCCAAAATTAGTTTCTAAGGGATGAAATAGGACATTCCTTAAATGAAAATAGCTAAGAAGATGACAAACAGAAAATGTACACGTTTTAGTTACAAACAAGGTGTTAGAGTTGCTAAGTGAGTTTAAGTAATTGCAATCTGCTAGGCTTTCTTTGGGAAGATTTTCACAGGAAGTTGGCTAATACTGAGCAATACTTTAGTAACTTGAACATTCTTGTTTTTATTTTTTTTTTCAGGGAGAAAATGGAAAACCATTGTGGTAGTAGGTTTTGTTAAATTTTAGAAATGGTAGAGGTCAAGGCATTAAGTGGGTTTACTTGGACTGGATGGAGAACATGAGTCTTAAGACGTCACTTAGGAAATATGCAATTGTGGGGGACCTCTGAAAACTTGAGCTGTTACTATAACCCATAGATTATTTGTAGAAAAATGTAGATTTTTGACCTAATGGTGCTTGAAGAAAACTAATGTGTTATTCAGTATCCATGTGTCTGCTTCCAGGCTGAGAATTGTATAACCATTATAATTTAAACCTCCCAAGCACACTGTCAGGGAAGTATTATTACACTCCTCAATAAATGGATACATGAAGGCTCAGACATGACCAAATCACAGTGTAAGAAAGTGGTAGTAGATTTGGGAAGCCAATCCAGCTCTAAGCCAAATTCATTTCATTTCCTATTACTATAGTATTATATAACCACAGTTTTGAATAGTGTTTCCAAGATGGTTGCCATCCAAGGTCATTCTTAAATTTACATTTATGAGAGAGAGAGAGAAAGAGAGAGAGAGAGAGAAACCAAATCTGCAAGCACTCCAAATATTACATTGGAAAAAAAATCCTGTATTCTGTTTGAGTAATGATGGGCAGTCAAAATGCTAGTATTCTTCCTGTACAATTTGAAGAAACCCTTACATTTTAAAATTCATGAAAAATAATTTTTAAATTATAGAATAGCCTTACAGACTTCATTTAGCCACTATTATTTCTGCCCACATCCTTTCTTTAGAAAAAAATTAAATTGAATAAAAATGGAATCTATGAATGCTTTTAATCAATATTCAAAAAAATTCGCTTTAAATTTCCTAAATGCAAATTGATAAAACATACCATAGAATTATCTCCAAGTGTCAGTAGGGATATTTTAGAAGGGGACAAAGTAGTGTTTGACGTTAGTTATAGCTCAGTAATAACATGGTAAACTCTTAGTTTAGCATCTTTGAGCATCCTTTTGAGACAAAGCAATTACCTCTTATCATGGCTATCAGAAGCAACTTCAAAGATCAGTCCTAGGACTCTTCTACTTACAAAACTCGAGGTGGAGAATCAGAATCTGAGCCTCTTTTCTCATGACCCACACCTCCTTGTGTCCAGCACTGGTTTTCCCTTTCCAGAAACCCCTCTGACTATGGCATCTCATATCAACAGTCCACCCCAACTTCTTCTGGTACAGCTGCTGCTTTAGCAAGCCACAGTGACTATCCCACAACCTATGTCTTCAGCACTACCTCCCGAGGCATAATCCCCAGCAGGCACTCTTAGTAAAACTTTGACTCCTGCTCTAACAGCTGCTCTCAGACCCTCTCTGGCTGGCTCCGGAGACCCAGGAGAGTTAATGAGGATCCAATCAACTGAGAGGACATTATTTAGAAACACTTTAAAGGCTATAAAGTGCTCTAGACCTGTAAGAGATTCTTTGTAGTGTATTTTTTTTCTCTTGAAAGGTTTTTATGGGTCCCATTAAAACTGGACCAGAAGGACTTAGGTGATGTTGAGACATCGAAAGGAAAACCACATTTTTCCAGATGTGAAAATAGCCATAGAAGAAAATATTTAGGCACAAATAATTACCTTGGCAAACATTACCATTTTAAGGAACAATGATGTCACTCTTTTTCATTTTAATATAATCATTCAGATAAGAATAAAATGAAGAAAAAAATCTGCATCTGATACAGGAATAATAGTGGGGCTAGAGTTTGATGAAATTAGGCAATAAAGGAGTAATTCCATTTCTAGGATGCATTTTTACTTTATCCTTTCATATGCATGTTCCATGTGAACACTGAACCCAGATGAATACTAATTAGTAATTAATATTCATCAACTTGTATAACGGTTCTCAACATAATGGTGATTAGCTTTGGATATTTATAGTATCATGAATTAGTTAGAGAAATGCATCATTTTCATTAGAATTACATTATGTTCCATAGGGGAATTTGTGTTCTGATACTGAGAAAATACAATAATGTTTTTAAACGCCACATTTCAAGGAAACGGAACATATTTGTTCATATACCTGACAAGTAGTCACGTCAGTAAAATTGAAAGGATAATGAAATATTTTCCAAAGAGTTATTTTTTTAGTCTTACCATCTTCCATATTTTTTTTCAATCCATGGGAGAAATTAATCTGTCACCAATTAACCTTGTACTAGGCCATGGAAATAGGCACCAACTCTCAAGATCCCATCTCCTCTTGGCTAATCAAAGATCCCATCTCCTCTTGGCTAATCAAGGATGTAGCCCTAGCAGTTGTCCTTTGCCTCTCCTGTAGCCTATTTTTTTTCTTTCTAGGAATATTCCCATCAACTAACAAACAAGCTGTTATCTTCCCGTAAAAACATTGTACCCTTCAGAATTTCCTGTTTCTATGTGCAGCTTCATTTTTCTCCATAAAACCTATCTTCTCCCTTGATGCCATTGTCCTATTTCACTTTGGCCTATCAGCAGCATTTGACCCAATTGATTGTTTCCTAATTCTTAGCTTTCAGGACACCATACTCTACTAGTTTTTTCTTTTACTTCACAGACAGCTCCTTATTAGTCTTCTTTGTTGGTTAAATCTAATATTACTGACATCTAAAGTGTAGAATTCCCAGGGCTCGCTCCTAAGACAGTTTCTCTTTTCTACTTCAGTTACATATTTGGTGATCTCATCCAGTCTCATGGTCCTAAATTCTACTAATATGGCAACAACTCCCAAATTTATGTCTACAGCACAAATCTCTTTTCTGAATTCTAGGCTAATAAATTTGACTGATGACTCTACATCCCCATTTAGCGATAAATATCTCAAACATAATATGTCTAAAATTAAATTCCTGATATTCTCCATGAAAGCAGCTGATCCCACAGTCTTCTCTACTTCAGTTATTGGCAACTTCATATTTTCAGTTACTAGGGCCAGACACATTAAATTGATCCTTCACTCTTATCTTCTCACACCATACTTTCAATCACTGATCAATCCTGTTGACTCTACCTTCAGAACGCACTCAGCACTGACCATTTCTCACACCGTTTATTGCTGCTACCCTAGCCTAAGACACCCTCATTTGTCACTTGAGTTATAGCCTCCAGACTGTGCTTGTGCCTCTTTGGTCTGTTATCAGCATAGAAGCCTGTTAAAATGTAAGTCAGATCATGAACTTCCCTGCTCAGCAACCTCCAATAGTTCCTCTTCTGACTCAGAGTAAGGACCCAAGAACTCAGCGCCCATACAATCAAGCTCCTGTTCACTCTGACATAATGTCTTATTTCCCTGCACCGACCGGACTATGACATCATGACTATGTCTTGATCAATTAAGTATGATTCCACCTTTCCTTTGCACTTGCTGTTCTCTCTGCCTGGCATGCTTTCCTCTGAGATATCCTTATGACCTGTTCCCTTACTATCTTCAGAAAATGCCAAGATTTTAATGAGGGTTTTTGTGACTTCTCTATTTAAAATTATACCCCCTCAGAATTTCCTCGTTCTAAGTGCTGCTTTAGTTTTCTTTATTATGACTATCACCATCTAACATATTATGTAATTTACTCATTGACTTTTTTTCTTTACTGTCTTACTGCACTTAAATGTAAGGTCTTTGAGAGCAGGGATTTTGTCTGTCTGCTTCATTGCTATATCACCAGTTCTTAGCACAGAGTAAGTGCCTATATATTTATGTGTTCTATATATATATAGATATTCTATATATATAGAACACATGAATGAATGAAACAAGCTTAAAACCTAGTTGTGGAAACAAGGTTAACACTTAAGGAAGAAAACACAAATGGCAGAAGACTGGATGGAATGATGACAATGAATTTCAGAAAAAAGGAGATTTAGCGATCTAGAAGACTTGGTGAGCATTTGGGGGGAGAATTGGGCATTTGGTTAATAAGCTCTGAGAACCTGAATCTTCTACTCTACATTCAAGCAAAGACACCCATCCCTTCCTCTCTCAGATCACTCCATCCACTTTTGTGCTCCTGCACACAAGCTATCTATTCTGCTTAAGTAGTCATTCCTCTATCTTTGCCAATGGGGGGGGAAAGTTCATCCACCTTGTCCAGGATCAAATATTACCTCCTACTCACATTTACTAGATGATAAACTCTATGAAGATAGCTAATGAATCTGTTTTGCAAACCATTGTTTCCCCAGTACCTAGCACATAATAAGAATAGGATTATATAAATATTTGTTGAATGAATGAATGTATCTTATTTGACCTTCACATTCTCATTACATTGCCATCTTTGATTTCATAGTATATTTCTTTTGCTTTTCTGGCATTGTATTACAGTAGTGACTGTATTTTTCTGTATCCACACTAACTTTTAAACTTCTTGAGAGTCAGGCTATATCTATGTCATGTTTGTACTTTTCACTTTCTTTCCCTAGGAGTATGTCACTACACAGTACAGTCAGTAAGTATTTACATTGCAAAGTATATTCATTAGCTATTGCTGCCTTAACAGATAACTACAAAAATCTCTGAGGCACACAACAATAGCATTTATTTTGCTCTTGCTCTTACAGTTTAGCAAGGGTTCGGCTAATCCAGTCTGGGCTTGCTTGGGAGGTTCTCAATAGCAGGTTCAGCTTGGAAATGTTCCACATGTCCCTCGTCTTCCTTGGATCAATGGGTTGGCTGGGCCATGTTCTCCTGGTAATGGCAGAGGGCAAGAGAGCAAGCTGAAACATGCAATGCCTCTTTTTATCTAGGCCTAATTAGAACATTGCCATTTCACCCATTTTCCATCTGTCAGCATAAGTTCCATATCTAAGCCAGGGGTCAAGAGCTGTCAGTAGTAGGAAGAACTGCAGAGTCACATGACAAATGGTGAGGAAATGGCAGAGTGAGGAACTTGGGCCAATAATGCAATCAATCACATACATTGGCTTCAAATATACAGTAATAATACCAAAGCATGAAGCTTCACAGGGCTTCACAGCACTTTCACTCATTCCTCAAAAATTCTAAGTGCCTACCATGTGCCAGGCACTGGTCTAGCTCCTGAGGATACCAAAATGAATAACAGACACAACAATATTGTGAAAGAAAGAAGGAAGTAGTGACTCATTTTAAAAAAGAGTTAAGTGACGGCTTAATTCACAGGTGTAGTAAATAGGAGGGTCTGGAATTGAACGAAGTTTGGTCTTTCTTACAAATAAATTCTATACTACTTCCAAATTTACCTATAATCCAGACAGGATTAGAATGTCACTCAGGGTCCATAATTTAAATGCAGAGACAAGGACAGAGATGATGTAACTCTGTTGTATATTAATATCATTGGATAAAGAAGGGTACTTGCTCAGTTTACAAACTATTCCAGGCCAAATGCCTCGCCTTATATGTATAAGACATACTGCTTTTAGCTAAGACAATCTTCCGAAACCCATCTTCTCACTTTCAAAGAGCTCTTATACACATCCTTAGGGGTCAAGAAAACTTTAGACTCCAGAGGAAGAGTCTTTGAAAAGAGACATTACAAGGATTTGAAAACACACCTTGAAACTTTATTAGTAAAATGAAACCCTGCATTTTTTCTTCTATTGTTACCCTGTTCATTTTCACATTGCCTTCCCCCAATAAGCTGTTCCTCACAGGAACAGATTGATTTAATCGAATCTTACAGCTGTAGCTGGGAAGCACCCTGAATAACAATCAGGCTTTTATACGGAATATGACTTAATTTAGAGAATAACTGCTGATGCAAGATGGCAGATTCATTAAACTGCCTGGCTGATCAATGTACTACCATTTGGAAAAGCTAGACTAGGAAGTAAATAGTTTTTCACATTGGTTGTCAGACATCTTTTAAATATCTTGTTATATGTCATGACAGATGGATGAGAAACAGCTTTAGGTAATCAGAAGATCAAGCCAGCAATTTGAATCTACCAGGAGGGGAAAATCACCTACATTCAACAGGTGCTGCTCTGAGCCTCAGGCTTTTCAAGGAGGGCTCCGTATCAAATCAGAAATAAATGTGGTTCATGCCCTTTGTGGTAACATTGACAGTGGAATACAAATCCTTAATTATAAAGCAGCCACTTCCCCTGTTTTCTCAATTTTCAGTGAATAGGAAGCTCCATAAGTTCAAGTGGGAACAAAGTTCTTCCTATAATCTGTGCCAGCAAAGGTATTTATAAGGAATTCACAAAAGCAGAGTCTTTATCTAAGAATTTGCAGGCCTCCTGCTGCTTATTCTAGAAACAACCATGTTCCTAAGATATCCTGGCCATAAGCACCAGACCTCAGTTGCTTGCTTCTAAATTCCAAGGGAGTTGTCTTAATCAGCAGCAGTCTGCAGTGCTCTAACTAGTCCAATTAGGATTAAGAAACAAGGGAAAATTTTTCTTGCCTCAAAGAACAGTCATGCAAACTGCAGTCAGTTGGCAAGGCATCTGGAGTGCAGCCCAGCAACAGGGAACCACAGTTATGGACCTGAGAATATTTAATTTTAGCTCATTTTCAGTGGGAGTTCTACAGCTATAGCGATGATTTTTTTAATGCTCTAAGTTGATAAAACAGTGATTATCCTCTAATAGCTTCCCTGCTTGATGAAGTCCTATCTTTCTGTGGAAAGATGTGTGTTTTGGAGTCTTATACAGAATTCTGCTCTTATCACTCTTTAAAGAAAATAATAAAGGTCAGAACATGCCAAAAAATTTTAAAACAATTTCTCTTTATTTTTCCCTTCATAAATACCACTTCAAAACAAGGAAATTAAAAACACCATGAATGGGAAAGACATTCAAGATGGCGGAGGACTAAGACATGGAGATCACCTTCCCCCACACAGATACATCAGAAATACAACTACATGTAGAACAACTCCTACAGAACATCTACTGAACACTGGCAGAAGACCTCAGACTTCCCAAAGCCGTGTGACTGACAGGGTCCTGGTGCTCCAGCCGGGTGTCAGGCCTGTGCCTCTGAGGTGGGAGAGCCAAGTTCAGGACATTGGTCCACCAGAGACCTCCCAGCTCCATGTAATATCAAACGGTGAAAGCTCTCCCAAAGCTCTCCATCTCAACGCTAAGACCGAGTTCTAGTCAACGATCAGCAAGCTACAGTGCTGGACACCCTATGCCAAACAACTAGCAAGACAGGAACACAACCCCACCCATTAGCAGAGAGACTGCCTAAAATCATAATAAGTTCACAGACACCCCAAAACGCACCACCAGATGTGGTCCTGCCCACCAGAAAGACGAGATCCAGCCTCATCCTCCAGAACAGAGACACTAGTCCCCTCCACCAGGAAGACAACACAATCCACTGAACAAACCTTAGCCACTGGGGGCAGACATAAAAGACAACGGTAACTACTAACCTGCAGCCTGCGAAAAGGAGACCCCAAACACAGTAAGTTAAGCAAAATGAGAAGACAGAGAAACACACAACAGATGAAGGAGCAAGGTAAAAACCCAGCAGACCAAACAAATGAAGAGGAAATAGGCAGTCTACCTGAAAAATAATTCAGAGTAATGATAGTAAAGATATACAAAATATTGGAAATAGAATGGAGAAAATATAACAAATGTTTAAGAAGGACATATAAGAACTAAGGAGCAAACAAACAGTGATGAACAACACAATAAATGAAATTTAAAATTCTCTGCAAGGAATCAAGAGCAGAATAACTGAGGCAGAAGAACGAATAAATGACCTGGAAGATAAAATAGTGGAAATAACTACTGTAGAGCAGAATAAAGAAAAAAGAAAAGAATTGAGGACAGTCTCAGAGACCTCTGGGACAACATTAAACACACCAACATTCGAATTATAGGGGTCCCAGAAGAAGAAGAGAAAAAGAAAGGGACTGAGAAAATATTTGAAGAGATTATAGTTGAAAACTTCCCTACTATGGGAAAGGAAAGAGTCAATCAAGTCCAGGAAGCACAGAGAGTCCCATACAGGATAAATCCAAGGAGAAACATGGCAAGACACATATTAATCAAACTATCAAAAATTAAACAGAAAGGAAAAATATTAAAAGCAGCAAGGGAAAAACAACAAATAACATACAAGGGAATCCCCATAAGGTTAACAGCTGATCTTTCAGCAGAAACTCTGCAAGCCAGAGGGGAGTGACAGGACATATTTAAAGTGATGAAAGGAAAAAAAAAATAAAAAATAAATAAATAAATAAATAAAAGAAAAGAAAAAAATAATAATAAAGTGATGAAAGGGAAAAGCTTACAACCAAGATTACTCTACCCAGCAAGGATCTCATTCAGATTCGACGGAGAAATTAAAACCTTTACAGGCAAGCAAAAACTAAGAAAATTCAGCACCACCAAACCAGCTTTGCAACAAATGCCAAAGGAACTTCTCTAGGCAGGAAACACAAGAGAAGGAAAAGACCTACAATAACAGAACCAAAACAATTAAGAAAATGGTAATAGGAACATACATATCGATAATTACCTTAAATGTAAATGGATTAAATGCTCCAACCAAAAAACATAGACTGGCTGAATGGATACAAAAACAAGACCCGTATATATGCTGTCTACAAGAGACCCACTTCAGACCTAGGGACACATACAGACTGAAAGTGAGGAGAGGATAGAAAAAGATACTGCATGCAAATGGAAATCAAAAGAAAGCTGAAGTAGCCATTCTTATATCAGACAAAATAGACTTCAAAATAAAGACTATTACAAGAGACAAAGAAGGATACAACATAATGATCAAGGGATCAATCCAAGAAGAAGATATAACAGTTGTAAATATTTATGCACCGAACATAGAAGCACCTCAATACATAAGGCAAATGCTAACAGCCATAAAATGGGAAGTCAACCGTAACACAATCATAGTAGGGGACTTTAACACCCCACTTTCACCAATGGACAGATCATCCAAAATGAAAATAAATAAGGAAACACAAGCTTTAAATGACACATTAAACAAGATGGACTTAATGGATATTTATAGGACATTCCTTCCAAAAATAACAATACACATTCTTCTCAAGTGCTTATGGAACATTCTCAAGGATAGATCATATCTTGGGTCACAAATCAAGACTTGGTAAATTTAAGAAAATTGAAATCGTATCAAGTATCTTTTCTGACCACAAGTCTATGAGACTAGATATCAATTACAGGAAAAAAAATCTGTAAAAATTACAAACACATGGAGGCTAAACAATACACTACTTAATAACCAAGAGATCACTGAAGAAATGAAAGAGGAAATCAAAAAATACCTAGAAACAAATGACAATGAAAACACGACGACCCAAAACCTATGGGATGCAGCAAAAGCAGTTCTAAGAGGGAAGTGTATAACAATACAATCCTACCTCAAGAAACAAGAAACATCTCAAATAAACAACCTAACCTTACACCTAAAGCAACTAGAGAAAGAAGAACAAAACCCAAATTTAGCAGAAGGAAAGAAATCATAAAGATCAGATTAGAAATAGATGAAATGAAGGAAACAATAGCAAAAATCAATAAAACTAAAAGCTGGTTCTCTGAGAAGATACAAAAAATTGATAAACCATTAGCCAGAGTCATCAAGAAAATAAGGGAGAAGACTCAAATCAACAGAATTAGAAATGAAAAAGGAGAAGTAACAACTGACACTGCAGAAATACAAAGGATCATCAGAGATTACTACAAGCAACTGTATGCCAATAAAATGGACAACCTGGAAGAAATGGACAAATTCTTAGAAAAGCACAACCTTCCGAGACTGAACCAGGAAGAAATAGAAAATATAAACAGACCAATCACAAGCACTGACATGGAGACTGTGATTAAAAATCTTCCAACAAACAAAAGCCCAGGACCAGGACAATTCTGTCAAACATTTAGAGAAGTGCTAACACCTATCCTTCTCAAACTCTTCCAAAATATAGCAGAGGGAGGTACACGCCCAAGTTTATTCTATGAGGCCACCATCACCCTGATACCAAAACCAGACAAAGATGTCACAAAGGAAGAAAATTACAGGCCAATATCACTGATGAACATAGATGCAAAAATCCTCAACAAAATACTAGCAAACACAATCCAACAGCGCATTAAAAGGATCATACACCATGGTCAAGTGGGTTTTATCCCAGGAATGCAAGGATTCTTCAAAATACGCAATCAATCAATGTGATAAACCATATTAACAAATTGAAGGAGATGATCCATATGATCATCTCAATAAATGCAGAAAAAACTTTCGACAAAATTCAACAGCCATTTATGATAAAAACCCTCCAGAAAGTAGGCATAGAGGGAACTTACCTCAACATAATAAAGGCCATATATGACAAACCCACAGCGAACATTGTTCGCAGTGGTGAAAAACTGAACCCATTTCCACTAAGATCAAGAACAAGACAAGGTGGTCCACTCTCACCATTATTATTCAACATAGTTTTGGAAGCTTTAGCCACAGCAATCAGAGAAGAAAACGAAATAAAAGGTATCCAAATCGGAAAAGAAGAAGTAAAGCTGTCACTGTTTGCAGATGACATGATACTATACATAAAGAATCCTAAAGATTCTACCAGAAAACTACTAGAGCTAATCACCGAATTTGGTAAAGTAGCAGGATACAAAATTAATGCACAGAAATCTCTAGCATTCCTATACACTAATGATGAAAAATCTGAAAGAGAAATTAAAGAAACATCCCATTTACCATTGCAACACAAAGAATAAAATATCTAGGAATAAACCTACCTAAGGAGACAAAAGACCTGTATGCAGAAAACTATAAGACACTGATGAAAGAAATTAAAGAGGATACAAACAGATGGAGAGATATACCATGTTCTTGGATTGGAAGAATCAACATTGTGAAAATGACTACACTATCCAAAGCAATCTATAGATTCAGTGCAATCCCTGTCATACTACCAATGCATTTTTCACAGAACTAGACCAAAATATTTCACAATTTGTATGGAAACACAAAAGACCCCAGATAGCCAAAGCAATCTTGAGAAAGAAAAATGGAGCTGGAGGAATCAGGCCTCTGGGCTTCAGACTATACTACAAAGCTACAGTAATCAAGACAGTATGGTACTGGCACAAAAACAGAAATATAGATCAATGGAACAGGATAGAAAGCCCAGAGATAAGCCCACGCACATATGGTCACCTTATCTTTGATAAAGGAGGCAAGAATATACAATGTAGAAAAGACAGCCTCTTCAATAAGTGGTGCTGCAAAAACTGGACAGCTAATGAATAAAAGAATGAAATTAGAACACTCCCTAACACCATACACAAAAATAAACTCAAAGTGGGTTAAAGAAGTAAATGTAAGGCCAGACACTATAAACTCTTAGAGGAAAATATAGGCAGAACAATCTATGACATAAATCACAGCAAGATCCTTTTTGACCCACCTCCTAGAGAAATGGAAATAAAAATAAACAAATGGGACCTAATGAAACTTAAAAGCTTTTGCACAGCAAAGGAAACCATAAACAAGATGAAAAGACAACCCTCAGAATGGGAGAAAATGTTAGCAAATGAAGCAACTGACAAAGGATTAACCTCCAAATTTTACAAGCAGTTCATGCAACTCAATATCCAAAAAACAACCCAATCCAATAATGGGTAGAAGACCTAAATAGACATTTCTCCAAAGATATACAGATTGCCAACAGACACATGAAAGAATGCTCAACATCACTAATCATTATAAAAATGCAAGTCAAAACTACAATGAGGTATCACCTCACACCAGTCAGAATGGCCATCATCAAAAAAATCTACAAACAATAAATACTGGAGAGGGTGTGGAGAAAAGGGAACTCTCTTGCACTGTTGGTGGGAAGGTACATTGATACAGCCACTATGGAGAACAGTATGGAGGTTCCTTACAAAACTAAAAATAGAGGTACCATATGACCCAGCAATCCCACTACTGGGCATATACCCTGAGAAAACCATAATTCAAAAAGAGTCATGTACCAAAATGTTCACTGAAGCTCTATTTACAATAGCCAGGACATGGAAGCAACCTAAGTGTCCATTGACAGGTGAATGGATAAAGAAGATCTGGCACATATATACAATGGAATATTACTGAGCCATAAAAAGAAACAAAATTGAGTTATTTGTAGTGAGGTGGATGGACCTTGAGTCTGTCATACAGAGTGAAGGAAGTCAGAAATAGAAAAACAAGTACCATATGCTAACACACATATATGGAATCTAAAAAAAAAAAAAAAAAAAATTAGTTCTGAAGAACCTAGGGGCAGGACAAGAATAAAGATGCAGACATAGAGAATGGACTTGAGGACACGGGGATGGGGAAGGGTAAGCTGGGAGGAAGTGAGAGAATGGCATGGACTTATATATACTACCAAATGTAAAATAGATAGTGGGAAGCAGCCGCATAGCACAGGGAGACCAGCTCGGTGCTTTGTGACCACCTACAGGGGTGGGATAGGGAGGATGAGAGGGCGGCACAAGAGGGAGGAGATATGGGGATATATGTATATGTACAGCTGATTCACTTTGTTATAAACCAGAAACTAACACACCATTGTAAAGCAATTATACTCCCATAAAGATGTTAAAAAAAAAACACACCATGAATATAATG
The DNA here is from genome assembly GCF_028023285.1 of Balaenoptera ricei. NCBI lineage: Eukaryota > Metazoa > Chordata > Mammalia > Artiodactyla > Balaenopteridae > Balaenoptera > Balaenoptera ricei. Next base: position 80,800,844 of record NC_082643.1, read on the forward strand.
CATGTTAGAAATAATAATAAACAAAGAATTAATGATCTCACTTCCCTAAGTCACCCCACCTGTGACATCATTGTCCCATCTCTAGGAGGCCAGCTCATTTCCTCTCACCTTCCTGTTGTGCTTAGAACAAATGGACTACTAAAGGGTGACAAAGTTGCTTTATTGAAACATGTCATATATAAGGATTTGCAAATGCGCAGATGCACTGACCATGACAATGAGTATAGACAGATCAAGGAGACAGTTAGGGAGGTTTAATCATAATTTCTGAGGTGGAGGGGCAGCAAAAGTCTTCTCAACTACAAGCAAAAATAGTATGAGTGGACATAGTGAATGGAAAACCAGATCAGAGGGAATCTAACAGGTTTGGGGTCAACAGTCTAACTGACCAAGGGTTAGCAAAATTTTTATGTTGAGGCCCAGATAATAAATAATTTACACTTTGTGGTCCATAGAGTGTCTTTTGCAACTACTCAACTATGTCATTATAGCATGTAAATGAGTGGCATGTCCATGTACCAATATAACTTTATTTACAAAAACAGGTGGTGAGCGAGATTTGCCCTGCTGGTCTTGGTTTTCTGACCCAGGTCCAGTCCCTGAAGGTATAAAGCAGAGTGAGGAGAAGCACAGATCTTGTCAAAGAGAAACCAGAATGTCTAGCAAGGACTTAGACTGGGAGTCACAGGATACTGGGTCAGTTACTGCAAACATTATATAATTTCAGAACAGAATCAGTAGTTAGAGGTAAACTGAGTTTATCTGACAGATGAGCAGCTTCTTAGAAACCCTCTTGCTATGATAAAACAAAAACAAAAACTGATACTCAAATCTAGGTGACACTAGATATACAAATAGGGGCCATTTCATGTAGTCCAAAAGTAATTATAATTATTGCAACCCTGGAAGATTAGAAGATTCATGGAACTAGAACATGACAAAGTTTCATAAGTAATAGAATAAGAAAATTATAAATTTAGCCTGAGCAAGATAAAACAAAGCACATATTCAAATACTATTTATATTACTTGAGAAATCACTTATTCTCTCTGGGCTGAGACTCATCTGCAGTTCCCTCTTCTGTGTAAAGGGGATAAGAAGAGTACTTAAGTCATAAAGTGCCGTAAAAGCAAAAATGAGATCCAACATATGTAACACATTTAATCTAGTATTTGGACTCATCAAGTCCCCCAGTAAAAAGCAAAAGCCATTGTTGTTATTATTATTATTGTGTATGTGAAATCAGTTTTTATTGCACTTAAAAAGATACCCTCTCACGATCTATTTAATATTGTAAAACTGCTATGTTCTATGAAATGGTATTCTAAAAGTGCTCTCTTAAAAAAGGAGAAATAAAAGAATGCCGCTGGATATAGATTCAGTGCACATCCAATTGGGTTTAAATTTAGAGCAAATACCAAATTTTCTTCTAGTTAGAATATGACCGTTATGACATTTTATCACTATGTGATTGTTTCTTTCACCTCCTCCTCTTCTTGTTCCTTTTCCTCATTTTCTCTTTGCCTGATCATAAGGAAAAAAAGAGTGGGACTTTATAGGGGAAATGAAGTGTTTAGTTTTATACATTAAATACAAAACAGTCTGTAATGATATAGTGAAGTTAGGGAAAAGGAAACTTAAAACAGAAAAAACAAGCTGTTCTGGCACTGTGCAAAATTAATAGAACTAAAATCTGGATGTTAGTGAAGGCTGAGGGTATTTTAGGACATATGTTCTACTCAAGCCTTGTGGGCAGTCCAGTACTGAAATTTCCTTTAAAATGCATGCCATCAATTTAGGCATAGGAACTAGAAACTCAGTAATAACAGTAGCAATAGTAGCTAAATTTGAGTCCTTACTATGTTCAAGGCATTATATTCAGGGCTACACATATTCACTAACAATGTGCAAATCATACCAAACAAGAAGATATCATTATGATCCCTATTTTACATGGAGAAATCGGACATATAAACAGGTTAGATAATTTGTCTGCATTAAATAGCAGAGCCAGGATTTTCACCCAGAGGATTTTACTCAACTATACAGTGATGCCTCACATTTTCAGGAGGCCACTTCTAAAACCAGTATAACCAACCTGGGACTTTTTAAATTTTAGCACTGAAAGTTCTGGGAGCCCCTTTGGTCCCAGGCAAACCAGGATAATTGATTGCCCTAACAAACCTCACATACATGATGTTTGCCCTGTAGAAGAAAGCAAAAAGACCTCTAGCTATTGAAACAGCTGTCACAAGATGCACTCAGTAATGCTCAGGCATTCTAATTAAAAGAGAACTGTCCACATCCTCACAAAGTGCATCTAAACTTAATTTAGATGCAATTAGAAATCTTAGTTTAGATGCAATTAGAAACCTTGGCTTAGATACCATTATAAGGGAATTGGTTAATTGGCTTCCCAACTAAATAGGAAGGAGCTGAAAGAGGTGAAACTAGCAGAGAAAAACTAAAGAGCTTTAAGGACAAAGTCTGAGTACTTTCAATGACAGTGACATTTAATTGTGCATTAGTTAAGTGCATTTTGTAAGTGACAGAAAACCAGCTTGAACCATCTTCAATAATAAGAGAAATTTATCAGAAGTAATTGTAGCAGGAGCATGGGTGCTATTACAACTTGCTTCCTTTCATCGTTGTTTCTCTTTGTGGGGTCTTTATTCTCTCAGGCTGTTTCTCTCTTCATGGTTGAAAACATAAACCCAAAACAGCTTGTAAATTTCATACCTTCACCATAGGAGAAGAATTGATTATTTTGATCCACAATTTTAAAATGCCAGAAATATTAGGAATTTTACCTATTTGCCTAGTTTGGATCATGCAACAATTTCTGAACCACTAATCTGTGGCCAAAATTGGGGCCACATAAGAACATGGCCACCTTGTAGGAACCTCACTGATGGGGGGAAGGCTTTTTCCAGAGGGAGGTGATCTTATTGAGGTCCACTGGAGTCCTCTGCTTGGCTGCAGAGCTTACTCCCACTGCCTGTTTTAACCAATTCTCAACATGTGTTATCTCTTGTTCTTCTTCCTGCACATAGATTATCAAAGTGTCACCATTGATGTATTTTTAAAAATCCACATATAAGCACAAAAGCTCCTCCTCCTCTGCTATCAGAAAAATATTAAATGTTAGTCCAGCCAACTACGATTTTTACGGAATTGTTATTTACAAAAATATACTAAGCTCGACAAATAGGAGGGTGGGAGTGGGATATCATGGGGTTTCTCTTCTCTAAGTTCTGACTTTCTTCTGTGTGATGATAGCATAGCTGAGGTCATGGCCTCCTCAAGTTAGCCTGCATCATGCCCTGATCACACCTCCAATAGTGCTTCAATCAGTACTAACTAATAAACAAGCAGAGATGCCGACTATGCAATGGTAGAGAAGAAATTAGAACAAACACCCACTGTGAGAGTGAGAAGGAAAGTTAATGGTAAGATCAATATATCTTGGTCCATTAGAATATAAACTCTATAAGGGAAGGGATTTTTGTTTGTTTTGTTGACTTATTTATTCCAGTACTCAACACATGGTAGACATCAGTATGTAATGTTGAATAGATGGGCATCCTTTTCTTGCTTTATTCCCTGCTAGTATTCTTTGGACAATTGATATGGCTGCCTGAGATACTATTGTTCTGGGTATTGCCTGGACAGGAAAAAGGGATATACTGAATTCATTATGAAACTGAATGGTGGAATGATCTTCAGGTTGACTGTAAAATGAACAACCATTATTTAAAACTTGAATAACCATGCACAGTTAGTCTTCCACTACATGTGTCTTCATTTTCTAGTTGAAGTCTTCAGTTCCTGAAAGTATTGCCATGACCAAAATTATCAGGCAACCAACTCTCTCAGTTCCAAAGTTGATGTGACTAAAGTTTCCTTCTATATTCCTCTTAGATCTAGGTAGATTATAGAAAATGTTAGCTCTGAAATTCAGGTATTTTGACAGGATTTAGAGAATCTCGTAAGAAGTGCAGATTTCCAGTAATGCTGATTAAGTGTCATAATATGTTCCTTGTTAGGTATGTCAGTGGGTGTGAATGTCTTGCAGATATCACATCATCTTTTTTATATCTCCAAAAGAAAAGAGAAAAAAGCTATGGCTGTTATTTGTGGCTATATAAGGCTATATAAGGCTGCGTATGTTCTGTGCCACTTTTTTTTGAGAAGTCATGACTTTACCCCTCTTAGTCAGTATGGCTTCAGTGAGGCTGACCCCTCCTTCCGGCCTCAGTGCAGGGCATGTGGCACAAGCAAAGTCCTTCAGATCAGCTCATAACCTGGCCACAGTTATTGATTCAAGAATGGACCTGTGACTCCAGTTGAGCCAATGAGAGTCATACCTGGATTATTTTTTTAGACTTATGAGAAAAATAGGACTCTTTTCTCTGAAAATATTAGTAACACCAGTTCTTCCAGGGGTCATATTTGCCAAAAAAGGAAAAGCATTCCTGAGAATGAAGACCACCCAGGGATGAAGATAGACTTGATGATATACTTTGTGCCCTTGAATACTGACATATCTTAAGTCAAATCTACCCTAGAACTTTCAGTTGTATAAGCCACCAAATTTCCTTTTGACACAAACTAGACATAGTTGGGTAGAATTCATATTTTTTCAACCAAAATGGTCCAAGAGAGTTTCTTGTTATAGGAATTTGAGATAAAAATCGGTAATTAAATATTTATAAAGCTCTTTGAACGCTTCATGAAAGGGAGTTATATTGAAATAATGTTGGTATGAGAACTTCGAAATATAAACATCTGTAAAATACAAATACTATACAATCAGAAATGCTAAAGACAAGTTATATTAGAATGAGGTACACCAAGAATTACAGTTCTCAGAAACAGATTCGATTTAGAATCAAGGCTTTAAAATCTCTCTAGAAATTTTAGCAATACTGTCAAATTAATGTATAGAATAGTGAGTTTCCTAAAATCATATATCATATTTATACTTATTTATGTAAATATTCTTAAAATTCAGTTTGTTATGATTTTCAGAAATAATAGATAAAATTTCTTGATGACTTTCAAATGATATCATATAATATGGAGTTTCCTTAATAATAAGTGAAATTTCTTGTTTCCTAGCAATAGTTTCAACCTAGCAATAAAGTAACTCCTTTTCCTCAAAAGATTTAGAGAATTGTGACTGCCTCTCAAGCTTATGTTAAATGTGTAGCCATTTGATTAGTGAAGGACAATTAAGGTTATGTATCTTTTGTCAATATTAACAATTTGCTTGTGAAACTTTGTATGTAGGATCATAGCTATTTACTAACGCTAAGAAATTAGTTGACTGGCTTAAACAAAGAGGCCTAATAGAATGCAGCTTAAGGATACAGTTTACAGTATAATAGCTTTCACTAGGCAAACCTAATAAATTTAAAAGCTTTTTATTTATGAAATAGACATTTATAAACAAAAGAAACTTTGGGGGGATTCACTGACTGTCAATTTCTTCTCTTATCTTTTTAGAGCTACACCTAATGGACATCTTGGGATGGTTACCAAAATCTATACTAATAGAACTGCCAATATAATGGCAAAAGAGAGAATAAATTAATGGAAAACAAGGTAAATTTATTCTATGGCCTCTGTAGATCTAACAGCCATAGGGAAATATTAAACAAATCTTTCTTGTTAGTAGTTGGAGCATAAGCACACAAGTAGATAATAAAAATGGCAAGGATATATTTAGTAAAGGAAAAATACATTTGCCAATATTGTTTTGTGAATAGCACCAATTCCAGTATTCCTCAAGCATGGCTTGTGCAATGAGATTTACACAAGATTTGGCAGTGCATAAATCACTGTGAAGGCATAAGGTATGCATTTTCGGAGTTGTATGAACTGTTTGAGAACAACTACACATTTTTTTTTAACATCTTTATTGGAGTAAAATTGCTTTACAATGGTGTGTTAGTTCCTGCTTTCTGACAAAGTGAATCAGTTATACATATACATATGTTCCCATATCTCTTCCCTCTTGCGTCTCCCTCCCTCCCACCCTCCCTATCCCACCCCTCTAGGTGGTCACAAAGGACCAAGCTGATCTCCCTGTGCTATGCGGCTGCTTCCCACTAGCTATCTATTTTACATTTGGTAGTGTATATATGTCCATGCCACTCTCTCACTTTGTCACAGCTTACCCTTCCCCCTCCCCATATCCTCAGGTCCATTCTCTAGTAGGTCTGTGTCTTTATTCCCGTCTTGCCCCTAGGTTCTTCATGACCCTTTTTTTTTTTCTTAGATTCCATATATATGTGTTAGCATACGGTATTTGTTTTTCTCTTTCTGACTTACTTCACTCTGTATGACAGACTCTAGGTCCATCCACCTAATGACAAATAACTCAGTTTCGTTTCTTTTTATGGCTGAGTAATATTCCATTGTACATATGTGCCACATCTTCTTTATCCATTCATCTGTTGATGGGCACTTAGGTTGCTTCCATGTCCTGGCTACTGTAAATAGAGCTTCAATGAACATCTTGGTAAATGACTCTTTTTGAATTATGGTTTTCGCAGGGTATATGCCCAGTAGTGGGATTGCTGGGTCGTATGGTAGCTCTATTTTTAGTTTTTTAAGGAACCTCCATACTGTTCTCCACAGTGGCTGTATCAATTTACATTCCCACCAACTGTGCAAGAGGGTTCCCATTTCTCCACACCCTCTCCAGCATCTATTGTTTGTAGATTTTTTGATGATGGCCATTCTGACTGGTGTGAGATGATATCACATTGTAGTTTTGATTTGCATTTCTCGAATGATTAATGATATTGAGCATCCTGTCATGTGTTTGTTGGCAATCTGTATATCTTCTTTGAAGAAATGTCTGTTTACGTCTTCTGCCCATTTTTGGATTGGGTTGTTTGTTTTTTTGATATTGAGCTGCATGAGCTGCTTGTAAATTTTGGAGATTAATCCTTTGTCAGTTGCTTCATTTGCCAATATTTTCTCCCATTCTGAGGGCTGTCTTTTCGTCTTGTTTATGGTTTCCTTTGCTGTGCAAAAGCTTTTAAGTTTCATTAGGTCCCATTTGTTTATTTTTGTTTTTATTTCCATTTCTCTAGGAGGTGGTCAAAAAGGATCTTGCTGTGATTTATGACATAGAGTGTTCTGCCTATGTTTTCCTCTAACAGTTTGATAGTGTCTGGCCTTACATTTAGGTCTTCAATCCATTTTTAAGTTTATTTTTGTGTATGGTGTTAGAAAGTGTTCTAATTTCATTCTTTTACATGTAGCTGTCCACTTTTCCCAGCACCACTTATTGAAGAGGCTGTATTTTCTCCTCTGTATATTTTTGCCTCCTTTATCAAAGATAAGGTGACCATATGTGTGTAGGTTTATCTCTGGGCTTTCTATCCTGTTCCATTGATTATATTCCTGTTTTTGTGCCAGTATCATACTGTCTTGATTACTGTAGCTTTGTGGTATAGTCTGAAGTCAGGGAGCCTGATTCCTCCAGCTCAGTTTTTCTTTCTCAAGATTGCTTTGGCTATTCGGGGTCCTTTGTGTTTCCATACAAATTGTGAAATTTTTTGTTCTAGTTCTGTGAAAAATGCCAGTGGTAGTTTGATAGGGATTTCACTGAATCTGTAGATTAGTTTGGGTAGTAGAATCATTTTCACAATGTTGATTCTTCCAGTCCAAGAACATGGTATATCTCTCCATCTATTTGTATCATTTTTAATTTCTTTCATCAGTGTCTTATAATTTTCTGCATACAGGTCTTTTGTCTCCTTAGGTAGGTTCATTCCTAGATATTTTATTCTTTTTGTTGCAGTGCTAAATAGGAGTGTTTCCTTAATTTCACTTTCAGATTTTTCATCATTAGTGTATAAGAATGCTAGAGATTTCTGTGCATTAATTTTGTATCCTGCTACTTTACCAAATTCGTTGATTAGCTCTTAGTAATTTTCTGGTAGCATCTTTAGATTCTCTATGTATAGTATCATGTCATCTGCAAACAGTGACAGCTTTACTTCTTCTTTTCCGAATTGGATTCCTTTTATTTCTTATTCTTTTCTCATTGCTATGGCTAAAACTTCCAAAACTATGTTGAATAATAGTGGTGAGAGTGGGCAACCTTGTCTTGTTCCTGATCTTAGAGGAAATGGTTCCAGTTTTTCACCATTGAGGACGATGCTGGCTGTGGGTTTGTCATATATGACCTTTATTATGTTGAGGAAAGTTCCCTCTATGCCTACTTTCTGGAGGGTTTTTATCATAAATGGGTGTTGAATTTTGTCAAAAGCGTTTTCTGCATCTATTGAGAAAATCATATAGTTTTTCTTCTTCAATTTGTTAATATGATGTATCACATTGATTGATTTGCGTATACTGAAGAATCCTTGCATTCCTGGGATAAACCCCACTTGATCATGGTGTATGATCCTTTTAATGTGCTGTTGGATTCTGTTTGCTAGTATTTTGTTGAGGATTTTTGCATCTATGTTCATCAGTGACATTGGCCTGTAGTTTTCTTTCTTGGTGACATTTTTGTCTGGTTTTGGTATCAGGGTGATGGTGGCCTCGTAGAATGAGTTTGGGAGTGTTCCTCCCTCTGCTATATTTTGGAAGAGTTTGAGAAGGATAGGTGCTAGCTCTTCTCTAAATGTTTGATAGAATTCACCTGTGAATCCATCTGTCGTGGGCTTTTGTTTGTTGGAAGATTTTCAATCACAGTTTCAATTTCAGTGCTTGTGATTGGACTGTTCACATTTTCTGTTTCTTCTTGGTTCAGTCTCGGAAGGTTGTGCATTTCTAAGAATCTGTCCATTTCTTCCAGGTTGTCCATTTTATTGGCATACAGTTGCTTGTAGTAATCTCTCATGATCCTTTGTATTTCTTCAGTGTCAGTTGTTACTTCTCATTTTTTATTTCTAATTCTAGATTTGAGTCTTCTCCCTTTTTTTCTTGATGAGTCTGGCTAATTGTTTATCAATTTTATTTATCTTCTCAAAGAACCAGCTGTTAGTTTTATTGATCTTTGCTATCATTTCCTTCATTTCTTTTTCATTTATTTCTGATCTGATCTTTATGACTTCTTTCCTTCTGCTAACTTTGGGCTTTTTCTGTTGTTCTTTCTCTAATTGCTTTAGGTGTAAGGTTAGGTTGTTTGTTTGAGATGTTTCTTGTTTCTTAAGGTAGGATTGTATTGCTATAAACTTCCCTCTTAGAACTGCTTTTGCTGTATCCCAAAGGTTTTGGGTCATCGTGTTTTCATTGTCATTTGTTTCTACGTATTTTTTTATTTCTTCTTTGATTTTTTCAGTGATCTCTTGGTTATTAAGTAGAGTATTGTTTAGCCTCCATGTGTTTGTATTTTTTACAGATTTTTTTCCTGTAATTGATGTCTAGTCTTATAGCGTTGTGGGCAGAAAAGATACTTGATATGATTTCAATTTTCTTAAATTTACCAAGGCTTGATTTGTGACCCAAGGTATGATCTATCCTGGAGAATGTTCCATGAGCACTTGAGAAGAATGTGTATTCTGTTGTTTTTGGATGGAATGTCCTATAAATATCAATTAAGTCCATCTTGTTTAATGTATCATTTAAAGCTTGTGTTTCCTTATTTATTTTAATTTTGGATGATCTGGCCATTGGTGAAAGTGGGGTTTTAAAGTCCCCTACTATGTTTGTGTTACTGTCAATTTCCCCTTTTATGGCTGTTAGTATTTGCCTTATGTATTGAGGTGCTCCTATATTGGGTGCATAAATATTAACAATTGTTATATCTTCTTCTTGTATTGATCCCTTTATCATTAGGTAGTGTCCTTCTTTGTCTCTTGTAATAGTCTTTATTTTAAAGTCTATTTTGTCTGATATGAGAATTGCTACTCCAGCTTTCTTTTGATTTCCATTTGCATGGAATATCTTTTTCCATCCCCTCACTTTCAGTCTGTATGTGTCCCTAGGTCTGAAGTGGGTCTCTTGTAGACAGCATATATACAGGTCTTGTTTTTGTATTCATTCAGCCAGTCTATATCTTTTGGTTGGAGCATTTAATCCATTTACATTTAAGGAAATTATCGATATATATGTTCCTATTACCATTAATTGTTTTGGGTTTGTTATTTTAGGTCTTTTCCTTCTCTTGTGTTTCCTGCCTAGAGATGTTCCTTTAGCATTTGTTGTAAAGCTGATTTGGTGGTGCTGAATTCTCTTAGCTTTCGTTTGTCTGTAAAGGTTTTAATTTCTCCATCAAATCTGAATGAGATCCTTGGTGGGTAATCTTGGTTGTAGGTTTTTCTCCCTCATCACTTTAAATATGTCCTGCTCCTCCCTTCAGGCTTGCAGAGTTTCTGCTGAAAGATCAGATGTTAACCTTATGGGGATTCCCTTGTGTGTTATTTGTTCTTTTTCCCTTGCTGCTGTTAATATTTTTTCTTTGTATTTAATTTTGATAGTTTGATTAATATGTGTCTTGCTGTGTTTCTCCTTGGATTTATCCTGTATGCGACTCTCTGTGCTTCCTGAACTTGATTAACTATTTTCTTTCCCCTATTAGGGAAATTTTCAACTATAATCTCTTCAAGTATTTTCTCAGTCCCTTTCTTTTTCTCTTCTTCTTCTGGGACCCCTATAATTCGAATGTTGGTGCATTTAATGTTATCCCAGAGGTCTCTGAGACTGTCCTCAATTCTTTTCATTCTTTTTTCTTTATTCTGCCCTGCAGTAGTTATTTCCACCATTTTATCTTCCAGGTCACTTATCCGTTCTTCTGCTTCAGTTATTCTGCTACTGATCCTTTCTAGAGAATTTTTAATTTCATTTATTGTGTTGTTCATCACTGTTTGTTTGCTCTTTAGTTCTTCTAGGTCCTTGTTAAACGTTTCTTGTATTTTCTCTACTCTATATACAAGATTTTGGATCATCTTTACTATCATTATTCTGAATTTTTGTGGTAGACTGCCTATTTCCTCTTCATTTGTTAGGTCTGGTGGGGTTTTGCCTTGCTCCTTCATCTGCTGTGTGTTTCTCTGTCTTCTCATTTTGCTTAACTTACTGTGTTTGGGGTCTCCTTTTCACAGGCTGCAGGGTCGTAATTCCCGTTGTTTTTGGTGTCTGTCCCCAGTGGCTAAGGTTGTTTAGTGGGTTGTGTAGGCTTCTTGGTGGAGGGGACTAGTGCCTGTGTTCTGGTGGATAAGGCTGGATATTGTCTTTCTGGTGCGCAGGTCCACATCTGGTGGTGTGTTTTGGGGTGTCTGTGGCCTTATTATGATTTTAGGCAGCCTCTGTGCTAATGGATGGGGTTGTGTTCCTGTCTTGCTAGTTGTTTGGCATAGGGTGTCCAGCACTGTAGCTTGCTGGTCGTTGAGTGAAGCTGGGTCTTGGCGTTGAGATGGAGATCTCTGGGAGATTTTTGCCATTTGATATTACATGGAGCTGGGAGGTCTCTTGTGGACCAGTGTCCTGAAGTTGGCTCTCCCACCTCAGAGGCACAGCCCTGATGCCTGGCTGGAGCACCAAGAGCCTTTCATCCACACGGCTCAGAATAAACGGGAGAAAAAATAGAAAGAAAGAAGATAAAATAAAATAAAATAAAATAAAGTTATTAAAATACAAAATAAGAAATAATTATTTAGAAAAAAATTTTTAAAAGTTAAAAAGAAAAAAAAAAAAGAAAAACGGACAGACAGAACCCTAGGACAAGTGGTAGAAGTAAAGCTATAAAAACAAAATCACACAGAGTAGCATAGACATACACACTCACAAAAAGAGAAAAAGGGAAAAATATATATATATATATCGTTGCTCCCAAAGTCTACCTCCTCAATTTGGGATGATTCGTTGTCTATTCAGGTATTCCACAGATGCAGGGTACATCACGTTGATTGTTGAGATTTAATCCGCTGCTTCTGAGGCTGCTGGGAGAAATTTCCTTTTGTCTTCTTTGTTTGCACTGCTCCCGGGGTTCAGCTTTGGATTTTGACCGGCCTCTGCATGTAGGTCGCCTGAGGGCGACTGTTCTTCGCCCAGACAGGAGGGGGTTGAAGGAGCAGCTGATTTGGAGGCTCTGGCTCACTCAGGCAGGGGGGAGGGAGGGGTACGGATGCGGGGCGAGCCTGCTTCTGCAGAGCCCGGCGTGATGTTGCAGCAGCCTGAGGCGCGCCGTGCGTTCTCCCGGGGAAGTTGTCCCTGGATCACGGGACCCTGGCTGTGGCGGGCTGCACAGGCTCCCAGGAGGGGCAGTGTGGAGAGTGACCTGTGCTCACACACAGGCTTCTTGGTGGCGGCAGCAGCAGCCTTACCTTCTCATGCCCGTCTCTGGGGTCCGCGCTGATAGCCGCGGCTCGTGCCAGTCTCTGGAGCTCCTTTAAGTGGTGCTCTGAATCCCCTCTCCTCACGCACCAGGAAACAAAGAGGCAAGAAAAAGTCTCTTGCCTCTTCGGCAGCTCCAGACTTTTTGCCGGACTCCCTCCCAGCTAGCTGTAGCGCAGTAGCCCCTTCAGGCTGTGTTCACACCACCAACCCCAGTCCTCTCCCTGGGATCTGACCTCCGAAGCCCGAGCCTCAGCTCCCAGCCCCCACCCGCCCTGGTGGGTGAGCAGGCAAGCCTTTCGGGCTGGTGAGTGCTGCTCGGCGCCGAGCCTCTGTGTGGGAATCTCTCCGCCTTGCCCTCTGCACACCTGTTGCTGTGCTCTCCTCCGTGGCTCCAAAGCTTCCCCCCTCTGCCACCCGCAGTCTCTGCCCGCGAAGGGGCTTCCTAGTGTGTGGAAACCTTTCCTCCTTCACAGCTCCCTCCCACTGGTGCAGGTCCCATCCCTATTCTTTTGTCTCTGTTTTTTCTTTTTTCTTTTGCCCTACCCAAGTACGTGGGGAGTTTCTTGCCTTTTGGGAGGTCTGAGGTCTTCTGCCAGCGTTCAGTAGGTGTTCTGTAGGAGTTGTTCCACATGTAGATGTATTTCTGATGTATTTGTGGGGAGGAAGGTGATCTCTGTGTCTTACTCTTCCGCTAACTTGAAGCTCCTCCCCCAACTACACATTTTTAATAAAGTGCTGTGGTGCTGCACTGAATTCTCTTCTAGTGGCCGAAAGAAATCTATTTATTATTTTACAAGCACCTCTTGTAAGCATCCTCTGAAAGTTAGCATTTTACCAGGCACTTAGCAAAATGCAGGCATAAGAGTAAAAAGAATAGCTACACTACAGACCAAATCCTGGCTTTGAAGTTGAGATAGGAGACATGGTTCATATCCTTGCTTCTCCTACTAACCAAATATGTGTCCCCAAATTGGGCATATTCTAAACTATCTGGGAACAGGATTTTTTAATCAACAGTAATGCTAGGTTGAAGCTCTTTTTAAAAAGGTCATTCCTGGGCTTTCCTGGTGACGCAGTGGTTGAGAATCTGCCTGCCAATGCAGGGGACACGGGTTCGAGCCCTGGTCTGGGAAGATCCCACATGCCGCGGAGCAACTAGGCCTGTGAGCCACAACTACTGAGCCTGCGCATCTGAAGCCTGTGCCCCGCAACAAGAGAGGCTGCGACAGTGAAAGCCCCACGCACCGCGATGAAGAGTGGCCCCCGCTTGCCACAACTAGAGAAAGCCCTCGCACAGAAACGAAGAACCAACACAGCCAAAAATAAATAAATAAATAAATTTTAAAAAAGAAAAGGTCATTCCTGACTCTAAAAATCTAAATTTATTTTGTTTCATCTTTCTTGGTAGACAAAAAATCTATTTGACAAAAAATAGACTCATGCATTTAACAGCTACGAATATTTAGAAAGGCATCCATTTAATTACAGGCATCGAATCCATTATTTTAGAGACACTGTGCAAGGAATCCTGAAAATTCTTTGACTTCTCTTCCCAACCCTTCTTCACAATAAATCACTCTCTCTGCTCTTTTTGTTAATAGCACCTCAAGCACACATTTATTAGGGTAATAATCTCTTTGTTTTAGGGCCAGGTGTACAGTTCTTTGTCCTATCTCTCTCCCCACATTTGGGTTCCTTGAGGGCAGGATCTATCTTGCTTTCTTATCTCTAGGGCTTGCTCAACATAGATTTGACCCTCATGAAAGGTTTGAATAAATAAATGAGTGTGTGAACAAACACTTTTAGAGAAGAGTAGTTAGAAAAAGAAACTGTTACTTCAGAGGATAACGTATAACAATCTTACTTTCTAGGTAATACAAAACACAAAATATATAGGAGGTTTTCAAGGTGGCATTATCCGCTAAGACATTTTGCGAATTAATCCTTAACAATGTACAATTTAATTCTGTTTTTTCTTAGGTAGATTTTATTTTTTTTAATTGAACATGATTTTGGAGTAGTGGCTTGGTGATTGCTATCTATTTTTTTTTGTCATAAGATGGCCAGGGTGAATGCAAAAATTATGGGTGAAATAAAGTATATCAGAAGATAAGTTATGGGTGCTCTGAATACAGCCATACACTGACCACATACCTTACTAAGGGACTGTCTCCTTTATACAGAGAGTTTAAGGCAATGGTGATAGTTGTGATGGCAGTTGTGATGCCAAAGTTGATGTTAATGACAGCTACAACTGCTAACTACATGTATTGAACATTTACTGTGTATGAGGCATTTTGAATATAGCAACTCATTTAATTCTTGTAACATCCTATTGAGTTAGTTATTATTCTTTTGCTCCATTTTTGAATAAGGAATTAGGTTTAGGGAAGTAAGCAAATTGACTATTATCCCACAACTGATAGTTGGAAGAGCTGGTCTTGAACCCAGACCTCTGAATTATATATAACAATCTACTGGCAATCAAATCAAAAAGCAAAGTACAAAATTGAATCATAAACAGATACTGTTCAATGTTAGCATGTTTGCATTGTATTAATTTACTTTAAAAATTTATTTTACCTACACACACAATTTTATACAAATGCATTTTGAATGTGATCCTATCTGCCACAAGCTTATAGACAATTAAGAAGCAAGCAGTGCTACTTTTCTAGTGAGATGAGTGCTGTCACATTTTCTTTTCAGGTGAACTTATTTCAGCATGTGAGAATACAACCTCAAAATGTCTATGGACCAGTGTGTAACAGGAGTTAGGTTGTAAGAAGTTATATTTATAAAGGATTGCCTGAAGGATAAGCAGTTCATTCATCTCTTTAGGTAATCTCACATTTGCTTCTGGATCAGTCTAACAATCAGAAAGTTGCACAATTTGACTACATTTTTCACTACTCATATTAATGCTTTCACTTTGATATTCATGTAGGAATTTTTAAAAATCTGTCTTACTGTAATTTCTGTTTACTACACGGATATATAGTTGAGGTCTTCACCCAAATAAAGGTACGTGGAAGATTTTTTGTCTCAGACCATTTTCAGGAAGTTTACTGATCCTAAGTAAAGAATATATTTTTGTTTCATGGACCAAGCTACTTTTATAAATAATAATATTTTTCCCTTGCTCTGACAACTAGTATAATTTGTCAAATTTCTGCCTGCTTTGAATTATTATGCATGGCTTTAAAGCTTGTCTTTCTGTGCATAGCACACTTTGACATCGTTTCATCCTTTTTCTACTATTATCTTTCCACTATGATTTTTTTTTAACCATTATGTTATTGAAATTTCATGTTTTTGGTAAACATTTTCATTTTTTAATGAAGCAATTTTAATATAGAATGCTTCAGAGTACTTGAAGTCTTATTTATGTAAAGTTGCCTATACATAGGCAAACTTTAAAAGTCCAAGAACAGGCTTGAAGATGCAAGACTGGTAATTATGGTGGTCAGGAAAAAAGTAAAAATACAGAATACACGAGTCTTCTTTGTCAGGATACTATTAAATTGTATTCTTTTGTGTTCCTTGCTGATCAAAGAAGCGTGATGCAAAGAGAAGTGAGATGGAAGAAGGCTGAAAACAAGCTATAACCAATCAGTTTGCCGAGACTGTATTCTGTCTCTTCAAAACTCACATATCTTGGGTTTTCCTCACACTGAAGGTTTCTTATTACCTCCATTTTAGAAATAATTATGGTAAATATATTGTTGCCTAAAAGGATGTAGAAAGTCAAAACACTTCTTAAAAACTAATTGCAAATAGACCTGCTCTTCTCAAGCATCAGAACTTTGGAAAGATCTTGTGACCATGACTAGGGCCTTGGTCATGATAGAATTGTTTTGAAATATAAGAAGGAAATATTTCACCTACTAAATAACTTCTACCTTTTCTTATAGCTTTTGATTCAAAGCACATTGTAGGATCAACTCAGATCGGATTTCTTTGTGTACTAAAGTCAGTTTAAGGCATTATAAATGAAACTTAGATGTCTTTTTTGTTCATGTATCATCATCAATTCACCATCATGTAATATTCATTGGTCACTGTACTGGTTATCTATTGCCACATGAATGCGACATCACACAGAACTCGGTGGCATATAAGAAGAGACATTAATTAGCTTATGTGGTTGCAAGGTTGAGCTAAAGTGGCCCTGGCTCACGCATGCGTCTGCATCAGCTGCAGGTCATCCCGGCAGCGCTGCTGTTACTGGCTGGGTTCATAGACTTAAGTGGGAGTTGTCTAGCTGTTAGCTGATCTAGGATAGCCTTGACTGGGATGACTTCAGTGAGTCACGTACCTTTTAACCTCTAGCAGTCTCTCCCTGGCATGTTCTTATAACAATAGCAGAGGTGCAAAAGTAGGTAAGCCCAATTCAAAGAGTATTTTTCAAACCTCACCTCGATCACGTTTGCTGACTTCCTACTAACCAAAGCAAGCCAATGGCCTAGGCTAGAATCAGAGCAGAAAGTCACCACAAAGTTATGTGGCAAAGAGTATTGATATAGAGAAAGGTGAAGAATTAGGGCCATTTTGCAAAAACTACAGCACAGAGTTCTCTTCTAGATACTTTATAGGACTGGAGGATGACACAGTTCATGCTCTTATAGGATTCATGGATCCAGTAACACATAATTAATATTCCCCAAGGGAGAATAGTTTCTTGACCTTATTAGTGCTGTCAGAAATGAATATTGCCTATGCTCTTCCCCTTCTCCATCCATGCAGGAATTTGGAGGGGGCTGAGTTTCATTTGGCTGTTTTTTTATGACTTGAAGTATTAGCTGACAATATTTAATGACAAGTATAGAGTAATGTTCTCTTGCACTCAGGAATGTTGTAAGGAGATAAAAGTGAAAATGAAATGGCAAAGGAAATGGGCCAGAAAATAAGACCTCTGGGCAATTAAAATTCAGCCCAAGCCAAACAAGTGAAATTCTTTTAGGTAGATTGTATAAATTCAGTTTATTATAGATTTAAAAGAAAACAATTTCGAGGTTTCTTATCACCATGAACAGCTGCTAGACCTCCAAATGGAATTTCCTAATGAGTATGGAAACAAAATCTGTTTCTTTCTTTCCCAGCTACTCTGCGTTTGCCTGGCTGCTGACCAACACTGACCAGCTGCTGCTCTCAATTCTGCAGCCACCTGGTCTCGTTGCTGACATTTGAGTTTGAAAGGAGTACATACTTCTTTCTAAATAATCCAGATACTATCCCATATTTTATACGGTACCTGGCTTCTGGATTGACCCTAATAGAAAATGTCAAAATCTCCCTGGTCTTTCTTTAGACAAAATGAGGTGCTTGGAGGGTCTCATGGAGGAGACTATGGTGGCCATCCCTTCCTTCTGTGTTTGTCAGTAATGTGGAGATTGAGAAACTGAAATCTACATTTCCAAGACTCTTTTGCAGTGAGGGTTCTTGATGTGATACAGTTTATCCAATTAGGCTGGAACATAGAAGGAAACAGAGCCATACTTTGGAATTGCTGCAGTGACTGCTTTAAAGTTTGCTCAGGAAGGCTCTGGGATTGTCTGCCGCTACTTTAGCCAGAGAGCAATTATAGAAGCCGCTGTGAACAGTCATCAGGTGTTGGGAGTTTCAGGTGAACAGTCATCAGGTGTTAGAAATATAGATTTAACTTCTCAATCGTCATACCACTGACAAACACGGAAGAAGGAAGGGAGAATGGCTGCCAGAAGTCTCCACGGTAAGACCGTCCAAACACTTCACTGTGTCTCGTCAGGTGTGTGACTTGAGAGGCAGGGTGTGGTAAATATTGACGTCCTGATTTCTGGATGGATGCTAAGGCTGTGCATGTGTGGAACACGTTCCACAGTTCCTGGCGGTGAGTTCCCACTTTCTCACTTCTTTGTTATAGTAAGGATAGTAGCTCTCTTGCTGGGATAGGTTTGTAGTGTTGTTGTGGGCCTCATTCCTAGAGGGCTGGCTTCTTAGTCTTCCAGTGATTTCGTAAGCATTTAATTCCCTTTATTTTTGGAAGCAATTAATTCCCTTTCTGTTATCTGCAACCGAATCATGACTGATATAATAATGCTGAAACCAGAGACATGAGTTAGTTATCGCCTTCCTTGGCCACCAAAAGTAAAATGTAAAATACAGACTCACAAAACATTTTAAAAAATAAATGAAATAACTATAAAAATTTTAAAAATAAAATATAGACTCATGCTGTTACTTCATTAATTTTTATTGCTTTTCCTTTTGTTTACTGCTCTTCAAAATTATGAAATATTTCAAGATCATAGAAATAGTATGAAAAATAATGTAATAGATCTCTAAGTATCCACTGCAAGACTGAGCAAACATTGATATTTGAATATATTTGCTTTAAATCTTGTTTTTTGACTAAAATATTATAGATGTATCTAATCCCTCCCTAATCCCACTTCTTTTTATATATCTTCAGAGGTAATCAATGTCTTATAAAATACATATATATTCCATGCATGTTTTTATGCTTTTACTATACATACATATGAGCTCATACCACTATCTATTATCCTTTTATATTTTTATCCTTCATATAAATCATTTTCTACTGTAGGAATCATATTTCCCAATTTGCTCTTTCAACCAGTATTATGTTCCTGATAATTTTCTATTTTTGACATATAGATCCAGTTAATTCATTTTAATTTATATATGATTTTCCATTGGCTGATTATATTATTTCCCTCCTGGGGTTGTTTCCAAGGATTGATTTTCTAATAACATCTCAAAATCAATATGCTAATGATTGAATTTGTAATTTCCCCTGACCTTTTACAGGGGCTCCTATAATTGATCTCCTTGTTTTTGCCAATGGCATTTACACCCCCAAATCCTTCCAGCTTCAAAACTTTGGAATCATCTTGACATGTTACGTTCATTATTGATTAATTCATGGAACACTGGGTCCTTGTCAGTCTTTATATCTGTGCTAAAATGTCGTCTTCGAAGAGACCTTCCGAAAGTAACCTCCCCCCCCCTCACTCACGTTACTCTACCAACAGCCTCTTCCTTCCTTTCAGACCATTTATCACAATGCATAATCAATATTTACTTATGTTCTTGTTTATTTGTTGTCTGTCTTCTCCAATTGACTGTAAGCTCTCTAAAATTCGGGACTAGGTCTTTATATCCAGTACTATCATGAGATCATGGTAGGAGTTCAGTAGATATCTGATAAATGAGTGAATGAATGAATGCATTGTGCATCCCATTGCATTCTAAATTCAACCAATCATGTTCTGAAGAATTTTTTTCCCAAAATATCAATAATATAAATCTAAGCAGAGGATATTTAGAAATAAATGCTTTACAGTAGCACATTGCCTGGTTATATGTTTATAAATGTAACCATTAGAAATGGTAAATATTTTTTTCATATGAAGTGTCCCTTTTGTTTTTACCTTAAGATAAATAACACAAAATAAAATCACCTTGTCAAACATGTGACCTATTAATTATATAGAAAAGTACAAAAATAATACAGGCACCTATGTACTCACCATTAAGATTAAACAGACGTTAACATTTTGCCGTATGTGCATCAAATCTGTCTTTTAAAATGGGAAACAAAATGGTAGAGATTCAGCTAAATTCTCCCTCTTCTGTCTCCTTTCCTTGCCACCGATAGCCAGTATCTCAAACTTGTGTGTCTTCCCTGTGCATGTCATCTTGTATATAAAAACAGTATAGCTATTATTTTATATGTGCACCCTGGATCCCTTATTTAAGAAAAAAAACACACAATTACAAAACAAAGTTAGAAATAAAAGTAAATATTTGTTTTGAATAAGAAATCACAGCACACTTAAAATTCAAAAAGCAGATAAATGTCACAAGCATTGCACAATCTGCAAAAATAACGTATTTTGAAATGAATTGCTTGACCTACCTCTATAATATTTACATTTTTCTCTACATTTGTGACCATAGTCCTTGATTACCTCTTCCCATGACAATATTTTAAAATGTTAATTTCTACAGAGCAAAAGGAAACAAAATTATTTCCCCTCTAGCATGGATGAACTAAATTAATTTTTTATTATAGATAGCTGGAGTGTAATAACTTAATACTTCACACATGTGCTTCCTTGTTATTGTGTTGATACAGGTTTATGTTCAACACATCCAGGGATTTAAGAGAAAGATACTCTTGCTACTGGAGGTCACTTAGCAGCTGCTGAAAGAGGGACTGACTCATCTCAGAAAGGTAATGCATGCCTGTCATCCCATTATCTTACTTCCTACTTAGTTTCTTAAAAGAAATAAATGTAAATAATGCACTAACCGAGTGTATATATCATCAGTAATTTCTCTCATATTGGATAACTTTCAACATCCTGAAACCAAGGCTTTTATGTTTAACCATAAATTAGTATTCAGAATAAAACAGCCTCCCTAAAAAGAGGCCTATGCAAGTGAAAGTTGCCAAAACTTAAGGTTCATTTGTTAAATCTACCTTCATTTGTGTGCGTTTATACTTTACATGTGTGACACTGTCTCTAGGGTAGCAAATTAGAATGAAATTCTGGGTTATAGGATGTGTCCACTTTAAGTAAATTGCTAACCAAAATGGTTCTAACATTTTATACTCTACTAGTGAGTCCCTGTTACATTTTCATCAATACCTGGTGTTCCCATACTTATTAATTTCGATAGCTGGATGTGAGAGGAATTCTTACTGTTGTTTTCATTTGCATTTAACTTCTTATCAGTGATGTTGGACATTTAATGTATTGATACTTATTGTCTATCTTGATTTCTTCAAATGTGAATTGTCTATTTGTATCCTTGGATTATTTTTATTGGATTTGCTTCATTTTTATTTATTGATTTGAAGACATTCTTTGTATCTTCCAATTGCTAATTCTTTACCTGTTAAATGGATTATAAGTATCTTCTTGCAGTCTATGATATATAATATTAGTTTATTTCTGATCTCTTTTGTCATGCAGAGGTTTTCAGTTTAATGTAACAAAATTTATTTATCTTTTGTTTTATGAATTTTGCTTTTTGTTTCATGAGTATGAAAATCTTCTCTCTCCTTTCACAAAGATATATTCTCTTGTTTCTTCTCTAAAAGTTTTAGAGTTTTATTTGTTATATTGAGTTCTTCGATGCTTCTGGAATTCATTTGGGGGTATATATTTGGGGTATATGAAGTAAGAAATATTTTTACTTGCTATAATTAGAGCTCCATTTGGTTGAAATGCCTTTCTTTTGCCACTGGATTGTAAAGTCAATTAATTCATTTCATCAGAATTGAAATCCTGACTCCATCCTCACTAGCTGTATGATCTTAAGCAAGTTACTTAAACTGGGTCATTCCTCAGTTTACAAATATTGCACCATATAGGGACACTGTGAAAATTAAATGAGTTAATAATTACAAAATTTGTAGGTGACATCTTGACATATATTAAACACCCAGTGACAGTACCTCAATAAATTGTACCCTTCTTCCTTTTCCTGCTGAAGTTCAGTATAATTTGATAAATATAGGAGTAAATAAGGAGGCCAAAATATTTATTATTAAAGATAAAGAGCACAGTTTAGAAGCAGACTTGGAGGCTTATTCATAACCTTAGAGTTAGGCAGACTTTTACACTTAGTTATAAGCAAGGCTGGATTAGGTTAGGCTTCACATGTGGAAGGCCTGCATAGATATCATATTTTGCTAAGATATTCTTTGGAAATTTTGCATATATGTTCATTTCCTGACCTATCCTTCTCAAATATTGGTATTAAGATTATACTGTTTCTTTTTATTTTTGTATTTTTTTTCTTTTTTGAGAATAATTTGCATGAAACTGGAATCATCTGTTTATTAGAAGCTGGGTAACTTTCTTTTATAAAACTGCCTAGACCTAAATCCACACACCTACCTGCTATGAGTTTATTTGTATGTGTGGATTCTATTCTACTCTTCTTTCTCTTCAGTAATTATAAGACTATTCAGTTGTTCTACTTCTTCTTGAGTGAGTTTTGGTAAATTATAATTTTCCAGAAAATATTCATTTTATTGCAGTAAAATCGTGCATAGTAGTCTCTTATGATATTTTCAGATCTTTAGTATATCAGCGACTATGTTTACTTTCTTTATTCCTAGTAGCATAGGAACATGTGTGTGTGCATTTGTGTATTTTTATGTGTGTTTGTGTGGGTGCCTCTTTTTATTTTTTGTGGACAATCTCACTAGAATTTTGCCTAATTTATTAATCTTCTAAAAGCATCAATTTTGAATTTTGTTGATATTTCCCTTTTGCCTTTTTTATATTTTTACTGATATTTATGTCCTGCTTTTATTTTCTTATATTCTATTTTTCTGATTTCTTTTGTTGAATGCTTATTATTTATCAGTATGTCTTCTTTGCTACAATACAAATTTAAAGATAAATATTTCTTTCCTATATGGTTTTAGCTGCATCTCATCAACTTAATATAATTTAATTTATGTTACATTTTCTATTTATCCCAGTATTTAGTTAAAAGAATGTTAAATTATCCAATTAAGGGATTTTTAGTTATCTTTTTATAATTCATTTTATTTTGTATGGTTGTAAAATATTTGGTACTTTTTTTGTAATTTTCAAGATTCTTTTCTGTATTATAGTACACACTCATTTTGGAGAAAATTCTATGAGTAGTTGAAATGAAAATGCATTTTCTGTCAGAGTTTTATATATCCAAATATATATTATTTCAAACCTTTCAATTTTATTATTAAAATTCCTTCATTTCTTCATTAAACAAATATTGAGTCAATCCTATGGGCCAGTCATTTTTTTCTAAGCATTGAGAATGTAGCAGTTATAAAATAAGCAAACTCTCTCTTTATGGAGCTTATTTTCTATCAGGGGAAGAGAAACAGTATACAAATGAATAAGTAAATATATATGATATGTAAGATGATAATAAAGAATATGGAGAAAAATAAAACAGAGTATTGGAATGGGGGGGTGTTGGTTATTTTTTATGGGATGGTTTTCTCTTCAGGTAGGAGGAGGACAAGTGTATGGCCTTGGGGAGGGGGTTCTTTGGCGAGAGAGGAGTGAGCACAGATGAGAGTGGTCAAAGATGAGGTTAGAGAGTTAGTGGGTAGCCAGATAAAATTTAGACATCAAATTGGTGATGAAGAACTAATAATAAGACTCAGAAGGAATAGGTAAATAGGTAAATAAGAAGGAAAAGATTATTAACCTGCCAGCCAAGCAGAGTTGGAGCAAGAGTGAGGATATCCCATGTTCTTTATCTGGTTCTTTTACAAATAATCTGGGTAAACTTGGAACATTTAAGTTTTTCGATTCTGAAACTTCTTAGCCTAGGGTCCTCCCAACTCTAAATTTCTATAGCAAATAAGGATGTATTATTGTACGTGTGGGATGGATCATTAATCCACTACAGAGGGATTGATTTATGGACAACTTTTAGGTCTCTCTACTGTGCTAAGAACTGGAGGAAGACAGTGGCCTGTCAGGTGGCACTGCCAAGCAGGTAGGTGCTTTCAATTTGCCAACACCTACATTTGGATACAATGAGTATTATATGGTTGTTTGTGGTGTCATTTGTTTAAAGATCATTCAGAATAGTAAATTCTTGGAGTTTTCTCGGGGAGTTTTGAGACTGGCAGTCTATTTTCACTACTGAATTCACAATGGTACAAGTCTGTAGTACAATTGGAAAATCTCAGTCCAATAGATGATATTAACTGCCGAATGTTAAGAGGTTTTAGGTCCAATCTTGGGGATCAAACAGTTAATTTGGTTACCTAAACTAATTTGCCTGTGTAGAAAATGACTATGAAGGAAAGTTGCACTTTATTGTCATTTCAATTCAGAGTTAACAGAATGTAGTTTCAACTTAGATTTGTGATTAAACCTATACTTTTACACTTGTTATGCTAACAAGAATGAAAGAAAAACAGCAGTAACTTGCCCCACACTACTCTACATCTCTCCTGATTTCTAATTTTAGTTTAAGCTTTATCTGATCTTTACCTCTGAATAACGTGTATATATAACGTATATATACTGCTATTATTCATTTTTCAATTTTTGATACTATCCATTTTCCTCCTCTACTGCACTATTCCTGTCAGTCTACAAACATGCAGTAACACTCCAATCTTAAAGAAAAACAGTAGCTTATTTTGATCTTAATTTCTCCACCAGTAACAGCCAGATATCTTTACTTCCCTTTGTAGCAAACTCTATTTGGTGTTTCCAAACCTCGCCCCTCCCATTCTTTCTATAATCAAGCTTTTGTTTTCAGCATTCCACCAATACTGGTCGAAGTTATCAATAGGTTTCATTGATAATTCCAATGCTCAACTTTCAGTCCTTATATTTCTTAATTTATAAGCAATTAACACATCACTTCCGCTTCTAAGTCACTTCTGTTTGACTTAGACTCCAACTTTTTATAGTCTCTTGTTTTCTCTCCTACTTTTCTGATCACTATTTCTTGGTCTTCTTTTTGATTCCTTCTTTTTTCATTGACCTTTCAACTTTCAATTACCTCAGGTCTCAGTCTTCAGTGTATGTGTGTCTATATATACATAGAGAGACAGAGAGAGAGAGAGAGAGAGAGAGAGAGTATATTTCTCTTTTTGGATAAATAGGTAGATAGCCTGAAATATCCAACTGCTTACTTTACATCTCCACTTAGATGGCAAATGGACATCTCAAATTAAACATATCTAAAACTAAACAACTGATCTTTTTCTCCAAACCTGCTCTATTCTTGGCTTCAAATTAGTTGATGGCAATTCCATCTTCCTTTTTAACTCAGCAACAGAAAGGAGTGAAGTATTGATACATGCAACAATCTAGATGGATCTCAAAGGCATTCTACTGAGTGAAAGAAGCCAGCCATACAAGGTTACAAACTGCATGATTCCATTATTTGACATTTTCAAAAAGATAAAATTATAGTTAGGGAAAACAGTTCAGTAGTTGCCAGAGGCTGGGAGTCGGGAGATAGGGATGATGAGAGATATCATGTTGGAGTATTCTTAGGACGATGGAACTTAGGGTGGTTGTTTCATGGATCCATTCACATGTCAAAATTCATAGACGGAGAAGCCTACAAAACATTCTTTTATTATATGCTAATTAAAAAATACAATTTAAAAAATATTATGAGATGTACCTAAAACAGAACTAAGAAGAAAACTTATAGAACTAAATGATCATATTAAAAAGGAGAAAGGGCTTCCCTGGTGGCGCAGTGGTTGAGAATCTGCCTGCCGATGCAGGGGACACGGGTTCGTGCCCTGGTCTGGGAAGATCCCACATGCCGCGGAGCAACTAAGCCCGTGAGCCACAACTACTGAGCCTGCGCGTCTGAAGCCTGTGCTCCGCAACAAGAGAGGCCGCGATAGTGAGAGGCCCGCGCGCCGCGATGAAGAGTGGCCCCCGCTTGCCGCAACTAGAGAAAGCCCTCGCATAGAAACGAAGACCCAACACAGCCATAAATAAATAAATAAAATTTAAAAAAAAAAAAAAAAGGAGAAAGACTTAAAAATCGATGATTTTAAATATTCACTTTATGAAGTTAGGAAAAGAGCAAATTAAAGATAAAATAAGTACAACATCTGATTTCCTGCTGTGAAAGATAAAGATGTAGCTCCCTTTCAATCCCCTACACATCTCTCCCAAATCCCCTTCATACAATCTGCCTCCTCCACACTTGAAATATAGTTACAGGTTTCCCCTGCTCTTCAAAAGTAGAGCATTCGTATGAAATTTGTCATGACCTTAAATGGCATAAAGTAACGAAGCAGTTACCTTAGGCCACTTCTTGCTAACGGATGCACAAAATAATTCGAGATAAAGTACAGATGCTCACAGACACACGTTAAAGCTATGATAGCTTGATACCAAGATGCTGAGAATAGTACCTGGGGAAGGTGCTTGGTGGCATCACTCTCACTGCTCAGGGTGCGTGCTGCCTCTATACGGGGTTGCTGCAAAGCAAATGCCGAATGCTATTTCACTTTTGGCCTTTTTTTTGGTAAAAGCGAAAATCTTCTCATGACTTCTATGGTTCAGCAAAAACAGGTACTAATGTAGGTCCTTTGTAAAAGCAAAGTGGCATAAAGCAAACTTTGGTAAAGTGGGGGATAACTGCATAACCTTTAGATAATACTGTATTTCCATATGTTACATTATCATGACTATGGTAATATTATTCATATTTCCTTTTCTGTGCAACTTTTTCTTTTCCTTGTAGGAAGTAATTGTCTATGTTTATATTGTCGTTTTCGTTCCTTAATGTTCTGTATAAATGTCATTAGTGTGAATTAAATTTTTTTTTCTCTATACATGCATACATGTAAGGTGTTAAATCAATTTTTTTTCTTGGAGCCGTGACTATTTCTACCTCTCCCTCTGTCCTTCCGTGAAGGTCTGGACTGGTTGCTGTCTAAACTGGCTACCCAGACTTGTCTTAGGGTTTTCTAATGCCATCACCTTAGGAATTGCTCTGTTGTCTCCTTTGTCTTAAATTCCATTTTTCCTTTTTTCTTATTTGCCACCCTTTGTTTGGGAGAACATTTTTTTCTAGGATTTTCCTAAGAAAATATATGTGGAAGGTGATTCTTTTGAGATGTGTCATACTTGATAGTTCATTTGGATAAAGAACTTATTTAACATAAAACCACAAATTCTTTTTTAACAGACTTTGTTTTTAGAACAGTTTTAAGTTTATAGAAAACTTGGGAAGATAGTACAGAGAGTTCCCTGTAGAACTCCCTTACCCAGTTACCCCCATTATTAACATCTTACATTAGTATGGTACTTTTTTTTATGCAAGTAATGAACGAATATTAATATATTATGATTGATATGTTGTTATTATCTAAAGTCCATAGTTTATTCAGATTTCCTTGGTTTTTACCTAATTTCCTTTTTCTGTTCCAGGATCCCATCCAAGATACCAACTTACATTTACTTGTCATATCACATTATGTTCCTCTTGGCTATGACAGTTTCTCTGACTTTCCTTGCTTTTGATGGCCTTGACAGTTTTTTGTAGTATTGGTCAGGTATTTTGTAGGTTGCTTCTATATTGTAATCTGTCTGATGTTTTTCTTCTTATTAGACTGGAGTTATGGTTTTTTGAGAGAAAGACCATAAAGAAAAAATGACATATTTATCACATCATATGAAAGATACATGCTATCACCAGGATTTTTCACTATTAATATTGACCATAATCACCTAGTAGAGGTAGTGTTTATCCAGTTTCTTCATTAGCAAGTTACTCTTTTTTTCCTCTTTCCGTACTGTACTCTTTGGAAGGAAGTCATTATGCACAGCCCACTCTTAAGGTCTGGGGATATATGCTATCTCTTATGAGGGCTGATTATATAAATTATTTGGAATTCTTCTGCAAGGGATATTCATCTATTCTCCCCCACTTATTTATTTATTTGATCATTTATTTGTATCAGTATGGACTCATGGATATTTAGTTTATACTTTGGGTTATAATCCAATACTACCCTATTTTGTTTCTCAAATTGTTCTAGCTTTGTCTATTGAGTCAGCTTTCTGTTGACTCCTGTGTCCCTTTCACATAACCCCATACATTTTTTTTAGCACTGCTTTACTTTTGGCACTACAGTATGCTCCAGGCTCATCTTGTGAACTCCTTGCTCCTGGCCTAGGTCAGCCATTTCTCCAAGGAGCAATGGTTCCTTTTGTTGGACAATGATATTAGAACCAAGATGCAGGAATTATTGTACTCTATGCTACTAGGGCCATCACTCACTATTTATAATTTGATAAGGGGATTGGGGCCAGGGAGGAATCTATTTAAAGTTTTATATCCTTGTTTGTTTTTCCCTTATTGTTCATTGTATACAATTTAGAAAATACAGAAATATTATTTTATATATGTGCAAATAGGCTCAAAATCAATATTTAATTTTTATCTTGTTTTTTATTGCTTTTAAATAATATTCACTTTTTTGTCATTAAAAACATTTTACAAACATAATTTATAATGTATAATATTCAGTGAATGCACATGATATATTTCTATTTCTAAAGTTAAAGATTTAGGTAGCTTCATTTTTCAACATTTTAGGTGTAAAGACTATCTTTTATAAATTTCCAGTTGCTTATTTAGAGTCATTTTCTACAAGTAGAATTTTCTGGTCAAAGAACATATTCGAAGCAAGATATATTTTGTCTACTTATTTTCCAAAAGGGTAACAATATTTATTACCAATATCAGAGTATGAGACTCTTCTTCTTTCTATACCCTAAAGGTCAGTGAACAATAATAGTTTTTAAACGTTAATTGATTAGAAAGGAATTATCTCTGGTTTTAATTTTCATCTTTTATTACTGAGGAGTTTGGTTGTTGTTTCATTGTTTATTTGCCACACCCAAATGGGCAATATGAATGTCAGTTAGACCCTCCACCTGCTAGCAAAGTTGCTTCCATTTCAATATATCTGTAGTTTCTCTTTCATGAACTTCGTGTTGGGTCCTTTAGTAGATGCTATTTTGAAAGTAAATAAATACTACTTATTCATTTAATATCAACATATTCATTTATTAGATGCTGGCAATGTGTCAGACAGACACAATACTCAGCAACAAGGATGGAAAGCAAATACCACACGCTCTTACTTCAAGTTGTTTACGACCTTGTGGGAGACACAGCCTCATGACTATTTTGAAGCAAATAAAGATTATTTTAATCACATGGAGCCATGAAGCTCGTGTTAGAAGTGCCTCTAGAAAGGGAGTATGACTCTCACTTTAGTTATTATTCCCCATGGAAACCATCTGAGAACATACTCAAAATGTCCAAAAAAAAAAAAAAAGAATTAAAAAGACCTAGAGATAGAAATACATAGAGGGAGAGGAAAAGGAATAGGAAAAAGAAAATAAAACAGACACAAAAATAGACAAAAACATATGTGTTATGGAGATGCACGTATATTGATAAATTGGAAAGTTTGAGAAAAAACTAGAAAGTCTAGAACACTTTTATATTTCAAACTTTTACAATATTTTTAAGTTCGCTTTTTCCACCTTTATTTTTCTATTTCAGATAGGTAGCTAGCTCCTAATCCTGGTTATTTCTTTCCCTGGAAAGTCTCTCAAACTCAACATCTCTCTCCTTTTCCATCCACAACCAGCATAACCCTAGACCAACTCTTTAGTCCTCTGTGGGCAATAAACTTTGAGGGATCCATTGTGCTACACTTCCCTCTTCCCTCCCACAGGCCAAAAGGATTTGTCTGCCTTCTTCCTCCTAGCTGCCATCATCAGCCCTTCCCCCTGCATTGTATCCCACTTGGGCTCTGCTTGGAGCCGTGTGCCATTCCCTCATTTCTCCCTAGGCTGCTACTTTTGAAACAGCCACACTGTTCCTTCTGGGTTTCCTAAAAACTGTTTTTGTTTTCTTGTTTGGTTTTGTTACTGATAGTAAGTAAATGAAAGCAGACAGCAATAAACCATTAATAAACCATATTGTCAACTAATAGTAATGATAATTATTAAACACTAGGTACCAGGTTTTACAATAAAACCCTTTGCGTTTAACATCCAACTTAATCCTAGCAACAGTTCTATGAGATTGTGTTGTCTATGAGATATTTGTGTCACCTCATTTTAGAGAGGAGGAACCCAAGTCATTGAGTTATGGAAAGTGATAAACTCAAAGTTACAGAACTGCAGGAAATCTTAAAAGGATGAAGAGATGTTTTTCACTATTTTTTTTTTTTACATTTGTAAATTTAAGGTGCGCAACACGTGGATTTGATATGTTACATATTGTAAAACAATTGTCATTGTAGCTATAGTTAACACCCCTATCATGTCACATAATTATTATTTTTATGTGTGTGGTGGGAATAATTAAGATCTAGTCTCTTAGCCAATTTGAAGATTATAATACAGTATTGTTGTCTGTATTCCCTTTACTGTGTGTTCGATCTCTCGGACTTATTTATCTACTAGTTTGTACCCTTAAACAACATCTCTGCTATTCCTATTTTAACTGTTCCTTTTATTCAGAATTAAGTAGTGCTTGGTTTAGACTGTCATTTCAGGACTGACTCCTTAGAGATGTCACTCCTGACAAAGTCCTTCTTACCCCTTTATTTGATCATCTTTGTTCCTGGAAGAAATTGTTCTGCACACCCACACCAACATTTTCTCTTCCCCTGGAATCTCACACTAAAATCTCTTTCCCTTTCCTCACTATTGTCACTGACTTCATTCATTCATACATTTAACAAACCTATTGGGTTCTGCTAAGTTCCATAGGGTGTTCTAGGTGCAGTGGATATAGCACTGAACAAAACAGACACAATCCTACATTCTAGTAAGAGGAAAAAGTTAACAACTAAACAATGTATAAATAATTCTAGATTTTCTAAGTGTTATGAAGGAAATAAACAGTGACTATGATAGGTAATCACAGGGGTGAATTTCTTT
Source organism: Balaenoptera ricei (assembly GCF_028023285.1). NCBI lineage: Eukaryota > Metazoa > Chordata > Mammalia > Artiodactyla > Balaenopteridae > Balaenoptera > Balaenoptera ricei. The sequence goes on from NC_082643.1 coordinate 80,831,644, forward strand.
AAATAGGGTGATCTTCTTTTCTGAAGAGATGACATTTTTGCCAAGGCCTGAATGAATGATGAGAAAGAGCTAAAAATAAAATTATCTGGGGAAGTAGCTCTTCCTTTACAGGGAAGAATAAGTTCAAAGTCCTGAGGTAGAGAAAAGGGGAGAAGGGGAAAAGATGGTGAGAAGAGCAGATCCAGTAGAGTCTTAAAGGCACTGATAAAAGAAGGATTTGTTGGGATTGCAATGATAAGCCATTGGTGAGCTTTTTAAGCAGGGGAGTGAAAAAATCAGATTAGTGGTTTAAAACACACACACAGACACACACACACACACACACACACACACACACACACACACTACAGACACTGTTAGGGTAAGTGAAATTTTAGGTGCCAAAGAGTGGGTGATTCAAATTCTCCAAGACTCATATGAGTTTTATTTTTATCCCAGAAGAAAGCTCCAAATTCTGAGTTCTTTGGTTTCTTGCAAGAAACTTAATTTAGAAAACCCTTGGCTATCGTGTTCTCCTAAAATCAGACTACTTTGGTTTTTGTTTCTTGGTAATTTTTTTTCTTCCACAGAGGGAAAGCAATGAGATTTAACATTTCCATAAAAGGAAATTAGTTATCATGTTGGTAAATCCCTGGGTTCCTGTAAAACCTATGTCTTTCCTGCAGTTTGGATCCTATAGTTTGATTGTAAGGCTTGTTAGGACCATAACCTATTGTGCAGATGAGGCAGAGAGGGAAAGTCTTGCTTCTCTGTAGACTTTTGAGACCCTGGACCTTAGATTCATCATATGTAAAATGAGAGGGTTGGTCTAAAACAGAGCTTCTCAAATGTGACTATGGACACTGTGGGCTGCATAATTCTTTGTTGTGAAGGGCTGCCCTATATATTGCAGTGCGCTATCAGCATCCCTGTTTTCTACCACTACATGCCAGTAACATCCCCTGGATATTCAAGAATGTCTCCAGACCGTGCCAAATGTCCCCTGGGGTGCAAAATCTCCAACAATTGAAAACCACAGGTCCAGAAGGACTTTTTCATTTTCTACTTGCACTTAAATTTTAAATGCATCAGGAGCTCCAGCAATAGTCAGAGCCACTGTTGCACTTTTGATATTTTATGTTATTTAGGAAGACATTTTCTGCTGAGAAATGTTAAGATGTTTTCCCTCTTCTCCCTCTTTATCACCATGACACCAAATTACTGCTCTGAAATGACTCATACCACAAAAAGCAGTCTGCTAAAGCCACGGTGGATATCATATCCCCTTCTCAAAAACTTGTGTATAATGAATCAAAGGTTGCTTGTTCTTCAGGTATATACATTTCATCTGTCTTTTTAAGGAACAATGATTCAATAAGGGACGAAGAAAGGGTTGTGCATTTGAGTATGTAAGGATAGAAGTAAAAGATGATAATGAATTAGATTAGAGCAGTGGCAGGAGTATTAGAAGTAAGATATGTATTGATGTAAGATATGATTTATGTGTGCAGACAAGCTGGCACAACATGGTTAAGGATCTGAACAGTCAGTGAGGGAAAGGAAGTATGCCATTGCATTGTTATGGTGAATTATCTAATTTTTAAAAACTTCTCTTTTCTTTGATGCACTAGAAAAATAGAATATAAATATTCCCCTTTATTCCTAGGAGGAAATTAATCGTTCTATGAAACTAATGAATTGGACTGTGTTTAATGATCTGTCAATGTATAGGTGAAATAAAAAGAGAGTTTGAGGTTTGTCAGGAAGGAATAGGAAGTAAGTATTTCCATGAGAAATACAGAGTCTGAAGTCTGAGGGCAAGAGGAAGATGAAACGGGGCTATTTGAAAGGCCCCATGAGTTTAGGATCTGATTGCAAAATGATTTCCCTAAAACAGGGCACTTTGGCTTAAAAGTGAAGGACTGTGCATAGACCCACTACAGGAGCTTTGTTCAAGTGCCCTAGGAGCTTGTGGAGCAAAGTCCTTTTTTTCCATGTTTTCCTTTTTCATGTGTAATTTTTAAATAGACTTTATTTTTTAGAGAAGTTTTAAGTTCACAGCAAAATTGAAAAGATACAGAGATTTCCCATTTACTTCCTTCCTCCTCACATTCATAGTCTCCCCCATTATCAATATTCCCCACCAGAGTGGTACATTTGTGACAGTTGATGAAACTACACTGACACGTAGTTGCCTAAAGTCCATAGTTTGCATTAGGGTTCACTCTTGGTGTTGTACATTCTATGGGTTTAGACAACTGTAAATGGCATATATCCACCATTATAGTATTATACAGAGTAGTTTCACTGACCTAAAAATCCTCTGTGAGGAAGCTTTCTTCCAAATGTTTAATTAGGAAAAGTGGGGTGTTGGGGTGAAAAAACTGTTCAGGAAGCTCTTGACTGCTGTTTGAGACCCCTCTTCACCTGCACAACTGCTGCAGAGCCCCTGGGATCTGAAGCCAGTACAGCCGTCGCTGGGGCATAGACAGACCCTGGCAGAGCTCCCTGGAGAGGACATCTTGGCCTGCTTGCTCCCACCAGTCTCCCTATGGCCACTGCAGCTGGGGGATTCACTTCAGTGCCTTTTCAGAAGGTTCTCTAGCCAGTTCAGAGCCTGCAGCAGACTTTCTGCTCATTTCCCTGGGATACATGCATCTACGTCAGTTCCTGGGTGGATAGTCCTGGTTTCAGGCCTGTCCTCATGTGAAGCTAATCCCAGCACTGGAGACTGCACAGGTCTGAGAAGAACAGAGGTGCTCATGTAGAGAGGTGGCCTGTGGGAAGAACAGGCACTGGCCTGCCCTGTAGGCAGTTCCAACATGTAACTCAGCACTCTGAGGCTGGAGCTCAGTAGGGAATTCGGTATAGCTGGTGGATTCATGGTAGGACCATGGACAGAGGCTTCAGAGACAGGGGTGGGGCTAGAGCAGGTGCCCATCAGAGGGCTAGAAAAATACCTTAGCTGTGTTTTGGTTTTATGTTTAAATTCAAGGTAACACTTTGTTCAAATCTAAAGTTAGAAAATCACATTACATTTTGCTTACGAAACAAGAATGATTCAGAACTATTTTATTACAATATCACCAATTTTAAATTAGACGATATCATGGATGTTTATGTTTACTAATAGTACATAAAATTAGAGTGATATTTCATTTGTCTTGCTTTTCCAGTGCATAGAAAATTCACACAGCAGAGAGAAGGTGTCATACTGGCTTAAGTTTATCAGAATTTTTCTTGTTAAAATTTTTTAAAATTTTATTTTATTGTTTATTTTTTTATTGAGGTATAATTGACATATGACATTATATTAGTTTCAAGTGTACAACATAATGATTCAATATCCGTATACATTGCAAAATGTTTCCCACAGTAAGTCTAGTTAAAGTCTGTCAGCATACATTACTACAAAATTTTTTCTTTCGATGAGGACTTTAAATATTTAATCTCTTAGCAACTTTCAAATATACACAGTATTATTCACTATAGTCACCATGTTGTGCATTACATCCCCACGACTTACTTATTTTATAATGGAAAATTTGTAACTTTTGATCCTCTTCACCCATTTCAGCCAAACTCCAGCCCTGCCTCTGGTAACCTGTTCTCTGTATATGTGAGCTTTTCTTTTTGAATTAAAAAATTGTCTTATATTCCACATATAAGTGAGATCATATGGTATTTGTCTTTATCTCTGACTTATTTCACCTACAATTATATCCTCAAGGTCCATCCATGTTGTTGCAAATGGCAAGATTTTATTCTTTTTTATGACTAATATTCCATTGTATATATATCATGTTTTCTTTATCCATTCATCCATCAATGGACACTGAGGTTATTTCCATATCTTGGCTATTATAAATAATGGTGCAATGAACATGAAGGTGCATATATCTTTTTGAGTTAATGTTTTTATTTTCTTTGAATAAATACCCAGAAATGGAATTGCTGCATCATATAGTAGTTCTCTTTTTAATATTTTGGGGAACCTCCATACTGGTTTCCATAGTAGCTGTACTAATTTACATTCCCACCAACAGTGCAGAAGGGTTTCCTTTTCTCCACAACCTCACCAATACTTGTTTTTTCTTGTCTTTTAGATAATAACCATTGAAACAGGTGTGAGGCGATATCTCATTGTGGTTTTGATTTGCATTTCCCTGATGATGAGTGACGTTGAGCATTTTCCCATGAACTTGTTGGCCCTGTGTATGTCTTCTTTAGTAAAATGTCTGTTCAGCCTGTCTACCCATTTTAAAATTGGATTGTTTCTTCTTTTGCTATTGACTTGTATGAGTTCTTTAAATATTTTGATATTAACCCCTTATCAGATATATGATTTGCAAATATTTTCTCCCATTCAGTAGGTTGCCTTTTCATTTTGTTGATAATTTCTTTTGATTTGCTTTGATTTCTTTCTCATTGTCTTTTGTGTGTCTACTATAGGTTTTTCCTTGTGGTTATGGTGAAGCTTACATATAATAGTTTATATTTATAACCATCTATTTTAACTTGACAGCAACTTAAATTTGAACACATTCTAAAGCTCTACATTTTTAGTCTGCACCTCCATTTTGCATTTGATATCACCTTTTAAATCTTAATCTTGTTATCCCTTAACCAATTATTGTAGTTACAGTTATTTTTACTTCTTCTGTCTTTTAACTTTCATACTAGCTTTATAAGTGATGAATCCACTACTATATATTTACCTTTACCTGTGAGATTTATGCTTTCATAAGTTTTCTATTACTAAATTTTGCCCCCCCACTTTTTCAGCTTAAAAGAGCCCCTTTAACACTTCTTGTACTGCTGTTTTAATGGTAATGAACTCCTTTAGTTTTTGTTTGTCTGGAGAACTCTTTATCTCTTCTTCAATTCTGAGTGATAACTTTGCTGTGTAGAGTATTATTTGTTGGGAACTCTTTTCTTTTAGCATTTTGAATACACCATGCCACTCACTTCTGGCCTGCAAAGTTTCTTTCAGAAAGTCTGCTCATAGTCTTATGGTGGTCCTCTTGTCCACAAGTTTTGTTTCTCTTGCTGATTTTAAGATTCTCTCCTTGTCTTTAAATTTTGACAGTTTAATTATAATGCATCTTGGTGTGGGTCTCTTTGGGTTCATCTTATTTGGAATTCCCTGGGCTTCCTGTATCGGGATGTCTGTTTCCTTCCCCAAGATAGGGAAGTTTTCAACCATTATTTCTTCAAATAAGTTTTCTGCTCCTTTTTCTTTCTCTTTTTCCTTCTTGAACCCCTATAATGTGAATGTTAGTGTGCTTTATGAAGTCCCATAAGTCTCTAAGCTATCTTCACTTTTTTTCATTTTTCATTTTGCTGCTCAGATTTAATGAGTTCCAGTGCCCTGTTTTTGAGTTCACTGATCTATCTTTACTTCATTTAGTTTGCTTTTGAACAACTCTAGTGTATTCTTCAGTTCAATTATTGTATTATTCAGATCCATGACTTCTATTTGGTACTTTCTTATATTTTTCTGTCATTTTGTTGAAGTTCTCACTGTGTTCATTCACTCTTCTCCCATGTTCAGTGAGCATCTTTATGATCATTACCTTAAACTCTTAATCAGGTAAATTACTTATCTAATTTTATTTGGATTTTTCCTGAGGTTTTATCTTGTTCTTTTGTTTGGAACATATTCCTCTTTTTCCTCATTTTGCTTGACTCTCTGTGTTGATTTCTATGCACTAGGTGAAACAGCCATCTCTCCCAGTCTGGAAGGATCTGCCTCATGTAGGAGATAAACCTTAATGTTTAACTTTGCCCTAGCTCTTGGTTATCTCTCAAAACTGTGATTGTCCAAGCAGCCTATTTTACTTTTAACAGCTCCCAGTAGTTGAGGGTGTACCAAAACCTATCAGTGTCCCAAAGGTGAGGATCTCAGTCAGGACCTAGATTCAGGCTGATTGGAAGCCACCCTCAGGCAGCAGCTTTTAAAATATTCAGATTTACGCAGTCTTTGGGACTGCAACTATTAGCCCCCTGGCCACCAGAGCCAGGCCATCTGAGTGTGTCTGCTGGGTGTTAGTCTCAAATATTGGGCTTCAGACAATTGTTTAAGCTCCTTTTTGGTAGATACTGATGAGCCATAGTGAGGCAGAAGAGGAGCACAGAGATGGCTCCTGCCCTCCAAGACCTCTGGAAAGATTTAAACTCAGCCCTTAGATGTGTGTTTAATTAGAATCCTACCCCTCAGGCAGCAGCTATGATGATAAGCTTATAGGCCTCTTTCACAGAAAGACTGAGCTCCTGAGTCTGTTGCCTCTTGCTGTGCCCTGAGAGTGGTAGCTATTTAAGAACTCTTTCTCCATTGGTTACAATTCTGTGGGACCATGAGCATAAGCTTCGTTGGATACCAGAGTTAGGAAATGTTGAGGTGTTCCCTGACAGCAGTTGTAAAAATTGGGGTGTTAGACAAATCTATAAGCTTCATTCTGAGAGATACCAGCAAACTGGAGTGAGGCAGAGGGAGAGAGCAAAGATGGCATCCACTGGCCTCTGTTTCCTGAAAACATTTCCATAGGCCTCTAGATGTGTGCCAGGCCAGAAGCCTGCCACTTATTAGTCCAAAGCTTCTGGATAAGCAAATAGATCTCTTTCTCAGAAAGGCTGGGGCTGTGTTTCAGTGTGCCATCTGTGCAGTGCCCTGGGGGTGGTAGTCTGCCAACTATTGTCTCTCTAGTTGTTACAGTTCTGTGGGACCTGGGAATACAAGCTTTTCCTGGCCTTCAGAGTCAGGTGATCAAGGGGTGTCGCCTGGGTGGCAGCTGCAAAAACCAGGACACCAGATGCAAATCTTCGGGCCCCAGAGGTGTGTAAATACTCCACTTTGCGAGATAGTGGCACTCTGGAGTGCAGCAGAGGGAGAGAGTGAAGATGGTGCCTGCTGTTTGGAGGCTAAAGATTGCACTAGGTAAGGGGAAAAAAAGTCTAGAATTAAAAAAAAAAAAAAAAAGATAAATGACAGCCACTGGCTTTAGCAAGGCAGAAAGGGAGCAGGACAATGGTGCCCGCCAGGGTCCATTTCCAGAGAGTATCCCAGCAGGCCCCTGCCCCTCTAACCAATGCCTTAAGATTAGGAGATTAATCTCTCTTACATAAAGTCTGTGTACTTTTCAAATGGCTGCTTCTGTGCTGGGCCCTGGGGTGAGTGAGTCCACGCATGAGCCCTTTGAGAACAATTTCTCAGTTTGCTACAGGCTTTTGGGTCTTGTAGATGTAAACCCTGTTAATTTTCAAAGCCAGGTGTTTTGGAGGCTTGTCTCTTAGGTGCACGTCTTAAAACTTGGGGTGCCTGATGTGGAGTATAAACCCTTCACTCCTCAGAGAGAAGCTCTGGGTATGTGAGGTTTGCTTCTGATTGTGGGTCATGGCACCAGGGGTGGGATTTATGGCAAGATTATTTATTAACCTCTCCTACCCATTTCCACGTGACCTTTTTCTCATTTGTCTGATGTTAAGGAGTTGCTCAGCTAGTTTTCAGATTTTTTCCAGAGGAAATTGTTGCATATAGATTTGGTGTATCTACGGAAGGAGGTGAGTTCTGGTTCTATCTATATCGCTGTATTGAACTACCTCCAATTTTTTTTTTTCTAAAGAAAAGTTGTTAGTGATTTTAACAAAGTAAATGTTATTTTGATCAAGTATTTCTGATAGTTCTTGTGATAGATATTAACTTGAGAATAAGTCTAAATCCATGATTCTGTGTCCTGCAAGTTTCCTAAAGAAGGAAAGTTTTTCTCAAAATGATTCCATTTATAACCCCAGCACAACAGGCTTACTCTATAACTTAGGTTTTAAATATTGTATAATTCATCTGGTTTGCTTGACATGCAGGAAGTCATCTGGAAGTGCCCAAAGCACTTTGGAAGTCAAGAGACATCTTCTAATGTTCGTGATTTTTAAGCTCTCAGGCATGTGGCTTTCCTGCCTGACAGTTCTAATAGAAGAATGGCCCTGACTCAGTATGTCCTTCTGTTAGTTCGCATTAGTCTGTTTAAATTCCTGCTCAGACTTCAAGTTCCCTTTTCCCAAATTAAGCCAGGAGAGATTTCTACCCTTTCTGACTTCTGTATTAACTATTCCAACTTCTATAGTTCTGGTGGTTTAGGGGATAACACATTTATGAGCACGTTCACTAGTTGCAGGTCTTGTCAATGGTGAAAAGGAAAGAGCTCACAAACTTTTTCCATAGTTGGATACCAACAACAGGTACTTTTCTTTGCTGTTCACCCTAATTGTGAATCCTAAGCAGAATTGCAAAGGCAGTGAAGTTGTTTATGAAAGTCTTCTACATGCATCTTTTTGGAGAGAATCCAGTAGACCAATATTAATCACTAGACTTCCAGATCTCTATCCCAATTATGAAACTATCACCTTGGCATGCATTTCTCTAGAAAGTGTCCTAGGAGTCAAAATTTCTGCTCTCTCCATTCCTTCCAAAATTCACTTGGTGATTGTTTCAGAGGTCTCAAGACCACCCTTAAGGTTGCCGATTCTCTGGAAGATTCACCAGATGTAATAGCAGATTATGCCCAAGGCTAAGTTTAGTACAGAAAAAGGACAAGAGTAAGAACAACAAGAAGCTATACATTGGGTAGAGTTCAGGGAGGTCAAGCACAGGTTTTTCAATTTCAAGTCTTATCCCATCTGGGGTCATTGTATAGGATGTGCTTTTCCCTGTCTGTAAACTATAAGGACATATTATGAGACTCTCCTGAGGGAAGGCTTTTATGAAGAGCTGGTCATGTAGCACATCCTGTTACACAACCAGCCATGATAATAAAGCTCGAGACCCCAACAGTGAAACCTGGTACCCATCGTCACTCTTGATGTTTGTGCAAAAGAATCCTGACAAGCTCATGTGACATGGTCTGTTGCCCCCGGTGTATACAACAGAACTATCAATTATCAACATAATGAGTCTTCTGAGGGCCAGATTCCCAGAGGTTGACCAAAGGTCTGTTGTGGTTCCAGAATCCCTTGGAGACATGCAAGGAGCAAGCAACAAGTCCTGCTGTACTAACCCTCCTCACAGTGCTCTCTTTAGAATCAAGTGCTATTTTTTAAAAGATCTGGCAAACAAATTCATGATAAGACAGTTATTCTTAAACACATTTGATGAAACTGGGCATTTTATCAGACAAATTTATATGCACATGCAAACACACACACACACACACACACATACACACAAAACTTGGTATAAGCTGTCAGGATTCAAGTGCAAAAAGTCTGTTTGGGAGATGATCCCAGGAAATGAAGGCAGAGGAGTGTGGAAGTAAGAGAGCTGAAGGCAGGAGGCCAATAAAGCATGCATGATCGAGCCAGTGATCACTATGGGCAACTGAAAATCAATCCTGCTGAGGAAATCTGGAGACAGCATACTACATTCCTCAGAATTATCCCAACCAGAAACAGACGAATGGAAATGTTTATCCACCAATCCCCTTCCATTATTTGTCAAGGGCTACTGCTTCCGGGTTATTAACTTCACAGAACTTCTGGCTTGTTCTATGTGCAAGTCAAATGTGCACAGACAGCTATAAACAAACCTCAGATAACGTTGCAATTTTTCAAGTAAACTGAGGTGTGTGTGGAAATGGATTCCAAGATGATATGGGCAGGGAACTGCAAATGTCTGCTGTATACCCATGCATACAAAAAATTTTAATGCACACGATTTCAGATGGTTTATGTTGTTGTGAATCATAACCATGGATCCCTGGGCCCTAGAGATTAAAATATTCTAAGGTATTGCCAAATAAGATTGCATTTAAAATTAAAGCTTTAGGGAAAAACGATGTTTACTATCAATGACTGGGTCACTAGTGGTGGAATGTCACATATCAAGTGTGAAAATCAGGGAATCATTTATGAACAGTTGAAGCTGTCTAGTACCACCTGAGTCATATATTATAAGCTACTGCGTTTATGGAAGTAATGTGAAATCAGCATTGTCCCCTTTCACCTCCTCAGTGGAGAGCATCATCAGTTCAAAGATAGCAGTCCAGGGGCAGCACTATTTGCATTAGCTCCTAACTGAAAACTACCCAAATACTCATAAATAGTACAGTAGATAAATAAATACAAAATTGTATATTCACACAGTGAAATATTATATACTGAGAGTGACCATTCTGCACCTAAATAGAATAATATGGACTCACAAACATAACTTTGAGTTAATGTATAATACATAACCTTTGATTCCACTTATATAAAAAGTATATGGAACAAAAATAATCTACATCATTGGAAAGCAAGATAGTGCTTACTGCTAAGGGCAGTGACCAGAATGGCGATGACAGTGGCTTTGGGATGTCAGTAATACTGGTTCTTGATCTGGGTGCTTATAAAAATGTATCAAGCTGCATATTTACTATTTGTTCACTTTTCTGTTTGCATATTGCACTTCAATAAAAACATTTAAAACAGTAAGTCAAGGAGTTAGGCTTTGTTCAAATACTATTTCTAGAAAGCCTTGGTGGAGACTGGCATTAGGAAATAAACTAAAGAAGTTTAATCAGAGTTTTGAAGTTTAAAACCCAAATAGTAAATAGCATTGGCATAAGTATGTTGGGATTTCCCACTACCCTCTCTTAATCACCCACCTTGGCTTGGCTCAGTGTAAACGAGGAGAAAAAAGGGGATAAGTTGGTTCTTCATTTTCTCTCTCTGTTTACCTACTTCCCCTTGTCTTTACCACCATTTCTACTTTTCAAGGAAAATAGTGTGGAGCCAGAAGTGAGATTTGAATTCATGCGTGTACATGGAGGTTCTAAAGGATAGAACTTGTGGCTGATGTGTGATTCTGTGAATTTTATGATGAATTTAACATGCAGTTGGGTACAAAATACTTAAGGAGTGACCAAGTTCTACAGTGTGCTTCCATCTAGTTTTAAATGAGATGTTCAAGAGCAATGCAGCATGATGGTTAGCTGTGTGTGCTCTGGAACCCACTACCTGAATACATATCATCTCAGTGGTCATTGAATTCTCATTTCTCTATCTATAGAGTGGGATTAATTATATTATTTATGTCATAGTGTTGTTGTGAGGTTTAAATGAAATAAAGCCTGTGGAGTCCTGTACATATACAATTTCGGGGTAAGTGTTCAATAAATACCATTTTTATTATTTTTCAATACTGGTGGTACTTAATAAAAACAGTATTGAATATGGAGTCAGCAGTTTAGGGCTTCATTTTCTGGTCCATAATTTTCTAGCAGTGTGAAATTGTGTATTTAACTACATGCAGTCTCACATTATTCTGCAAAGTGATGAAAATATGCCAAAATAAGATAAGTATGTGAAAGAATCTAGCTCAGACCTTGGTCACATGGTAAGTCTGCATTTTACATTAGAAATACAAATTTAACTAGATTAGTAGGGAATTTAATCAGTGTTGGTTCTGTCAACAAATATTTTTATTACCTAATATAAATTTTAAAGCTCTATTCAGATTTATTTTGAGTGTTGTTTTATTATGTATGTTTGAAAATGGAAAAAATAACTTACTCCATTGACATGAAGCACTTATAAGATAAGCATACCAATTACACCTAAGGAGCATGGCCTCTGAAAATGTGGCTTATAGTAATGAAAATGCTGTATAAATCTAAAGATTTATGGTTAAGATGCATTTTCTTTGTCACATAGCAAGGTCAAAATATGGTTCTAAAAGTAAAGGGAAAAATTACATGGTAGAGATTTCAGGGGCTTTACTGTTGTTATAATTGCTCTTTTGAGGTTGTAGTTAGAATGACACTAGCATTTTGTTTTAGTCTATCTAGACTGTCTACCCCTCGCCAACATTCTGGCCATGTGTATCAGTATTCAGAAGACAGCAAGGGCTTCTTGCAGGAGGGCTTGCCTTTGGAGAGAGTGTCAAATCAATCTCAGGATTGATTCCAAGATATCTATTGCCAAGCTGCATTTGCTAATGCTGCCATCTAAATCCTGGTGTCCATGGTATCAGTGCAAGGCAAATTTGTCCTTGTTATTGCATGGTAAAAGGCCTCTTTTAAAAGATAGGAGAAAATTAATTAGACTACAAATTTATCCATAAAATAAAAGGAAAGACTACCTGGGCAAAGGGATCTGGAATAGGAAGACTCATTTTTATTAGGAAATTCCGCGTTTAGCTCAAGTAGCATACATTTGTGCAGAAGAGATAATAGTTTGTTATTATCATCTCCAATCTTGCAGTTAGTCAAGGAAGAACTATTATGAATAATTTCATCATTACTGATTATACTTATAATATTTACTCTATGGCAATATCACCAAATTCAGAGATATTAAGAGGCTTTTAAATAAAATAAAAATTGAGCCAGTTAGACTCTGGAAGATCTTAAAAAATAAATAGTTGCTGCATAAAGTCCGTGGAAAACTAAATCAGGAAAGGATTGTCTTACTTTTATTTCAGCCATCATAATGGAAATATATGCTTATACAGTTAGAAATGATTTGCCATTGAAAGTACTTAATTTCTATATGCTTTTGCTATCTTACAGCAAGAAGAAAGTTTTTTTAGAATACAGGACATGAAACCATTTTTCTTTTTTTACCTAAAAACTATTTCATTCCTTTTCCTGACTGTTGAGCAGTATGACTGTTGATAAAATGTCATAAAAATAAATTTTGTAGAAGTGAGATGAGATTAACTGAAAAGTTTCCAAACACTTTACCAGTGGGGAAAAATGGCCCTTTAGATTGTACAGTCTTTACAGAAATTGGACAACTGAGGACACAACTAGCAATAGCTCCCACTGGGAAAATAATTTAGGCTTTGACATAATATACTGGAGGGAAAATAAGATTTATCTTACGGCAAGTAGTTTTCCATTCTTTAATTCATGACTTATAAAAAGAACAATAGAGATTGACTATTGTATGCTTCATAGACATCATTCCCTTAAGTGGGTCATAGAAAAACTATGATTGTGTTTTCTTTATATTAATAAGTACTAAATATAAACACCATAATTAGAAAAATAAGGAAAATTTAATATCTAGCATGTCAAAAATGTTTGAGCAAGTGATGATTCAATCACATAATAAATTCTGTGTAAGGACTGAGGAAAATGAATAGGTCTTTACTTATGAAAATCCTTACACCCTTCACCTCACCGCCAAAGCTCTCAGAATTCCACGTGATTAAGAATAAAGATCACAAAACAATATTGGTGGAATGGAGTCAGCTTGATGAATACAAAATGGTTCTATGGACACATCAAAAAGACATTTTTAAAAACTTTGAGAAACAACTTAAATCTGTATAATTTGATGTTCTTTATTTTTCTCTTACTGCACTCAAATTTTCCACTATCTTTCTTTATAGCCAGCATTTCTAGTGTTTGCGAAGAAAGCATTTAGTTTTTATTTACTTAATAAAAGCTCAGTAGGCAAGATAAGCATTAAGTCTGTTCTTGAAGGAAATGAGTTTGGCAAGAAAAAGGGACAATGTTCTTAGAATGAATGAATTATCCAAATAGGACAGGGAAAATATGGGTGGAATAAAGCTAAATAAAAGTATTGAAAAATTTATTAAAGTTGTAATTTTTTAGAACCTGCTATGCCCTAAGAACTGTGAAAGGCACAGTGGAGAATACAAATAAAATGCAACAGAGAGAGATTTTGCTGTCAATGAGTTGTAAACCTCATTGGCAAGACAAATATTGTACCACTTTCTATCATGCAGAGCAGATTTAGTAGTGTCATGATTAATGAATCATATTTTTAACTTCAATAATCTAAGATTACAGTTGAAATTAAATTGGAGCTAGAGTAGTGGACCTGAGTGCCCCTTTAGTAACTACTACTATATCAGAAGGAACTACTCCCACCACCACAACCCTGCCACTTACTAACTGGCTACCTAAATTGCCAGGCACTGTTTTAATTCTTTTACATTCATTAGCCTATTTAATCAATGAAACAAGCCAATTGTGCTGTGGTAGTTATAATAATTACCCCTATTTTCACAAATAAGAAACCCAGGGTATAGAGATATTAAAGTAACTATCCCAAGGTTATGAATATAGGCAGTCTACTGCCTGAAAGGCAAAGGCTAAAGAATGTCAAATTCCCACAACAGTGAAAACTAGTTACCTTGAAGACAAATGAGAATGGAAACACAACTTTCCAAAATATATGGAATGCAGCAAAAGCAGTTCTAAGTGAGAAGTTCACAGTGATACAAGACTACCTTAAGAAACAAGAAAAAATTCTAATAAACCTTTTAAATGTACATTTAAAGAAACCAGAGAAAGAGGAACAAGCACTCCAAAGTTAGTGGAAGGAAGAAAATGATAAAGATTAGAGTGGAAATAAGTGAAATAAAGAACAACAAAAACAAAAAAGCAATTGGATAGATAAGTGAAACTAAGAGCTGTTTCCTTGAAAATATAAAACTGACAAACCTTTAGCCAGACTCATAATGAAAAAAGAGAGAGGGCCCAAATAAAATCAGAAATGAAAGAGGAGGAGTTACAACCAACACCACAGAAATACAAAGAATCATGAGACTACTACAGACAATTATATGCTAAAAAATTGGACAACCTAGAAGAAATGGATAAATTTCTAGAAGCATGCAATCTTCCAAGAGTGCATTAGGAAGAAATAGAAAACCTGAACAGACCGATTATGAGTAATAAAATTGAATCAGTAATAAAAAAAATATCCAGACAAAAGTTCAGGATGAGACAGATTCATAGGTGAATTCTATAAAACATTTAGAGAAAAGTTAATACTTATTCCTCTCAAACTATTCAAAAAAATTGAAGCAGAAGGAACACTTCCAAATGCATTCTACAAGGCCAGCATTATCCTGATACCAAAATCAAAGACCCTAAAAAAAAAAAAAAGAAAAAAAGAAAATTACAGGCCAATATCCCTGATGAACATAGATGCAAAAATCCTTAACAAAATATTAACAAACTAAGTTGAACAATACATTAAAAGGATCATACACCATGGTCTAGTGAGATTTATTCCAGGGATGCAAGGATGGATCAATATTTACAAATCAATCAACATGATCCACCACATTAACAAAACAAAGTATAAAATCATACTATCATCTCTATAGATAAAGAAAAAGCATTTGACAAAATTTAACATCCATTTGCAATAAAAACAAAGTGGATATAGAGGGAACATAACAAAGGCCATATATGACAAACCACAACTAACATAATATCCAATACTGAAAAACTAAAAGCTTTTCATCTAAGATCAGGAACAAGACAAAGTTGCCCAATCTCACCACTTTTATACAACATAGTATTGGAAGTCCTAGCCACAGTAATCATACAAGGAAAATAAATAAAATAAAATAAAAAGAAATAAAAGGAAAAGAAGTGGTAAAGCTGTCACTATTTGCAGATGACATGTTACTACGTATACATAGAAAACTCTGAAGACTTTACCAGAAAAACGATTTTAAATAATGAAGTCAGTAAAGTTGTAGGATAGAAAATTAATGTACACCTATCTGTTACATTTTGATACACAAGTAAACTATCAGAAAGAGGAATTAAGAAAACAATCCTATTTACAGTTGCATCAAAAAGAGTAAAATACCTAGGAATAAAGCTATATGACATTGATGAAAAAATTGAAAACAACCAAATAATTGGAAAGATATCCTGTACACATGGACTGGAAGAATTAATGTTGTTAAAATGTCCATGCTACCCAAAACAATCTACAGATTCAGTGCAATTCCTATCAAAATGCCCATGGCATTTTTCACAGAACTGGAAGAAATAATCCTAAAATTTGTATGGAATAGACAAAACAATCTTGAGAAAGAACAACAAAGCTGGAGGTATTATGACCCCTGATTTCAAACTATCTTACAAAGCTATAGTAATCAAAACAATATGATAATGGAACAAAAACAGACACATAGATCAATGGAACAGGATAGAGAGCCCAGAAATGAATGTATGCTTATATGGTCAATTAATCTATGAGAAAGGAGACAAGAATATACAATGGAGAAATGACAGTTTCTTCAATAAATGGTGTTGGGAAAACTGGGATATTCAGATGCAAAAGAATGAAGCTGGATCACTTTCTTACACCCATATACAAAAATTAACTAAAAAGGAATTAAAGACTTAAATGTAAGACCTGAAACCATAAAACCCCTAGAAGAAAATATAGGCAGTAAACTCTCTAACATCAGTCTTAGCAATAGTTTTTGGATCTGTCTTCTGGGACCAGACAACAAAAGCAAAAATAAACAAGAGGACTTCATCAAACTAAAAAGCTTTTGCATAGCAAAGGAAACAGTTGGCAAAAGGAAAAGACAACCTACTGAATGGGAAAAAAAATATTTGCAAATGATATGCCTGATAAGGGCTTAATATCTAAAATATATTTTAAAAACTCATAAAATTCAATATCAAAAGACATACAATCCAATTTAAAAATGGGCAGTGGAGCTGAATAGATATTTTTCCAAGATACACAGATATCCAAAAGGCACATGAAAAGATGCTTAACATCACTAATCATCAGGGAAATGCAAATCAAAACCACAATAAGATATCATCTTATACCTGTCAGAATGGCTATTATGAAAAAGACAACAAAAAACAAGTTTTGGTGAAGTTATGAAGAAAAGGGAACCCTCACACACTGTTGGTGAAAATGTAAATTGTTACAGCCACTATGGAAAACAGTATGGACGTTTCTCAAAAAATTAAAAGCAGAACTACCATATGATCCAGTAGTTTCACTTCTAGGCATTTATCTGAGGAAAATGAAAACACTAATTCAAAAAGATATATGCACTCCAATGTGCAGCATTATTTACAATAGCCAAGATATGTGTCCATTGATAAATGAATGGATAAAGAATATGTGGTGTATATATACACAGTGGAATTTTACCCAGCCATAAAAAGAATAAAATCTTGCCGTTGGTGACAACAAAGAGGGACCTAGAGGGTATTATGCTAAGTGAAATAAGTCACACAGAGAAAGACAAATATGGTATGATTTCACTTTATGTGGAATCTAAAACCAAAACAAACTAACAAAAAACAGAAGCAGACTCATGGATACAAAGAACAAACTAGTGGTTGCCAGAGAAGTGGGATGTGGGGGAATAAGTGAAATAGGTGAAGAGGATTAAGAGGTACAAACTTCCAGTTATAAAATTAATAAGTGATGGGGATATAATGTCCAGCATAGGGAATACAGTGACTAATATTGTTATAACTTTGTATGGTGACAGATGGTAACTAGACTTATCATGGTGATCATTTTCTAATGTATAAAAATTATCAAATAATTATGTTTAAATTGATGTTTGCCTCTCTTAGCAAAAGCAGATGTCTGAATTTGTTATATAGGCATGGAGTCATAGATTTAAATCAAATTTTTAGCATTGTTCAATCTAGTGTTTTTGAGGTGTAGTTTTTACTGGACCATGGCCCCTTACCTGAAGGTCCTCCTTGTTCCATTTGAACTACCAAGGGCTGTAGTTATAAAGATCTCCCCAAATTCTAAGAAACTGCAAAGTGAAAATCACCCTCTATCTCTCTTTTTGAAGATTTCAAAACCAGACATCTTGCCTTTTGCTCCAATTTTCGCTTTCCATCCCGTATGGAAATGTAAGAGAAGTAGGGAAGTGATTGGAATAAGCGTCTCTCAATTCACTGGAAATTGTGGAGAAAAAAAAAACCCCAAAACCAGACATTCAGTTGAGTTTAATTATGCGAAATTTGATTTTTTGAAAAAGTCATGACTAAAATTAGAAAATAAGTTGTTGGAGTTGAGCTCTACTATATGTTGTTCTCTGAAATGTCCCCAACTTGACAAATTTGGACCAATAAATAGAATAACATATTATTCACTTGTCAGCAGTTTAGGCTGTGCAGTTAGACAAAATGATTTTTGTAAACCTTACTTCATCACTGATCAATTGTCTGAGTGCTTCTTTTATAAAGCAGGGTTAATAATAGTTTCTCTATCATAGGAGATTGAGAATTAAATATACCTAATTAATTAAATAATATATCTAAAGCATATATAAAACATGCCATTTGGTACATGGTAACCATTCAACAACCGTTAGTTATTATCATATATATTTTAGAGAAGAATATTTTATATTTACCTACATTAAACATGTTTTAGTATAATTTTTCTTTCAGTTTTTAAAATATAGAGGAAGTTTGTCAATTGTTTAATCTGAGATTATTCCCTTTCTATTACTTGGCTGTTCAAATATTCCCTTTTGTGTTAAATGACAGTGATAGGATTACTTAGTGGTAGTCATTTTTATTCTAGTATCCTTATCTGACAAAAATAAATGTTGAGTTTAGAGGAAAAATAAGAGAAAGAAAGGCAGGGCTGCTAATAATATGATGCCCTAGAAGTCGTGATGGAATAAGTTTCGAAATGTAAAAATAATTGAAAGCATCAAGGGCTGCTAGGAGAGGTTAGAGGATAAAACAATTAGAAGAGACTAGTTTTACCAATAGATTTTTCTAAAATTACTCTCAGAATTTTAAACAATTAAAAGAACTCAATTCCTTCTCTGTCAACTGACAAATCTGATGGAATAAAAGTTGGACAAAAACAAATTCAGCATTTTGCACCTAAACTTTTATAGAAGGTTTTTGTGTGTATCCATTAGAATTTAGGAAAAAACTATATGCATAGCTTGCATTTCCTAATTAACCAATGTGTTCAATGAGGCTATCAGTGGCTTATTAGTTGGATTAATTACAGAAGCTGCCCCCTCTTCATTTTACCAGATGTTGTAGGTTCTCCAAAAGCTTTGTGGATTATGTGGGCAATTAAGTAATAAAAAATACATCATTAAGTAATTATAATTTTCTGTATTTTTATGTGTCAACAGAGAGATACTCTCTGATTATATATATAGGAGATTACTTAATTATTTACAAAAACACAGAATTTTGTATAGTCCTAGGGGTATATCAACTTTCGTGGGATTTAGTTAGCTCTTAAATTAACTAAATTTTAAATTTTATTTGAGGTAAAAAATCAGTTCATTTAACTCTTAGTCAACTATTTACATGTGGTGTTTTAGATGTTTTTTCCCATACTCAGCTCATTGCTAACATTTAAGTATTCGATTCAACAAACTGAATTTAGTAATTAATACATGTAAAATTCTAATGTAATCTCTTTGGGAAAATTCCAAGATAAGTAAGACATGGTCAGTGATCTTAAAAAGCATTTATTAGGATGAAGTCAAGGCAAATTAGAAGAGTCAAAGTAAAATTGTTGGAGTATGTTTAGATTCCCTGTAACTTCAATATGTATAGGCCAGGTCCAAAAATGTAGACATGAAAATGACAGCAGTAGCAAACATTTATTACATTTACTTTTATTGTGACCACAGTATAGTCAAAGGCAGGCCATACATATTTACATTCTTAAAGGAGTTTTCATACAATAGTCTTAAAGTATTTCCAAAGCTGCAGGCTTTTGCCTGCAATCAGTCTTGGTACACTGGTCTGAACCTGATTCAATATGATGGGTTCCCTTCTTATCACTTTCCTGAAATGGTGATTGTTCTCTACACAATCACAAAAGGTGATGTTCTTTTTTTAGGGATTTCATTCTGCTTCTTCAAATTGAAACTGATGCCTGAATTTTGTCTTTTCAATTTTAGTTGTGTCTTTTGTCAATTTTATCAGTAGAAAATTTTCTTAGCTGTGCTAAACTAACTGATATTCTCTTTACCACATATCAAGTGTTAACCAATACTAAATAATTTAGCCATTAATCATAAGATGAATTTGGATGGTTCTTCAAATGTTTAAAAATAACTTTCTAAATTGGCCAGTTAAATATAATTGGGGGATCTTATTTTCAGTGTTCATATTATGCTTACTAATAAAGAATAGTTAATATTTTTTTCTAAGAGGAAAAAACATCTGATGACTTTAATATCCTTTCCTTCAGAAAGCCCATTTAGAAATAGTTTATAACATGTAAATTAATCTCAAGAGAAAAGAAGAATATGTAAAAGTTTCTTAGTCTTCTCTGGGGAAGATGATTATAAAATAAAAATGGGTCTCACACTCTGCAAGAACTGTCTAAATCCATCCAGATTTGAAGAAAGGAGAAACCAACAAACCAAAGAAAGATACATTATGGCATACCATACTTTCGATGAAACTTACAGTATTGGTTTCTAAACTTGTTAAAAGAGATGGCATAAGAGGAATCAGAGTCTTCGATTTAGGGAAAATAGGAGAGAAGCTTGATGACAATGACAGTTACCAGCAATAAGAAAAAGCAAATCACTTTTTCATGACTTTCTACTCTCACCTTTGAAGTAGAGTCTTCTAAGAGTTCCAGGTAGATTTCTGACTGTGAGAACACTTTTTAGTGATGTATATCCAAGATATTTCCCTTGGTATATTTATTCTACAGCTATAAAATGTGAGGGATCTTTTTATAAAGTTCTCTTCTAAGTGTTCTGTAAGATTTTCCAAGTTTTAGTTAGTAATTAAATGTGGCTCTTTTAAAGCATGTCTACAGATACTTTGATACTCTTTATCTTCAATAGGTGAAGCTTAATTCCTCTCTGTTTCAATGTAGCAGAAGTTATAGGCTGTCACTGTTGACATTAGTTTTTTTTGAATTTTTTGTCTCATATTATTTTATTTTTACTCTTTTAAAACTACCCCTTAATAACTTGTTGCTAGTAATTTTTAACAATATGAATTCTGAAAGCAAACAGAATTTATTAGGTTTTAAAAAGACTGTGAGCACTGTCTTAACTGTGTTCTCTCGTTCTGTCTGTCTCAAAGCACACGCTCCAGGGGAAGCCAGCTGCCACATTCTGAGGTAGTTCTAAAGAGGGGGGAACTGGCTACCAAGTTGTGAGGGTACTCAAGCAGCCAAAGAAAAGGCCATATGACAAGCCTGCCAGAACCACATGACTGAAGTTAGGAGCATTTCTTTTGAGACCTGCTAACAGCTATGTCAACCAGCTAGGAAGTAAATCTTTCAGTCCAACCTGAGATGACCACAGCCCTGGCTGAGAGCTTGGCTGCAAGCTCAAGAGAGACTCTGAGCCAGAATCACTCAGCTAAACCACTCTTGGATTTCCACAGAAACTATGAGATAAGAAATGTTTGTTGTTTTAAGCCACTAAGTTTGCTGTAAGTTATTATACAATAGATAACTATTACATTGAAAAATTAAAATGATAAGGAAAGCATAACTTTTTGTGTCACAGATTTATGTTTTTTTAAGTATGGCTCTCAAGTAATATTTATACTTTAATGATATAGTTATTATTCTGTTATATTTTACTGAGTCAGAATTTTTAAAATAACATTTAGCTGATCTTTACTTGATAGCCAGTATTTAATTGGTGTTGAATGAAAATACCTTTTTCTTAACATTTGTAGAAAATCACCCTGACTTACAGTGGTGCCCCCTGAATTATAAGCAGTAGCCTCCAAATTAGCTAAACTCAAAAGAGATATATGTAATCTATTATCTTATTTTATTTGATTCAAATGGTAGCATATTTGTTAGTGTTTAATAATTATCAAAGAAAACTGAAAACAATATTAAGGTAGTGGGATATTTAAGTTTAAATTTCCTGTCAAATGTGACTTGATGTAGATCTGTGTTATGAACCAGCAGGACATAATTTTAATCAAATTTAATTTAAGTGCTTTCTCTACATATGAGTCATGAGAAAAAAGTAGTTTCAGGTCACTTTTATTGTAAAGAAAAAAACACTGAGACTTACAGAAATGAATAGTCCACAGTCACCTGAATGAACAAACACACCAAATTAGTCAATTATATCTCAATAAAATTTAAGAGCAAATATTTATGGACAGTGAATTAGAATTATATAGTTATTAAATATTTAGATAGGAGGGATATTAAGGAACTTTTCAAACTTTCTTTTAATTTTAAAAGAACACGGGGAGATGAGGAATCTCAATTAATTGTGCTCCTCTGACTGGGCTCATTGAGGTACCTTAAAGGAGAAAATCAAGTTCCCATTACTGAAGTGTTTACTGAACAGTTTTCTGCTTCATTTCTCTTCATGTAGGGTAAATTAAAAATAGGAGTGGTGACCTGTCATTGCAAGTAACTTATTATCCCAAGGGACTTAATATATTTATTTAAAATCTCTATATTGATAAGAATGTTTTTTAAAATTTTTATTGGAGTGTAATTTACAATGTTGTGTCAGCTTCAGGTGTACAGTAAAGTGAATCAGTTATACATATACATATATCCACCCTTTTTAAAACTCTTTTCCCATATAGGCCATTACAGGGTATTGAGTGGAGTTCCTTGTGATATACAGTAGGTCCTTATTAGGTATCTATTTTTTATATAGTAGTGTGTGTCTAGCTATTGTCAGTGTGTTTGTCAAAATAATAATAAGATCCCAATATTCCATCTCTAAAATATTTTAAGTGACAGAGAATAGCCAAGGTTAAGCATTATTCTCTTTAGAGACATTCCAATTTTAGAAACACTTCCAGGGGATAGACATAAAACAGCCTTATTCTGATCAACCATATGCAGATAATTTTCTTTAGCACTGGGCACCAAAGTATTAAAATGTAGACCACTAGCAACCCAGAGGACACTGAGGGGAGAGTGATCAGGATAGGAATGGGCTCGCATCATGTCATTTGGACATCACTAAATTTACTGGAGAAGTTTTAAGTAAGAAACAAAAACTACTTACGCTCCAGAGGGGAGCAGTACTGGAGCAAGAGGGGCTGAGGCTTCAGCATGTGTCTGGGTGCAAGATGTGGCAGTCCCAGCCCCAATCAGATTTTGGGACTGCTCCTGATGTACTGCCTGCGTAAGTGTCAATATTGGCTGACCAGCCCCATTTAGATGACATTCTCCATAGGAGCTGGCTCCGTCCCTTATAATTTAGCCCTCCCCTCAGCAGTGGCAGCCCTCACCCTAGTGTGGAGCTGTGTTGTGCAGCAAGTGGGGCCAGGTGGTGCACTTGGCTCAGGCTGGGGTGTGTGCCCAGGTGATCACAGGAAACAGGCCACAGTCCCATACAGGTTCAGTTTGCTTCCTCCACCTTGTTTTGGAAGTAAGAAAGCATGTGCATGCTCTTCATGAGCAGAGTAGGTTTCTTACATACCTCCTGTTAGTCCTACTTGTTTGCAAACCAGTTAAGAGGACTCATCTTCCCAGTGTTGGACCCCAAAGCTGGGGGACCCAATATTGTCTTGAACTACTCACTCCCTAAGGAGGCTATCCACCCATGTAATCCCCCGCCTATTCTGTGTCCCCTCCCGGGGTACAGGTCCTAACCTGATTGCTTTACTTCTCCTTCTACCCAATTCCATGTGGATCTTTCTTACAGCTTTGGTTGCACAAATCTTTCTGCCAATGTCCAGTTAGTTTTCAGTGAGAATTGCTCCAGATGTAGATGTATTTTTGATGTGTTCATAGGGGGAGATGAGCTCTGAGTCCTTTTACTCGACCATCTTGACCTCCTTCCTAGTGTTTTTGTTTTCTTCAGATAAATAGCCAGGAGTGGAATTGCTAGATCATATGCTAGATCTACTACTTTTAGTAGAACTAAAAGAGGTTCTACTTTTAACCTTTTGAGGTATCTCTATACTATTTTCCATAGGGGCTGCACCAATTTACATTCCTATCAACATTGTACAAGGGTTACCTTTTCTCCAAATCCTCTCCAAAATTTGTCATTTCTTGTCCTTTTGATAATAGGCATTCTAACAGGTATGAGGTGATATCTATTGCGATTTGCATTTCACTGATGGTTAACGATGTTGAGCATCTTTTCATGTGTCTGTTGGCCATCTGTATGTCTTCTTTGGACAAATGCCTATTTAGATCCTCTGCCCATTTTTTAATTGGATTATTTGGGATTATTTTGCTATTTACTTGTATGAGTTCTTTCTGTATTTTCGATATTAATCCCTTGTCAGATAAATGACTTGCAAATATTTTCTCTCATTCAGTAGGCTGCCTTTTCATTTTGTTGATGGTTTCGTTTGCTGTTCAGAGCTTTTTAGTTTCATATAGTCCCACTTGTTTATTTTTGTTTTTGTTGCCTTTACTTTTGGTGTCAAATCCAAAAAACCATGACCAAGACCAATGTCAAGTTGCCTATAGCCTATGTTTTTTTTCTGGGAGTTTTATGGTTTCAGGTGTTAACATTCAAGTCTTTAATCCATTTTGAGTTCATCTTACAGTGTAAGATAGTAATCCATTTTCATTCTTTTGCGTATGGCTATCCTGTGTTACTTTTTGTAACCTACTTTGTATCTTAGAATTATATGATGATCTTATTCTCAAATTCTTCATAGTTAGGGACTTTTTTTTTAAAGTATAACTCTGCTTAGAGTCTGGATTCAATGTTTAGTTGTTGAATCAGATTTAGGTAGTAAAATTCCACATTAAAATTAATCTTTTGAGAGTAATAGAATTTTCACTGAGATAGATTGTGAATCCATATTCCTTATCACAAACTGCTTGATTCAGAAGGGTTTTTACTTAAACTACATTAGTCAGTAAAATTGGTTGTTCTTTACAAAGGACGTTTGCAAAAATTATTCTCTTCTCCAACAGCTATTAAACTGAAAATAGCATTACTGTGTACCTACCAGGCAGTATGGATTCAAATAGATTAAGAAAATAAGGTGAAAATAAATCCCTTTCTAGTATTTATCAGGCTAAAATCTAAATTAGTTCCACCTTAGGTGTGTAAGGATTATTGAAGACTGTTTCTATTGATAAAGCCAAAAGAGAACGAGAGAGACAAGGGATATTTTGAAAATGGGTGAAGGCAACAAAGGAAATGTTATGAAGAATTTTTTCTCTAATTTATCTGTAAGCATATTAATAAGATGGAGATTAAATTAGTGTTGAGAAAGCTGAAGTATTTACAGTTTAATCAGTGACAAGTAAAATAATAAACATGATGATGCTCAGCTTGAAAAGTATATCACATTTCTCTGTAAGGTGATCTCTAGGCCAGCTTGATATGCTCCCTCATTTTGAATTATTAAAGTGTAGTTAATAACCTTTCTCATGAGGTTTGCTTAATTTTTTTTAGTGTATTGGAGCTTGACATTTTGTGGAAACTGGATATTGATGTATTTGCAGTTGGATCAGAATTTGGCAGTGCTATTCCCTCACATTTATTTTTAAATTTATAATATGTGAATTTCCATGAGGGTGGAAAGATGCCTGTTAAAGAGAAACTAGAATTAAGACCCCACTTCTTCCTATACAAAACCTAGACCATTTCAGTTGAAAAAAATCCAGCATGTCCCATTAATCAGAGTGGCTTAAGTCCATATTGTGAAAAAGACCAACTGTGGTTTTTGAGGAGAATTCCCAGAAAAAATCCATGGTATGAGTACTTGTAGTGTATTTCTCTATCTTTTCCTCCTTCTCCTGGAATTAAACAAAATAATAAGAGAAATTTAAAAATTAATAAACTAAATTTTGCAAGTTTCACTTTCAAAGGTCAAAAATAGCTAAGACTGGTTAAGCCCTAGTGGGAAGAGTAGTGGAGAACGTCACGGGTTCCTGGGGCAGCAAAGCTTAGAGAACAATGCCATAATTCATTCCCTGGTTATGAAAGATTTACTCTGGAGAGCTATAGCAATATCCCAAATTTATAACAACCATACCAAGAGCTGAGGTGAGCAAGAATGAGATGGAGCAGAATCAGAATGTAAGAAAGGAGAGGTGGAGGTGCAAAGGGTATGGAGAGAGGCTAGTACCAGTAGACATCCCCAAACACCACAAGACATACATGTATGTGTGGAAGCTCAAAATTTACCTTGCAGATCATAGTTGCGTCCCATTATGAAGGCTTTTGAGACTCTGGGGGATGACAATGCTAGAGGCAAAAGCTATCCTGGGGTCTTCCCTGGTGGTCTAGTTGCTAAGATTTCACCTTCCAATGCAGGGGGTGTGGGTTCAATCCCTGGTCGGGGAGCTAAGATCCCACATGCCTCGGGCCAAAAAACCAAAACATAAAACAGAAGCAGTATTGTAACAAATTCAATAAAGGCTTTACTGCATATCACAAGGAGAACAGCTCGGTGCTTTGTGACCACCTAGAGGGGTGGGATAGGGAGGATGGGAGGCAGACGCAAGAGGAAGGAGATATGGGGATATATGTATATGTATAGCTGATCCATTTTGTTATAAAGCAGAAACTAACCCACCATTGTAAAGCAATTATACTCCAATAAAGATGTTAAAAAAATAAATAAAACTAAAGGCTTTAAAAAAATAGTCCACGTTAGAAAAAAAACTATCCTGGATGTGGTTAGAATCAGAAAATAGAGGAGGTGGGCTAAATACTGTCTCTGTGGCAACAAGGGAAACAGGATCCCCTTTTTTAGAAAACCTGAAAGATTAATCAGGTCTTTCCTCTCACCACTGATACATAGCAATAACTTCAGAAAAATCAAAGGTGAGTAGCAACAACAAACAAACAAAAACAACCCCAAAACCCCAAAACACACATACACAAAAACAACTGGTACTTCCAAGTACAATGAAAAGAAAATCTTAAAAAAAAAGGTTTTAAGACCCAATTATATCTTATCCAGAAGAAACCCACTTGAAATATAAACTCAGATAGACTAAAAGTAAAAGGATGGAGAAAGATATAGCATGCTAATATTAACCGAGAGACTGCTGGAATAGCCATATATATATGTAAATCAAATTCAAATATATATATATGCACATATATATAGTTGATTTACAATATTAGTTTCAGGTGTACACCATAGTGATTCAGTATTTTTATAGATTATATTCCATTAAAAGTTATTGTAAAATAATGGCTATAATTCCCTGTGTTATATAATATATCCTTGTTGAGTATCTATTTTATACATAGTAGTTTGTATCTCTTAATCCCATACCCTCAACTTACCCCTCAGCCTTTCCTCTCCCCATTGGTAACCACTAGTTTGTTTTCAATATCTGTGAGTCTGTTTCTGTTTTGCATATATATTCATTTGTATTATTTTTTAGATTCCACATATAAGTGATATCATACAGTATTTGTCTTTGTCTGACTTATTGCACTAAGCATAATATTCTCTAGGTTCATCCACGTTGCTGCAAATATCAGAATTTTATTCTTTTTTTATAGCTAATATTCCATTGTATGTGTGCATAAGTTTTGCATTGCAAAACTTAAAATAAAAACACGATTTTCAAAATAAAAAGATGAAAAATAAATTGTGAACAAGTATTTAAATTCATATCACAAACAAATGCTAATATGTAAAGAGCTCTTAGAAATACATAAGAAAAATTAAAGAATATGAATAGACAGTTAAAAGAAAGTGAAATACAAATGGTTTGGAAACATGAATGGTGTTCAACTTTATTCCTAAGAAGAGAAAATGTGAATGAAAATTACCCTAAGATATTGCTTTCTACCTGCCCAACTGGAAAAAAAATAAAATGCTTGAGAATTCACCTTGTTGATAAAGCTTGTAGAAACAGATAGTCTCAATCATTGATGGTATTAAAGTTGGTTTGTGCAATTTCTGTGGGGGTATATTTGACAACATATAAATTTACATGGGTATAGACTTTTCAATCCAGCAACCACAATTTAAGTAATTAATTTTTCCTATAGATATAATTAGATATATGTGAAATGATTTATGTTCAAGCTTATTGAAGAACTGAGACATTGCTTATCATATCAACAGATTAAAAACAACCTAAATGTCTATCGACAGGGAATGAGTTGGTTAAATAAATTATAATATGTACATCTATACAATGGAATACTTTGCAATTGTTAAAAAAAAAAGAATGAAGAAGCTATCTATAAACTGGTGTGAAAAGATCTTCAAAATATAAGAAGTAAAACTGCACAGAAGTATGCATGGTATATCTGTCATGAAAAGGGGAAAATAAGACTATATATTTATAGCTTTTTCATATTTGCATTAAAAAAATCTGGAAAAATATGCACAAAACTTGTAACAGTGATTACATATTTGGAGAGATAAGGAAATAAAGCATGACAGACTTTTTTGAACCATAGGTATTTAGTGCCTAATTCATTTAAAAAGTATTAAATATCACATAAAAGAGGGTACAATATGAGATGGATGTCCTTGCCTCAGCATCAATACCCAGGTCTTTGGGTCCAGATACAAACTTGGATGCTAAGGCTCACCAACATCGTCTACTCAGCTCACCCTAGTTCCATCTAGGTGGAAAATGGTTGAATGTGATAAATAAAAAGAACTATGTTTCAATTTACATTCCCACCAACAGTGCGAGAGGGTTCCCATTTCTCCACACCCTCTCCAGCATTTATTGTTTGTAAACTTCTTGGTGATGGCTACTCTGACCAGTGTGAGGTGATACCTCATAGTAGTTTTGATTTGCATTTCTCTGATGATTAGTGATGTTGAGCATCCTTTCACGTGTTTGTTGGTAATCTGTATATCTTCTTTGGAGAAATGTCTGTTTACGTCTTCTGCTCATTTTTGGATTGGGCTGTTTGTTTTTTTGATATTGAGCTTCATGAGCTGCTTGTATATTTTGGAGATTAATCCTTTGTCAGTTGCTTCATTTGCAAAGACTATCTCCCATTCTGAGGGTTGTCTTTTGGTCTTGTTTATGGTTTCCTTTGCTGCGCAAAAGCTTTGAAGTTTCATTAGGTCCGATTTGTTTATTTTTGTTTTTATTTCCCTTTCTCTAGGAGGTGGGTCATAAAGGATCTTTCTGTGATTTATGTCATAGAGTGTTCTGCCTATGTTTTCCTCTAAGAGTTTTATTGTGTCTGGCCTTTAGGTCTTTATCCACTGTATGGAGGTCCCTTAAAAAACTAAAAATAGAACTACCATATGACCCAGCAATCCCACTACTGGGCATATACCCTGAGAAAACCATAATTCAAAAAGAGTCATGTACCACAATGTTCATTGCAGCACTATTTACAATAGCCAGGGCATGGAAGCAAACTAAGTGTCCAACGACAGATTAATGGATGAAGAAGATGTGGCACATATATACAATGGAATATTACTCAGCCATAAAAAGAAATGAAATTGAGTTGTTTGTAGTGAGGTGGATGGACCTAGAGTCTGTCATACAGAGTAAAGTAATTCAGAAAGAGAAAAACAAATACCGTATGCTAACACATATATATGGAATCTAAAAAAAAAAAAGGTCTGATGAACCTAGGGGCAGAGCAGGAATAAAGATGCAGATGTGGAGAATGGACTTGAGGACGTGGAGAGGGGGAAGGGTAAACTGGGATGAAGTGAGAGAGTAGCATTGACATATATACACTACCAAATGTAAAATGGATGGCTAGTGGGAAGCAGCTGCGTAGCACAGGGAGATCAGCTCGGTGCTTTGCGACCACCTAGAGGGGTGGGATAGGGACGGTGGGAGGGAGACACAAGAGGGAGGGGATATGGGGATATACGGATGCATATAGCTGATTCACTTTGTTATTTGTTATACAGCAGAAACTAACACACCATTGTAAAGCAATTATACTCCAATAAAGATGTTAAAAAAAAAAAAAAAAAGAACTATGTTTTCAAAGATTTGTTACTCTGTAACTCTTGGGATCCAGACAGTTTTGATTCGCAGTGCCCCTAATTGAGTGTGACACTTGAAAGAGAATACTGATACTCCCTTATGACTCAAAAAAACCCCATTTTGACTAGGCATAAATCTCTAAAGACCAACTAGGAGGGGAAACGAGGGATTACTAGATCAACAGAGATGATAAAGGCAGCATCTCTGAGGCTTGCTAAGCTTTAACAAGTCATAAATCCACAAATTCTTGTTTTAAGGTCTATAAAAGCAAGTGTCCATATGCTGGTCCCTGGTGTCCAGCGGGAAGGGATAAGTTTTTCAGGCCACACTTCTGCTGGATTAATTCCAGAGCACCTTCATACTGAAAGCCACCTCACATAGCAGCCCTTGACACTGGAAGCAGTCACGATCAGCCTATGGAGACACTCTGGAGTCAAGAGTGGTGGATATCAATCTGGAAGGGAACATAAATAATTATATATGCCCTATAAGCCATACGACACCAAAGAAAACAAATGGATTCAAAGTAAAAGAGTATAAGGAAACTGAAGGAGTTTTCCTGAAACTGAAGGACACCTCAGCCAAGGACTGACTATTAAGCAGGTAAGGGATTAAAGCCATGAAAGAGAAGTGACCAACTGGTAGGCACTAGCCAGGGGATGCCTGAAAGTTTGATTGCAAAAATGGTCTCAATTCTCCACAGCTCCCTGTGTTCTCACCCTTTGTAATAGAACTCTGCAGCCCCACCTCTCAAAAAGAAGAGTCTGTTAATCCAGCCCTTGCATCTGGGCTCACCTGATGGTTTCCTTTGATCAATAGAGTGTGGTAGAAGTGGCAATGTGCCAGTTTCAAGTACAGATCTCCAAAGACCTTGTGTACTTTCACTCTCTCTTGAAATTCTATCGCTGCCATGAGAACAAGCTTGTATTAAACTTCTAGAAGATGAGAAACCACTTAAAGCAGTGATGAGTCACTCTAAAGCCATCCTAAACCAGCCGGCCCCCAGTCAACTCACAAGCTAGAGTCAATCCTGACTCAGATGAGCAGAACTGCTCAGCCACCTCTTCAGTTCACGAGAAGTAATAAATGGTAGTTGGTTTGTTGTTTTTTTTAAGCTACTGTGTTGGGGTTTTTGGCTACCCAGCAGTAAATGATGATACAGGAGATTTGAACATTCAGGATAGAAAAGAAGGGAGGGAGTGGAACACCCAAGATGATTCATACTTATTTAATAAGTACGTCTTAGAGAGTTTTATTTTCCCTCCCCAGTGGTTAAATGCTGGTAGTAAAATAGGAGTTAAGTTAATCATTTCATCATTGAGGTCATAATAATTAATTTACAAACTAGTGTCATCATGCCTATTGGGGCTGGCAATAACAACTTCAGTCCTCAAATTACTAAGCATTTTTACAACTGTTATCTCGTCTTTCCCTTCCCAGTTAAGGAATGAGTTTAGGAAATTTAACAGACCGCATTAGAATAAAGCAGTCTATAGGGGCAGAGTTTGGTCAGCATTCGTATTTCGTGATTCCAAATTCTAATGGTGCAAAGGAAAATGAAGAAATTGGTACATGATATATCTCAAACTCTTATTATCCTGAAAGTTTCTAAAGGGTGGTAGCAGAATCTTACTCATCTATGCCATGTTTATCCAAGCTTCACTGTTTACTTGTAAATTTGGGAATATTATTTAAACCCTTGTGCTTTAGTTCCCTCAACTATAAAATGTAAATATTTTCATTGTAAATGACTTATTGTGAAAATTAAATAATGTAATACATGTAGAGCAATTTGATCAATGTCTGGCATATAGTCAGCACTAAATAAATGGCACTGTAATAGTAGTTGTATAAAATAATCAAAGGCTGGCACAGATTACATGATAATTAAAAATTAGCAGAAACCAATAAATATCAAAGTAATCATTTCCCCTTTAAACTTGTTAACTTGAAGTGTTTTTGCTGTGTTAGACTAAGGGCACATTTCTTCAAACATGGCTGCTAAATTCTTTAAATATTTTGATTAAAAATAACTCATTCTCTTATTGCTTTTAATCTTTGATGTAATGATTAAGATTCTGTGGAAACTCCACCATTGAGAAGTGAATGAAAACAGAGATTGTCTCTCCTAATTCAGAGTACATAAATAAATGTAATAAATAGCACCTTACCTACTGACATAATTGCTACTTTTCATTCCGGAATAGAAGTTTAGAAACGAAATATAAGAGATAATCTTTGTCAGAAGGAAATTGTAAATATAGATTGTGTCATCAAAGTGCCAAAACAAACCAGGCACTTCAACAAGTTTCAGTCATCTAGACATCACTCCAGCTTGTTGTCAAATATCCAGACTGAGATTTGCACTGACAGGGCTACCTTTTAACTGAATTTACCAGGTTTTTGGCATTGCAGATATATCATCATGATCAACAACCTACTCTATATACTTTGGCAAATTTAGAATCACACTCCTCAGAGAAAGTGAAATTAACTATTGCCATATCTTAAATTAGGAATTAAAAAATAACCTACTGTGATTCATCAATGGCAATTAAAGAAACCATTCTCTCAGTGATAAAAAATCTCTTTCCATTAGAAAAATATGATTTTATTTGTTTACATTCAGAAAGTATAAGATGGGCTCAGACTCTTCAGATATTTTGGAATAATTTTCATTTAAGGTATGTCAAAATTTTAAATTTAAATAATATTTTATTTCAGATAGAGCATAATACAAACAGTACTGTATAAACCATTACAAGAATGTAAAGAAATATATGCCTGCTAACACCCTTGGAGAAGCATTCCCCCAAGTCCTCACTAAAG
Source organism: Balaenoptera ricei (assembly GCF_028023285.1). Classification (NCBI taxonomy): domain Eukaryota; kingdom Metazoa; phylum Chordata; class Mammalia; order Artiodactyla; family Balaenopteridae; genus Balaenoptera; species Balaenoptera ricei. The sequence continues at coordinate 80,864,077 of NC_082643.1, forward strand.
CTTCTACTATATCGTAGGTAACTACTACTATGTTAATTTTTTGAAAAACAACTTTTCACAACATGGAAGCAAATGAGGGAAAGTGGGACATTCCTACCAAGCAGCCAGATGCTGCCTCCTCTGACTGTACGTATACTCAGGAACGCTTTGGGTGTTCTTCAGCCCATGGCCACGCCTTGTCTTCTCCCCCTTCTGCGGTAAGGCATGCTTCAGCACAGCAGGGCTTTCCACCTATGACATTGTTGCCATAGTTGTGCGGGGATGTCCTGTACATTTTAGGATTCTTAGCAACATCCCCCCACCTCTACCCACTAGATGCCAGTAGCAACACTCCCTAAAGCCAGCTGTGTCAATCAAAAATGTCTCTAGACATTGCCAAGTGTCCCCTGGGAGGCAAAAAGACTCACCAGTTGAGAACCACTGTACTACAGTCGTCAGAATAAACTGCCACCCTAATCTTTACCACACCCATTCCCCCATCACGCCAACTCTCATGACATACACAGAGTTCTGCATCCGTTGTGATTATCCCAATTCAATTCACCACACCCATGCAAATGAATTCTGTAAGAGCCAATACTGAAAGGGAGATGTTAGCATGCTCCTTCACATCTTGCATTTATGATAGAGGTTCTATTATAGAATTCATATTGTTTGTACTACCATCTACTAGGCCCTCTCTTTGGTACTCTAGTCTGTCCGGTTGTTATATTGGTATCAAAATATCAAGATATAAAGGGGGAAAAGCTGATAAGTTGAAGGGTTTATAAACTTAAACTTTCCACACAAAACCCCATTCTCTGTAACCTGAACATATTAGGTAATACACTTGTATGCACACACATAAGTACATACACACATGCATAAGCACACACACACACACACACACACACACACGACAATCATTATTGTCAAAGCCAAGAAATCAAAACTCTTGTAACTGCCAGAAATGTTTTAACATGAGAAAATTAGTAGCCTGGTTCATATAGAAGAAAAATTATGTAATTTCTTTCCTGGGAAAACATTCCTCTATATATGGTACTTTACCAAAAGTTGAAGATAAGAGAATACAATACTGGGAAAAGTATACACCGGCAACTAGGAAGGCTAATCTTTGGACTTAAAATTGGTGGGTGTCTGCTCAACCTCCTTCAATGGGGATCCCCAGAAATCTCCATCCTAACTGAGATCCACTTTAGACCTAGAGCTAGAGGAAAGTTATTGCTTCCCATTTCCAATGGCCATGTAGTTTCCTACTGCATAGTGATTGGCAATGGAAATAGATGTTTCCATCTTTGGAAACATAAAAGTAGCTAGGAGAAGAAAATCAAAACATATGACAAAACAATTCTTAAATTCAGAGAGATTCATTCAAAAAGAGCATCATGAATAAGACCCCAGCTTCTGGTCTAGCTTCTTTTCCCAGCCCTTCCTGTAATATGAAGCGTGAAACATCAGTCCTACAAATGCTCCCTGAATACTCTCTTTGCAAAATCTCTTTGAGAAAATAATTTCATTAAAACAACAGCTACATCACCAAAAAATGAATTGGAGTTAAGTCTAAATATATATTTAGGGAAATATATATTCTTAAAATTTTTAAATATATCATTTAAATGTCTAAAGCAAATCGTCAGTATTTTCAGTTTCAACCATCTGCTTTCAGATTAGTCTTGACTTTTATAATTCTAAGAACAAAGGGACATTGTTTCTTTAACATTTTTATAAATAAAAGACTCATTTTAATGATTTTCCCAAAGTAAAGGTGGTTTAGTCAAAAGACACGTTGGTGCTACTATGCCTATAAACTGAAATCTGTGAGAAATTTAAATGCCCTTCCTCCAGCTTCAAATAATTATTTCCACTAGAAAACTCCATTTGAAAGAGCAGCAAATCACCCCTGCACAAAAGAATGCAGCGTGTAATGCCTTTGGGCAGCAGAATCCCAGAAGCTTTGCTTTGTAGCTTTGTAGCATTGGATGGTTTAACAATAGACTTCAACTGCAGCAGAAACAGGGAACAGATTTTGCAGACCCAAAAATGTACTTTCAGGTAAGAGCTACAATTATACATGAACACAAGCAGCAACTGAGACAGCAGTAGAGAAAAGCTGCCAAAAGTAGAGAAAATATGTAGGAAAGAATAATGATATCTGAGAGAAAGTTGTAGAAGGAAAGCAAACTTAATTGAGCATTTAAAAATGTACACCAAGTTTTGAAATGTAAACATGAGGGTAGAGATGGTTAGAATTAGGCTTTAAACTCACCTTTCTATTCATCTTGCATTTGAAACAAGCCCCGATCTAACTTTGTTAAAATTTTTCAGTATGCCAAATGTTATATTTTTAAATAATGCCTTCAACTAACATTAAAGATTTGTTTGGATGATTTTCCTAAAGTAAAGGAAGTTTGACCCAAAGATGAATTGGTACCACTTCTATAAATAAAAATCTGTGAGAAAATTTTAAATGCCCTTTCTTTAGCTATGAATGACCAGGGGGTGATCATAAGAATGTCCCTGGCTGATGGGAATAGAACACCAAAGAGTCCAACAGCTCAGATTTGAAATTCACTGTTTAGTTTGCCCAGAGGTCATGCCTCTCACTGGGCTACTATCAACCAATGAGGTGGAAGGTGAGGTGTGGACAGGTATATTAAGGCAAACCAGGGTTCCTCTGGTGACTCAAGGCTCCTTTGTAAAGCAGTTAAATATACTTCCCCCTATCTTCTCTCCCTCTCTCCAGTGTCAAACCAGCATCTTAGTCACATGGGTCCTCCAGCCTTTCACATATCCCTCCCTATTTTCTATTATAAAAGCATCTCTCTTGATATAATCCTTGTGTTAATCTGATTTTGCTGTCTAACCTAAACTAACATGGTGCTCATATAATTAAATCAACATGTTCTTAGCTTCCTGGTTAGATGATTCTGAAATTCTAGGGAAAAGCCAAGCACTGATGTGCTCTAAAAATTCTGGTTTTCAATGATTGCTAAAAAATCCTCTCAAGGACAGCCCCCTCGACTCCCCAAAATGAAGAGACAAAAATGATCATAATATATTAAGTGAAAGGAGGTTTAAAAAGGGCATAAAAGTCAGTAAAATTACAATCTTAACTATGTAAAACAGTATACATGAAATGAGGGTAATGCATCATACTAGGTGTTTTTACTCTGTTTACTATTCTTTTTTACTATATTCCAAGTTTGCTTAATTGAACATTAATTAATTTAATTGAAGGTAATTTAATATTGTATTGGGAAGAAAGATAAAAATATATATGAAACATATTAACCAAGTTGAGGGTAGGGTAAAGTGAGATAAAAATCAAACAATTGTCTCATAGATTTTTACATGACTACTTTCTCCAAGAAATAGTGAGAACTAGACTGTTGACTGACTCCTGGTATATACCCTTGGTACCCTCTCACCGTAGAATTCTTTGCTTGGTTGGAAATCCTTACTTTTCTGCAAGAGGAGGTGTAGCCCTTACCTTTGTGTACCAGATTTCTTCAAGAAACTCCATCATCCTCATTAATACCATGTGAGTCACTCAGTGAAGCACCCAGAGATTCTTGTCACCCCCTTTGCTCTGACTGATCCTTCAGATGCCCCAAGTTATAGCAATAATTCTTCTGCAATTCCAAGTTTGGGAAATCTACCTTTAAGCCCTCTACTTCAGGGTCACTTCACGCCTCATGGTGGTTATCTCTCTGACAAGTTCTCCAGCTAGCACCCGTAGCTATATCTTATGTCCTTTGTGGGGACTCCGGATACCCTCCATTCGATGTTGGATCTGAGGAGGTTGGGGACCAACACCTCTATGGACACCTCCGTCAGCCATTTTTAATCTACCTCCCTGTGTCTCTTTAGATATGGCAGCATGCAAATCATGTGGTTTCTTAGAGAAATTTGCATTTTTCAGACAAATAACCCCAGTAGATAGATAGATAGATATGGATAGAGGAATGAGAAGTTAGCCTCTTGCCCTGGGTTTTGCCTCTGAAAAAACATCTAAGTCTTTCTTTGATCCCTTGATTTGCAATACACCTTCAGGAATTCCAGCCTTCTACTTAAAAGAAGAAACCGGTTAACTAGTGCCTTTTTTAAAACTACTCTATTCATCTCTCAATAGGTGTCTATAATCTGTAGAGGAAAGGCTTTTAACTTCCTCTTTGTGGTGGTTCAGTGTTTCCCCATGTGGTAAACTCCTTTGCTCTGTGTTCTTTAATGATGCCACCCTTTCCTTATAGAGCAGTAATAAGCCTTATGGCCTTGCTTTTATTGCAAAATAGCTGCTGGGGGTGGGAAAGAATAAAACTAGATTACTTAAATAGAAGTTACACTGCAAGTTATTCCAATACCATTTGCTCACATTTGAATGTCTTTTACCATTTTAACTTCTTTAGAAAGATAATATCTTCTATATACTCATTTAAAAAATTAGTCACTAAGAAACCTAAAAGACTTACTGTACTGTATCCCCATTTTAGAGATATTAAAAGTGAGGTACAGAGAGGTGACATTATCCTAAATTTCTTAACTAGGAAGTGGTATATCTAACATTCTAACCCAGCCTCATCTGCTTTCAGGGCCCTCAGTTCTTTGACTTCATGCATACTAACACCCCATGCCCTGTCATGCCTTCAAATTCCTCTATTTCTCCTATATATAAACTAATCTTCTGGTTGAGAAGAGGGAGAGGAAGGAGGGAGAGTAATTCTAATGCCAAGGCTCCTATAATCCACTCCTTTCTTCAGCCACATCTCCCAGAGATGCACATGCAGATAATCCCAAGGCATTTGCTCAATACCCTGACATGACTTTTTCCCGGATGACAGTTATATTAACTCATTCTCATAACAGTGTAAATCCATCAACTCTTAAGGAGACCTGTATCTATTTTTCCCGTAAAGGCTCTGTGTAATTGTTCAAGCCTTTGGCTTATACAAGGGTTTGATTAAATTAAACATATTAGAAACAGTAATTACTGAGCACAGGTCAGTGCAGAAGTGGTGAAAGTCCTCACTCTTCCATTCTTCCTTCTTCCCCAAATGGACAGAAACAGAAGACAACCAATTGGGGGAAAAAAAGAAGATGGAAAAAGTGTGAACGAAACATGAAAACAGCAGAATTAGGACATTAACAAAGTTAATTTGAGAGTATTTTATTCAACACTCCAGTTAAAGAGACATTAATATTTAAAGCTAATTTTACATGTCTATTTATAGATATAATCTGTGGCCTAAGGGTAGGTCAATTTAGTAAATTTTTGTATAGTCTGGTCAGGGCACAATAAGTACATTGTTTTCCAAAAAAGGTCTTTTGTCTCCAAGTTTAAATAATATTTCTAACCAAGTCTGTTGCATATTTTATTCTTACCAGTGCACAAACCACATTCTCAAATTCTCTTCTTAAGGTAATAATGTATGTTTACTAACCAGAGGCCAGGGTTAGACGGGAGAGAGAAGATCTGGATTATGTGGTATAAAGGAGACATAATGTTAGGATTTTCAGATTTCTGTAAGATAAAAGCCTAAACAGACATTCAACCAAATATATTTTTTTAAACTTCTATGTTCCTCATTCAGCAAAGTAGGAAGTAGACAGTTTGATGATTTTGCCTTAAAATGACATTTTAAAAAGTTTTACTCTAGTGAAAATGGAAAAATTCTTGCTTTTATTTTGTGCAACTTGAACTACCCCAAATCAATAATTTGAACCTCTTAAAACCTGTAACATCATAAGAAATGACATTTAACTGATTATTTCTCAAAATAGCACAAGTGAACCCACTTTGTCCAAAGGACTCAATGGTACCTGTGCTGATTCATCTGGGGAATAGTTTGATCGCCACAAAGAGGGAAAGCTCTGACTTTAGAGAACTTTCCCTCTTAATACTAATATATTTTTCCTTTCTGGAGCCCATTTATTTCACCACTTTGGAGCCCATTTCTTTACTGCAAGACCAGAAATAAGTTTTACTTGGCTTTGAGTCTTTGGTCAATGATTGTGTTTTCATACTGATTTTGTTAACTTTCCTTTCACTTGGTCATATTCTGATATTGCTGTCCAGAAGAGTTCCTTGCTATAATTTGGGTTATTTTTGTTGACTTGTGCCATTAGAGGATACAATTTCATATTATCCATTTTCAAGTTCCCAGGGTTTGATTCCATGCATATTCTATATAATCATTTTTTAGGCTATACTGATGATACAATGGAAAATGCAGGATCCTTGTCCTCAGAGAGAAAATAATTTAATAGCAGAATCAAGATAAAAATGTCTGCCTTTGTAGTGGCTGGGGGAAAAAAAAAAAGGCATAAATCTGTTTTAAGCAGGATATCAGATAGCCTACATAATTTCCTGGGAAGCCAAGGATGGAGACTGTGGAACCACGAACAGTGCCCCAAATCACACTGAAGTCAACTGTTCAAGGGGAGATGCTAGTGTCACCACAGGGGCCGAATACTGACTTGTGGCCAGAGCCTTGTGAATGGTATGCTGTACATTCTTCTTTCTTGAAGGTCTTCTGCTGCTCCTCTAGATGGGTCTGCTGCCACCATCACTCAGATTGTTCCCACATAGAGGCTTCATTTTGATTTTATTATCTTCTGATTCAAAATTCACCATAGATCCATCTGATTGGCAAAGCCTAGGCCACGTGTCTAGACCTTAACTGAAAGAGGGCCCAGAAATACCAGTATCTGACTTCCATGGTGGGACTTCTCAAAGAGGGGAATTTCCCCAAACAGTGGAAGAGTGTTCAAAGGTTTTGAGTGGCCAGGAGGAATGACTGATATTCACTAGATAACACTAAAGCAAATTAAATACAATCACCCATTACATTATAGTAGAATATGAAATGCTGAATTATGTGGTTTAGATTATGTCCTCTAGGGTTTCCATCAGCAGGAGCAGCAAGACTCTTAAAAATAGTAATGTTAATTGAGCACTTACTATGTTACAGGTGTTTTTTGTGGATTATTTTATTTAATGTTTATCGTAAGCCTAAGAGATGATACTGTTATAGCCCTTGTGATAGGCTGAATAATAGCTTCCCAAAGATATCCACATTTTAATTACCAAAACCTGTGACTGTGTTACCTCACATGTCAAAAAGGAACATTGGTAACGTGATTAAACTAAGGACCTTAAAATGACTCAGGAATGTGCATCAGACACTGAAGGATTCTGTGATTCTATTGTCCTACTCATTAACTGTTTGAGCCTGCTCTTTTGTGACTCAGGGAAGCCTGGGAAATTTCAGCTTTTCTACAAACAAGAGGCAGGGGACATGGAGGGGCCTTGGTACCGTGCGGGGTTGGCGGGTGGGGGCTGCATGGCTCTGCTAGGTTTCATCTCCATTAAAATGTTGTTGACCACTGCGAATTTAGAGCAGTGATTCTCAGTCCTAGATACATATTAAATTTACCTTCTCTGCTTTAAAGAAAAACGGATTTGGTTCTCAAACCAGATGAGTTAAATCAGAATCTCTTTTATTAAAATATAAGCACATGTGTCTTTTAAAATATACTTAGGCAATTTTAATGTCAAGCAGAGTTGAGAATCACTGGTTTGGGTAATGCCATTATTATTATGGCTTTGCTGCATGTATACCCCACGTGCATTCGACCGTCTTTATCAAACAGAGTTGAGGGATTGAATCTGATCTTAGCAAGTCATTTGGGAATGATTCTCAGTGATTTGAAGGATGAAAAGGAAGAAAATTACGAAGGCCTAGATGACAGCTGCCATCCTAAAACTATCATCAATTATACTGATTTTTTTTAATGAACAGTATTCATTTATAGTGAATTCTAATGTTTTCAATATATTCCTAAATATTAGAATTTTTTGCTTCTTTTAATATTAGGTCTTTGACTATGAACTTACCTTTTTATCTAAGTCAGTTCCAAAGTCACTTATATCATTAGGTCTGTTTGTGTATCAAGCTTACTGATCATGCTGTTCAAACCTTTTACATTCTCACTGACTTTTTAAAATCTGCCTGATTTATCAATTGCTAAGGGCAGTATGTTAAAATCACCTTTTATGATAATGAATTGTCAATTTTTGTTTCATACATGTTGGGGCTATGTTATAATGTAAGTACAAATTTACAGTTAGCTTATCATCCTGGTAAGCTGGACCTTTTAGCTTTATGTAGTTGACCCTCTTTATCTTTAGCAGTGCTTTTGTACATCGAGTCTATTTTGAATAATACTAGCATAGCGATATCAGCTTTCTTTCGGCCATTATTTTCTTGGTATAATTTTCTACCCTTTGACTTTCCACCTATCTAAGTCTTCATGGTTTATGTTTACCTCATTTAAACCTATTTCTGGAATAATTTTCAAATTTAACAATAATTGTATTATAACTGAATCTTTGTATGTGTTTCCTATTTGTATTATATTTTCTGCTTTTTTTCCCCTTTTCCCCTCAAATTTCTCGCTTCCTTGGATTATTTTCTCTTTTTTGTGTTTTACTCTTCTGGGCATTTACCTCTTTCACAATCCCATTGGTCCCGTGGGGACAGCCATGACAGTCTGATGTGATCATCATAGCCAGTCACAGTTGACTGACCATGACCCAGTATGAACCAGTCACAGCAAAGACTGAGAATGTTGTAGATGAATCATATGAACAGCTGCTCTCCAGGGTAAGATTCATGAATTCCTGGTACTAAGGCCCACAGTTCTGTAGATCCTACCTTCTCTCAGATTTATTCTTTAGCTCCTCTCTAGAATTAAGAAGAAGCTCTTGTAACGGTCAAACAAATTTCATTTTTACTTAAACTGGCTAGAGTCAATATCTGCTACTTAAAAACAACAGAAACTTAGTACAGTAAACATACTTCTTGATTTTAATTCACTAGTACAATCTGTGTGAGAATTCACCATTAAATTCCAAAGTTAAAGGTACTTGAGGTAAAAACGATTGGCTATTGACAGATATCCTCTGTAATGAGTGAATAAACAAGTATAAAGAAGTCTTCTAAGTATAGTAGAAGAAATAAGAAGAGGTGATAAAGACTTTACGTCTTTGATTTTCTGAGTTCCTGGGTATTTCCTGAATATTTTTCATTTTTTCTCTTATCTGTATTGATAAGTGCTATGTTAATTTAAATTAGTTTCTTTTTAGGGACAGTTGACATATTTTGGGGGGAATGGGGTAAAAATCAAATACTATTCTATGTTTGTTATATATCTCTTTTAATCTTTATAATACCCATTCTGGGGCTATGATTCCTAGTTCACAGTTGAAAACAGTGTGGCTCAATGGTATTAAGCAATTTGCCCAAAGTCATCTTTTTATTAAGTGGCTGATTCAGAATTTAAACTCTAGTTCTGATTCTGAAGCTTTTTCTATGATGCCAGGTTACCTCACCATCATGGAAGTGAAAATAATTGCTTCTCAGTGTCAAAGCAAGAAACTTATATAAAGTTAAACTCTCCAGTCCATTCCTTATCAAAAATCCTTTAAACTAAAATCAGAATTCTTCATACCTTTTCTGACTTGCTGTGGATTAGAAGTCTCTCCATGTTCTGATTCCCAGTAAAATTTCAATCCTCTGTAACTGTACATTAGTTATTCCCCAGTTATTCCCCACTCTTAATTGTCTATCCATGTGAGAGAGCTTCCTTTGGAGCAATACCCTGTGTTGACTAAAAAAAGATGCACAACATGTGAGTTCAGTTTTATTTGGAGCTTACTGAGGAACATAGCCCAGGAGACAGCCTCTCAGATAGCTCCAAGGAACTGTTCTGAAAGGTAGGGAGGGAGGTCAGTATATACATGATTTTGGTGAAGCGGGCATGGGCAATCAAGCACACATCTTGCCAGAATGTTGCTGCTAGTTGCAAGGAGCAGATGTCTCTGTTAATAATTTTAGTGCTTTTTTAGGTATGAAAAGATGCAAGAAATTGGGTTAATAAAATTTTCTCTTGAAAATATCTAGCTACCTGAAGTCCTGTTCTGCCAGTTTTCCCCAGAGATCAGAATGCCTCATTCCTGATCTCCACCCTGAACTCCTTTCAGGGTGAGTAAAAGGTCAGCAACTGCAGTGGCTAGTGACTTCACGCTTGTAGAACCAGATGGTGAGGGACATTCTTTCGGTGGCACTGATTCTCTTCTCTATGATCTTTTACTTCCTCCTTCAAGAAAAGAAGTGACTTAGCTGTGAAAGGAAGCAAAATTTGCCACCTCAAAATGTTTCTTTAGCATGCGGATTATTTTGAACTGAAAATAATCAAGGCCTGAAAACTCAGGAAGAAACTTTGACCTTTCCCCTAACTGCCTAAAAGAATTTAGAGGGAAGGCCTATTCCAGGAATAGAGCTATTGCCAGAGATATGGACTAGGTGTGGTGGCAGAAACTCCAGGCAGGAGTTCTCACTATCACTCTGTGTCCCATTGTCTCTGCATGGCCCAGCAAACATTTGTTTACCAAACATTTACTTTTCCATCTGCATGCCAGTTGCCTTCCTCCCCTTTGAAGTTCCAAGCCACTACCCCCAATATCTTTTGTATTTAGCTGAAGATGGTATTTAAGGTGAGGGTTTTCCGTCATTTTGGAGAGTTACTCAGTTTTCCTTAGTCTCTGTCAGGTACATGTTATTAAACTTCTGTGTGATTTTCTCCTGTTTATTTATCTCATGTCAATTAAATTCTTAGACCATCTAGAAGAACCTAGAAGCGTAAAGGAAAATTTCTTCCTCTCTGACAGCTGTATAAGAAGCTGGAAGAAAAAACTGCTGAGGAAGCTCAACTCCTCTTTTCTGTGGAGTGAGCTGGCCCAGGACCCCCAGATACGCTCTGCTCCTCTATGTCCTACATTTTACATGAGAAGCTGCAGTTATCCAGCTGATTTTAGAGCTTGGTAGTAGAAATCCTTCTTTGCTGCACAACTATGCCATGCAATTGACAATCTCTATTAGTAATAAATCTGACGACTGCTTGCCACCTGTTGAACTTCTTTGTCTGCATCTCAGTACTTACAAATTCATAAGGGAGAAAGCTGTGCTGTTCATTAGACTCTTCAAAAACCAAAACTACATTTGTTTTTGGTACCTCTTGCTGGGGATTGTTTTCCCCACATTACCCACATTTTGTCATGAAGCTATACCTTCTCTCAGGTTGGTGCCTTGTACAAAAATACAGACATTATTATGTCTATTTTCCAAACACATCTGTGAATTAGGTACTACAAATATCTCGACTTATCAGGTCATGGAATAGATTTAAAAGAACCTTAATAGCCTGCATCGGTTGACACAGTGAGTGCATTCTGGAGCCAGTTCATGGACTTTGTTCCACTTGGCTCCAATGCCCATGTCTTAAAGCACTAGGTTATTCTGTATATATATTTTAAAAAGTCTTTTTAGGAGAGGAAAACATTTTCTTCCATCCTCTTTGGGTCCCTGGCTGAATCTGGAAATTAAACTGACAAAGACAGATTAACAGAAGAAAAGCACGCACATTTTATTGAATTTTTACATAGGAGCCTTCACAAGAGAATGAAGGAGTTAAGAAGTGATCAGAGCAAGAAGCTTTTATACCTTTTAGACAAAGAAACAATAAATTTGTGAAGAACTGATGAGACAAAGAGGTTTGGGCTAGAGGCAGTCCAGCTAGGGCCAGGTAGTCCTTATCTTTCTTTTTTTAATAAATTTATTTATTTTATTTATTTATTTTTGGCTGCGTTGGGTCTTCGTTGCTGTGCGCGGCTTTCTCTAGTTGCGGCGATTGGGGGTTACTCTTCGTTGCAGTGCGGGGGCTTCTCATTGCGGTGGCTTCTCTTGTTGCAGAGCACGGGCTCTAGGCATGAGGGCTTCAGTAGTTGTGGCACGCGGGCTCAGTAGTTGTGGCTCGCAGGCTGTAGAGCGCAGGCTCAGTAGATGTGGCGCACGGGCTTAGTTGCTCTGTGGCATGTGGGATCTTCCTGGACCAGGGCTCGAACACATGTCCCCTGCAAGTCCTTATCTTTCTTACCTTTCTAGTTAAGGAAGCTAAGAATTAGTTTAACAAGGCTTGTTTGCAGATTCCTCTGGTGTCATCTCTGGGCTAATAAGAGTCTGTCTCCAGTAAAAGGAAAATGTATTTTCTGCCTAGGGGGAGCTTTTTCTGTGTTTACTGCTTCTTAATTACCTTCAACTCAAAATAATTATGTCAAAGAGGCATATTTTGGGGTGACATATTCTGGTTTCCTTTATTTGCAAGGATTTCCTCCTATGTAAAGGTTTTTCTTTACACAACCTGGATAACTGTACGTGCAACCCTCTCTAGTACCACTGAGAGGCAGCTAATGAGGTGGGGTAGAGTGCAGGGGCCAGGAAATAAATTAATACATGATAAATTATAAATGTGACTAACATATTAAACTTCAGTATATGAAAATATATTCCTCAGAGTTTTGGGTATCATCTGACACAATCTATAATAGGTTATAGCTACCTATAAAACACTGAGTTTAGTGGGCTTCTTATTGCTGAAACAACACATTGAGTTCCATGGTTTATTAACTGTAGAGTTTCCTCAGCAAGAGGAGCAGGTCCTATAGCTGCTATAGAGATATTGGATATACTATGAAAAGGATTAAGCTGAAAAATACGTAGTTGATATTAAGTAGTTACTAAATATATTTATTTTAAAGACATATACACTTGAAGATTTATGAGTTTACTAGGAATTTAGTACATATATGACATGTATCATGAACTTTAAAAGTAAAGGTTTTATCCTTGCATTGTAGAATTATGTTGTATGGCTATCTCAGCCTTTCTTATGGTGATAGCCCTATAAACAAAATGAAATTAGAGAACTTAACTACATTTGCTTAGTATAATTATTTGAAGTATTAAAAACTATTTTTCTACTTTTTATAACATATTCTGAAAATGAGAGGATAAACATTTATGATTCACAATATTCAAGATATCTGATTCCTAAAGTAACAGAAAAAATTCAGATCTCTCAAATTTTCAAATGAGAAAAATCAAATAATCTTGCCTTTATGTATGTGATTCACTTATTCTTAGTGCTTAAAATTGTTTTCTCAAATATTCCATCGTCTTCCCAAATTAACTTTTTCTTATTCTGCTCTCAGCATTTTATAGTATGTTCCCGAAGATAGGATGGAAGAATCTACCTTATGAGAGTTTACTTAGATACTTCTACATTTAACACTTTGCCCTGATGATACAAGTTTTAGTTAAAGTACATACTATTGAAAGTATGTTCAACAATAAGCAAGGACTGATTTCATGTGTTATCTGAAACTGACTTCCAGTATTCTAGTTTGGACAATTAATGGATGGTAGAATCACTAATTGAGAGACTACTGGAAGAGGCACAGATTTAAGAGGAAACAAACAAGCAAAAAGATGAATCCCTATTTAGTAGACAAGGTACATAACAGGCAAATGGATAGGTTAGTGGTGAGGTGAGGGCAGGTGATAGGACTGAAGGATTATTAATATACTGGTGATCCTGGGTATCAATGAAATCATCAGAATGGTTGAGATTACCTAAGAATACAATATCAAGAGTGTAGGGAAGGGGAAGTAAGCATGAGTAGTACCAACCCTTAAAAGATGAAGAGCCCATGAAGGAGAACAGGTTACTTGGTCCAAGAGTGAAAAGAAAATATGGTAACCAGTGGAAACTTTTAAGGAGGGAGTGCAAAACTACAAAAAGGTAAAATAAGTTAAAGGCTAAAAATTAGGTACTGGATTTAGCATTAGGTCACTTGAGAACTTAATAAGAGTAAATTAAATAGAGGCCTGTTATATAAACCTGACTGCACTGGGTTGACAGGTAAATGGGAGATATGAATGTTGTCCATAGATTACTCTTCTGAAATGTGGATATAAAAAAAGAAACGAAAGAATCAAAATATGGTGGTAGAAAAATTAAGCAAATTGAAAGAAAGGTGTAAATAGAAAGAAAATGAAGAAAGAGGAAAAAATATATCACTGATTAGCAGTGTTCTAGGTGGAGATAAGAGGCCATGAGATCACAGTCATGCTTGTAGGAAAAGTCCTGTATAGGAGGAGGGATTAACCCATCTGTTAGATTGGACAAAACAATATAAGGAGAGTGTATTTGATTGCTAAGGGTGCCATAACAAAGTGCTACATACTAGGTGGCTTAAACAATAGAAATTTATTTCCTCACAATTGTGAAAACTAGAAATCTGAGAGGTGTAGACAGGGTCAGTTTCTTCTGAGGCCTCTCTCCTTGGCTTATAGATGACTTCTCCCTATGTCCTCACATGGTCTTCCCTCTGTACACATTTGTGTCCAAATTTCTTGTCCTTGTAAGAATACTAGTAATGACCTTATTTTAACTAAATTACTCCTAAGAACCTATCTCCAAATATGGTCACATTCTATGGTACTATGGGTTAGGAATTCAACATGTGAATTTTTGAGGGGACACAATTCAGCCCATAACAGATGGATGCATAATCTAATCATTAGAGGAGAAAAAAGTCCTATTGAATATCTAGCCAGGCTTTTAGCACATTTTATTAAGCATGTTTCTGAAGTGCAGGTTTGATAATAAGAATCATATAAGCAGAACAGTGGAAAGTGGCTTGTATCAGTCAGTTTGGGTGCTTTAACAAAATGCCATAGACTGGTATTTATTTCTCACAGTTCTGGAGGCTGGAAGTCCAAGACCAAGTTGCCAGCATGGTCAGCATGGGTTCTGATAAGACTCCTCTTCCTGATTTACGTCTTCTTGTTGTATCCTCACGTGGCAGAGAGAGAGAGAGAGAGAGAGATTATGTCTCTCTTTCTCTTTGATTAAGGACACTAATCCCATTCATGAGGGCTCCACCCTCATGACCTAATTCCCTTCCAAAGGCCTCACCTCCATGTATCATTACCTTGAAAGTTAGGACTTCATTATATGAATTTGGTGTTTTGGGGGGACACAAGCATTCAGTCCAGAGTATAGATTCTACAGCAGAAGAATATTTAAAATGAACTGTCAGCATTTACGGGACTGCTGAAATCTCTGTTTGTCTATTTTCAACCATATTTTCAAATCTACTTTCTGACATGGAGAATGATTGTCATTGAGGTAGTGCTTTAAGGAACATGGTGTTGAGTCATTGACAAATTGCCTTTTAGTTGTAAGGTGAAATGCTGAAATATTCTGTTACATCTGAAGAACTGTCTCTTCCACTTATATCATCTTAGAAAAAAAAAAACTAACAACTGTCTCTTCCACTTATATCATCTTAAATTAAAAAAAAAAAAAACAGTTGAAAAGAGGACTATATATTTGGTTCTCTATATGTCTCTAGGGATTGGAAAATTTAATATAACTAGGAGGCAGAGAATTTTTAAGGACTGGTAATACACAGTTTTGTGAAAGAATAAATCTATGCACACAATTGTGGAAGGCAGTGTTGCAGAAAAAAGATTGAATTGGTCAAATAAATAAATTTTAAAGTATTTGCTTTTTTCTACTTATATTTACATGAAATGTTTCAAATGAAATGTTTCTGTGCTGTCATAGATCTCTTCAAAAATTGTGTAAATTTGGTTCTAAAATTCATTTTATTTAAGTTATTTAAACCACTAACTTAGCTCTGCTAAGAAATCCCTAGAAGAGATCATGGACATTGTCAATATTTGGGGAAGAAAATAAGCAATATAAAATTTCTAGTAACCAAAGCATATTTCAAAGCATTTGGAATAGTTAAAAGGTACTAAACTCTTTTTTATCTTTTTAAATCAGCTATATATTTCTTAAATCCTCTAGAACTTTCACTCCATGAAGACAGAGGTTTTATCTATTTAGTTTACTGCTAATTCTCATTGCTAGAACAGTTCTTGGCATCCAATAATCACTCAATAAATATTAGTTAAATGAATGTTCTCAAAGAAAATGGAGCTACTGGGCAATGACTTAAAATATATATATATTTTTAGTACTGACTTGGAATTATTATCAATGTAATCATTAATTTAGCCAGAAAACAGTCCTGTCTTTTTTCTGGGATATTAGGAGAGTGTCTTCCTATATTCAATGGTACCAGGTTGCACTTTTTTAATCTTTAATAACTGAGATTTTGTCTGTCTATTTGTTTTATCCCTTTCTAGATTGTTAGATATCATTTCTTGATGTTCTTAGGACACCTTCTTGGCATGTCAGTAATGATCTTTTCTACCTTATAAAATCGTTTCTTGCAGAAGCCTTAATAGCAGGAACTGTGCTTTTCCTCTCCTTCTATTCCTAGTGAGAAGCCCAATACCTGGATTATAGTAGGCAATTCATAAGCATACTTGAATGAATTCACAAGAAGTGTATCTTTGGAGAACAAAGACGACCAGATTCAGTCTTCCATGATTTCATTTAAGGAAATCATTTGATATTTTCTCTTTGTTTTGTTTTATATCTTTTTCCAAACTGTGTCATCTTTTCCTTATAAATTTGTAGATTTTATGCATCTGAAAGAATGAGGGAGGAAAAAAACCTATTTTCCCTATATTTCTACAAACAAATGAAGCTATTTTAAAACATTTCTGAATATGATTAGCATAAAAGTAGTTAGATCTACGATTCTTCTCTTTAGAATTGGCACAGATGAAATCACACATAGCCCTTGTTTTGACCAAATGCATTTTATGGAAAGAGTAATAACTAGGCATACAAACACTGAGAAAAGCTTCCCTTCTCAACCCATAAAAGGGCTTATTTCTTTATTGACAAGTGTTTTAATTTGATACAATTTTCTGTTTCACAAAAATAAAAATCCATACATGAAATTATAGTGATAAACTAGGTAATTTTAAAACATCAACCCATTGTAACATATTTTAAACATTGGTTAATGCTACCTAATTCAGTCACAGTGCAATATCTCATAGGCTTATTCTGGAAAATTTATACTTAAGAGAACACATACATATACAATGATCAGGATAACACTAAGGTAATTATGGCTCAATGAAAAAGAAATTCTCAATAAGTTGTAACTAAATTATTAGAATCAAAAAAGATAAGTAGCCATTTTTTTCTGAGAAATCCAAAAACTTAAATTTCCATGCAAAGTATACAATGTCAAATCCAAACTTGAAAAAACTTTTAATCTATTTTAGTGTTTGATTCTTTTATTTTAAAAGAGATTCACTATTTTAAAAATTTCATTAAATTGCCTTCATAATGAATTTAAAAAGCTGTGCACTTGGTTCTTATTTCTTATATTTCACCAGTGTCACTCTGCCTGGTTTTCCAGAAGGCAAGTGATTTCATTGTTTGTTTAGCAGAATATAATTCTAATTTAGACAGTTTAGAAATATCTATTCCAAATTGAACTAAGTAATAGCTTATGAGGGAAAAGTACTTCTATGTAGCTATATGTTATACCCTGAACTATAGACAGTAATAACTGAAACAGTTAAGTAGCACATACAATCTATATGAATTGTTTCTTTTAGTTGCAAATCAGGGCAATTTCACCAATCTAGTTAGACACAATCCCCAAAACAAAGTATTCTAATCATACAGGGAGAATCCCTCTGAAGCCAAGGAAAAAATTAAACCATCTTGCTCTTGCAAAGGGAGCTCAGAGACCTCAATAGCAGAACTTTTGGAACTTCCAGCTAGAACTCTTGACATTTGACAGCTCCCAAGTCTCCACCTCTCCTACCACTCAGATGAAATTTTTGAGCATGGGCACACACATGTGTATGTGCAAAAGGGGGAGGGAGGGAGTGACAGAGAGAGAGAGAGAGGGATGGAGATTTGAATGGTCTGAATTATTTCTATGTTCATATCTCAGCTGGTCAACTCTTGTCTTGGGCGGGATCACAGAATGAAAACGTAGTGGCTTGGTAATAACAGCTA
Organism: Balaenoptera ricei; assembly: GCF_028023285.1. Classification (NCBI taxonomy): domain Eukaryota; kingdom Metazoa; phylum Chordata; class Mammalia; order Artiodactyla; family Balaenopteridae; genus Balaenoptera; species Balaenoptera ricei. Next base: position 80,881,942 of record NC_082643.1, read on the forward strand.
ACTACTTACTGCGTACTGGGTACTATTCTAAGCACTTTATGTGTATTATCTCATGTAAGCCCCTCAGTGACCCTAGAATCGCTTTACTATTACACAATTTTGCATATAAAGAAACTGATAAACCCACGCACATATGGTCACCTTATCTTTGATAAAGGAGGCAAGCATATACAGTGGAGAAAAGACAGCCTCTTTAATAAGTGGTGCTGGGAAAATTGGACAGGTACATGTAAATGTATGAAATTAGGACACTCCCTGACACCATACACAAAAATAAACTCAAAATGGATTAAAGACCTAAGTGTAAGGCCAGACACTATCAAACTCTTAGAGGAAAACATAGGCAGAACACTCTATGACATAAATCACAGCAAGATCCTTTTTGACCCAGCTCCTAGAGAAATGGAAATAAGAACACAAATAAACAAATGGGACCTAATGAAACTTCAAAGCTTTTGCACAGCAAAGGAAACCATAAACAAGACCAAAAGACAACCCTCAGAATGGGAGAAAATATTTGCAAATGAAGCGACTGACAAAGGATTAATCTCCAAGATTTACAAGCAGCTCATGCAGCTCAATAACAAAAAAACAAACAACCCAATCCAAAAATGGGCAGAAGACCTAAATAGACATTTCTCCAAAGAAGATATACAGATGGCCAACAGACACATGAAAGAATGCTCAACATCATTAATCATTAGAGAAATGCAAATCAAAACTACAATGAGGTATCATCTCACACCGGTCAGAATGGCCATCATCAAAAAATCTAGAAACAATAAATGCTGGCGAGGGTGTGGAGAAAAGGGAACACTCTTGCACTGTTGGTGGGAATGTAAATTGATACAGCCACTATGGAGAACAGTATGGAGGTTCCTTAAAAAACTACAAATAGAACTACCATACGACCCAGCAATCCCACTACTGGGCATATACCCTGAGAAAACCATAATTCAAAAAGAGTCATGTACCAAAATGTTCATTGCAGCTCTATTTACAATAGCCAGGACATGGAAGCAACCTAAGTGTCCATCATCGGATGAATGGTTAAAGAAGATGTGGCACATATATACAATGGAATATTACTCAGCCATAAAATGAAATGAAATGGAGGAATTTGTAATGAGGTGGATGGAGTTAGAGTCTGTCATACAGAGTGAAGTAAGTCAGAAAGAGAAAAACAAATACAGTATGCTAACACATATATATGGAATCTAAGGAAAAAAGAAAAAAAAAAAAGGCCATGAAGAACCTAGTGGCAAGATGGGAATAAAGACACAGACCTACTAAAGAATGGACTTGAGGATATGGGTAGGGGGAGGGGTGAGATGTGACAGGATGAAAGAGTGTCATGGACATATATACACTACCAAATGTAAAATAGATAGCTAGTGGGAAGCAGCCGCATAGCACAGGGAGATCAGCACGGTGCTTTGTGACCGCCTGGTGGGGTGGGATGGGGAGGGTGGGAGGGAGGGAGATGCGGGAGGGAGGAGATATGGGAACGTGTGTATATCTGTAGCTGATTCACTTTGTTATAAAGCAGAAACTAACACACCATTGTGAAGCAATTATACTTCAATAAAGATGTTTAAAAAAAAAAAAAGAAACTGAAAAACACATACAGTAAGAAAATTGCCCAAAGTTACACAGTTTTTAAGTGATAGAGCTTTATTCTCACAAAGACTATCTGATTCCAGGGATCATGTATGAGTTACCACACTCTACTGAATATAATTTGGGGACACAATTTGCATAAGAAGTGGGCTAAGCATATGCCACAATAAGTGTCTATTAAAATGTCCTTTATCACTCAGGAAACTGAGAATCAAAACCTCACATTCATGTACTTCATGTTAATCTGTAATGACCTTAGCGATTTCTAATAATTGCAGCTAGTGCTGGGTTAATATCCCCATTTTACAAATGAAGCAACTGAATCTCAGAGTGATCATTTGATCTAAAATGGCCACAAGATTAATACAGAGCAGAACTTAGAGCAGGACACTCAGGACCCCTCTGGACAGCTGTCTTTCCAGTTCATCCCACTAACGGGTCAACATGACATATCCCTATACTGGGAACCACTCAAACACTTGACCTGAGCTTTCTTTCCAAGTGACAGTAGATTTATTATTTTCTTTTGATACGTGCTTCTGTAGTTTATTTATAAAATTAGGAAAAAATCTTAAATATATGAACGAATAAGCACTTGACACATTAACAATTAAACAGAAAACCTTCATTTCTGAGGTTGCTTGATATAGATTTATATATATTCAATCAGAAGGCTTCTGTCTGAAAAACGCAAAGAAAGTTTTATTTTTATGCAAGGATATGAAGAAATAAATGTCATAATGCTACCGTAGGTCTCATCTACTCATTTCTCCAAGCTGAAATATTAGTTTCCTGTCAGATAGACTAGACCATATTCACCAGGTCAGTCTGTAAATAGTGAAAATGAAACCCACACCTTATTGTGGGCATTGGACAGATTGCATAAGTGTAGCCCCAGGTGAATGACCATAAGGTGAGGGAGAAAGTATAGGATGAAAGAAAGGGGAAAGAAATTCATAGTAGTACACAGTGTTTATCTCAGAGATTAGAACCCTGATGTGTTACCATTTTCTAACTGAGCCCTAAAGGAGAAAGGTCCATAGGAAGAACATGCAGGAACTCCTTTCACTAAATAACTGTCAAATTGTGGGTCACAAGTGGCACTACTTTTACGTCTTTGTGACTAAGGATAAATTTAAAAGAGGTTGATGAAGGAATATTCTCCCCATTTATACTGGACCGAGCTTATCTTTGAAGAATCTTAGGTTCTAAGAGAACATACACCTGATGGGTTAAAGAAGCTACATATCAGTAGCAGCTGGGACCATCATTGAGGTGGTAAAAGTGGTAGCAGGAGATGGTTACCAAGAAAACAAAGTGTGAAGACTGATGTAGACACCTGAAACTGCCATGTAGGCATTGCCAGTATCACTGCGTGCCTGAAGTCCTGGCTTAACAGATGAGATCACGAGGCTCTTACACATCAATTTTATGTACAGTCGTTTTCACTTTACAGATTTTCCTCTTGTTTTCTCTTAAGCCACTCCAGAATTTTTACATTCAGTATTAAGTAATTTATCTCATTCATTCATAGGAAATGTCATGTTACCTCACTGATAAAGATTAACATTCAGAAATTTTACAGCTTTAAGGGCCTGGTATATAGCATACATCATGGGGGACATTTATGGCAAAAGCTACCCAAATACGGTCTCTAAGTTATATTCCAAGGAACAGTTATCCAGGCAATTTCCATTCTTACTTATCAAACACTGTATGGCCCTAAAATTATGTGATTAAATCTATGAAAATGAAACATTACTTCTGAAACTGAAATGTTGACGGTTATCTTTCTTATTGCAATCTTTGCAGTTTCAGATTAACTATACGGTTAATAATATCTTTGTGTTGAAGAAAGGATTCTTGGAGAAGGGCTCTTGTGAAGGTTACATGTATTATTTTTTTAATGCTTCTCAGCCCTTCAGAGCTCTCCTGGCAACCACTGTAATATAAAATATGGATTTCACAAACAGAAGCAGAAGCTCAAACTCATTAATTTTTGTTTTCTTTTTGTATTAGTTCTGCCAAGTCCTTGGTGCCTGCAATAGGGGGGAAAAAAAAGATTTTTTTTTTTCTTTTTCTTATAAAAGCTATCAGTTCAGTGCATCTACTTGGAGACCATTGTTACTCCATGGAAAGTTTCCTCATGGGATGAAAGGTGAAACTAATGTCAGATCATAATTTTAAATCATTGTAAATAGGTTGGTGGTGCTGAGGAATGAAAGAGTAAAAGGTTAGAGAAGGTTAAATGCAAAAGAATTTTGTTCCTTAACCTCTTGCTAAAAAATTGAATACATCTTTCCTTTTTTAATTATTTTTTTGCCTCATTAAGATTTCATTCATTCATTCATTCTACAAACATCAGTTAAATATCTTCTACGTGCTAACTCTACCTCTGATGCTACAAAAGCAAAGAAGACAAGCACTTAACTACAAGGAACTCAGAATTAGTATTGTAGACAGGTAGGCATAAATAACAAAAGTGTAATGTGATTATTTTTAGGACAGATGGAAAAAGTACTACCCCAACTCAAAAGAGCCATAAAGTAGGCTTTGGAAGTGGAGGCAGATTTTACTCTATGGTAACAAAGGAGCCATAAAAGTTTCTCTTTGCTCATGTCCAACACCATCTTCATCCAAAGACACTTAAGTGTCTAATAGCGTAGACACTCAAAGTTAGTATAAGGGAGTTGTTAAAAATAGAGTTTAGAACAAACTAAAAACAGTCTTAAGAAATATTTCCTTAAGTGTTTCAAGAAGGTCATGTTTGAGATTATCACCGTGAAAGAAATTCAACATACTTCCCATGCCCCATATTATGTTCCTTCAGTTAGATAGAGAGCTATGGGTGTGGTCATTGACATTCATAATTTTTAAAGAGGTACTTCACATGCATTCATTTAATAAACATTTAGGGAGTGCCAAGTACCATGCTAAATGTTGAAGATATCATTTTGGAAATTAGCCTGACAGGAGCTTCATGATTTGTCATTACAGAGGGAAAATGAATCCCTCCTAGATAATTGAATTTAAAGCATAGAAAACTCATCTGTGATTTTTGTCATGCAGATAACAGTTCCTAAAGATCAAATTGAATTCTCCTCTATTTTCTATCCACTGTGCCTATGTAATATTTCTCCCCAAACCTCATGATTATGGAAATAGGATATTTAAGACTTTAGGTCTTTATAGACTCCTGAACTAAATGGGCCTTAACTTGGCCAAATTGCCTTTTATTTTTTTCAAGTGAATATTATTCATCATACTGTACTCAGTAGCACAAAAATATAAACCTACCTGAAGATAGAAAAAGTAACTCTCATTGTTGAGTACTTTTTTTTTGCTTAAAGCAAAGCAAACATGGTGATCATAAATATATAAGCCTGAATCAAGAGACTGTAGATAAGGCTGATATAGTTCCTATATATATATATATATATATATATATATATATATATAATTGTCTTGAGGGGTGACGGGGCCAGAGCACACCCCTGTGAGTTCAGTTGCTGCAGTTTTTCCCTAAGGGATTTGATGTTCTCACTGTCACTCATTCTGGACAAATAAGATCCTAAGTTGAATGACTTTTTTGAAAGGTTGGAGGGAAACTTGCTCTCTGGGTTTGGATAGAAACAAGAGATGGAGAACAGAGAGGAAGACTTCTAGATTCTGAATGGTTCCAGATGTCAAGAAAAGGATGCTATGATCTTCCCTAAACTACACAGGGTTGATATAAACCAAAGAACTGGTCCAGCAAGAGACCCCAGGACAGGTCTCACCTTGGCAGTAGTTTTAGGTATTTAGGTGCTTAGTGTAGTCCCTTTTCATTTATTCATGTTTAGCCTTGTAAAAGTCAACTCTGGTTTCAGTTTGGCTGTGAGAGTTGGAGATGAGAAAATTCCCATATACTGAGTTTCTATCCTAGACACCAGATGGAGGCAGCATGGCAGTCATTGTTGAAAAGAGTGGAGAGGCCATCTCATCAGCCTCATTAGAGGCTGAGGTTAGGTCATTGTGGCAAGTTTTGGAGAATGGAGTGAAGTGATGTGAGGGAACTTCATCCTGAACACAACTGAAGCCCTGGGAATACTTATTAAAATGGTTAGAAGGTACCTTGGGATTGGGCTATCTTAAATTTAGCCCATTTGACTCAGCCATTATAATTCTGAAGTAAAAATTAAATGCTGTAATAGTTTGTAGTCTCAGGTTAAAAACCTGGGATAAGTGATTCCTCAGATAATTTCTGCTTTCTTTACTTGGTAAATTTTTGCACAGCACAACTGTAGAAGGTGTCTTGAAATCATCGTTTGTTCAGATGGTGCCCTCTGGAATTGTACAGAGTGCTCTCTACATAGATCTATTCAATGACCTTGTCAAGTAGCAATATTTGGTTTCCAGCTTTATGTGCATCAATTCTTTATATGCAGGAGTTAATTTAATGCACAATATATCTTATTTTTAATGTTTTTGGGAACCATCTGAATTTTGTTGCTTAGATTTCCCATTCTACTATTGACTGTCTTCACAGCCATATAGAGCTGTTACAAACACAAATCACTTATTTTAAACAGCATCACTGGCATATGCAATTCAAATTAAGTCTACATTTTTCAGTGTTTTTTATTTCATGGGAAATTTGATTTCTATATCTATTTTCCATCCTTCATCATCTTCTGATAGTGCAGAAATGCCTAAAGGGCTTGCTGATTATAAAGAAAATAGTTAAGCCATGTACATTTCACAGTTTTGCAGACGGGCTAATAAGCATTTTATCAGGTCTGAAAATTTGTCACCAGAGGTGTGGGAATTGTATTGGGGAACCTATCTTCATTCAAATTTGAAATATGCTATTATACTTAAAATTAAATGTTGTTTCTTTTTCTTGTTTGTTACTATTGAATATAGTTGGTTTTATTGTATGATTCAAATTTTCTTTGGAAATGTGGTTTCATATTTGCGTGGGAGATAGGAATTTGTTCTGCTGGGGCTTTATATCAACTTGCTTTGGTTCTAAGTGGCTTGTGATTATTTGTATGTGTGTGACTCTTATGCCCATCTTTTTAGGTTAATTATATTTTCTATCTTCTGAATTTGGTAGAGAAAGCTGGTGATTAAGAATTCAATTTTGGATTTTCTTTTGCCAAAGCTTCCTTCCATTTAAACCTATGGAATTTTTTGACATTCCCCCTCCCTTATCCCCCTTCCCAACTCTTTGTGTTCCCCTGGATTTTCTTAGCATGTTTAAGCCAGTAACTATACATGTTTATGATATAAACATTCTACCCAAGCTGTTTAAATGGAAGCTGGCTGCTGTTTGTATCTTTTGCCTTGTCAGGGTAGCATCCAGATGATTGCTCTCTTGACTTTCTCTTCCTTTAATATTTGCTTTTTTTCTCTAATTTACAATTGTTTTGACCTTTTGAAAGTGTAATTCACTTTGCTTTAAAAAAAAAAATTCCACCTTGGGCTTTGAACTGCCTTTAATTGTAACTTGAATTTTGCCACTAATGTTTTTCAATCCTCCCCAACTCCAACTGCTTTTTAAAAAATATGTAATATCCTAAATATTGTTAATCATCAAAGCTCTATCTAATTATTATTTTGTCCTCCATTTCTCTCTGCCTTTGTCACACTCTAATTCTAAAGCACAATTTAGAAACATATCAGAATTTAGAGTCTACTTATTTTCAACCATTTTATGTATATTTTTTCATTTTCTTTTAAAATTTTATTATGGTAAGAACACTTAACATAAGGTCCACTCTCGTAACAAAATTTTAAGTGTATAATACATTATTGTTGAGTATAGGTACAATGTTGTATAGCAAATCTCTAGAGCTTATTCATCTTGCTTGACTGAAACTTTATGCTTGTTGATTAATAACTCACCATTTCCCCCTCCCCCAGCCCCTGGCAACCAACATTCCACTTTTTGATTCTATAAATTTAACTATTTAGATACCTCAGTGGAATCATGCAATATCTGTCTTTCTGTGACTGGCTTATTTCACACAGAATAATGTTCTCATAATTCATCTGTGCTGTTGGATATTACAGGATTTCCTTTTTTTTTTAAGGCTTCGTAGCATTCCATTGTATGCATGTGTCACATTTTCTTTACTCATTCATCTGTCAATGGAAATTTAGGAAGTTTCCACATCTTGGCTAATATGAATGATGCTGCAATAAACATAATAGTTCCAATATCTTTTCAAGATCCTGATTTCAATTCTTTTATATAAACATCCACAAATGGATTTTTCTGGATCGTATGGTCATTTTATTTTTAGGTTTTGAGGAACCTCCATACTGTTTTCCATAGTGGCTTCACCATTTTGAATTCCTACCAACAGTACAAACAAAAAGAAAAAAATACCTAGGAATAAATTTAACTAAGGAGGTGAAAAGCTTGCATACTGAAAACTGAAAACATTAATGAAAGAAATTAAACAAGACACAAACAAATGGAAAGACATCCATGTCTCTGTGGATTAGAAGACTTAATTTTTTTTTTTAAGATTTAATTTTTATTTATTTTTGGCTGCGTTGGGTCTTCGTTGCTGCACACGGACTTTCTCTAGTTGTGGCGAGTGGGGGCTACTCTTCATTGCGGTGCACAGGCTTCTCATTGTGGTGGCTTCTCTTGATGCGGAGCGCAGGCTCTAGGCTTGTGGGCTTCAGTAGTTGTGGCACGTGGGCTCAGTAGTTTTGACATGCGGGCTCAGTAGTTGTGACACACAGGCACTAGAGTACAGACTCAGTAGTTGTGGCGCATGGGCTTAGTTGCTCCGTGGCATGTGAGATCTTCCTGGACTGGGGATCAAACCCATGTCCCCTGCATTGGCAGGCAGATTGTTAACCACTGTGCCACCAGGGAAGTGCCTAAAGTTAAAATGTCCATAGAACCCAAAGCCATCTACAGATACAATGCAATCCTTATCAAAATCTCAGTGACATTTTTTTTCACAGAAATAGAAGAAACAACAATGAGTTTATATTCTTAAACTATCTACATATATCTGAAACCTAATGATATAACTTTACAAATGACAAAACTATATAATAAAAAGTGCCTTGTCACTTATTCTGGTAAATTACCTACCCTAGACAGCTATAAATCATGTTAAAATGAACTATGGCATTTCTTTCTGTTGGAAATTCTAGAGGATTTCTTTCATGTGCAGTTGAAGGAGGATTATGTTCCCCATGATCCTATACTCCAGGTTGGTCTGACTGTCATTATTAGGAAGAGGTTAAACCCTCTTGATAATGCATTCCTCAATAACATGAATTCATAATATAACACAATGGGCAACTGATAATTTGATTATCTACTTTCTTTAAAATTTAAATAACAGAACATCTTGTTTTATATGAATAAAATGTTTTTGGATGCCATGACTAATGTTAAGGTAACATCTTTAAATACAGAACAATTAACTTGTAGGTGTGCATTTAAATGAATCATTCTAGTTTTTTTAGTTTCAGAATGATTATGGTAAACATATAACATAAATTATACATAAGATGGAAAAATAAAGATATACTGCAGGTCAACCTGTCAGTCCATGTATATTTTTTAAATTTTACATTTTGCTCTAGTCATTTACTATACTTAAAAGGAAAATGTTTTAGCTCATACAGCTCAATAACAGAAAAACTAACAACCCAATAAAAAAATAGGCAGAAGACTTAGACATTTCTCCAAAGAAGACATCCAGCTGGCCAACAGGCACATGAAAAGATGCTCAACATTATTAATTATTAGAGAAATGCAAATCAAAACTACAATGAGGTTATCACGTCACACTGGTCAGAGTAGCCATCATTAAGGAGTCTACAAATAGTAAATGCTGGAGAAGGTGAGCAGAAAAGGAAACTCTCCTACATTGCTGATGTACTGATGCAACCACTATGGAAAACAGTATGGAGGTTCCTTAAAAAGCTAAAAATAGAGTTACCATATGATCCTGCACTCCCACTCCTGGGCATATATCTGGAAAAGATGAAAGCTCTAATTTGAAAAGATACATGCACCGCAGTGTTCATAGCAGCACTATTTGTGATAGCCAAGGCATGCAAGCAACCTAAGTGTCCATTGACAGATGAATGGATAAAGAAGATATGGTATATATATAAAATGGAATATTACTCAGAAATAAAAAATGAAATAATACCACTTGCAGCAACATGGATGGACCTAGAGATTATCATACTAAGTAAGCCAGACAGAAAAAGACAAATATATGTTATCGCTTATATGTGGAATCAAATAAAGTGATATAAATAAACTTATTTACAAAACATTATAAATACACTCACAGACATAGGGAAAAAAAAAAAAAAAAAAAAACTTATGGTTACCTAAGGGGAAAGGGGAGGAGGGAGAGGGATAAATTAGGAGTTTGGGATTAGCAGATATAAACTATTGTATATAAAATAGATCAACGTAGGATCTTACTGTATAGCACAGGGAGCTTTATTCAATGTCTTGTAATGGAAAAGAATTTGAAAAAAATCTATCTATAGATAGATGTAAATCACTTTGCTATACACCTGAAACTAACACACATTATAAATCAACTATACTTCAGTAAGAAAAAGAAAAGTGTTTTTAAAATATCATATGAATTTTTTTTTCTCTTTCTGACATGCCAGTCTCACAACCATCACCTCCTCCCACCCCGCCCCCAATCCCATCAAAGGCATTGATTGCTTCAGATAAATGTTGGGTCCTGCCTAGAGCAAAGTCATCATTAGTTTAGAATCTGAAAGTTGACCTCTTTGAGTCTCTAGGGAAACAAAATTTATGAAAGTCATACTTAATAAGAAGTTTTCTAAATTCTAATTTTCCCTTTAATATATTGAGTCAAACCTTGTTGGCTTAAATCATAGATCCTTACTGTAAGTAGAGTTATGACAAGGACAGTCTTGATTTCTGCCTTTTGTTCAGTTGTCCAATTTTTTTGGTTCAGTTTAGTGTTTGTCCTTCTCCCTTGTATTTTCAAAAGCATCCCAGTTTTGAGACTAGGTTATATATTCACCTTAACTATTAATGTGGATAAGGAAAATATTGTAAAAGGAGCTCTTATGAAACATGAATGGAAAATGGAAAGCGCCTCTACTCTTGAAGAGAAGAGGTAAAAAACAGAGCAGAAGAACAAGAGGTCATATGTGAGTGTTCCTAGTCAGCACCTCTCCTGGTAGTAAACCTGATAGGAGAGTGGGGTAAACATATACAAGTAGGTTTAATGGGGCAAACTAATTCATATGTGTTTTGGGGTGAGAGACAAGTGTTCTCTCTTTGCTTCTTTTCCATATAATGGGAAAGTTAGTAAATCTTTGGAAAGCTTATGTGGTCAGCATGATGCCACATTCCACGTGGTGCCATCTATTAGATTCAAAGTGGCTGAAAGATTTCCCAGATTATCCCAGATTTCCTACAACCTATACATGGTGTAATGGGGGAATTCCAAAGTTCTCATATATCTAATGATACACAAAAAAGTGATGAAATAAACCACTGAGCCAGAGTAGTTCTCTGATTAGAACATGGAAGTCTCAGAGACTAAATGAGGGATGACGGTTTTCAGCAGTAAGTGACCAGTCATTAGACAACAAAAGGGACCTAGTTTGGACTCAAGATTCTTCCCTGCCACCATGAAAATACAAATCTTTGTCTGGCATCCAACACCATCTTGACAAGAGTAAAAGAAAAACCATCTTAAAAGAGGAGAGACAGCAGCAATAGAGAATTTGGTCTTTGATTAGACTGATGACATTTCAGTGTTTTGTGTGAGCTTTTATTCTGTACTCTACATTTTTTTTCCTTTAAACATCTTTATTGGAGTATAATTGCTTTACAATGGTGTGTTAGTTTCTGCTTTATAACAAAGTGAATCAGCTATACATATACATATATTCCCATATCTACTTCCTCTTGTGTCTCCCTCCCACCCACTGTATCCCACCCCTCTATGTGGTCACAAAGCACCGAGCTGATCTCCCTATGCTATGTGGCTGCTTCCCACTAGCTATCTATTTTACATGTGTTAGTATATATTAGTCAGTGCCACTCTCTCACTTCATCCCAGTTTACCCTTCCCATTCTCCGTGTCCTCAAATTCATTCTCTACATCTGCATCATTATTCCTGTCCTGCCCCTAGGTTCTTCATAACCATTTTTTTTCGATTCCATATATATGTGTTAGCATGCGGTATTTGTTTTTCTCTTTCTGACTTACTTCACTCTGTATAACAGACTCTAGGTCCATCCACCTCATTAAAAATAACTCAATTTCATTTCTATTTATGGCTGAGTAACATTCCATTGTATATATGTGCCACATCTTCTTTATCCATTCATCTGTCGATGGACACGTAGGTTGCTTCCATGTCCTGGCTATTGTAAATAGAGCTGCAGTGAACATTGTGGTACATGTCTCTTTTTGAATTATGGTTTTCTCAGGGTATATGCCCAGTAGTGGGATTGCTGGGTCATATGGTAGTTCTATTTTTAGTTTTTTAAGGAACCGCCATACTGTTCTCCATAGTGGCTGTATCAATTTACATTCCCACCAACAGTGCAAGAGGGTTCCTTTTCTCCACACCCTCTCCAGCATTTATTGTTTGTAGAGTTTTTGATGATGGCCATTCTGACTGGTGTGAGGTGATACCTCATTGTAGTTTTGATTTGCATTTATCTAATGGTTACTGATGTTAACATCCTTTCATGTGTTTGTTGGCAATCTGTATATTTTCTTTGGCGAAATGTCAATTTAGGTCTTCTGCCCATTTTTGGATTGGGTTGTTTGTTTTCTGATATTGAGCTGCATGAGCTGCTTGCAAATGTTGGAGATTAATCCTTTGTCAGTGGCTTCATTTGCGAATATTTTCTCCCATTCTGAGGGTTGTCTTTTCATGTTGCTTATGGTTTCCTATGCTGTGCAAAAGCTTTTAAGTTTCATTAGGTCCCATTTGTTTATTTTTGTTTTTATTTCCATTTCTCTAGGAGCTGGGTCAAAAAGGATCTTTCTGTGATTTATGTCATAGAGTGTTCTGCCTATGTTTCCCTCGAAGAGTTTGATAGTGTCTGGCCTTTAGATCTTTAATCCATTTTGAGTTTTATTTTTGTGTATGGTGTCAGGGAGTGTTCTAATTTCATTCTTTTACATGTAGCTGTCCAGTTTTCCCAGCACCACGTATTGAAGAGGCTGTCTTTTCTCCATTGTATATTCTTGCCTCCTTTATCAAAAATAATGTGACCAGATGTGCATGGGTTTCTATCTGGGCTTTCTAGCCTGGGCTTTCTATCCTGTTCCATTGATCTATGTTTCTGTTTTTGTGCCAGTACAATACTGTCTTGATTACTATAGCTTTGTAGTATAGTCTGAAGTCTGGGAGTCTTCTTCCTCCAGCTCCGTTTTCCTTTCTCAAGATTGCTTTGGCTATTCACAGTCTATGTGTTTCCATACCAATTGTGAAATATTTTGGTCTAGTTCTGTGAAAACTGCCCTTGGTAGTTTGATAGGGATTGCATTGAATCTGTAGATTGCTTTGGGTAGTATAGTCATTTTCACAACGTTGATTCTTCCAATCCAAGGACGTGGAATATCTCTCCATCTGTTTGTATCATCTTTAATTTCTTTCACCAGTGTCTTATTGTTTTCTGCATACAGGTCTTTTGTCTCCTTAGGTAGGTTAATTCCTAGGTATGTTATTCTTTTTGTTGCAATGGTAAATGGGAGTGTTTCCTTAATTTCTCTTTCTGATTTTTCATAATTGGTTTATAGGAATGCAAGAGATTTCTGTGCATTAATTTTGTATCCTGCTACTTTACCAAATTCATTGATTAGCTCTAGTAGTTTTCTGGTAGCATCTTTAGGATTCTCTAAGTATAGAATCACGTCATCTGCAAATAGTGACAGCTTTACTTCTTCCTTTCCGATTTGGATACCTTTTATTTCTTTCTCTCCTCTGATTTCTGTGGCTAAAACGTCCAAAACTACGTTGAATAATAGTGGTGAGAGTGGGCAACCTTATATTGTTCCTGATCTTAGTGGAAATGGTTTCAGTTTTTCACCATTGAGAATGATGTTGGCTGTGAGTTTGTCATATATGGCCTTTATTATGTTGAGGAAAGTTCCCTCTATGCCTACTTTCTGGAGGATTTTTATCATAAATTGGTGTTGAATTTTGTCAAAAGCTTTTTCTGCATCTATTGAGATGATCATATGATTTTTCTCATTCAGTTTGTTAATATGGTTTATCACATTGATTGATTTTCATATATTGAAGAATCCTTGCATTCCTGGGATAAACCCCACTTGATCATGATGTATGATCCTTTTAATGTGCTGTTGGATTCTGTTTGCTAGTATTTTGTTGAGGATTTTTGCATCTATGTTCTTCAGAGATATTGGCCTGTAGTTTTCTTTCTTTGTGACATCTTTGTCTGGTTTTGGTATCAGGGTGATGGTGGCCTTGTAGAATGAGTTTGAGAGTGTTCCTCCCTCTGCTATATTTTGGGAGAGTTTGAGAAGGATAGGTGTTAGCTCTTCTCTAAATGTTTGATAGAATTTGCCTGTGAAGCCATCTGGTCCTGGGCTTTTGTTTGTTGGAAGATTTTAAATCACAGTCTCAGTTTCAGTGCTTGTGATTGGTCTGTTTATATTTTCTATTTCTTCCTGCTTCAGTCTCGGAAGGTTGTACTATTCTATGTATATTTCCAATTCTTCCAGGTTGGCCATTTTATTGGCATATAATTGCTTGACTAATCTCTTATGATCCTTTGTATTTCTGCAGTGTCAGTTGTTACTTCTCCTTTTTCATTTCTAATTCTATTGATTTGAGTCTTCTTCCTTTTTTTCTTGATGAGTCTGGCTACTGGTTTATCAAATTTGCTCATCTTCTCAAAGAACCAGCTTTTAGTTTTATTGATTTTTGCTAGTGTTTCCTTCATTTCTTTTTCATTTATTTCTGACCTGATATTTATGATTTCTTTCCTTCTGCTAACTTTGGGGGTTTTTTGTCCTTCTTTCTCTAATTGCTTTAGGTGTAAGTTTAGGTTGTTTGTTTGAGGTGTTTCTTGTTTCTTGAGGTAGGGTTGTATTGCTATAAACTTCCCCCTTACAACTGCTTTTGCTGCATCCCATAGGTTTTGGGTCATCGTGTTTTCATTGTCATTTGTTTCTAGGCATTTTTTGATTTCTTCTTTGATTTCTTCAGTGATCTCTTGGTTATTTAGTAGTGTATTGTTTAGCCTCCATGTGTTTGTATTTTATACAGATCTTTTCCTGTAATTGATATCTAGTCTCATAGGGCTGTGGTAGGAAAAGATACTTGATATGATTTCAATTTTCTTAAATTCACCAAGGCTTGATTTGTGACCCAAGATATGATCTATCCTGGAGAATGTTCCGTGAGTACCTGAGAAGAAAGTGTATTCTGTTGTTATTGGATGGAATGTCCTATAAATTTCAATTAAGTCCATCTTGTTTAATGTATCATTTAAAGCTTGTGTTGCCTTATTTATTTTCATTTTGGATGATCTGTCCATTGGTGAAAGTGGGGTGTTAAAGTCCCCTACTATGATTGTGTTACTGTCGATTTCCCCTTTTATGGCTGTTAGTATTTGCCTTATGTATTGAGGTGCTCCTATGTTGGGTGCATAAATATTTACAATTGTTATACCTTCTTCTTGGATTGATCCCTTGATCATTATGTAGTGTCCTTCTCTGTCTCTTGTAATAGTCTTTATTTTAAACTCTATTTTGTCTGATGTGAGAATTGCTACTCCAGCTTTCTTTTGATTTCCCTTTGCATGGAATATCTTTTTCCATCCTCCCCTCACTTTCAGTCTGTATGTGTCCCTAGGTGTGAAGTGGGTCCTTTGTAGACAGCATATATACAGGTCTCGTTTTTGTATCCATGCAGCCAGTCTATGTCTTTTGGTTGGAGCATTTAATCCATTTACATTTAAGGTAATTATCGATATGTATGTTCCTATTACCATTTTCTTAATTGTTTCAGGTTTGTTTTTGTAGGTCTTTTTCTTCTCTTGTGTTTCCTGCCTAGAGAAGTTCCTTTAGCATTTGTTGTAAAGCTGGTTTGGTGGTGCTGAATTCTCTTAGCTTTTGCTTGTCTGTAAAGGTTTTAATTTCTCTGTCGAATCTGAATGAGATCCTTGCTGTGTACAGTAATCTTGGTTGTAGGTTTTTCCCTTTCATCACTTTAAATATGTACTGCCACTGTCTTCTGGCTTGCAAAGTTTCTGCTGAAATATCAGCTGTTAACCTTATGGGGATTCCCTTGTATGTTATTTGTTGTTTTTCCCTTGCTGCTTTTAATATTTTTCCTTTCTGTTTAATTTTTGATAGTTTGATTAATATGTGTCTTGCCATGTTTCTCCTTGGATTTATCCTGTATGGGACACTCTGAGCTTCCTGGACTTGTTTGACTCTTTCCTTTCCCATATTAGGGAAGTTTTCAGCTACAGTCTCTTCAAATATTTTCTCAGTCCCTTTCTTTGTCTCTTCTACTTCTGGGACCCCTATACTTCGAATGCTGGTGCGTTTAATGTTATCCCAGAAGTCTCTGAGACTGTCCTCAATTCTTTTCATTGTTTATTTCTTTATTCTTCTCTGTGGTAGTTATTTCCACTATTTTATCTTCCAGGTTACTTTTCCATTCTTCTGCTTCAGTTATTCTGCTACTGATTCCTTGTAGAGAATTTTTAATTTCATTTATTGCATTGTTCATCATTGTTTGTTTGCTCTTTAGTTCTTCCAGGTCCTTGTTGAACGTTTCTTGTATTTTCTCCATTCTATTTCCAAGATTTTGGATCATCTTTACTATCATTACTCTGAATTCTTTTTCAGGTAGACTGCCTATTTCCTCTTCATTTGTTTGGCCTGGTGAATTTTTACCTTGCTCCTTCATCTGCTGTGTTTTTCTCTGTCTTCTCATTTTGCTTAACTTACTGTGATTGGGGTCTACTTCTCTCAGGCTGCAGGTTTGTATTTCCTGTTGTTTTTGTTTCTGCCCCCAGTGGGTAAGGTTGGTTCAGTGGGTTGTGTATGCTTCCTGGTGGAGGGGACTAGTGCCTGTGTTCTGATTGATGAGGCTGGATCTTGTCTTTCTGGTGGGCAGGACTGCATCTCGTGGTGTGTTTTGGGCTGTCTGTGACCTTATTATGTTTTTAGGCAGCCTCTCTGCTAATGGGTGGGTTTGTGTTCCTGTCTTGATAGTTGTTTGGCATAAGGTGTCCAGCACTGTAGCTTTCTGGTTGTTGAGTGGAGCTGGGTCTTAGTGTTGAGATGGAGATCTCTGAGAGAGCTTTTGCTGTTTAATATTACATGGAGCCGAGAGGTCTCTGGTGGACCAATATCCTGATGTCGGCTCTGCCACCTAAGAGGCACAGGCCTGATACCTGACTGGAGCACCAAGACCCTGTCAGCCACATAGCTCAGAAGAAAAGGGAGAAAAAAAGAAAGAAAGAAGGAAAAAAAAATATAATAGAATTTTAAAAAATTATTAATATAAAAAATAATTTTTTATAAAAAAGAAAGAAGAGAACAAGCAAACCAAAAAACAAATCTACCAGTGATAACAAGCGCTAAAAACTATACCAAAAAAAAGAAAAACAAAAATAAAAAAGGGACAGACAGAACCCTAGGAGAAATGGTAAAAGCAAAGCTATACAGACAAAAATCACACAGAGAAGCATACACATACACACTCACAAAAAGAGAAAAAGGAAAAAATATATATATCGTTGTTCCCAAAACCCACCGCCTCAATTTCGGGATGAGTCATTGTCCATTCAGGTCCTCCACAGATGCAGGGTACATCAAGTTGATTGTGGAGATTTAATCCGCTGCTCCTGAGGCTGGTGGGAGAGATTTCCCTTTCTCTTCTTTGTTCACACAGCTCCTGGGCTTCAGCTTTGTATTGGCCCCGCCTCTGCGTGTGGGTCGCCTGAGGACGTCTGTTCTTCGCTCAGACAGGACGAGGTTAAAAGAGCAGCTGATTCGGGGGCTATGGCTCACTCAGGACAGGGGGAGGGAGGGGTACAGATGCAGGGCAAGCCTGTGGTGGCAGAGGCCAGTGTGACATTGCAGCAGCCTGAGGCACACCATGCGTTCTCCCTGGGAAGTTGTCCCTGGATCACGGGATCCTGGTAGTGGCGGGCTGCACAGGCTCCCAGGAGGGGCGGTGTGGATAGTGACCTGTGCTCGCACACAGGCTTCTTGGTGGCAGCAGCAGCAGCCTTAGCGTCTCATGCCCGTCTCTGGGGTCCACGCTGATAGCCGCGGCTCACGCCTGTCTCTGGAGCTCCTTTAAGCAGTGTTCTGAATCCCCTCTCCTCGCTCACCGTGAAACAGTGGTCTCTTGCCTCTTCGGCAGCTGCAGACTTTTTCCCGGACTCCCTCCTGGCTAGCTGTGGTGCACTAGCCCCTTCAGGCTGTGTTCACGCAGCCAACCCCAGTCCTCTCCCTGGGATCTGACCTCCGAAGCCCAAGCCTCAGCTCCCAGCCCCCGCCCGCCCCGGCGGGTGAGCAGACAAGCCTCTCGGGCTGGTGAGTGCTGGTCGGCACCGCTCCTCTGTGTGGGAATCTCTCTGCTTTGCCCTCCGCACCCCTGTTGCTGTGCTCTCCTCCGTGGCTCCGAAGTTTCCCCCTTTGCCCCCCGCAGTCTCCACCTGCGAAGGGGCTTCCTAGTGTGTGGAAACTTTTTCTCCTTCACAGCTCCCTCCCAGAGGTGCAGTTCCTTTCCCTATTCTTTTGTCTCTGTTTTTTCTTTTTTCTTTTGCCCTACCCAGGTACGTGGGGAGTTTCTTGCCTTTTGGGAAGTCTGAGGTCTTCTGCCAGCGTTCAGTAGGTGTTCTGTAGGAGTTGTTCCACATGTAGATGTATTTCTGATGTATTTGTGGGGAGGAAGGTGATCTCCACATCTCACTCCTCTGCCATGTTGAAGGTCTTTGTACTCTATGTCTTTATAATACATCTATACATAAACACACACATCATTCTCAACATAAGTATATTTGGTTTAAAAATGTAAACATAAAATGTTCATGGTGTAAGAGGTTTTAGGAACTATCTAGGCCAGTTTGTATTCTTTACTATGCATGGAGCAATTAAAGATGATCTGGAAGTTAAATGAATTGCTGGAGGTCACACGATTGGTAAACAAACACATGAGCATTGAAGGAGGAGTACATCCAGGTGGGGGATGGGGAATGGAATTATTTTACTATGTACCAGGCTTTTACAGTCTTAATGTACTTACAGTTAAAAGACTGTTTTATATGAAATACACATAGAGCTAAAATAATTTTATAGAGGACCACTATTAGCTTCATTAATACCCCTGAAATTGGAATTTATTCAGAATTTAGAAATTTCAAGTTTGAAATAGTTAATAAATTACATTGCACCTGCCAAAGGGTGTAGGGCAGCAATGACAATTCAAACCCAGGAATAGTTTTTGGAAGCAAAATGTATCACTATTCCCACTAAGTGAGAAGTGAAGATTATAAATTGACTTGTTAGTTCACATCAGGCTTTGTTGCTAAAAGAATAAAGGACAGATCAGATTTTGTTTCCAAGTGAACTACTGATCTCCTTTTTTGTTTTCAGAATTATGTGGACTTTGGAAAGGCAGATGAGAAATTGTGGAACTATGTAGCTTTACCTACTAATCTCTGACAATAACTGAGAATTGTTAGAACTCCATCCTGACTTTCAGATTAAGATCAAATACAGATACCTTTGGCCAGTCTGGGCAATATTTGCAGTAGTTGCCAAATATACTTAGATTAGAATGCAGAGCTGAGTAAATTATACAAATATTTCTTCTTTGCTTAGCTGCTAACACTCAACATTGTCTCCGACTTGCTTCCATATCATTAGCTGTGCCTTCACATTCTCCTTGGTAGTTACTTCATTTTTTTGTACTGCTGAATTAAAGAGCTGTAAAGCTTGGATGTTTCTCTACTCCATTGATAATCTCAATATGACATTTTTTAAAAATTTTTATTGCAGTATAGTTGATTTACAATGTTGTGTTAGTTTCAGGTGTACAGCAAAGTGAATCTGTTATACAAATACATATATCCACTCTTTTTTAGATGCTTTTCCCATATAGGCCATTACAGAGTATTGAGTAGAGTTCACTGTGCTATACAGTAGGTCCTTATTAGTTATCTATTTTATATATAGTAGTGTGTATGTGTCATCCTCAGTCTTCCAATTTATCCCTCCCCTGCCCTACCCCTCCATAACCATAAGTTTATTTTCTACATCTGTAACTCTATTTTGGTTCTGTAGGTAAGTTCATTTGTAGCCTTTTTTAGATTCCATATATAAGTGATATCATGTGATATTTGTCTTTCTTTGTCTGACTTACTTCACTCAGTATGAGAATCTCTAGTTCCATCCATGTTGCTGCAAATGACATTATTTTGTTCTTCTTTATAGCTGAGTAACATTCCATTCTATATATGTACCACATCTTCTTTATCCATTCCTCTGTTGATGAACATTTAGGTTGCTTCCATGTCCTGGCGATTGTGAATAGTGCTGCAATGAACACTGAGGTGTATGTATCTTTTTGAATTATCATTTTCTCAAGGTATATGCCTGGGAGTGGGATTGCTGGATCATATTGCTGGATCATAACTCTGTTTTTAATTTTTTTAAGGAACCTCCATACTGTTCTCCATAGTGGCTGTACCAGTTCACACCAGCAAACTGGTACCATCAGTGTAGGAGGATTCCCTTTTCTCTACACCCTCTCCAGCATTTACTGTTTGTAGATTTTTTTGATGATGACCATTCTGACTGTTGTGAGATTATACGTCATTGTAGTTTTGATTTGCATTTCTCTAATAGCTAGTGATGTTAAGCACCTTTCCTTGTCTTCTTTGGAGAAATGTCTATTTAGATCTTCTGCCCGTTTTTTGATTGGGTTGTTTGTTTTTTTGATATTGAGCTGCATGAGCTGTTTGTATATTTTGGAGATTAATCCTTTGTTGGTTGCTTCATTTGCAAATATTTTCTCCCATTCTGGGGGTTTTCTTTTCATTTTGTTTATAGTTTCCTTTGCTTTGCAAAAGTTTTAACTTTAATTAGGCCCCATTTGTTTATTTTTGCTTTTATTTTCATTACTCTAGGAGGTGGATCAAAAAAGATCTTGCTGTAATTTATGTCAGAGAGTGTTTTCCCTATATTTTCCTCTAGAAGTTTTATAGTATCTGGCCTTACATTTAGGTCATTAATCCATTTTGAGTTTATTTTTGTGTATGGTGTTAGAGTGTGTTCTAATTTCGTTCTTTTACATGTAAGCCGTCCAGTTTAGCCACAGCAGTCACACACAAAAAATAAGTAAAAGACATCCATATTGGAAGGGAAGAAGTAATACTGTCACTATTTGCAGATGACATTATACTATATATAGAAAACCCTAAAGTCACCACCAAAAGCTGTTAGTACTAAAAATAAATTCAGTAAAGTTTCAGAACACAAGATTGGTATACAGTAATCTGTTGTGCTTCTATACACTAATAATGAACTATCAGAAAGAGAAAGCAAAAAAAAAAAAAGTCCCTTTTGAAATTGCATCTAAAAGAATAAAATACCTAAGAGTAAACTTAATCAAGGAATGAAAGACCTACACTCTGAAAACTATAAAACATTGATAAAGGAAATTGAAGATGACATAAAGAAATGGATAGATTTGTTCATGAATTAGAAGAATTAATATTGTTAAAATGTCCATACTACCCAAAGAAATCTATAGATTTAATGCAATCCCTATTAAAATACCAATGACATTTTTCACCAAACTAGAACAAATAATGCTAAAATTTATATACAAGCACAGAAGACCCCAAATTGGGAAGGCAATCTTGAGAAAAAAGAACAAAGCTGGAGCTATTATGCTTCCTGACTTCAGACTGTACTACAAAGCTGCAGTAGTCAAAACAGCATGGTTCTGGCACAAAAATAGATATGTAGATGAATGGAACAGAATAGAGAGCCCAGAAATAAACCCACACATTTATGATCAATTAATCTATGAGAAAGGAGGCAAGCATATACAGAGGAAAAGACAGTCTCTTCAATAAGTGGTGCTGGGAAAACTGGACAGCTACATGTAAAACAATGAAATTAGAACATTCTCTAGCACCATATACAAAATTAACCCAAAATGGGTTAAAGACCTAAATGTAAGACCTGAAACAACAAAACTCCTAGAAGAACACATAGGGAGAACACTCTTTGACAAAAATCACAGCAGTGTTTTTTTGAATCTGTCTCTTACAGCAAAGGAAACAAAAGCAAAAGTAAACAAATGGGACCTAATTAAACTTAAAAGCTTTTGCACAGCAAAGGAAACCATTGACAAAATGAAAACACAACCTACTGAATGAGAGAAAATATTTGCAAATGATATAACAAATAAGGGGTTAATATTCAAAATATATAAATAGCTCATACAACTCAATATCAAAAAACAATCAAACTGATTTAAAAATGGGTAGAAGACCTGAATAGACATTTTTCCAAAGAAGATATACTGATGGCCAACAGGTACGTGAAAAGATACTCAACATCGCTAACCATCAGAGAAATGCAAATTGAAACCACAATAGGATATAACCTCACACCTGTCAAAATGGCTGTCATCTGAAAGTCAACAAATAACAAATATGCTGGTGGCGATGTGGGGAAAATGAACCCTAGTATACTGTCGGTGGGACTGTAAATTGATACAGCCACTATGGAAAACAGTATGAAGGTTCCTCAAAAAACTAAAAACAGAACTGTCATATGATCTGGCAATTCCACTCCTGAGCATATATCCACAGAAAATGTAAACAGTAATTTGAAAAGATACATATACCCGCAACATTCATTGCAGCATTATTTACAATAGCCAAGATATGGAAGCAACCTAAGTGTCCATCAACAAATGAATGGATAAAGAATATTTGGTATATACTTATGATGGAATATTACTCAGCCATAAAAAATGAAATTCTGTCATTTGCCACAATATGGATGAACCTAGAGGTATTATGCTTAGTGAAATAAATCAGACAGAGAAAGGCAAATACTCTGTGTTGTCACTTGTATTTGGAATCTAAAAAATAAAATAAAATAATAAATATAACAAAACAGAAAGAGACTCACAGATATAGAGTACAAACTAGTTGTTACTGGTGGGGAGAGCAAAGTGAGGAAGGGCAAGATAGGAATAGGTGATTAAGAGATACAAACTACTATGTATAAAATAAATAAGCAACAAGGATATATTGTACAGCACAGGGAAATACAACCATTAGTTTTTAATAACTTTAAATGGAGTATAATCTATAAAAATATCGAATCACTAATTTGTACACCTGAAGCTAATAAAATATTGTAAATAAACTATACTTCAATATAAAAATTAATACTCATATATTAATGATATTTTCTGTGTATAATAGATATCATATATAATCATATTATATATACTCAAATCATTAGATATTATATTAAGATCATATTATATTATATCATATCATGTTATATCATATTATAATATGTTGTAATATATTATATTAAACATACTATCATTAAAACAATATTCTTACTTAGAGTTTCTCTGACATTTGATTTTATTATACCTGGTAATGAGGTTTTGGGGAGAAAAGCTAGTCCTTTCCTCAAACATTTTTAGGGACTTGTCATTATCTGCCAAAAATAATATGAGTTGTGAAGACCAAATTGGCTTAAGTTGATTTACAATACCTTACTTTTATATTTTATGTATAAGACAAAATAATGTGAAATTGGCATGTTATCTGAAGTTTATTCTCAATCTATCATCACATTTTTTTGGTGGGTGGGAAGGAGGAGGAATATTTTCACAGGCTTACTTAAAAAGCTGCTAATTTTTGAAAGGGATTTAAAGTTTTCTAAATTATATTCAGTTTTGTAAATGTCAAAAATATTTTTAAAATTAATAACAAAGTGTACATGAAATATATTTATGACCTGCAACTAGTGACTGGTAAGCTCTTTTTAATTAAATTTTTCATTTTGAGATGATTGCAGGTTCACAGGCAGCTGTAAGAAATGATACAGATATTCTGTACCCTATGCCTATTTTTCCCCCTTGGTAAAGACTTGCAAAATGGTAGTACAATATCACAAGCAGGATATTGAAATTGACATTGATGTAGTCAAATTACAGAATGATTTCAAAACCATAGGTATCATTTCTGTTGCCTTTTTATAGCCACAACCACTTCCCACCCATATCCCTCTTCATCTTTAACCAACTAGAAATCACTAATCTGTTTTCCGTTCTTATAAATTTGCCATTTTAATAACATTATATAAATGCAATCATACAGTATATATAAAATTTCAGGGTTTTTTTTTTCACTGAGAGTAATTCTCCAGAGATTTATCCATGCTGTTGTGTGTATCAGTAGTTTGTTTGTTTTTTTGTTTTTAAATTTTTTAAAATTTATTCTTGGCTGCGTTGGGTCTTCTTTGCTGAGCATGGGCTTTCTCTAGTTGTGGCGAGCGGTGGCTACTCTTCATTGTGGTGTGTGGGCTTCTTATTGGGGTGGCTCTATCGTTGTGGAGCACAGGCTCTAGGCACACGGGCTTCAGTAGTGGCACGTGGGCTCGGTAGTTGTGGCTCATGGGCTCTAGAGCACAAGCTCTGTAGTTGTGGTGCATGGTCTTAGTTGCTCCGCAGCATGTGGGATCTTCCCAGACCAGGGATCGAACCCATGTCCCATGCATTGGCAGGTGGATTCTTAACCACTGTGCCACCAGGGAAGTCCCTGTTTGTTGTTTTATATTAAGTAATATTCCATATGGATATACTACAGTTTGTTAAAGCTTTTATCTTCTGAAGGACATCTGAGTTGCTTCCAGTTTTGGCTATTACAAATAAACTTGCTATGGACATCTGTGGGTAGGTTTTTGTGTGAACTTAAGTCTTTATTTCTCTCAGATAAATGCCCAAGAGTATAGTTGTTAAACCTTGTGATAGTGGTATATTTAGTTTAATAAGAAATTGCCAAGTGTTTTCCATTGTTACCTGTACCATTTACATTCACACTAGCAGTGTATGAGTAATCCAGTTTCTTCACTTATTTACTAGCATTTGGTTCTGTCACTGTTTTTTATTTTAGCCATTCTGATAGATGTATAGTGAGAAGTAAGCAGTTTTAATTTTTATTTCCCTAATGGCTAATGATAATGAACATCTTTTCATTTTCCTGTTTGCCATCTATATGTCTTCTTCACTAATATTTCTTGTCATGTCTTCTGCCCAGGTTCTGATTAGATTATTTGATTTTTACTGTTGAGATTAGAAAGTTCATTATATATTCTAGGTATTAGTCATTGGCAAATATTATCTCCTAGTTGCTAGCTTGTCTTTTCTTTTTCTTAACAGAGTCTTTCACAGAACAAAGTTTTTTGGGGGAAAGAAGAATGAATTAGGAATCAGACTACCGAATTTCAAGACTTATTATACAGCTACATTAAACGAGATTATGTGGTATTGTCAGAGAGAGACTGAGACGTAGGTCAGTGAAGCAGAGTAAAGAACACAGGAATAGACCCACACAAGTACAGCCAACTGATTTTTCTCTAATGTTTATTAAGTTTTTCTTTTATGGAGCCTGTGAAGTCTACAAACTATTTTCTTGGTCATAGAACCTGAAGAATTTTATCTATGTTATCTTTTTAAAGTTTTATAGCTTTATAAAAGTTAAGTTTGTGATCCACGTTGAGTTAATTTTTGTATAAAATGCGAGATTTAGGTTGAAGTTCGTTTTTTGCCTGTGGATGTCCATTTGTTCTACCACCGTTTGTCAAAAGGCTATCCTTCCTCAATTAAATTTCATTTGCACATTTGTCAAAAATTTAGTTGGCTGTATTTGAATGGGTCTATTTCAGGGTTCTCTGTTCTGTTCCATTGACTATGTGTCAGTGCCTCTGACAATACCACACAGTCTTGTTTAATGTAGTTGCATAATATGTGTAACCTGATTTCTCCAACTTTTTATTCTTCCTTTTTAAACATGATTTGGCTAGTCTGATTCATTTACCTTTCTGTGTAAATTTTAGAGTAACAGTGTCTATATTCACAAAAAAATCTTCCTGGGATTTTGATAGGAATTGCTTTGAAACTGTGGCAGTTTGGAAAGAATTGATACCTTTAAATATTTTGTGTCTTCCAACCCATTCTCTGTCTGTCTCTCTGTCTCTCTCTCTGCTATATGAGGGTACAGCAAAAGGGTAGTCATCTGTAAACCAAGAAAAGAGAACTTCACCAGAAGTGGACAATGTTGGCACCTTAATCTCTGACTTCCAGCTTCCAGAATTGTGAGATGTTTGTTGTTTAAACCACTGAGTTTGTTATAGCAGCTGAGTAAGACAGAAATTGGTACTAAGAAGCAGGGTGCTGCTATAACAAATACTTTCAAATGTGAAAACAGTTTTGGAATCGGGTAATGGATAGAGGCTGGAAGAGTATTGAGGTACATTCTAGAAAAAACCAATATTTCTGTGAAGAGATTTTTAGTGGTGATTCTGGTGAAAGCTTAGAAAGAAAAGAAGAGAGCTGGAGAGAAAGGCTCTATCTTCTTATATAATACACAATCATGTACGGAATGTTGGTAGAAATGTGGATGATGGATGATAAAGTCCATTCTGATGAGGTTTCAGATGGAAGTGAGAAGCATGTTAAATGAACTGAGAACAAAATTGAGAAGAAAAGGAACCAGAATTTAAAGATTTGGACAATTCTCAGCCTATTCATATTACAAAAATAAATAAATAAATAAAAATAAAGACAGAGAGAGAGAAAGCGTGTTTGCAAGAGAACACCAAGGGTATAGCTGACCAACTGATAAGGATATTAGTGTGAGTGTGAGCCATGGACCTAATCAGTCATCTCAACAGAGGGTAGTAATAGAGATGGGCTTACACCAGCAAAGACACTGCCAGTTTGAACTAAAGGAAATAGAGAAAATAGGATGTAATAAAGGAAAGCTGTTGGATCTTTTGAATTTTGCAGGATGGATCCTAAAGCTATTCAGCTTTGAACATGCACTGTTCTTCAAAGCAAGGGAAGAGTGATACTGTAGGAAATTCAAAGGCCATCAGGGCTTCCTCCTTGGTTTTAAAAGGGAGGGGGGGAAGGGGACATTGCCTAGGTTTCAACAGGCAAAATGGTCTCTGCCCATAACCTTGGGAGTGAGGCTGCCCAGAGCTATGGCAGCAGGGCCACCCTGAACCTTGGAGATGAGACCCCCATCAGACAGATTCCTGGGAGTGGAACCCCCTGTTTGGCAGAGCTGCAGGACCAAGACTACAGCCCCAGTGGGTCCAGAAGTTGGAATCTCTACTCCAGTGGGTCCAGAAGGCAAAGTATCTAGCCAAAGAGGACTGTTCTCCAGGCTTAAGATCTCATGAAGTTTATCTTGCTACTTATGGATTTGCTTGGCACCTGACACACTTAACTTTATTCCTATTTTCCCCTTTTGGAATGGGAATGTCTATCCTATGCCTGTCCTACTATTGTATTTTCATAACACATAACTTGTTTGGTTGCACAGGTTCATAGCCAGAAAGAAATTTTGCCTCAAGATGAATCATACTTCAAGTCTCACCTGTATCTGATTTAGATAATATTTAGGGAAAATTTTGGACTTTATATCTTAGAGTTGATAATGGAACAAGTTAAGACTTTTGGAGCTATAGGGATGGAATGAATATATTTTGCATAAAATAAGAAAATGAATGGGGGGGTGCAAAATGTGGACTGAATGCTTGTGTCCCCTCAAAATTCATATGTTAAAATCCTAATCCCCAATGTGATGGTATTTGGAGATGGGGGCCTTTGTTAGTTAATTTGATCATGATGGTAGAAGCTCCATGGTTGGGATTAGTGCACATATAAGAGACTTTCACCCTCCAGATTTGTAGGAAATAAATGTTTATTGATTAAGTGACACAGTCTAGGGTATTTGTTGTAGTAGTTCAAGCTAACTAAGACAGTGTTAAATCTTCCTTAAATGTTTGATAAAATTGTCTAGTAAAATCATCTGAGCGTGGACATTTCTTTTGTCCAAAATTCAGTTCCTTTAATATTTATAGGGCTACTCAAATGATCTATATCATATTGGGTGAATTGTGGTAGCTTGTGCTTTTAAAGGAATTGTTTAATTTTATTTATGTTGTGAAATTTATGTGTGTAGAATTGTTTAAGGTATTTCCTTATTATCCCTGAGATGTCTTTGGAGTCTGTAGTTCTGTTCTGATTTTCATTCCTGATTTAGAGTTTTGTTGATTTTATTGATCTTTTCAAAGAAACAACTTTTTGCTTCATTGGTTTTTCTCTATTTTTCTCTTTTCATTTGCATTGATTTCATCTCTTTATTATTCCTTTTCTTCTGCTTATTTTAGATTTATTTTGCCCTTTTTCTAGTTTCTTGAAACTAGAAATGAAAACAGATTATAATTTCGGAACTTTCCCACTTTTCTATTGTAAGCATTTAGTGCTATAAATTTCTCAACATTGCTTTAGTTTTATCCTACAATTTTTTATATGCTATAGTTTCATCTTTCACTCAGTTTGATATATTTTGTGGTTTCCCCTAAGAAATTCTGTTTCACTGATGAATTATTTAGAAGTGTGTTGTTTGGTTTCCAAGTGTTTGTAGATTTTCCTGTTATCTTCCTGTTATCAATATCTAGTTTGAGTTCATTGTGGACAGAAAACACATTATATATGATTTCAGTTCTCTTAAATTTGTTGAGTTTTTTCTCTTTTTTTATTGCCTGGGATACATTCTATCTTGGTACATATTTAATAGATTCTCAAAAAATGTGCATTCTGCTATTGTTGAGTAGGCATTCTATAAATGTCTATTAGTTGCTGTTACTTGATGGTATTGGTAAGCTCTTTATACACACACACACACACACACACACACACACACACACACACTTGTTGATTTAATATCTTGTTCTACCAATTTTTTAGAGAAGGATGTTGACATCTCCGCTATACTCGTAGATTTGACTATTTCTCCTTTCAGTTTTTTGCTTCATATGTATTATAGCTCTGTTGTTTGGTTCATATGCATATAACAATATTTTGTCTTCTTGGTGGAGTGATCCTTTTATCGTTATGTAGAGTCTATCTCTGTCTGGTAATTTTATTCACTCTCAAGTCTATTTTATTTGATATTTCTATAGTTGTTCCTGCTTTCTTTTGATTCATACATGCTTAGGATATTTTTTCCCATCCTTTTACTTTCAACTTTCCTAAGCTGTTATATTTGAAGTAAGTCTCTTTTAGATAGCATATATTTATGTCATGCTTTTGATACACTCTGCCAATCTCTGCCTTTTAATTGATGTATTTAGATGATTTACATTTAACATAGTTATTGTTATATTAGGACTTAAGTCTGCCAATTTATTTTTTCTTTACCATTTGTTCTCTCTGCTTTTCATTTCTTTGTTTTCTCTTTCCTGCCTTCCTATGGTTACTTAAATGTTTTTAGAATTCCATTTTGATTTATCTACAGTATTTTTGAATGTATCTCTTTGTGTTGCTTCTTTAATGGCTACTCTAAGTATTACATTATATATACATGACATAATAGTCTATTGTTGTCAACATTTTATCAGTTTGAGTAAAATGTAGAAATTGTATCTCCTTTTAGTTCTGTTTATCCTCCTTCATTTATAATTGTTTTAAAATTTTTTTCCGCATCCATTTAGAACCACACGAGACAGTGTTAAAAACGTTTGCTACAACTATTGAGTATAACTTAGAAAATTCAAGAGGAGAAAATAATTCTACTGAACTAGCCTATATTTTTGCTCTTATCCTGTTCTTTCTTCTTTTATCATGTTTCAAGATTATTCCTTTGTCATTTCCTCTCTGTTTAGAGAATTTTCTTTAGCCCTTCTTTTGGGGTAGGTCTGCTGGTGGCACATTCTCTTAGTTTTCCTTCATTTGATAATATCTTAATTTCTATCTGTTCCTGAATAATACCTTCATTGATTATAGCATTCTGGTTTGAAAGTTCTTTGCTTTCAGCTCTTCAAAAATGTGCTTTTTATCTTTTTGGGCTCTGTGATTTCTCATGAGAAATCTCTGTATTCTAGTCGGGTTGTTTTTTTTTTTTGTTTTTTGTTTTTTTCTATAAGTAAGATGTATTTTCTCTCTTGCTCCTTCCAAGTTGTTTTCTTTGTCTTTAGTTTTCCAAATTTGACTATGGTGTGTCTTGGCATGGATTTCTTTGTGTTTTTATCCTGTTTGGGGTTTACTTAACTTATTGTATTAGACAGTTATGTCTCCTTTAAAATTTGGGATAATTTCAGCTATTATTTCTTCAAGTAATTTTCAACCCTGCCTTCTTTCATCCCTCCTTCTAGGCCTCTGGTGACACAAATGTGAGATTTCTATTTAAAATCCTACATGTCTCTGGAACTGTTTTAATTTTGTTTCAATCTATTTTCTAGTATTTGTATTAGGTAATTTCAATTGTTCTACCTTCAGTATAACTGATTCCTCCTCTGTTCCTTCCATCGCTTTTGATCCATCCATTGAATTTTTGTTTCTCTCATTGCATTTTTCATTTCTAAAATTTCCATTTGATTCTTTTTTTGTAGGTTTTGTTTCTTTGCTGACATTTTCTTTTCCTTTGCTGAGGCTTCCTATTTTTCCACTTGCTTCAATCATGTCTGTTACTGCTCAGAGATTTTTATGAATGCTTTAAATTTTTTTTCAGATAATTCTCATATCTCAGTGTTAGAGTCTACTGGTTGTCTTTTTTTTTTTTTTCATTCAAGTTGAGATTTTCCTGGTTCTTGGTCTGATGAAATTTTCTTTTGGAACCTGGACATTTTGTGTATCATGTTATAAGACTCTGGGTCTTATTTAAGTCTGTTGGTTTAGCTGGCTTCCTTTGATACCTCTCTGGCAAGGGAAGGGGAGACATTACCTGTTACTGCCAGATTTGGTGGAAATCCAGGTTCCCCACTTATCCTCTGTAACACCCAAGGAGGAGAGGAGTGCCAGTTACTTTTGGGCAGGAGTGGGAGTTCTGGCTCCACACTGGGCCTGATGCCACCCTGTCTGGGAGAGGCAAAATGGCCTCACTCTTTCACAAATTACCTCCACTGACACTATGGAAAGGTAGCCTCAATATTTCTGGCCATTGGTGAAAGTTCTTATTCTGCCTGGCCTCCTCTGACATTGCCCAGCAAGGAGAGGAAAGGGTTCTTTGACACTGTAAAAGATTTGCCTCCTTGTCTTCACTGACCATGGGGAGGCAAGGCTTATTATTGCACAGTGGATACGAAAGTCACAGCTCCCTACTGACCCTTTCTTGGCACCGCCTCAGGATGGGGTTTGGAGTAATTTGCTACAACAAGGTGAGGGTAGATGTCTAGGCTTCCTACTCAGCTTTGCTGGCATGGGTAAGGGTGAGGCCACATTTTTTTTGTGATATTTGGCTTGAGTAGAGCAGTTATTATCAAAAAGTTTCCTGTCTTGCTAGGCTGCTCCGTTTCTGGTCCTTTGACTAAATGATTAGGCTTTACTTGGGGATATTTTTGTCTGCACCTGTTGAAGTTTCCTGGAGTGCTGGCTCCTCCAGCTCCACATCTGGGGAATGTGAAGCAAAAAGCAAACCCAGGGAACTCACCACCACATTGTTTGAGTCTCACAGTCCCTAGCCAGTCTGCTTTATATTTTAGAGTTCCATTACATTATGTGCCCTTTGAATTTGATGGGCCACAATCTGGATACACACACTTCAGTCCTGGATTGCAGTTCTTCTTGACTAAAATGTGTCTTCTTTTTATTTTTATAATGTTAAAAAGAATAAGAAAAAATTGGAAATAAAAGTAAATGGTCACCCAATAGTTTAATGGGTTAAAAAAGTGTGAGAATTACTTGAATTAAACTAGTATAAATTGCTTATAAAGGGAAATTGAATCATCAAGAGTAGAATTTGAAAACTTTAGGAACTACTTAAAGAAATAAATAATGAGACTTGTATCTTTGTGTCTAGCAATGACATATAGCCATTTTCTGAGTATTTTTAATAAGATGAAAAAGATACATGAATATGTGTATTATTACAGAGTAAATTATGTTTTCTGTAATAGATATTGGATAAATGCTACCTAAAATTACTCCAGAAAAATAGAATTGTAGGTGGGAAGTAACCATAAGTGATTTTCTCTGGCCCATTTTCAACTAAGAAACCCATGAGTTTCTGTTCAAACTGCTCTGAATAGCTCTTCAATGTGAAGCAAGTACATGTGGGTTCTGAAATGATCTGCCCACAGATCATCAAAACAGTTCTTTTATTTATTTCACATATTTCGGTTGACTATGTTTTTTCTTTGAATGGAGAATATATCATACAATTTTGTTGATATGTATCAGATGAGTTGGAATCACAAGTAAAATTGAAGTTAAAATAGATTATAGGCCTTGCTTCCCCATGATTCTGTCATAGGATGGAATAAAATTGGACTAGCAGGGTACTTTTCTCATAGCCATGAGAAACTTTCATTGTGTATTCTATCAGAACCTTTTCTAGCTAAGCAGCCTATTAAGTCTCAAGGAAAGTCATTGGAGTTTAAATATATGTGCAGACTTACCCGTAAGATTGAGGTAAAACACAACCGTATTCAGTCATACTGCTAAATCAACCAATATTGAGAATTAATTGTAATCCCATTGGAAGGTTTACAGTACAATACATTATGCCGTTAAAACCCCATTTCACTTGCTGCAGAATAAATGCAGATATGATTATAACCTAACAACTATGGGACTGTACATTACTAGTATGTGTCATTCTGAATGTGAAATATCCAACATCAGACCTGATCTCCTATACAGCAGATTTTTTCAGTGAACATGGATACAGGCACACTTTTTCTTGTCTTTAGTTTATGTGGAAAATAATTATCTTGAATTATCTACGAATATATTAAAACATATTACTAAATTCTTCTGAATAGCTTCATGTATTTTTACTTGCTTTTATGCTCTCTGAGTTTATCGTACAAGTATCATTTGCATTTTCCATTTTTACCATCAGTAGTAGTTTCTCACGTGAAAAGGATGTAGCAAGAATGTTCATTATAGTTATACCTCACTAGATTTAATATAGATCTCTTTATAATTATAAAATTCAAAAGGGATTTTGCATTGAGATCTAAGACCTTTCTGTAAGTTACAGAAATAAATATTATAAAATCGTATGTGTAATTTAAAAATCTGATGATTGTTAATGCAAATTCTATATCAGACTCTGTGATAAATGCTTTACAAATATGAACTCATTTAATTCCCTCAACCAGCCTCCATGATAAGGATTATTATCCCCATTTTAGAGAAAAGAAAATTGTGATGTGGAAAGGTTAAATAATTGATCAAATAACAAGCAATTAGTATCTTATAACCTCCATATAACACTCATCATTTTCTTTATTTTATTTTTAAAAAAATTTTCGGCTGCTGCATGGCATGTGGGATCTTAGTTCCCCAACGAAGAAGAACTACATTGGAAGCACAGAGTATTAGCACTGGGCCACCAGGGAAGTCCGTCATTTAGTTTAGAAAACAATTTTTATCTAATTTTCTCGTATGGTTTAGGTCCTGACAATAGAGAAGGCTGGTCTCATTGGTGATTTGGCTCAGAAATGTACATCTACACTGGCATAGGATTCAAAAGTGGAAGGCTGGGGGATAGATTCTGCTAAGTGTAAGTGGATAGTTGGAGGTGTTTGGGATACTCCATGTGCCCAATTTCCAAACACTGGATCAGAATAGGTCTTTCTCTCTTTAAGAATTTTTAAATGGACAGAATCTTGCATAGGTGTGCAAGTAATAACTGCAAATATCCAAAAGGGGAGCATGGCTTAAAATATGCAAAGAAAAGGCATTCTTTTGAAAATATATATTATAAAAAAATGCAAAGAATATTTTAGAAAACATTTGAAGTAAACATGGACTCCAAACTAACAGGTAAAAGACGAGAAGAAATGGAAACAGACAGAGATGGGAAAGGAGAAAATGTAAAGGAAAAGAAGTAAATAAAAGCACAATTTCAAGAAGTAAAATCTGCAGTTGTGGCAATAAAGAACAAAATGGTGCACTAGAAATCCAACTTAGCGATGAACAAAGTAGTATTGAGAAGCTTAATATTGATTGATGCAGAAATAAAGGAGAAAGCTGTGAGAATTATAAGAGCAATTGAGAAAAGAAATATACATTGTGTGGATGCTGGTTATGCCCAAAGAGAAAATCAGAGCAAGTTAAACTGAAGCCATTATCAAAGTCAAAATATCCTGGTCTACGGATCAAAACTCTCATCAGGCACAAAGCAAAATCAATGAAAAACTAACATCTAGACCTATCCTGCCTTTCTATTTCTATTATTTTGGTAATATAATAAAAAAATCCTGCATCCAGGTAGATAAAAGAGATGTAACAATCTAGTTGATTGCACACTTTTCATCAGTGCTAAATTTAAGAAGAAAATGTCTCACAGTCTAAAGAGTAATGGAGGAAAACATTTGTGATCCAAGAATTCTATCCCAATCCAGTTGTAATCATGAGCATAACCAAGGAGATTTAAATCTGGACGGTCTATAATGAAATCCCTCTCATTGTAATCTCAATAAATATTTTGTGAATGGTAATAAACTTAATTGAGCCAAAATGCAACTGACCGGATTATTCACTTAGAATTCTTAACAGGTATTTTTTAGGAGAGAGGAAGATCCTAAAGAAATAATTTGATGTTTTGAATGAATTCCTGAAAACAACCTCCAAATTACAGTTCATTCTGCTTAGTGAAAAGCAGAATGGGTCCTAAGCATCAGTATTTTACCTCTACCAACACTGTTAGATCTATTAAAATTTAACAAAGGATCAAGAGAATGAGGAGACAAGTCACAGATTGGGAGAAAGTAGTTGCAAAAGACACATCTGGTAAAGGACTGTTATTCAAAATATAAGAAAAACAACTTAAGTTGAAAAATCAAAAATAAGAAAAACAAGCAACTCAATTTAAAAATGGGCAAAAGACCTTAAAAGGCACCTCACCAAAAAAAAAAAAAAAGAAAAGGAAAAGAAAGAAATACAGATGGCAGATAATCATATTAAAAGGTACTCCATATCATATATCATTAGGAGATAGCAAATCAAAACATGATACAACTGTATACCTATTAGAATGGCCACAATCCAGCAGAGTGACAACACCAAATGCTGGGGGGGATGTGGAAGCAACAAGAACTTTCATTTATTGCTGATGGAAATGCAGACTAGCACAGCCACTTTGGAAGACAGTTTGGCAGTTCATTACAAAAAAACCCATATTCTCACCATATAATCCAGTGATCATGCTCCTTGGTATTTATTTATCCAAAGGAATTGAAAAATTATGTACACACAAAACCCTGCACATGGATATTTATAGCAGCTTTATTTATATTTGCCCAATTTGGAAACAATCAAAAAGTCCTTCAGTAGGTGAATGGATAAGTAAACTGTGGAGCATCCAGACCATGGAATATTATTCAGTACTAAAAGGAAATTAGCCATCAAGCCATGAAAAGACATGGAGGAATCTTATATGCATATTCTAAGTGAAAGAGGCCAATCTGAAAAGTCTACATATTGTATGACTCTAACTATATGACATTCTGAAAAAGATGCAACTAAAGATCAGTGATTACCAGGGGTTAGAGGGGAGGGAGGGATGAAAAGGCAGAGCAAGGAGCTTTTTGGACAGTGAAACTATTATGTATGGTACTATAATGGTGGATACCTGTCATTATACATTTGTCAAAACCCATAAAATGTATACCAAGAGTCAAATGTAATCTGAACTATGGGCTTTGGATGATAATGATGTGTCAATATGGATCCATTCATTGTAACAAATGTACTGTTTTCTTGTTCTCAGCAGCCTTTGAGCAAGTATTGAATCGAGTTGTTAGGTATTAGGCCCACTCTTTATACAAATCAGAAAACTGAGAGTTAAGTTAGAGTTCCAGTTTCCTAAATCTCAATCCAGTAATTTGTCAACAACTCTTACAGCTACTTTTATGACGAGACTTTATAGCATAAACCAGTATTTCTTCTCCCACTGTCATAGCATGTGGTATTATGTGAAACTTTGATGGTTTGCCTCCTAATTGTAACAGAAGTGTAAAAAGTAGTCTTATCACACTAAACATATATGCATATGGAGTATCATCAGGTGGGACACTAGCTGTGTAGGTCATGCAGCATCGTGTAAGGCAAGGTAGCTAGAAATGAGTAAGAATTAAGACTGTGTGTTATAAAAATTCATAAAAACGTTTCTCATGAATATTCAAGAGAGCAAATATGGACAGAAAAAAAGGGAATACGATGCAAATTGATTGTATGAAAATAATATGATGTGATAATTTAAAAATCATAACATAGCTAACTTTTGTTTAGTATCTAATATGTGTTGGCCATTGTACAAAATGCTTTATGTACATTACCTCATTTAAACTTCAAAGAAACTTTCTTCATTTTAGTATGAGAAAAATCAAGATTTAGAAAGTTTAGAAAATCATGAACCTTGGTCAAAATTGTTTAGTCTCCACTAATAAATAGTGGAGGCTAAGTTTAGATCCAGGCAGTCTGTGGATCATTTTATAGTCCTAGCAAGACACTGTTATAATTTAGTAGTGCTTATGGAGTAATGATTGATGACTCGTTTAGTGGTTTTATTCTTTCAAATGTGCTGCCAAAATTTCTATCCTTCAAATGTATGAGCACAAAAAAATATAAACCATTCACATAGACTGAGAACCAGAAAAATCTCAGGTAGAGACATTGAGAGTCCAAAGGGAACTCTGTAGGATCAATTAAATGCTTGCTTTGAATCTGCAGGCCAGAGGTTCAGTTAGATTCACAGAAACCTGCACTAATAGGGGTTCTGCAAGGAAGACAGCTGGCAACTTTGATAGCAATGTTGAGACCTGAACAAGCCAATGCAGGCTGGTGGGTAAGAGTCAGCCAGACGACGCACCTCTTTATAAACCACATTCCAGCAGCCTGCAGTGACGATTAGGCAGCCACACTGCTGGGAAGCGGGCACTGTCAGCAGTAGAGAGAAATTAATGGAATGTGAATATGGCTGAAAAGAATAAGAACAAATGCAACTACAAGTCTCTGCACGCAGCCTACCACCACGTTAGAGAGTAGTGATTGCCCAGTCCAATTCCATTTTACTACCACTTCAGTTTCTATAGAATCTGTTGCTCCCTTTCCAGCCGCTGTCACTGCCACTGCTTTCTCTCTGGCCCTCACCAACTCTCCCCTAGGTGCCTGTAACAGCTTTGAGTAGCCTCCCTGGCCCAAGTCTCTGCAGGTTCAGGTTCACGGTCGAGAGTGCTGCCATAAGGCTCTTTCTATAGGACACATCCAAACTCATCCATCCTTAGGTTCCATCCACTGCTCTCCGTATTTTATTGCAGAGCTTTGTATTCCTTTTTATTTTTAGAAATAAGACTGATTGTCAAGCTTAATCTTCTGTAGAGCCCAAAAATAAAACTATAAATTAAGAGCTAAAATGGTTGAAGTAAAAGACCAGTTTAACTTCTAGCCCTCCTCTTCCTCTGTCTCACGTCTCTGGTTGTGAGCAGCCCTGGAGGTCCTCTAAAGAATGTTTGGAGTCCAAAAAGCACAAGTTAAGATCCAATGATCTACAAGAAAATGTCCACATTTCTTAGCAAATGCAGAGTTTTCTTTGTTGGGCTCCTGTAGCCCATTTCTGATCTTCTCCCATCAGGTCTGTGGTTCAAACAACTCTGAACAACATGCAGCCACTGACCAGATCATTCAGTTTTCTGCCATTCTGGATTTATATGTGCGGTTCTCACTGCATAGGAGGCACTGCCGCAACTTCTTTTTATCTGTCAAGGAAACGTCCAGAACTAATTCATACCCTCTCTGTAAAGCCTTCACCACATCTTAGCCAAACCTATCACTCTCTTCCCTCTGTTCCCACTGTACTTTGCACAATGTTCTCAACTTACTTTATTGTAATCATTGGTGTATATGGTTATATATTTTTTATACTTCAAGCTCCTCTGATTCAGAGATAGTGCCTTATTCTTCTTTTGACTATAGTATCTAGTACAGTGACTGGCAGACAAAAGATGGTAAATAAATGATTGCTATGTGAATTGAAATCTGAGCACTTCTCTGAGACGTGCAACTTCTCAATAATTAGGCAGCTAATTGTCAGCAGAGACAATATTACAATCCAAGTACCCTGACAACCATGTCAATGACTGTGACAATACCACATAGCCTCCAAACCTTCCAAATGAATTTAGGAATATCCTACCACTCCAATATCATGTCACACAATTCATTTCCCCAACTGGATTCCTCTCACAACAGCATTTCTCCTACAGCTGCACTTAGAGTGAACAATTGAGCACTGAGGAACTTGAAAGTGAATTAGTTTGTCATGGTGTTGACAGACCAATTAATTACATCAACAAACTTTTACTATTCAAATATATTCAGTTGGCCAAAAAATTCGTTCGGGTTTTTCTGTACGATGTTATGGAAAAACCGGAATGAACTTTTTGGCCAACCTAATATATGCACTCTACTAAGCATTATGGGTGAAACAAAGGAAATTGAGAGTTCATACTTGTTTTCAAATAGGTCACTCTCTATTAGGGGAGATAAAATATATCCCCACATTACATGTGTGATAAATACTGTTAGAATGATACCAACTGGTAGTCACAGGAGAGGGAGCTATTCCAATGCTAACGTTTTTCTAAGGAGACTTCCTGGCACAATTGGCATTTGAAGTTTGACCAGATGGCAGAAAGTACTTCAACATGTGAAAGGAACACAGAAAGATGACAGAATACCATAGAAGGCCTGGAGGTATAAGAGTCAAATGTCTAAATTCCGCTCCTTGGATTCTGGCTTGGCTAGATGGTGTCTTTGGGAACAGGACTGTATACACCAACATCTGTGGGAGACATGATATTTACTTGGTGGCCAGAGCACAGTAGATTATCAATAATAATTTATTGAATGACAAATCCAAGGAGTCTATAAAACAGGCAGAATAGTACAGAAAGTCAAGAATGCCTAAATAGATCAGTAAATTCAGAAAATAGAAAATGATATCCATATAGGGCATGGAGCAGGTGTTCAGAGGGCTCATAGCAGGAGGCAGATTGTAGAAAGGAGCTGACAGTAGACTCTTAGCAAATAGCTGAAATAGATATTTAAATTGATTTTGAGGTGGTACATATAAAGTCCTGCTATGTTTAAAGGATCAAATAAATTCATCAGGAAAAGTGTAGTTAGGAAGAGCTATGATCAGACTATTTAGGTATTATAATCTGGAAAGTAGGTTGCATTACACTGGCTAACAGTATAATTAGATCTAAAAAATAATCTAAATGCTCATTTAAAAAAACTCTTTCCAATGACATGCATTATTTTTTTCTCCTTCTTTAGGTGCAAAAGAATATTGCCCATTAAGGAATCCTTTGCTATACCCATTTTTTTTTTTTAAACATCTTTATTGGAGTATAATTTCTTTACAATGGTGTGTTAGTTTCTGCTTTATAACAAAGTGAATCAGTTATACATATACATATGTTCCCATATCTCTTCCCTCTTACATATCCCTCCCTCCCACCCTCCCTATCCCACCCCTCTAGGTGGTGACAAAGCACTGAGCTGATCTCCCTGTGCTATGCGGCTGCTTCCCACTAGCTATCTATTTTACATTTGGTAGTGTATATATGTCCATGACACTCTCTCACCCTGTCACATCTCACCTCTCCCCCTCCCCATATCCTCAAGTCCATTCTCTAGTAGGTCTGTGTCTTTATTCCCATCTTGCCACTAGGTTCTTCATGACCTTTTTTTTTTTTTTTTTCTTAGATTCCATATATATGTGTTAGCATACTGTATTTGTTTTTCTCTTTCTGACTTACTTCACTCTGTATGACAGACTCTAACTCCATCCACCTCATTACAAATACCTCCATTTCATTTCTTTTTATGGCTGAGTAATATTCCATTGTATATATGTGCCACATCTTCTTTATCCATTCATCCGATGATGGACACTTAGGTTGCTTCCATGTCCTGGCTATTGTAAATAGAGCTGCAATGAACATTTTGGTACATGACTCTTTTTGAATTATGGTTTTCTCAGGGTATATGCCCAGTAGTGGGATTGCTGGGTCGTATGGTAGTTCTATTTTAAGTTTTTTAAGGAACCTCCATACTGTTCTCCATAGTGGCTGTATCAATTTACATTCCCACCAACAGTGCAAGAGTGTTCCCTTTTCTCCACACCCTCTCCAGCATTTATTGTTTCTAGATTTTTTGATGATGGCCATTCTGACCGGTGTGAGATGATACCTCATTGTAGTTTTGATTTGCATTTCTCTAATGATTAATGATGTTGAGCATTCTTTCATGTGTCTGTTGGCCATTTGTATATCTTCTTTGGAGAAATGTCTATTTAGGTCTTCTGCCCATTTTTGGATTGGGTTGTTTGTTTTTTCGTTATTGAGCTGCATGAGCTGCTTGTAAATTTTGGAGATTAATCCTTTGTCAGTTGCTTCATTTGCAAATATTTTCTCCCGTTCTGAGGGTTGTCTTTTGGTCTTGTTTATGGTTTCCTTTGCTGTGCAAAAGCTTTGAAGTTTCATTAGGTCCCATTTGTTTATTTGTGTTTTTATTTCCATTTCTCTAGGGGCTGGGTCATAAAGGATCTTGCTGTGATTTATGTCATAGAGTGTTCTGCCTATGTTTTCCTCTAAGAGTTTGATAGTGTCTGGCCTTACACTTAGGTCTTTAATCCATTTTGAGTTTATTTTTATGTATGGTGTCAGGGAGTGTTCTAATTTCATACTTTTACATGTACCTGTCCAATTTTCCCAGCACCACTTATTGAAGAGGCTGTCTTTTCTCCACTGTATATGCTTGCCTCCTTTATCAAAGATAAGGTGACCCTATGTGCGTGGGTTTATCTCTGGGCTTTCTATCCTGTTCCATTGATCTATGTTTCCGTTTTTGTGCCAGTACCAAACTGTCTTGATTACTGTAGCTTTGTAGTATAGTCTGAAGTCAGGGAGCCTGATTCCTCCAGCTCCATTTTTCGTTCTCAAGATTGCTTTGGCTATTCGGGGTCTTTTGTGTTTCCATACAAATTGTGTAATTTTTTTGTTCTAGTTCTGTGAAAAATGCCAGTGGTAGTTTGATAGGGATTGCATTGAATCTGTAGATTGCTTTGGGTAGTAGAGTCATTTTCACAATGTTGATTCTTCCAATCCAAGAACATGGTGTATCTCTCCATCTGTTTGTATCATCTTTAATTTCTTTCATCAGTGTCCTATAATTTTCTGCATACAGGTCTTTTGTCTCCTTAGGTAGGTTTATTCCTAGATATTTTATTCTTTTTGTTGCAATGGTAAACGGGAGTGTTTTCTTAATTTCACTTTCAGATTTTTCATCATTAGTATATAGGAATGCAAGAGATTTCTGTGCATTAATTTTGTATCCTGCTACTTTACCAAATTCATTGATTAGCTCTAGTAGTTTTCTGGTAGCATCTTTAGGATTCTCTATGTATAGTATCATGTCATCTGCAAACAGTGACAGCTTTACTTCTTCTTTTCCAATTTGGATTCCTTTTATTTCTTTGTCTTCTCTGACTGCTGTGGCTAACACTTCCAAAACTATGTTGAATAATAGTGGTGAGAGTGGGCAACCTTGTCTTGTTCCTGATCTTAGTGGAAATGGTTTTAGTTTTTCACCATTGAGGACAATGTTGGCTGTGGGTTTGTCATATATGGCCTTTATTATGTTGAGGAAAGTTCCCTCTATGCCTACTTTCTGCAGGGCTTTTATCATAAATGGGTGTTGAATTTTGTCGAAAGCTTTCCCTGCATCTATTGAGATGATCATATGGTTTTTCTCCTTCAATTTGTTAATATGATATATCACGTTGATTGATTTGCGTATATTGAAGAATCCTTGCATACCTGGAATAAACCCCACTTGATGATGGTGTATAATCCTTTTAATGTGCTGTTGGATTCTGTTTGCTGGTATTTTGTTGAGGATTTTTGCATCTATGTTCATCAGTGATACTGGCCTGTAGTTTTCTTTCTTTGTGACATCTTTGTCTGGTTTTGGTATCAGGGTGATGGTGGCCTCGTAGAATGAGTTGGGGAGTGTTCCTCCCTCTGCAATATTTTGGAAGAGTTTGAGAAGGATAGGTGTTAGCTCTTCTCTAAATGTTTGATAGAATTCACCTGTGAAGCCATCTGGTCCTGGGCTTTTGTTTGTTGGAAGATTTTTAATCACAGTTTCAATTTCAGTGCTTGTGATTGGTCTGTTCATATTTTCTATTTCTTCCTGGTTCAGTCTTGGCAGGTTGTGCATTTCTTAGAATCTGTCCATTTCTTCCAGGTTGTCCATTTTATTGGCATAGAGTTGCTTGTAGTAATCTCTCATGATCCTTTGTATTTCTGCAGTGTCAGTGGTTACTTCTCCTT
This sequence comes from Balaenoptera ricei, assembly GCF_028023285.1. NCBI lineage: Eukaryota > Metazoa > Chordata > Mammalia > Artiodactyla > Balaenopteridae > Balaenoptera > Balaenoptera ricei. The sequence goes on from NC_082643.1 coordinate 80,924,235, forward strand.
TTTCATTTCTAATTCTATTGATTTGAGTCTTCTCCCTTTTTCTCTTGATGAGTCTGGCTAATGGTTTATCAATTTTGTTTATCTTCTCGAACCAGCTTTTAGTTTCATTGATTTTTACTATTGTTTCCTTCATTTCTTTTTCATTTATTTCTGATCTGATCTTTATGATTTCTTTCCTTCTGCTAGCTTTGGGGGTTTTTTGCTCTTCTTTCTCTAATTGCTTTAGGTGCAAGGTTAGGTTGTTTATTCGAGATGTTTCCTGTTTCTTGAGGTAGGCTTGTATTGCTATAAACTTCCCTCTTAGAACTGCTTTTGCTGCATTCCATAGGTTTTGGGTCGTCGTGTCTCCATTGTCATTTGTTTCTAGGTATTTTTTGATTTCCCCTTTGATTTCTTCAGAGATCACTTCGTTATTAAGTAGTGTATTGTGTAGCCTCCATGTGTTTGTATTTTTTACAGATCTGTTCCTGTAATTGATAGCTAGTCTCATAGCGTTGTGGTCGGAAAAGATACTTGATACGATTTCAATTTTCTTAAATTTACCAAGGCTTGATTTGTGACCCAGGATATGATCTATCCTGGAGAATGTTCCATGAGCACTTGAGAAAAATGTGTATTCTGTTGTTTTTGGATGGAATGTCCTATAAATATCAATTAAGTCCATCCTGTTTAATGTATCATTTAAAGCTTGTGTTGCCTTATTTATTTTCATTTTGGATGATCTGTCCATTGGTGAAAGTGGGGTGTTAAAGTCCCCTACTATGATTGTGTTACTGTCGATTTCCCCTTTTATGGCTGTTAGTATTTGCCTTATGTATTGAGGTGCTCCTATGTTGGGTGCATAAATATTTACAATTGTTATACCTTCCTCTTGGATCAATCCCTTGATCATTATGTAGTGTCCTTCTTTGTCTCTTGTAATAGTCTTTATTTTAAAGTCTATTTTGTCTGATATGAGATATACCCATTTTTAATGACAGGCGTGACCCTTTCTATTATTCTAAGAGTAAGTTCTTACAGCATGGACTATCTGGATTTTGTGCCTTGTTGTAGTTAAGGTACTCAGTGCATTGGATGTCCACCTCACCAACTCGCTTGTGACTTGGGCCTCTAATCAGGCAGTAAAATTCTCTTAGGGGGATAAATATTGTTCATCACGACTTGGTCCTGAGAAAATTAGGAGGATTCTGAATTTGGCCTTCTTCACAATGGGCTATTTCTGACACTGTTCTTTAATGCTGGTTGAGATGTGATTAACTCTGACTGATTCAACAGTACTGATTTAAATGCACCATTTTTGCGTCACTGATTTTCAATCAGTTGATATTCACACTCCTACTTATTAGCTATAATGAGCCAGAAATGGCTAATTTTCCTTCCAAAAAGCCAATGACTTTTCTCTACATTTGATTTCATGGGAGAAGTGATTATTTTTCTCTATTTCCACTCCTAGTTCTGACATACATTTCTGGCAATTGAGAAATATTGTGAGGGAAAAAATACATTCAACAAAGTTGAACAACTACTACTATGCTGCATATGGAAATTTATAGTATTGTATTTGTGAAATGACTTGATGTTCCAAAGTCATTAATTTTTCTCCCATTTTTCAAAGGATTCTGTTGCATGTTTATGTGCATGTGCAGGCACCTCCCCTCTTGCCACATATGCGCACACAACATACCCCACATTTCATCAGCCTCCAAGGTGGTCTCATTTGGAGAATCATTGCTCCTTCCTGCACAGGGAAAATCTATTCTTGCAAGAAGCCAAGGAATCGACACATTGTAGCTGACAGGAATTGTTAAAAATCCCAGAATTCCAACTTAAATGGAAGCAGTAAGGAAATATTATAGAAAATACAATTTTCTGAGTTTCTTTTCACCACAGTGAATAAGGGAACTGAACAATGTAGACTCTAGAAATATTTCCTGAAGAGAAAAATTTGTTTTAATTGGACAGCAGCTTGTGATATTACTGCCATTAAGAATTTTAATCAAAAATTGCATGACAGAGGGTCAGGTTAACACTACATATTTTGACAAATGTGAAGGCAAAACAAAGCCTAAGTTTTGTAGAATATTATGACAGAAGAGAGATGTTGTTCATAAACATGTATTACCTACCATAACAGCTAATTTCTCAATTCTCAATCTTCCTTCACCGCTGTCTTATTTATTCATGTAAGAAGTAAATTCCAGGACGGGAAAGGCAAGAAGAATAAATAGTAAGTCTTTCTTAGGAGGAGATTCTAGTCTAATGGGGAAGACATAAATTGTGCAAAACTTGTGGTGTGATATTCAAGCCATAAGCTCAGGGTGTAATAATAATAATAACAACAACAACAAATACTACTACTACTATATTTTATCAATTTTTCTGTTATTCAGTTTATTTTCTACCTTGAACCCTCATTCTACCAGGGGGCAGAAATTAAATCTCAGCCAATTCTGTTAATTTTGAGCAATCTCCTTTATAGTTTTCCTTGTCTTTTCCTAGGATTGTGTTTAAGTTAGCAATGTATGAGAGGTATACTTAGTGCCATGACCTCGTGTAGTGCGTCCTTGGTTGTCATCTCTCCACCTTGTCATCTGGTGAGGCACTCTGACCCATCTGGTCTTGGTGGTTGGTGGAGGCAGATTGGTAGTGCATCCTCCTTGACCCTACCTCAAGGCCTCTTGTCTTGGTCCCCATGGTTCTTTGTTCAAGATGCTCTTTACTCTCAGACACTTAGAACAGCATGCTCCTGTGATTGCCCTGGAATGGGTGGAGGCTCCACAAACCTGCCTGATGAATCTGCCAGGATACCATACTTGAGTACATATTCACAACAGTTCTGCTGTGAGGCTGGCTGCCTTCTCAGTTCCACCGAGGGGTGTGAAGTACAAGCCTTCTCTGTGGTCAAGCTTGCAGTCTATCTGGAGTTCCATTACCCCAAACCTAGCCGACTGAAGGAGCCTCCTATTAAGTAAGAGAAAATTCTAAGGTCTTGCTTCCCCACCAATTCTCATTTTTAGCCTAGAGATAATAACCTCCATCTACTTAGATGAGGGGAAAAAGGATGGGAAGAGTGGCTCTCTCCTAAGTTGTCTCCCAAATCTGTTGTCTACGGTTTTAAGGTGTTATGGTCTTAGATACTTACAGCCTTAGATTTTGATACTCCAATGTATCAAAAAAATTTTAACAAGTTCCCCCCACCCCTTTTTTTTTTTTTTGCTAAACATTTCTTTGTTGGTTTATCTCAGCATTCTTACTTGACATTGAGGACACAGATGTCACAGTCTAGTTTAATGGAGGAAGTCATGGGGTCAAAATAAATTACCAGAACAAAAAAGTTGATTAATATATCAAAATATCATTATGCCACATAGGTACAGGATGTGATAAGTATTGTAATGGAAAATGCTGTGGTAATATAGAGGAGAAGGAGATATTGGCCAAGTGTTGATATATAAATTATATAAAAACTAACAATAGATTTAATACCTTCCCTCTGATCTCCTCTCCACTGAGAGTTTCTCCCATGGGAAATGTCTATGTTTATGGATTGTAATTTATGTGAAAATATGTGTATCTAAGATTGTATCTCATTTAGGTTTTCATCTTTATTAATTTTGTCCTGGTTGCACACACAAAGTTTTGGAGTCACAGACAGATGATCGTTATTCACTTAAAAGCAAATAATAATGTGGTTTCCTACATCACAATTCTGACTCCTGGGGAGGTGCAATAAAGTCAAGTTAAATGTCCTATACGTACAGAAATGTTGAAAAAAATAAATCTGGATATTTGTATAGAAAAGGGAGGGGGTTATTCCCCCTTCTCTACTAAAAAAAAAAAAAAGGAGAAAAACCTTTGTTTCTCATGGAAGGTATGGAAAGGACCTTGAGTTCTCCTTCTAATCTTTTGAAATATAAATAAATTCTTCAAAGGGCCAGATAATCCCAATGTCTTAATCTTTGCACTCAGCAATGTCTCTAAGCTCCTGGACCTTCTTACCCCTTGAAATGTAAACACAGAGTTCCAGAATGAGTAATTCTCTTTTGAGTTCTCACTGTCAATATTGATGTAAATTACTTTCTAGGGCTTACTTTTAGTCCAGAACCCAAATTTTCAGAAAAAAATTTAAGTTAAAATGGACTCTATAACAATACAAAGATATTTTTTTCTATACCACATATCTTGGATACAAATGCATAGTGGATACACAGGAATGGTGTTTGGTATTCAGAGTTCATTCCATTCAAGCATATAAACCATCCTCAACTTCCAGAAATCTCAATTGCAATAAGGTAATATTTATTTTTAAGAATCCATAAACAAAATCCCATATATTTGTCTGTCCAATGACAGTGTCTTCCCTTAGTGCCAGCTTGAGCCAATATCCAGTTGAATGTTGGGTTTAAGAGGGTTCTGGGAAACCAGAGATAATTTCCTTTTGGAAGATTGAGTTTGGACTATGGCAAAACTAATTTTATTTCTTATTATACCTAATGTAATCTCTCATATAACCTTTATAAATTAAATATAACATTGCTAAAAACATTAGGTCAACACTTACACTGCGAATAAAGCTAGACTTCTGATTTTTATATCAATGATACTAGAAATGTTTTGAGGATAGACTTAAATGGTCACTGTTAAGACAGATTAATCTGACATCTCATAATAGAGTCCCCTTTCTGATACAACAAAAGGAGAAGCTCATTTTTTCTACCCTTCTCTTCATTTATCTACTTTGTCTTTGAGTGTTTCAGAAAAACTCAAAGACAAAAATCATTAAAATAAGCAAAGTTTATCTTTTGAAAAGTTTAAAAAATATTGTTAAAATCCTTTAAATTAGCACAAATATTTGTTAATGAAAATTGATTTAAAAAGTTGGAAGTTGAATTAAAAGTTAAAAATTGAGATTTTTACTGCTTGTTAAACTCACTTTTCAACTCAAAGAACCTTTCAGTCTTAAAACCTCTGAAACTTTGAAATCAATTTTTTTTTTTTTTTGGTCTTTGAACAGATCCTATCACTTAATAGAAACACAGTGACATAGAAACCACCATACTATGACCACCATTAATGAGAATATAGACTAATTGAGACTATAGTCAAGTGGTTTGAATAAGATACTAAACATTAGGGACAATGTGTTCATTTTATTTTATTATTTTTTAATACATTTATTTATTTATTTTTGGCTGTGTTGGGTCTTCGTTGCTGCACGTGGGCTTTCTCTAGTTGCGGCGAGCGGGGGCTACTCTTCATTGCAGTGTGCAGGCTTCTCATTGCAGTGGCTTCTCTTGTTGAGGAGCACAGGCTCTAGGCACGCAGGCTTCAGTAGTTGTGGCACAGGGGCTCAGTAGTTGTGGCTCGCGGGCTCTAGAGCTCAGGCTCAGTAGTTGTGGCACATGGGTTTAGTTGCTCCGTGGCATGTGGGATCTTCCTGGACCAGGGCTCAAACCCGTGTCCCCTGTATTGGCAAGTGGATTCTTAGCCACTGAGCCACCAGGGAAGTCCCTACTTTGTTTTATTTTATTTATTTTTTAATATTTATTGAAATACAGTTGACTTACAACGTTGTGTTAGTTTCAGGTTTACAGTAAAGTGATTCAGTTATGCATATATATGTATAAATATATATATATAATTGTTTTACATTCTCTTTCATTATAGGTTATTACAAGATATTGAGTATAATTCCCTGTGCTATAGAGTAGGTCCTCATTGGTTATCTACTTTATATTTAGTAGTGTGTATATTTTAATCCCAAACTCCTAACTTATCCCTCTCCCCCTCTCCCCTTTGGTAACCATAAGTTTGTTCTCTATGTTTGTGAGTCTATTTCTGTTTTATATTTGCATCCTTTTTTTTTTAGATTCCACATATAAGCGATATCATATGATATTTGTCTTTCTCTGTCTGGCTTATTTCACTTAGTATGATAATCTCTAGGTCCATCTATGTTGCTGCAATTTGCATTATTTCATTCTTTTTATGGCTGAGTAGTATTCCATTGTATATATGTACCACATCATCTTTATCCATTCATCTGTCGATGGACATTTAGGTTGCTTCCATATTTTGGCTATTGTAAATAGTGCTGCTGTGAACATTGGGGTGCATGTATCTTTTCGAATTATGTTTTTCTCTGGATATATGCCCAGGATTGGGATTGCAGGATCATATGGTAGCTCTGTTTTTAGTTTTTAAAGGAACCTCCATCCTGTTCTCCATAGTGGCTGTACCACATTGTATTCATTTTAAGGCTGACTTAAGAGAACTTCAATAAGTTTGGATTTGAATTTTCTCATTTTTACTAGGTATTTAATAATACCTCACCTACCTCACCAGACTATTGTATAAATGGATAAAAGCAGAGGCATTCAAAAACTAAGGAATCCCATTAATACAAAATGAAGAAACTCCATTATGTTAATAAACTCTGAGTGTTTCTAAATTGCTTCAAGGCATTTTCAGCATAACAGTATGTGACTGTCCTTTGTGTTGCTAAATGTGAAGGTGTGACTTGTAGTCTATGTGACTGCTTTGTATTTATTTAGAGGTACTCATAAAATATATTTATAAAAGAGCATACTCAAATAATCTGCACTTTTCTGAGGTGAATCCTATTGAATGTTTCATCACAGGTGCATCAGATAGTTTTAGATAAAGGTATCTACTGCTAATTTGCTCAATCAAAAATATATAGAGGCAATCTAATGTAGCAAATGCACAAAAGGAAAAAACTAAATCTCATTTTTCCTAGGTTTTGTTTATTTGAATAAGCTATTTTTAATCTGTATTATTTTTGTTATCTAGGAAATCCAAATTTCCTTGAGCAGAACTGAACATACAAAAGGCAAGGTTTATAGTTGTGTCTTAGACTGTAGTTTTGATTTTCATATGATTTTCATGCATATACACTGTTTATTTCATATATATTTTTAAATTAAAGTATAGTTGATTTACAATGCTGTGCCAATCTCTGCTGTTCAGCAGTGACTCAGTAATACATATATGTACATTCTTTTCCATTATGGTTTATCCCAGGAGGTTGGATATACTTCCCTGTGCTACACAGTAGGAACTTGTTGTTTATCTATTTTAAATGTAATAGTTGCATCTACCAACCCCAAACTCCAAGTCCATCCCTCTCCCTTCCCCCCTCCCCCCTCCCCCTTGGCAACCACAAGTCTGATTTCTATGTCTGTGAGTCTGTTTCTGTTTTGCAGGTAGGTTCATTTGTGCCATATTTTAGATTCCACATATAAGTGATATCATATGATATTTGTCTTTCTCTTTCTGACTTACTTCACTTAGTATGATAATCTCTAGGTTCATCCATGTTGCTGCAAATGGCATTATTTCATTCTTTTTGATGGCTGAGTGGTATTCCATTATATATGTGTATATACTACTTCTTATGAAGGAAAGTGATGAATCAATTATCCACCAACACCAGGACAAATGGGCTCACATGATTTTACTGGTAGTGGGCAATAACTAGATAGGGACAAATTGATGGGTGTGGTCATAGCTGGCTAAAAGTGAAGGGTAAGAAACAGAGACTCCTTCCTGGATAATGTGACATTTGAGAACTGGGCCTTGAAGGAAATATATGGGTGGATGGAGGCAAAAGAAACAGAACAAGAAAAGGCAGAGGGTTAGGACACTGCAGTATCTATTTGTTGAATAATGGGTACTTGGGTTTGGTGCGAAGGTTGGCAGAACATACCAATCCCCAAATATGCCACTTTGGTGTATTAATTATTTTGAGCTGTAGGCACTTGGAAAACATCAAATGCAAGGAGAAGCTTTCTCTTAACTCCCCTTATCTGCCTAAAGACAGATCCTCCAAAAGAAACTCAATTGTCATAGATTCCTTCCCTGGGAGCTTCATCAACAAGGAAAGATTAACTCTTATCCCAGGTGAAAACACTAGAATTTGACACCACACCCAGACAAACTTTGTCACAAACTGTATCTCCCATCTGTTCTTCTAAGGGCCAATTCATCTTTCCTACAAATCATTTACTCTTCCCTAAGAGGCTAACAGTCCCCTCCCTTTTCCCTATTAAGATGGTATTTAAGCCTGAATTCTAAGCCTCCTCTTTGAGTTGCCCATTTTCTCCTGGATATCTCATGTATCTGACGTGTACATGTTAATAAACTTCTGTTTTTCATCATGTTAATTTCCCTTTTTATCATGGAGGTCTCTTCTGAAAACTCAAAAGGGTAGAGGGAAAATTATTTTTCCTTCCCAAGTGTAAAACAAGGCAGGTGCAAGGAAGTGAGTGAGGAAGCTGGATTGTGGAATGCAGTCAGATTATGAAGAAACTTACATATTGCATAAAGAATTTGGACTTTGGGCTTCCCTGGTGGCGCAGTGTTTGGGAGTCTGCCTCCCAATGCAGGGGACACGGGTTCGAGCCCTGGTCTGGGAAGATCCCACATGCCGCGGAGCAACTAGGCCCGTGAGCCACGACTACTGAGCCTGCGCGTCTGGAGCCTGTGCCTCACAACGGGAGAGGCCGCGACAGTGAGAGGCCCGCGCACCGCGATGAAGAGTGGCCCCCGCTTGCCGCAACTGGAGAAAGCCCTCAAACAGCAACAAAGACCCAACACAGCCAAATAAATAAATAAATAAATAAATAAATAAATAAAAAAGAAGCTGCCATAAAAAAAAAAGAATTTGGACTTTATCCCACAGATAATGGAGAGTCAATGGCAACCTTTAATAATAGAGGTAGCATAAGTAATCAGGAATCAGGAAAACTAATCTGTCAACATAGTACAAGAATTTAGCTGAAGCATAGATTAGAAAGAGTTGCGAAAATATTGCAGTCATACAGGTGGTTACATCCTAAGGCATAATGCATGAGATGTTATTTGGCAGATGAATACGGGGATAAGGTCATTAAATCTAAAGGACTTGGTGACTATATGGGGTATGTGAAGGAAGAGCCAAAGGCAACTGTAGGTGGTAAATAATGTCAAGGACTGTAGCTACTAGGACATAGAGTTAGCACCCAATAAATACCAGTTTAAATGTATATGTAATGTGGTGATAACGATACAGATTATACTTTTCTTGAAGCAAGGGATTCTGGAAACATGGTAAACTGATTGTTACTTGGTTCCCTTTTCCTTTACTCCCAACACCAAGCTTCTTGTCCTGCTTGATTCAAGCAGCTGCTGGCATGGAGTCAGGATGTAATTAAGACCTCAGACTGCATTGCGGGGTAAGGGAAGGTCAGGTAGGGAGAATTTCCAGGACTTCTTCTCTTGGGGACTGACTACCTCACTGAAAAGCACAAAATATATATGAATACATACAGAGAATAAAAATCTAAGGTCTAAAAATGTTGAAAAGAAGCTAAAAAGGTAATAATGAATAATAAAGTAAAAGAGAGTTGAAAATTGTACAGGAGACAGAGGATGTACTAGTTATTTTAATGAACTCTAGAGTTTTAATAGCAAAAGATGAAAACAAATGAGCAAACAGTGATGGACTTCTCATGAGCTGATAGTTGATCCTTGGGAGATATAAGCTTTTTTCTGCAGGTTATATACTATGGAAAACACATATTACACATATATGCATAAAAAGGAAACTGTTATCAAGAGCCTTGCAGAAATGCAGAATCATCCTGAAACATCAATAAAGTAGTTGTAATAGAAGCCAAATCTTCAGAGGATTCAAGAGTGAATGGATGATTAAGAAGTTAATTTAAGGTCATTTTTCTATTTGTGAGAATATTTGGTGATGAAAGAGAAAGGGAGGAAAAGAGCTCAGCAGTGTAGCAGAATTGAGGAGAAATTTTGTGGATGTTTGTTGTTATAATAGAGGGAGACCTGGACATATTTGTAAGCTACAGTTAATACAGAAAATAGAGACAATGAAAATATACATTGAAGATGCAAGACATAAGGGAAGGGAAAATTGATGGAACTGTTACTAGAGCTATTTGGAACTGGGCCTATCTTTATGCATGATAAAAATCTACGTAGTGGTTTATATTCCCACTGTGAGCCCTGTGAGGGCAAGGGCCACATCTCTCTTGGTCCCTTCCATACTCAGTGCTCAATTCAGACTATCATATTCTCAAACAAATACTTGATAACTTAATAAATGGATACAAAACATAGAAAACATAGTCAGAAGTGTTAGCCTTATAAGGAAGGAAAACTACAGTAAGCATAAATTTAGAGTGAATGACTGAAGACTTTGCAGTGAATCAGTCAAGAAGGAAAACTTTCAAGTGGAAAGACAGGGGATTGTCTCTCATATTAATAAGATGGGAAGGGGTGAGGGATAAATTGGGAGATTGGGATTGACATATACATACTAGTATATATAAAATAGATTACTAATATGGACCTACTGTATAGCACAGGGAACTCTATTCGGTACTCTGTAAAGGCCTGTATGGGAAAAGAATCTAAACAAGAGTGGATATATGTATATGTATAACTGATTCACTTTGCTGTGCAGCAGAAACTAACACAACACTTTAAATCAACTATACTCCAATAAAAACTTTTTAAAAATAAAATAAAAAGATGGGAGAAGAAATTGGTCTATATGGATGGTTTGGGCTTCAAAAGGAAAGATATTATAGAGCAGAGGTTTAAAGTAGACACTTTGGAGTCAGCCGTAGGTACATGTGAATCCAAGATCCGACCATTATAAATTATATGATGTTAAGCAAATTAATAATTTTTAAAGTAAATTTATTTATTTTATTTTTGGTTGCGTTGGGTCTTTGTTGCTGCGCATGGGCTTTCTCTAGTTGCGATGAGCAGGGGCTACTCTTCGTTGCGGTGCGTGGGCTTCTCATTGCAGTGACTCTTCTTGTTGCGGAGCATGGGCTCTAGGTGTACAGGCTTCAGTAGTTGTGGCTCGCGGGCTTAGTTGCTCCGCGGCACGTGGGATCTTCTGGACCAGGGCTAGAACCCATGTCCCCTGCATTGGCAGGCAGATTCTTAACCACTGTGCTACCAGGGAAGCCCGCAAATTAATAATTTATATACACTTCCATTTCCTCATTTCTTAATGAGAAAATAATACCTAATTCACAGAGTGATTTAAGGACTAAATGTGATATTAGAGATAAATCACCAGCCCAAGCCTGTCACTTAGCAAGCACCATGCCCATTATAAGGTTTAGTTTTCCTTGAGTGATTATATAGGACGATGACAGTTAATGGGGAGCCAAGAAGAAGCTGAAGACTGACACACTCTGTTCTCTGACTTCCAGGCAGGGCTTTGACGGAAGTCTCGTCATCAGGAACCATGTCAGTCTGAACCTGACAGCCTGACTTCCAGACCTGGCTCTGCCACTTATCAGCTATGTGGCCTCTGGAAATGCACTTATCTGGGCCTCGGTTTAGTTATCTTTAAAATAGGTATAGGCCTTCCCTGGTGACACAGTGGTTAAGAATCCGCTGGCCAATGCAGGAGACATGGGTTTGAGCTCTGGTCCAGGAAGATCCCACGTGCCCCGGAGCAACTAAGCCCTTGTGCCACAACTACTGAGCCTGTGCTCTAGAGCCCTTGTGCCACAACTACTGAGCCCTTGTGCCACAACTACTGAAGCCTGCACACCTAGAGCCCATGCTCCGCAACAAGAGAAGCCACCGCAATGAGAAGCCAGTGCACTACAACAAAGAGTAGCCCCCACTCACCACAACTGGGAGAGAGCCCACGTGCAGCAACGAAGACCCAATGCAGCCAAAAATAAATAAATAAATTTTAAAAGTTTAAAATAGGTATAATGAGAATATCTAACTTAAAGAGTTGCTTCAAAGACTAAATGAGTTAATGTATGTGAAACACTTAGTATCTGGCATGTAGCAAGTGTGTAAATAAAATTAAAGTTAGGAGAAGGAAAGAATACTCAGGGAAATAGGGATGGGATCCAGGCATTTGCTTATGAGAGAAGGCAGTTAGAGTGGGAAAGAGAAATGGAACGGGTGAGGGAGAAGTACAAGATGAGGAAGGACAAAAGGAAGTGTGACAAATGAACATAAAAATAAAGAAAACAGAAATGTGAAAGCTCATTTTGAGATTGGCTCAAACAAATATTTTCATTATATAATCTGAGGCTAGACTGGGCACATGTCCTGGGAACCCAATAATAAAATACAATTCCATTATCTTTAAAATTATATTAAAAAGTAAACAAAACATTTTTGCTGTTTTCTCAATTGTTCTCCCATATCTCTTGTTCTAATTTACTCTCATTAACAGATTTGGGGGGTAGGGGGGGATGGTCTTATATTTTCATTGGGACCTGTGACTAAAATATGTACTGTTAATTTGAACTTTGAAGAATTGACAACACATTTTTCTTTTAACATGTCTCAGCTGGAGCTTTTCAATGCTTTTATAAGCTGGAAATAACAGAAACCTTTTACCGCAGTGGATTCCAATTAAATTTTAAAACAGGTGTACTTAACCTGAAATATTGAAAAGTTGAAATACTAGCATAAATATGACTGGACGTGTTCTATTCTCTGTAAAAATGCAGAGTTCAAGAAATTGAGATTGTCCATTTTAATATTCAATTCTTATTCATATGGAAATTATATATAGTCTAGAAATATGAGGAGAAAATGACAGATACATATAGATAGCCCAAGATCTTGAAACTTAACTTCTTGATCCCTATTGATCTGGAATGGCTCCCCATTGTAGGCCTAAATATATAAGATATAGAGAACTGAATAATAATACTACTAATAAAATTTAGTATTATATATAATATATGAAATGATTATACATTTTTAGTTGCCCATAAAATACAAACATGTCTTAAAATCCCTCAATTAGAAAAGTACTGATGAAAATCTCAGATCCTATCACAATAAAACCTCATATTAGTGACAAAAATACAAAACAGTAACTCCAACCACTAAGAATTTAAACTCTTTCCTAAATAATTATTTGTCAAAGAGGAATTTCAAGAAAATGTCAAAGTTATGATAATTAAAACACCACATATCAGAACCTGTAGGAGTAAACCAAAATCATACTTACAGTAGTAAAATAAAGTGCAACTGTAAATATTGTTATCACCAAATGAGAAAATAAAGAGATTGAGGATCTTCTCTTGTAGCACTGAATAAATGCCAACAAAACAAATCTGTAGAATGTACAAGAGATTAATGAATGCCCCAAACCCCAGATTTTATGAATAAGAAAAAAGTACAATAGTGATTTATTTAAAACAAAAAGTGCATTGATAAGTTGAAATTTTTTGATTTGAAGCCAGCAGGCTGAATTGCCTCATAATTACGAGTCTGCAAATGTAGAGGCACATCACTGACTGTTAGTAGTGGTTTGCTTGTGGTGGAACTTGGCAGCAAATGTGCACCAGAAGTCACCAATAGGGCTATTAGTCATGCTGCTAAGAAGGGAAAACACAGGCAGTTCAGCCCTGTGCATTCCCCTCTCCGTATCAGACAAGAGGGGGAATCAGTAATCGCTGCCTCCAGGCAGTACAATTAGTATAAAAACTTAGACTGGGAGACAAAGATATTCTGGATCAATAGGAAGCACAAAAAATTGAATATCCCAATTAGAGTACATTCCAGTCATCTCCCAAGCTCACTGTAAGGCTAGAAACCTTGTCTAAAATGCCTACTCATCAACTGAAGCACAAACTAAGGAAGCAATCTAAAAGAGAATTATGACTACCACATAAATCAAGGATCACCAGAAGTTAAGGAAACCAACACCACAAAAGAGAGACAATAGATTCAACAAACAGAGAAGTAATTTCTAAGTAAAGAGAATTGATGGAATAATCAGAACAGGTGTTTTTTAAGCACATAGATTTACTTTCTTTGGAGAGATAAAGAAGAATACTGTATATAGGAAACAAATAAAAAGGGTGTATAAGACAACACATTTTATTACAGGTAAAATCCAAGAAGATATTACTGTTAAAAACTTTGTCTATGTTATGAACCATGTCTAATATGTTCATTAACTCATGAAAATGTCTAAAATAAAACTTATAGAAATTTGAGTAGTTTATGAAAGCACAATCGCTTTGACAATATCAATCACATCTTTCTAAGGTTTTGCTTGTTCAAAGATAAATGATGTCATAGAACATTGAAAGATTACAATTATGTTTCCATTACTTAATATATTTCAGAAATTTTATAGGAAAAACAACAAAGTTCAAAATTTTTCTATTTACTCATGTATTACGTACAAAGTTTAAGTATACAGAACTCTTTTTAAAAAAACAAACGTGGTAACCCAGATTCCAGAAGAAAAAAATGATTTAGGAAAATATTTTATTTTTCTAAATTGATTATAGAAGTTAGCTCCTGAAGAGCTGAACAATGTAGAAGAATTTTTAAGTTGAAATTTACAATGATTTTTCTTAATATTTTACTGATTGGAAATACATTTATAATATAATCTTTTTTTTTTTTTTTTTAATGCTTTCACTCAGGTTTCAGAGCTGGAAATAAAAATCACTCCAGGTACTTTGTACAGAAAGGATTCAGTACCAGGAACTAAGTGCTTACAAAATTATTTTTAAACAATAAATAATTTGTTCAATATTCATGAACTCCCCTGCATTCTTTTGGTTTTAAGGTCACATCACAATATCTGCTGCAGACACTAGAAAATCACTGCTCCTAACTGTAGTTATCACTGCCACCTCCTCTGCTCCCCATCTGTGACGCTGGTGACCAGGGACTAGAGATGGAGCCAAGTGCTCCAAGTATTCATGATTTCCAGAATTGCTTCTCAGCCAACAAAGCTGCAGTAAATGGCTTCCATCTCATCTCTGAATCCCAAATTTACATGAGTGTATCTTGACTCTAATCCTTTACTGGAAAGGAGTCTCAAAAATGTAGTTTTTAGCTTTCCAACCACTGCTGATAAAAACAGGTTGAAATGAAGTCTGAGCAAGTCTATTCAAGTGTCTGCCACAAGCAAAATACAAAACTGCATCCTCAATCTGATTTCAAAGTCCAAGGAAGAAAGAGAAAAAGAAAATATATCAAAGTTTAACTAGTGGTTATACCTGAATATTAAAATAAAGGATGATTTTAATTTCTTCCTTTGAATATTTATCTAATATTAAATTGACTAAAATAAGAATATGACACTTGTTTTAATTTTTAAGATACATATACATTGTACCTGTGTAGTAAAGAATTTGTTCTTGTCCATAGAGGGGACCGACCTGGTTCCTAGAGTTAACCTCTACAGCCTTGGAATTTCCAGAGTGATAGAATTTTCTTTATTTTTCATGATAAGCCCCTAGTACCACATCTAATAATCTGATACTTAATGCTAACAAGGTAGTGCATGGTGGGCTTCTCTGGCCACATGACATTATACTAATCTCCAGGGGAGGGGACACTGAGATTGAGTTCAGCCATATGGGAAATCATCCAATCAGTCATGACTACTTAATGAAACCCCAATAAAAACTCTGGACTCCAGAGCTCTAGTGAACTTCCTTGGTTGGCAATATTCCCTGCATGTCGTCACACATCAATACCAATAGAGTAATGTGTCCTGAGGAGAACAGAAGAAGCTTTGCATCTGCTACTCTCCTATGTGACTCTGACCTATGTGTCTCTTTCTTTGGCTGATCTGAATATATCCCTTCTCTGTAACAAACTATAACCATGAGTATAATAGCTTTTGATGTATTCTATACGTCCTGTGAATTATCAAACCTGAAGGCAGTTTGGGAAACCTGAACTTGCAGTTCATGCTAAAAGTGAGGGTAGTCTTGTGCAGGTCTGTGCCCTCAGGCCTCGCCATTTGGCTAACTCCAGATAGTACCAGTCAGGAGTCTTTATGGAAACCATAGGAATTGAGTGTGGCTAACATAGGCAGAAAAGTCTTACTGGAAAGGTATCTGGTAGCTCAAAGAACCTATAGATTCTAAAGCCAAGAAAAAAACTAAAAATGGAGCAAGGGAATTTAGCTCTGAAAGCAGCCTTTCTTGGCCACTCCATGTAAAAAGCTCCCCATCACTCTCTATGATCTTACACTGCTCCACTTTCTACATACTATTTATATAGCTTTCTCTCACTTTCTCTCTCTCTCTCTCTCTCTCACTCACTATATCTCAGGCTTAATGAAAATCTGGGCTTTCTTTTTCTTGTTCATTTCTATTTCCCTAGCACCTAGCACCTAGCTTAACCCAAAGTAGATATTCAGATATAATTTATTGAATGAATGAATGCGTAAATGACTGGAAAATGAACACATTAATGGAGTTGCAGCCAAAATTATTTCTAGTAATAGTTTGGTTATAATATTGTTGGTACAGTTCTCAGACACTGGTACCACCATACTGGACATTTGATTCCAACGTTGATTACACAATGAATTTTAAAGTTTCCCTGATACACTGCATTGCTTTCTTCCTCAGTATCTGGATGAGGCAGCATCCACGTGGCCTTGCTTTGGGCATTTGTTTGTATTTCATTCAGAGACTGAAGAGAACAAGTACCTGGTTTTTGTGACTCACAAAACTGCAGAGATCTCAGAAAGACAAAGGAAATCAAGAGATGATTGGCAAAGAAATCCAACAAACGTCTAATACAATGTTACTTAAAGTAAAATGGCCTTCTCTAGGAATTACCTATATTTGTCCTCATCCAAAATAGAATACTAAAACATTTTAATTTTCTCTTTTCTTCTCTGCTTACTGTTATTCCCAAATTACATGCTGATATAAACTGGAATTTTAGTTCCAGATCGCTATTTTAAAGAAATAATTTTACTACACAGTAATTTTTAGATTTAAAAATAAATTTCATAAATTTATGTGCTAATTATTACTTCATTCCTTCTGGACTTTTAAAAATTCTTCCTGGCCTATAGGCTCTGGTTATGCTTTCATAGATGGTCTATGAGTAATGAACTCTGAATCCATTGATGTCCGTAAACATCTTTATTTCATCCTTACTCTGTGTGATAGTTTGGTTAAGTAAGCTGTTCCAGGCCCAACATTATTTTCCTCTAATATTTTATTATATTGTTTTATTGTCTTGGTTGCATTCATTGTTTCTGGTGAGAAGTTTGATGTTCAGCAGATTCTTTTGCAGGTGTAATATTTTGTTGCTTTCTGACAGCTTTTGGGATATTTTTTTAATTCTAAATTTTTACTACAATGTGCCCAGTGTGTTTTTGTTTGTCGTTTTTATATCTTTTTTCAATATGAGGACTTAATAGATAGGCCTGGAAGACTGTAGGCTATTTCTTTTTCTTTTAAATACTGCCACTCTAAATTTTCTATTTCTTTCTCTCTTTCTTCTTCCTGTCTCTCTCTAATTCTTATTAGTCAGATATTGGGTCTTCTATTTCTTTAAACTTCTTCTATCTTTATTTATTTTTCCTCTTGTGCTGATTTCTGGCATAATTCATCAGTTATATCTGTTAACTGTGTCTCTTCTACTATTTAGTCCATTTTTCTTTTCTTTCAAAGCATAGGTTGAAAAGAAATGGCCACAGAATCTTCCTCTCCTTGTTTCGATTACAGTAGTCCCCCCTTATCTCTGGTTTCACTATCCATGGTTTCAGTTACCCGCTGTCAACCACAGTCCAAAAACATTAAATGGAAAATTCCAGAAATAAACAATTCATGTTTTAAATTACGTCCCATTCCAAGTAGCATGATGAAATCTTGCACCATCCAGCTCAGTTTCATCCAGGACATGTATCATCCCTTTTCCCATATCCACACTGTATACACTACTTGCCCATTAGTATTAAAAAAAGCATGGTATATTTAGGGTTTGGTACAATCCATCTTTTCAGGCACTCACTGCATATACTGCAGGTATACCACTCTCTTACTAACACAAATTTTGGCTATATGACTTGCTTTGGAGAATTGAACAATAGAAAAGGCAACATAAACAGAGATTTGAAAAGTGTTTGTCCACTTCAGAACCTTGAGACCAATGTAACAGAGCATAAGTTAGTCTGCTTAAGGATGGCAAACCATGTAAAGGATAATTAAAGTGTGCTAGTTAACTACACACTAATCACCAGAAACGTGAGTGAGGTCATACAAGACCATTCTACCATCACAAATGTATCAACTGCCCCTAGACACGTGAGAAAGCGCAGCAAAAATCAATCTATATATAAAACACCACCCAGCTGATCCAGAAAATCCTGAGATAAGAAAAATGGTCATGGCTGAAAGCTACTAAGTTTGGGGGTAGGTTGTCTAGTAGGAATAAATAAGTGGTACAAAAATTGGTGCCAATCAAAAACCAGATTGTTTTTTATTCCTTGCCTGTGGTGTGACTTGTTGCAAGATAGAGCAAAAACATCATGGCAGAGAGTCACTGGCAGAGAGTCTCAGTTCCAATGTTTGTTCTAATTAGGGGAGATCAGAAATTCAAAATTGCTTGAAGTGCTGGTATCTTTTGCTCTATTTTCTTTTTCTTTCTTTTGTCTTTTTCTCTTTCTTTTATTCCTTTTTAAAATCATATCCATTTACCATAATTATAAAATACTGCAGTAAATTTTCAAGCACTTGACAAAAATTGATTTTTTTATTTGTAAAATTATTTCTTTTTTCTCCTTCCTCCAGTCATTTAAAAGAATAAAACAATAACTCTACAAGAATAATATTTAAAAGCACTATTTTTTATAAAAGTTTAATGCTAAACAAAATATTAAAGTATTTTTAAAAATTTCCCAACTGAACGTGCTTTTAGTTTATTATGTATTGATTGAAGCAACATGATTTAATAGGAAATATGATTTGGTCCTGTTTAGTATTTTGCCCATGGCTCTGAATCATTTGTCAATACCACTGCATAGAATAAAACTTACTAATCTATGTTGTATTAGCAGGGTTCTCTAGAGAAATAGAACCAATATAATATAAATTAATTAGTTATAAGGAATTGGTTCATGTGATCATGGGGGCTTATAAATCCCAAGATCTGCAGGGTGAGCTGGAAGCTGGAGACCCAGGAAAACCTCAGTAGTGTAGTTCTAGTTCAAGCCCAAAGGCCTGAGAACGAGGAGAACTGATGGTATCGTTCCAGTCTGAAGGAAGATCAGCAGTCTTGAGACCCTAGGAAGAGCCGATGTTTCTGTTTGAGTAAAAAGGTGGGAAAAAGCCAACGTCCAGCTCAAAAGCAGTCAGACAGAAGGAATTCTCTCTTACTCAAGGGAGGACCAGTTTTTTGTTCTCTTCAGGCCTTCAGATGATTGCATCAGGCCCACCCACATTAGGAAAGGCAACCTGCTTTCCTGTCTACAGATTCAGATGTTAATCTCATCCCAAAACACCCTCACAGGAATACCCAGAATAATGTTTGACTAAATATTTGGCCATTCCATAGCCCAGTGAAAATGACACATAAAATTAACCATCACACATGTAAATTATACGTAGATAGATAAATAGATTAAAAAAACTCACAAGGATACTTAAACCTTTGGTACTAGTCAGTTTCTTCCATCTTGTGCTGAGCCTTGGAAGTTTGAAACATGCTTCTCTAAGTTTCTTAGTTCATCCTTTTCTATTCTAATTGATCCTATTCCTTGCCATGACCCTTCATCATGGAGATGAATGCTATCCTTCAGACCCCTTTGACATAACCAAAGCCCTAGTTTTGGATCTGAGATTATCACTAGGATATTTATGTGGATGGCATTTCCTAGAAACTCTGACCAATTAGCTTTACTTGAATGGTGAAAATAATGGGAGATGGACGACTCCACGTACTTTTATCCAACAGTGTAATCCAATGAAAAATACAATGTGAGATGACATATTCTTTTTCATTGGCATTTTATTCATCCTTGTCCATCAACTATAGCCAGAAATTGGATGACGAAATTGAGAAATACTTGATTTTAAGAGACACTTGAATATGGGAGAACTAGAAATAAATGCCACAGAAATTGGACATTAGATCAAATTCTAAGTAATGGCACCATCTAAAGGCATAAATCAAATCTGCACTACCTATTGATTCCTGTTCTCTGAACAGAAGGAAAAACATTTTTTGGCAATAATAAAAAATGAAACTTTATAAACTATAATAGTTGTTGGAAAATGACAGTTGATGTTTACATGTCTATAAATCACTGTTCTTTTTTTCTCATCTCCATGAAGAGAGATTATTTTAATAATTTTTTTAAAAGTATTGCCAGGCTCTGTGAAAAGCCCATGAAATAAATACATGGATACATGAGTGTTTTTGAATTTAAATACTCAAGGTCTAGTAGAGAAATAAACAATAAACTGTTAAGTTTTATGTACTAAGTTTTATATAACATATGTTGACAAAATGTCATGGGGTCACTAAGGGGAAGAGTCTTAATTCTGCCTGGGACATTGGGAAAGTATTCCCAGAGGAGGTAACATTTTATTTGGTTCTTGAAAGAGACATAGTTTCCAGACAAAGAAGAGACAGACATTCTTGGCATAAAAGCAAAAATCTAAAGGCATCAAGGGCTGACCAAGCAGAGGTGTTCAGGGAGTTGCAGCAAGTTCAATATGACTACAGAGCAGAGTTCATGGTTTGAAGTTTCAGGAAAAACGGATGTAGAATCAGGTGGGGCCTCTCTGTACCTGATGCCTTTTAATCCACATTAAACAGTTCAAACTTAATCTTTGAGCCACTGGCAAGCCACAGATATGTTTAATAACTTTACTGTGTTTTAAATTAGCACGTGCTCATTTAAAAAATTAGAACATTCATAAGATATATCTAGGAAAATAAAATCACCAATTTTCTAAACCACCCAGGGATAAGTATTAACAATATTTGTGGGCAATTTTTCCAGGCTTTTCCATATAAATACACACACACACAAGCACACACACAAGAATAAAACACATGTAGTATTTGGTCTCTAGCTTTTTTCTACTTATAAACATATTGAATATATATCTCCAATTTAATGAGTAGAGTTGCACATTATTGTTTCTTAAAAGGTACATGATGCTCTATAAGTGATGGACATTATGATTATTGTCAACGATAGACCTTTAAGAAGAGCAGTGACATTATCCAATTTGATCTTTAGAGAGATGGCTCTGACAAGAATGGGGAAGACCGGTTTGGGTGAGTGAGAAAGTGGTGGTAGAACCACCCATTTTGTTGCTATGAGAATGTACTAGATGCTTGAAGATGAGGACTGGGAGTAATGTAGGGGCCAGGAAATTAGAGAAGAGAATCTAAACCTAAGAGATATGTCAAAGGCAGAATTCACTCTACTTGAACCTAATTGGTTCCAATTGAGGGCAGGCAGCAAAGGGTTACATAGCAGGCCTGGGTTCCTCAAACCCTGCACATTCAAGAGAAAAGCACATCTTCAGAACTCACCCTTGGTCAGCTCCTAGGGGATAACCTCCAAGCCCTTGGATTACTCTGCCTGAGAAGAGTTTTTTTGTTTGCCTGAGGCCTTATGTTTTTGCTGAGGTTGGGTGGGCACGGGGAGAGGGGATGGGGTGCTGGAGTCAAAGTAGCTGCATACTTACATCACTGACACCCAGTAAGAACCCTGGACACCATGACCAGGATGAGCTTTCAGAGTTAGCAACACTTTTCACAATGTTGTCACACACTGTTGGGATAATTAAGTGCATTCTGTGCTGCTTCACTGGAAGAGGAGACTTGGAAATGTACTCTTGGTTTCTCCTGAACTTCAGCCAAGTGCATTTTCCCTTTGCTGATTTTAATCTATATCATTTTACTGTGATAAACCATAACTAAGTATATAATCACTTTTCTGAGTCCTGTGTGTCCTTTTAGCAAATCTTGGAGCCTGTGAGTGATCTTGGAGACCCTGACACAGAGGGTGATTGAGAGTTCAGAGTCATTTCTCTTGGGAAACCAAGGGAAATAGGTGCCATTAACTAAAATGGGAATCATAGGCAAAATAGCAAATGTAGTTTGTGAAAACGAGGGTAAAGAGTTCAGTATTAACCATAGTATTAAAATTGTTAAAGTAGAAGGAGAAGAACCATAGTACTCAAAAGAAAATGAATAAATTTAAATTTTTGGATTATATACAGTCAAATACAACATGTAATTACACATCAGATCAAGATATAGAACACTTCCATTGCTCCATAAACTTTCCCAAGGCCCCTCTCTAGTTACTGTCATCACCAGAGGTAACCTCTATTTTGACTTCTGTAACTACAGTTTAGTTTAGAGTCATGCACTTTATACTCTTTATGACCACCTTCTTTTGCTCAACATTGTGTCCAAGAGATTCATCCATATCTTTATGTGTATGGGTAACTTGTTCCTTTTTATTTCTGAGTGCTATTACAATGTAAGAATAAATGATAAACAATCTTGTGTTAGGCTAAATAATGGCCACCCAATGATATCTGTGTTCTAATACCTAGAACCTGTGATACATTACCTTACATTCAAAAGAGACTTTGCAGATGTGATTAAGTGAGGGAGCTTGAGCTGAGAGATTATTCTGCATTATTCTGGTGGGTCCCGTGTAATCACAAAGATCCTTATAAGAGCGAAGTGGGAGGTGAAAATAAGGACAAGTTGATGTGATGATGAAAGCAAAGATTTAAGTGACATAACCAAGAGCCAAAGAATGTCACAGCCTCTAGGAGCTGACTCTCTTCTGGAACCTCCAGAAGGAAACAGCCCTACTGACACCCTGATTAGCCCTAAATGACTCATTTTGAACTCCTGACTTCTAGAATTGTAAGAGTATAAATTTGTATTTTAAGTCACTCAGTTTTGGTAATTCTTTTTGGTAATTTGTTGGTAATTTGTTGTGATATTGACACAATAATTTTATCCATTCTTCTGTTAGTGGACATTAAGGCTATTTCAACTTTGGGACAATAATGAATAACATTGCTATGAGCACTTTTGCACGATGCTTTTTGCAGAAGAATTTGCTTATCTTGAGGGGAAAGAATAGGAATGAAATTTCTGGGTCATAAAATGGTTGTATGATTTTGTTATTAGAAACTGATAATTTTCAAAAGTAGTTTTACCATTTTACGTGCTCACCAGTTGTTCTACATCTCCATGAATATTTGGTAGTTTTAGGGTTTTTTTTTAAATTTTACATATTTTGATAGATATATAGCAGTATTTCTTTGTGGTTTTAACTTGCACTTCTCTGACAGCCAATGTTTGTGAACACGTTTTCATTTGTGTATTGACCATTTGGCTATCATTTTGAGATTTCGTTGAAAACCATAGCCTGCCTAGAAAAAAAGCACACATGTAAATGGAAAGTACTGTCCGCATTATTTCAGGGATTCACGGAACACTGATGACCTTCATTCCTTGGACTCTTGGCCAACACTTGACCTTGACTGATGCTGTTTTTTCCAGCGTCACCTCTCCTCATCCTGCGTCACACCTTGTGTGCTAGCAATCTTGAATACCTTGAAGTGTCTTGCCCGATTTGGCTGTATCTTATCTCCATTCCTTTGAAATGCCCTACCTCCTTCAGACCCCAGTTTCCATAGCCCTACTCTCCATTTTACACTTAGCTCACTAACTCACTGATTTTCTCCTCTAGGGAGTTTTTCTTGATCCTCCCAGTCTCTTCTTTATCAGCTATCTCTTAAGGCCCCATCCCTTTTTTTTTTTTTTTTTTTTTTTTACCAAACTTACTATATTCTATAATTACCTGTTTGCATGAATCTCTACATTTTTAACACCTTGAAGTCAGTGACTCTGTAATAGTCATATGTTGAACAGAGTGTAAAGCTTATGGTTGACACTCAAACTTTTATTGAATGAATAAATGAAAGGCAAAACCCTTAACTCTAAAAAATCATATTGCCAGTAGTGATTCCTTCTGTAATTCTGAATTTCCAGAATTCAATGAGTAGTTTAATTGATCTAGTCTAAAAATTAAAATATATATCCTGGACAATTTGGGAGAACAGAGGGGAGCTATCCTGTGACAAACTAATCGTAATGATTTAATTTTATTTTGAATTTGATATTAAAGAAGACATCTCTGCCCTTTTATGTTTTTATAGAAATCTCTTCATATTTGCTTATGGTCCTTATTATAAAGAAAAATAATTTTCTTTTGAGATGTATGTTTGTCTCTGGATAATATAAACTCCTTAAGTCAGTTTTCAGGTTGGTTTTTGGTTTTTGGTTTTTTAGTGGTACGAGGTAGGTGTTCAGTAAATCCTTGTTACCTGGGATTTGTTTGTTGTTGTTGTCATTAGATCATTGACCAGATAATGCCTGAGCAGGCTCTAGCCTGACAAATGTTACCATCTGACGTTAACACTTAGGCCAACTCTGTTTTGTTCGCCAAAAGTCAATAGACAAGCTAAAGGCAGAAATAGCCAGAAACTCGTCTTCCTAGAGAACATGGCAACAGTTCTGCCTCCAGAGGTTAAGCTTGTGCTATTTTCATGGAAAGATAAGGTTACTCCTGACTGGTGGTGACTCCTCACATTCTCCCTCACCAGGAAGAGAGTAGGGTGCTGGGTATTTTCATACCAATGCAAATACAGTTCTGCTTTGAAAAGAAAAATTTCAGCTGGGATTCAAGCACAGGGATTCCTTAGACAAGGCTGAACTATCACCTTTCTCTGCACCAAAACACAAAGGCTTTACCCATTTACTCATTCATCAAATTAAATGTTTTGAAGGATCTACAGCAAATCCTAAGTTGAGCACAGTGGGTAAAGCAAATTGAAAGACACATATCTGGCTTTTGAGACATATACTAATAACTAGTATACAAATAACTGCTTGCAATATTTCTCTTCCATGTAGCTTTACTCTATTGCTAATAATTTTACCTTGAGAGTTAGCAAAAGGGAAAACTTTGAAATAAGCAAGATCTAATTTATCATTTACTTTTTTCCAAACACATCCTCATTACTTTTCTCATCCTGCAAATGTCAGAATACAATTGTTCTATTTTCACATGTTTGCTCCAGGAGGAATTCTCTTTCCACCTTTGGTTCTTTAGTGTTTTGACTCATTATTTCCATCAGCTTGCTGCTTTTTTCTTCCATCATCTTGCTCTGAAAGACTCCCTACTCTCCTTGAATAGCTCTTTTTCCTACTACTTCAGAACCACTGAGCTAGCTATATCTGGAGGAAGTGCTTTTAAAAGGCTCATTTATTAAAGCTATTTTGCCATTTCTAGATGATAAGTGTGACTGGGTTAAAAAATTTAAAGTAGGCCACCCAGCGATATTTTTGCCAATCCAAGCCAATTTTCAAACATTTCTGACAGCAAAATTGAGCTTTAAAAAATAAAAAATAAACCTCTTAATGCTCAGTGTTGGCAGAGTGTAAATGCTAAATGGGAATATGAGAAAGAATTTGTCATAATTCTCCTACTCAAAATTGCTAGTGTGCTAGAGTGAACGCCTGTCGTCATTAATGATACTTTTCCTAGATTTTGACCTATAAGGCAGACTCTTGATGCAGCCTAAAAAATTACAACAAAACATTAAGTTTAAGATAAAAATATAGTTTGCCTGTCTTATCAATCATACTTATTCTGGAATTGACAAAACATTGGGGGAAACACATGGACATATTGAATCACTCTAAGATAATACATAGGGTATTTACTGAGTGCCTAATCTAGTCTAGGCACTTTGATTAAGTGCACATAAATCATAGAGGTAAAAAAAATAGACATGGGCAGTTTTATATAAGCAGTAGTATTTGTGACTCAACTAAAGCTCAGCACACAGCTCCCTGTGTGATTTTCTCCCCAGTCGGTAAACCAAGAACACTGGATAAATAATTTGAGAACTGTTATAATATAGTTTATTATTTTTGAGGAATTATTGGTTAATAAGCATTATTTTATGGTCATTAGTATTCTTCTCCTACTGAATAAACCTTTTCAGAAAATGTTCTGATTCATAATTATGATTACCAAGCATAAAATCAATACATGGTGTGTTTTTTAGTTATTTTGTAGTGTCCTCTAAAAATCACACAATATGGAATAATCATATAGGGTCATTTTTCTGGAAAGCCTTGGTATGCAAAGTGGGATTTCAACTTCAAGACCAAATGCAGGAAAGGTGAGAGGAATGACAGAGGTATACCCTGGTTGGGACAACTCGCTGACACTGGGCACAGCACAGGACTACAGGTCACACAGGGCATAATTGTGATGCAGAGTTTCTTTCATAATTGCATAGTATACCGGCAAATTTACTAGTTCCTAAGATACCTAATATTAGATGTTTTACATACTCGTCAGTTAGGGGACCTGGGTTGGAGCAGGAGAACAGCTACTTAGACTAGACTACTGTTTCAATGGAAAAGTCAAACTTAACCTCTTTAATACTTGGTTTTCCATCAGTAAAATGATGAAATCATATTTAACAACTTAAAAAGTCTGCCCAACCTTCAATAAACTAGAAGATATACAAATATGTACACAGACATTTAATCATATGAACAAATTTATGTGTATCAGGACATTTTATCTGACTGTTGCCCAGGTAGACAACACTGTTCCCACACACCTCTGTTATATTCATGCATGTGTTCACTGCATAAGTGAGAAAAGGGATGCGAATTTTAAAGATAAACTTTATCATGAGCTACAGATGAGGAAGCAGAGCTGGAGGAGGGAGGCAGAATTCTGTCTTCTCCCTCGGGACTAATTTTTAGCAAGGGTATGAAACTCTGGCTTCAAGCACAAAAATTTTAGAGAACAGAGTGACAAAGGCACAGAAAAGGAAGTCCTCTCTTCTCTCCTCTCCTCACTACCTGCCACTGTTCTGGTCCCCAAGGGTCCTTCGCTTTGGGAATATCTGGGAATAGCAATGACAAAATATACATATCAACACTGTTGAAACAATACACGAAGTTGATTGGCTTTCGGAACTACCTGGCCAGGGTGGACTGAGTCATCTTCACTCTGTGTTTCTCAATCTTGTTTCTTCAGTCCCGGCCTCACTTGGGCAGGATTTTCCCTCATCACTGCAAGATGACTGGCAGCTGAGGACAGGTTTTTATTGAACAACCAGCTGCACAAAGAATCTCTTCCTGGGCTTCCCATAGAAGAAGAAAGAAGCTTTTCTTTCCCAGAAGCCACAGCAAACACTACCCAGTGTCTCACTGATTCTGACTGGGTTACACACCCATCTCTGAACCAATCCCTGTGGGCAAGGATTTGGGACACGCAGACACCTCTAAGCCAATTGGGGTCCATACCTGAAGTTTATCTTCTAACTGAAAGTGGGGAGAGGGTGGATTTCCTGAAGTGAAGTAAGGTTAGGATATATGAAGGAAGGAAGAATAGATACTGCTGACAACACTGAAGGTTTCCACTTTAGCTTCCTTTATGTAGGCCTTGGTGTTCTTCTGATGAGCAACAACTACTAGGAGATTTTTCCCAAGAAACATGTGCATAAATGGAGGCTGGAGAAGGAGAGAAGACACTCTACAGCCCTTTCATGGTGACTCTAGCTGACAGACTTGTTTGTGGGCACATTAGAGACAGCCTATGTGAATTCCCAGAAATAAGAAAAGAATGGTTTTGGTGTCTGGAGTGGTTGGAATTATGTGGTGAGAAGCTTAAGTCCTCCAAACAGGAAAGTGTTGCCTTCAAAGCCTGTATTATAGGCAAAATAAATATCTAATAACTTTTTTCCTCTCTTCTTCATTATCTCCCCAGCATTTCTTCTCACTTGCTACCTGATGCTCCCAGTAGCACTGTCCAATAAAAATACAACACAAACACAAATGCAGTCGCATACATAATTTAAATTTTCTGGTAGTCCCATTAAAAAAGTTAAAAGAAGATACAATTAATTTTATAATATACTTGATTTAACCCAAAATATTCAAAATACTGTCACTTGACCATAAAATCAGTTTAAAAATATTATTGAGATAGTTTACTTTTCTTTTTTTAATTTTTAAATTTTTTTCACTAAGGCTTGGAAATCCAGTGTGTAGCCACATTACAAGTGCTGAAGAGGCATCTGTGGACAGCGTACTGGACTGTGTAATTCCATACTCTAGTCATATTAAAGTACTTCCTCTTCCCTGATATTTTCATTATTCTTTAACTTCTTTACTTCCTATATGCAATTTTCAGGCTTGAAATAAACATTCCTCCTTCTCTCTATTCTCAAACCTAGCCTCACTGATTTTGGTAAGTGTATTTTTGTCCTTTAGGGCAGTCCTTGGCTATCAGTGCATCCAGAAAGCCTTCCCTTAGCCCCATACAGGTTATATGGCTCTCCTATGGCCCTGTGCATATCCTGGTCATCCGTACACATTAATGAGTATCAACAGTTTTGTGGTCAGCAGACCAAAGATCTAGTTAGAAAGAATTAAAATAGACCATGAAGACCATTTTGAGGCCAAAGATTTTGTCTTATACATTATAGCATGCACTGAAGTCAGTCCAGTACCTGGAGCAGAGTAAAGACACAATAAATATTAGTGGAATGAAGAAAAGAGGAAAGGATCACAAGTTTAAACTAACTTAAACTCTCATCCAAAATTTAAGACTTCAGTAGCACCAAACATTTCTACTGGGATATTGCATTCTTTTCTCAGTGGTGAACAAGATGAAGTCTGCCAATATTTATCCTTCCCTAATTCATGAGTGATTCACATGAATGTAAACACACTTCAGGTAATCTTTGTCAATTTAATTAATCAGAGTATTATAAAATATTTATATCTAGGAATGTGAGGAATAACTAAATCTAATTTTTTGTTCACTTTTTTTTTTTTTAATTTATTTATTTATTTTTTTATTTTTGTCTGTGTTGGGTCTTCGTTTCTGTGCGAGGGCTTTCTCTAGTTGTGGCAACCGGGGGTCACTCTTCATCACGGTGCGCGGGCCTCTCACTATCGCGGCCTCTCTTGTTGCAGAGCACAGGCTCCAGACGCGCAGGCTCAGTAGTTGTGGCTCACGGGCCTAGCTGCTCCGTGGCACGTGGGATCTTCCCAGACCAGGGCCCGAACCTGTGTCCCCTGCATTAGCAGGCAGATTCTCAACCACTGCGCCACCAGGGAAGCCCTTTTTTGTTCACTTATTATATGCCAGGCACTCTGCTAAATGATTCACTTGCATTATATGACTTGATGTCAACACATCCTAAATAATACTTCATGGATATTTCTTAAAAATCTCCAGTTATAGTAAAATACAGAATAGTGTTAAGATTACAAACCACCTGGGTTTATATTCCAGCTTCAGTCTTACTAGCTATTTAAATATGACCAAACTTCTTAATGTCATAGTTTATTGTTCAGAAATATTAACTGCCCTCCACCTCTGATTTTACTAGACTATTTCAAATATCTAAAATTTTGACCTTTCAAAATGTATTAGAAAATTGGAGAACATCACTAATAGAAACTATTCTTGGGAAATGCAACACGTCACAATATAAACAACATGGGCCTTTGGGTTAGACAGAATTTAAACCCATTCAATAAACATTTAAGTTTTCTCTGGAGGCCACTCTGTTGAGCATGAGGAATGTGAAAATAAATTCAAGAGAGTTTCTTTTTTTTTTTTGGTGGTGGTAAATTGTGCTTTAATTTCTGCAATCAGATATGATGCAGTGAGATCAAGTATAAACTTTCACTATATATCCAGAAAATCAAAAACACATTTATACAGATTTAGCCCAACAGTTTACTCCCTTAAAAAAAAGTTTTGAATGTAATTAAAGCTAATTTATCTTCAGTGTAAAAACTTGGTAAAAACTTGGAGATATAAACAAACTCAGGATATTACATACAGCAAATTAATGTACATTTCCATATGTGCACAGTGCAGCATTTTAAACAAAGTGAATGGTCTCATTTCAGCTTTCACTGTTAAGCATAATCCACATCCCAATCTTGAATAAAAATGTCACAATGTATAAACCCACTGAGAATTCTGTACACATATACAAGTTTATAGACATCTGACTTCAAATATAAACACATACATTGTCATGACCATACATACAGCTTATGTTTCTATTGTAATTTTTAAAAAAATCATATAAAAATATTTCAATGTACATTCAACTGCTATGACAGGGCCCATGACCTTGTGCCTTTAAACCACACTTCATGGAGCGTAAAACATCACACCAGGCATTTTTTGGAGTGAAAACTACTAAGATTCTAAGTCTGAAGAGGCTACGGTATAAATATTTCCATTATAATTTGGTAACAAAACTAGTTAGCTCCATAGTGTATCTGGGAGGCAGTGGGGCAGAGAGGTGGAGGTTAGTACTACTTTAAGAGGGCCCACAGAATGTATGTGAAGGTAGCCAATGAATTAGGGTATTTTAAAAATCCCTATTGCAAGCCTAACACTGACCTTACTAGTGAGACTTTAAAGACAAGCAAGACAGGGCATGTGTTTGGCTTCCAGATGCATGAATCCTACCCTCCCCTCAACCTCCATCATCTTAACAGACCAACAGGACCCGTGTAGCAATATGGTGTAGGGAGGACAGCAAAGCAATTTCTTGGGTGTACAAAAGGCCATTCGGTCCAAACTGAGAAACTCCTCTTTGTCAATACTTTCAAAATTTCTTATTGCCTTTGAGCAACTGAAAGTTTTTCTAAACAGGTAATATTTAATTTGGGATCTATATTGGAGAGCTAATGTATATGAAGGGCAAACATTTGATATGAAACTTTCTTATGTGAGATTTTCCCCCCTTCCTTTTATGGAATTTAACAGGGTTCCATGGAGAATGAAAAAAATTGGTCCTTGCAAAGTGTACTTTCCTGTATTTGAAATATATATATATATATATATAACATTTAGACAGATCCAAGGTTACCAGGAGTAGTCAAGTTTCTTCTATGGCTTTTTATATTGCTGAGGTACTATGTGATGACCATCACTTCTGATATTCTGTCTTCAGTGACAGCAAAGAAGAGACCAAGTCCTTCCTCTGCCATTTACTATCAGTGTGATCTTGGGCAATTAATATTTCTTAACCTCAGTTTCCTCACCTGTAAAATTAGGACAATATTACCTGTCCCTGATAGGGGTTTGTGAGGATGGAATGAAATGGCATATGTAGCAAGCAGGGGCTGTTGCATCCTAGACAGTGAGAAAATACTAGTTTTTCTTTTCTTTTTTTGTTTCCTTTCTCATGAGAGCACTCTCACAGCTCTTTATGTATCACGTGAAGACTAAGTAAAATTAAATTTCCTCACAACACCTCACAACAGAAGAGAATTAATTTGAAAAGATGCTTTGGGATAATTACTTAAGCACACTCAATTGTAATTATGGAATTCAAATTCCAAGTAAATAAAAACAATTTAATGAAAATTAAGTTGTGTGATAGGATCAGAAGCGTCTCCATCAAGCTGTACAGACAGTTGTTTTCGTTTAGATTTCATGGTATTGCTTGTTGGGCATACCTGTTCTTGTCTCATCCTTTCCTCCAATCCTAAAGACTTGAGAAAGAGTGAAAGCTTATCACTTTGAAAACTCATTTAAAAATGTTTGAGTGGGGCTTCCCTGGTGGCGCAGTGGTTGAGAGTCTGCCTGCCAATGCAGGGGACATGGGTTCGAGCCCTGGTCTGGGAAGATCCCACGTGCCGCGGAGCAGCTGGGCCCGTGAGCCACAATTGCTGAGCCTGCGCGTCTGGAGCCTGTGCTCCGCAACAAGAGAGGCTGCGATAGTGAGAGGCCTGCGCACCGCGATGAAGAGTGGCCCCGCTTGCCACAACTAGAGAAAGCCCTCACACAGAAATGAAGACCCAACACAGCCATAAAAATAAATAAAAAATAAATAAATTAAAAATGTTTGAGTGATTTTCTATAATTCTCTGACAGATATTACTGGTTAGCTCACTCAGTATTCATGTTCAACCCCTTTTCCACACCTCCTCTACTCCAGGGGATAGAAAAATTACATAAATGTTTCCTAATCTTCTTTGCAGCTAGAAGAGGCCATGGGACATGGTCCTGTCCAATGAGATATTAAGGGAAGTGTGCTGAGGGGTTTCTGAGAAGAATTTTATTGTTCTATAGAATGGGCCATTCTTTCTCCATTTCCTTCCTCAAACATAATTCTGATGTCTGAGGCTTCCAGAATCATCTTAAGCACCACCACCCCCGCCAAAAAAAAAAAAAAAAAAAAAAAAGAATAGACAGTATAGGAGAGAGAAAGGAGTCAGCTCCTTGATGATATCAAGGGATGACATTCTAAATATTTAGAAATAATTACCACATGGGCAACAATCATTCAGAAAGGTCAGACTGATTTAAATGAAGGATGGCTAGTTCACTAGACCTTACAAACAACTGGGCATCAGCCCTGAAATCACTGACACATTATAACAAATGTGGACTGGACCTCAGAACTGCTTAAGCAACTCTTAGGTATGCTCTTGCTTGCAGCCATAAGCATTCTTGATAGAAACAAGTTCATTGTCAGAATCTGCAAATAATGCAGCACTATGGAAAAGTAATTATGTAAATGGTTTCTTAACAGAATTTTTACAGACTTTTTTATAGAAAATATAAACAAACAAACAAACAAAAAACTATTACCATCTACTTAGACTAGCAACTCTTAATAAAATTGAAATGCCTCATATGAATACATCCTCTGAGAAAGGCAAATTAAATTAATATTTTATAAAATATTGCTTTATAAAAATGATTGAACTTTTAGGGATTTTCAAAAATCATAAATAAATAATGAAGAAAGGAGATATGCTTTTCAGCTGTGTGCTTATAGTTAACAGTGCTGTACTGTGCACTTCAAAATTTAAGAGGGTGGATCTTATGAGTTTTTTACCACAATAAAAAAAAAGATGAAGAGTTTAATCCAAATAAGTGCTTATTTGAAGAATAGTTAAATTCAGTCAAACATCTAGATAATAATCAATGGTTACTAATGGCCTAAAAAAACAAAATCCAAATGTCACAATGTCTGCCCACAATTTCTCTCTCTACACCTCAGTCATCTTTTTCATGAATGTGCTACTTCAGCCAGCATTCAGATTAGTTGCATATTGCATAGATCAAATCCTTTTTTTTTTCTTCTAGTTTTACTGAGATATAGTTGACATACAGCACTGTATACGTTTAAGGTGCACAGTGTAATGACTGATCAAACCCTTTTTTAATAGCTAGGACCATTCTGTCTGCATCTTCAAGAGCAGAGATGATGGTGTTATGTGAAGAGCAAGACTCTAGAAAAAGACAGACCTGGGCATGACTCCCATCTCCAGTTCTTTTGCTACTTACCCTTGGGCATGTTTCTTCAACTCTTCTCATCCTTAGATTTTCTCACTTGCGATCTGGAGATGATAATGGCCACCTCTTTGTTCTAAGTAAAGCTGCTTATTTTAAGCACAAAGAATAGTGCCTGACCCATAGGAAGAGCTCTATGTCTTAGTTTCATTTCACTCTTTTTTAAAATTTTTATTTAAATTTTTTTATTGAATGAATGCTTCTTTAAATTCTATATTGCTTTACAATTTTCAGAAGTTTCACACACTTGATTTCATATAATCCCATAATAACCCTTTTTTCCCCTACCCCTGTATTGTTCCACCCCACTTCCTTCTCTCCACTAGTAACCACTAGTTTGTTCTCTATATCTGTGAGTCTGTTTCCTTTTTGTTTTATTCACTAGTTTGTCATATTTTTTAGATTCCACATGTAAGTGATATCATACAGTGTTTGTCTTTATCTGTCTGACTTATTTCACTTAGCATAATGCCTTCCAAGTCTATCCATGTTGCTGCAAATGGCAAACTTTCATTCTTTTTTATGGTTGAGTAGTATTTCATTGTATATATATAAAAGCACATCTTCTGAATAGACATTTTCTAAAAGGGAGATGCAGATGGCCAACAGGCACATGAAAAGATGCTCAACATCACTAATCATCAGGGAAATGAAAATCAAAACCACAATGAGATATCACCTCACACCTGTCAGAATGGCTATCATCAAAAAGACTGAAAATAACAAATGTTGGCGAGGATATGGAGAAAAGGGAACCCTAGTACACTCTTGGTGGGAATGTAAATTGGTGCAGTCACTGTGGAAAACAGTATGGAGGTTGCTTAAGAAACTAAAATTAGAACTACCACATGACCCAGCAGTTCCACTCCTGGGTATATATCTGAAAAAAAACAAGAACAATAACTTGAAAAGATACATGCACCCCAATCTTCACAGCAACATTATTCACAATAGCCAAGGTATGGAAGCAACCTAAGTGTCCATCAAGAGATGAATGGGTAAAGATGTGGTATATATTCATATCGCTTTTAATTTCAATTGCCAGTGACTATTCATGAATGTCTGCTGAATTGAATTGCAAGCACTTAAAATTCCAGGTGAAGAGAAACTTTCTCAAAGCCCTTTTTGATGTAACTATCCCACAGTGATCACCTCCTTACACCATTTAGTAACCATCTCCCTTATACAACGTAACAGGCAGGTAGCCCATATTGTATTGTGAACTGCATTTTAGGTAATGTCCTCTGTTAGAGTATAAACTCTAATGAGTGATTATTCTTGCAAGTGATTTTATTCATCCTTCTGGTGTCCCTATTGTTTCCCATTGTGCTTTTCACAGGGAATTTAAATATTTTTGACAAAATTGGTTTGGTTGTAGCGACAGACATCATAATTTTAAATAGGCCAAAGTCACCTACCTGTATGTTTCCAATACAGAATATTTTCCAGTTGAAACAACATATTAAAGATCAAGTGCCTCCTCAATCTCAGAAGAAAACCACAGCCTGTTTGGAAGTTAGTAACCTACTTTTCTCCTGAAGTAATAAATCTGTGTCTCTACCAAGTATTATCTTCATGGTTTCTATAATAAGGTTTCAACCTGAACTCCTTGTTGAAGAATTGTCACCTAGGAAACAAATTTTAAATTATTTGCAAATGGAAAATCTCCCTGAAATGACCTACAATTTTCAATTTCATCCATCTTCAAATAAATAATCTTAAAAGATTATTCATTCACTGACCTGAAGAAAATTAATCAGATAAAGAGATACTTACGTTTTTCATTTTTTCTGAAAAAAGCTCACAGAAAGCACTAATCAAAGTTTTATTTTATTAACTCATTTTCTATAAGATTTTCCCTTTATCTAATGTTACTTCCAGTGTCGTATGAAGGTAGAATTTCTTCAACCCAATGTAAAAATAGCAACATTTTAGGAATACAACTATGTTATTGTGTTCATTAATGTACAATGACTATTGTTTATTTAGGAAAGAAATTAGTAAAAGTCAAACAAGGTGTAAGAATACAATTCTCACCAAAATCAAGCAGCATAATCCTAAGAGGAAGTAAGGGGTGGCGGGGAACCATAGAAAGGAAAATTGTATAGATTGCACGCCACTTAGGAAATAAATATTATAAATTAATTTATATTAATGCATGCATATACTATATATAATTATAATTACATAGTATTATATAATTTACATAGAATCAGTTAGGTCTTACTGTTATTTATGCAGAGTTTATGCAGAGTGATAACATTTTCCCTAATAATTTTGGCAACCAGTATTTTCCTTCCCTCTATAGACTGAGTAGCTTAAACCATTCATTATGCTAATTCATTAGCATTTTTTAAAGCATTAAATATCAATTATATTAACTTAGTAGCAGTTAACAATGCCAACATTATTCTTTTTCTTTTTTACTTTTTTTTCTTATTAATGCCTCACCCAAAACGGTAGAAGCCATATTCAAGCCTTACTCTGGCTCTGGTTCCTCTTGTCATTCTGCCCACTCCAGGCACAAATAAAATGGCCGCCCCATCCAGAGGTTATCCTTAACAGCAAGATGATTAGTTGAAGATTACTGAAATCAAACCCTTGAATAAACCACACTCAATTTAAGAAACCATTAACTTTAGTATGAATCTACTTTAAACAGGCTACAAAATGATACACAAATTGAATTAGAAAACATTAGCACTCTTTCTTCACTAAAGAGGACCATATTGTTTAACCATAGCCATCAGTGGTTAAGCCATTTCTTCTGTTCTGGGTCTATGTACTTTCTCTTTATCAGCTGTCACTTATGTCTGTGTTGTTCTCAGCTCTTCTTCGGGTCTGGTGGTGGTCCTTGCATCTGACTTGTACAGCTCGGCCTCTTGCCAATTCCTCTGTTTGAAAAGTTCAGTCATTAAAGTGCAGACTTTCATAACCCATGTCTGGCTATCTCTATTTGCTGCTTGTACAGTCTGTGTAGGTGCTGGAAGTGCAGCTCTCCTACAACTTCTTCTGAGTCCCGGGTCGCTGTCTGGGAAGGCTTGGCTCTGAAATGCCTTCTTCACTGAGGTGATGGATTCTTTGAGACTTCTTGTATCTTGGAAGGGTGAGAACACTGTTGAGTACATCCCTCCTACTTCTTTTCTGTGATCCAATGTGAATTTAACTCAGTCACTCATTCAGCAAATATTTATTGAGCACTTAACTGTATGTCAGACACTGCATCAGAAACTGAAAATATAGCATTAAATCAGACAGAGAGATATCCTTGTCTTTCTACCAAATTCAGACACAAATAACTAACTGCCCTTCATGTCTTCATGAAGCTTAATTTCTAGTGGTGAAAGTAGACAATAACAGTTAAATAATAAATAAATAAAACACATAGAATAGTAGAGAATGATGGATACAGTAGAGAAAAAAGCAGAGAAAATTGCTGGGTCAGACCACCATGGAAAATTGTTATAAATGTTAACAGAGAAGTGAGGGAAATGTCCCACCCTTGCTGAGAAGACAATCAATCTATGACAAAGGAGGCAAAAATATGTAATGGGGGAAAAACAGTCTCTTCAATAAATGATGTTGGAAAATTGGACAGCTACATGTAAAAGACTGCAATTAGAACGTTCTCTAATACCATATACAAAAATAAACCCAAAATGGGTTAAAGACCTAAGTGTAAGGCCTGAAACCATGAAACTCCTGGAAGAGAACATAGGCAGAACACTCTTTGACATAAATTGTAGCAATAATTTTTGGGATCTGTCTCCTAAGGCAAAGGAAACAAAAGCAAAACTAAATGGGATCTAATTGAACTTAAAAGCTTTTGCACGGCAAAGGAAACCATTGTCAAAATGGAAAGACTGAAAGGAAAAAAAGTATTTGCAAATGATATGGCTGATAAGCAGTTAATATCCAAAGTATATAAACAGTTCATACAGCTCGATATCAGAAAAACAACCCAACTGAAAAATGGACAGAAGACCTGAATAGACATTCTTCCTAAGAAGACATAAAAATGGCCAACAGGCACATGAAATGATGCTCAATATCACTAATCATCAGGGAAATGCAAATCAAAACAGCAATGAGATATCACCTCACACCTGTCAGAATGGCTATCATCAAAAAGAACAAACAGCAAATGTTGGCAAGGATGTGGAGAAAAGGGAACCCTAGTACAGTTAGTGGGAATGTAAATTGGTGCCGCCACTATGGAAAACAGTATGGAAATTCATCAAAAAATAAAAATAGAACTATGGTATGATCCAGCAATTCTACTCGTGAGTATATATCCAAAGAAAATGAAAGCACTAATTCAAAAAAATATATGTAGCACAATGTTCACAGAAACATCATTTACAATAGCCAAGACATGGAAGCAACCTAAGTGTCCATCAACAGATGATGGATAAAGAAGATGTGGTATAAACACACACACACACACACACACACACACACACACACACACACACAAAATGGAATATTACTCAGCCGTAAAAAAGAATGAAATTTTGCCATTTGCAAAAACTTGGATGGACCTGGAGGGTGTTATGCTTAGTGAAATAGGTCAGACAGAGTAAGGCAAATAATGTAAGTTTTCACTTATATGTGGAATCTGATTAAAAAAATCAAGTGAATAAATATAGCAAAACAGAAAGAGACTCACAGATACAAAGAACAAACTAGTGGTTACCAGTGAGGAGAGGGATGGGGGAACAGCAAGATAAGGAAAGGGAATTAAGAGGCTATGTATGAAATAAATAAGATACAAGGATGTAATAATGTACAGCACAGGGAAAATAGCCAATATTTTATAACAACTTTATTTTTTTTTAATTGGGGTAAATTTGCTTTACAATGTTGTGTTTCTGCTGTACAATGAAGTGAATCAGCTATATGTATACCTATATCCCCTCCCTCTTGGACCTCTCTCCTACCCACCCGGATCCAACCCATCTACGTTGTCACAGAGCACCGAGCTGAGCTCTCTGTGCTATACAGCAGGTTCCCACTAGCTATCTATTTTACACTAGGTAGTGTATTTATGTCAAACATAATTTCACAGTTTGTCCCACCCTCCCCTTCCCCTTCTGTGTCCACATGTCTGTTCTCTATGTCTACGTCTCTATTCCTGCCCTACAAATAGGTTCCTCTGTACCATTTTTCTAGACTCCACTTATATGCGTTAATATACGATATTAGTTTTTCTCTTTCTGGATTACTTCACTCTGTATGACAAACTCTAGGTCCATCCACATCTCTACAAATGATCCAATTTCATTCTTTTTTATGGCTAATATTCCATTGTATATATGTACCACATCTTCTTTTTTTTTTTTCACACACACACACTATTTTATTTTTACAAGAGATAAATAGACTGACACCAAGCATTATAAATGGATGACCACAACAAAAGCAACAATGATGGCAATTACCAAACATGAAACACACTCATACTATGTCATAATATTGACATTCAGTCCAGTAATCCTCCACTGTAACAGCTCCTTTACTTTGCAGTGAAAATTGATTTATATTCTTTGCCTCTGAGTCCTTGTGGGATTTTTTTTTTTAATTCAAACAGAAAGTCACAAAAATTATAATCATCCTCATCATCTTCTCTTCATTATCCATTCATCTATCATTGGGCATTTAGGTTGTTTCCATGCCTTGGTTATTGTAAATAGTGCTGCAATGAACATTGGGATACATGTGTCCTTTTGAATTATGGTTTTCTCAGGGTATATGCCCGTAGTGGGATTGCTGGGTCATATGGTAGTTCTATTTTTAGTTTTTTAAGGAACCTCCATACTGTTCTCCATAGTGACTGTACCAGTTTGCATTCCCACCAGTGCAGGAGGGTTCCCTTTTCTCCACACCCTCGTCAGCATTTATGGTTTCTAGATTTTTTGATGATGGCCATTCTGACCAGTATGAGGTGATACCTCATTGTAGTTTTGATTTGCATTTCTCTAATAATTAGTGATGTTGAGCATCTTTTCATGTGCCTCTTGGCCATCTGTGTGTCTTCTTTGGTGAAATGTCTATTTAGATCTTCTGCCTATTTTTTAATTGGGTTGTTTATTTTTTTTCTATTGAGCTTCATGAGCTGTTTGTATATTTTGGAGATTAATCCTTTGTCTGTTGCTTCATTTGCAAATATTTTCTTCCATTCTGAGGGTTGTCTTTTCTTCTTGTTTATGGTTTCCTTTGCTGTGCAAAAGCTTTTAAGTTTCATTAGGTCCCATTTGTTTATTTTTGTTTTTATTTTCATTACTCTAGGAGGTGGGTCAAAAAAGATCTTGCTGTGGTTTACATCAGAGAGTGTTTTTCCTGTTTTGCTCTAAGATTTTTATAGTGTCTGGTCTTACATTTAGGTCTTTAATCCATTTGGAGTTTATTTTTGTGTATGGTGTTAGGTAGTGTTCTAATATCATTCTTTTACATGTAGCTGTCCAGTTTTCCCAGCACCACTTGTTGAAGAGGCTGTCTTTTCTCCATTGTATGTTCTTGCCTCCTTTGTCATAAACATTGTATGTTCTTGACCATATGTGCATGGGTTTATCTCTGGGCTTTCTATCCTGTACCATTGATCTATATTTCTGTTTTTGTGCCAATATCATACTGTCTTGAATACTGTAGCTTTGTAGTATAGTTTGAAGTCAGGTAGCCTGATTCCTCCAGCTCCATTTTTCTATGTCAAGGTTGCTTTGGCTATTCGGGGTCTTTTGTGTTTCCATACAAATTGTAAAATTTTTTGTACTAATTCTGTGTAGAATGCCATTGGTAGTTTGATAGGGGTTGCACTGAATCTATAGATTGCTTTGAGTAGTATAGTCATTTTCACAATATTGATTCTTCCAATCCAAGAACATGATATATTTCTCCATCTGTTTATGGCATCTTTGATTTCTTTCATCAGTGTTTTATAGTTTTCTGAGTACAAGTCTACAACAAATTTAAATGGAATATAATCTATAAAAATATTGAATCACTGTTGTACACCTGAAACTAATATAATATTGTAAATCAACTATAGTTCAATTTAAAAAATTCTTAAGGTATACAGCTTTAAATGCCACTAGTAAGTTATTTTTGCCAGTACATTTATTTCAGCCGGAGGACTGTTGTGAACGATACCTCACTTCACATGACATACAACCTCAGAGTCTCTGCTACTGATTGTCATACCTGCATTGTCTTCTATGAGAGAAGCAACTCATGAGCTCTCTAGCCAACCAGAAAGAATAAAGAGTCTGTCTTCATGGCACATTCACCTCATGATTCTGTTTCCCGTGAATTTAAGGTTCTTTCTTCATCGTGAAAGAATTCGGAGACAAAGCAGAGAGGTTAAGAAAGTAAAGTGAGGGTTTATTTAAGCAAGGATAGGCTCTTAGAGGGAGAGCAGTCAGCTGTTGCCTTGGGTTTCTTTGGCAAGCCGGTTATGAGGGGCATGCAAATGAAGGGGCACAATATTCACTGGGGCAGGAGGGGTTTGGGGGTCGGATTCCCTGATTTTCATCCCAGCTCTATTTTCCTGAGGGGAGGAGGGATTTTTGTACTTATTTAGCTTAGATCAGAAGTGTTATGGTGTTGGTGCATGATGGGTACGTCTTATCTGTAAGGCTAATTTTATTGTAATGAGAGCATAATGAGCAACAGGTTACATTCAGATGCAGGAGAGTCCCACCTTTCCTCACCTTTCTTTGTCTGCTAGCTGGACACATATCACCCAAAATGTGTGGTTTCCTGTCAGTCTGGAGGTTCCTGCTTTCCTTTGTCTGCCTATGGCCCCCCACTGTTTACAAGATGCATGATTTCCTGCCACCTGGCCCCTGCCCCCATTTCTCTGCTCATTCCTAGCTACCTGCCTGCTGTAACAATTCTAGTCCAGGGTGTCCGTGGACTACACTTCGAGAAACTTTCTGCAGTGTTTAGAAATAGTCTTGTAGCTAATTCCCTGTAGTGCCAGGATGCTCTCTGGATAGCACATTGTCTCTAAGTCACCACATTTCCTGTACTCTCCCCTTGCTTTCCAATCCATGCCTGATAGAATTGGAGCTTTGTTCAGCTCTGCATCCCTGTGGATGAAGCTCTGACACATAGCCTAGCAGTTAATGACTTCACATAGCCTAACAGTTAATGACTTCTTTGAATCTCACTACTGCTGCACTCCATTGCCTGGCTGTAAAATGGATAGAGCACCTGGATCCACAGTGATGACATCTGTCTGACCTGGTATATCACCACCTGCCATCTGTGACTACCCCCTGGCCATGCCATTTGGATGGGCTGGATGCCCACACTCTGCTCTACACTGTCACTCTCCAATCTCATCATGTCAAATGTGAACCTGAACTTTGCTTGAGTTTGCCTCATCCCCTGCCCATTGTTGGACCATTCATTTAGCTGAAGCAAGAGCGGCCACTGTCCTTTCTATAATTTTTGCTTCTGCTCAGTCTCTGTTGGCAAATGTTACTAAAGTTCAGAATCCTTATACCTGAATCCCCTCATATTATAAAAAATATCTAAGCAATAATAAGCATAGTGGATAAGATATAGTAGCTTATTAAATTCATTAATGACCTAGCTGAGAATAGGACCCTGAAATAAAAGAAATCAGGTATTCGTCTGCTTTGCTTTTTTTAGGAGGAGGAACAGTTTCATGAGAATTGGCCCAGAATGAGAAATACGGTGACTTAGCAAAACTGGGTGCTTGGGCAGCCTGGTGGTGGTGTGAAGTCAGGGGTTTGGAAAAGAACAGATGCAAATGTGTGCTGATGAGTAAAAAGAGTTGATGCAATGGACAATATGGGGTTTCTACCCTTGAACTCTTTCCAAGTGTTTCCTGGAACTTGGGTCAAAAATTCTGAATACATCTGCTTAAAAATCCCAGTAAGAAATCTTCCTCTCTCTGCAATGGATTAACTGTTGATCCACTTTTAGAAGACTGGGATTTTATTCCATAGAGAAGGTAAAACAAAGATACTCAGAACTGAGGGATACCAGGCACTGATGCAAGCAGGATTCCTGTGCTGAAGGAAAATAGATGGAAAGGCAATTGTAGGCTGAATCCTCTGAGATGTCTTGCCCAACTAGGTTCCCAGAATTCTGCCAGCCTGTCCCTCCCAAGACCTGGAAGGTCCTTCTCTGAGAGCTCTGACCAACCGAAGGGGAAAAGCTATTCCTGTGTGTAGATTAGCGCTGCCTGGCTATCTACGGATCATATAGTTCTTCTCTCCTTTACACTTCCCTGTATTCTTCCCATTTTATATAATAAGCACGTATCTGTTCTTCTATAATCATAAAAATTAACATTCATTGAGTAAATACGTGTTCTGGGCTCTGAGAAATGGAATATTTCCTGCCATATCAGTAAACAAAGGATGTCATCAGCGATTGCAGCCCTCCAACATGAGCCTGTGAACCCATGAGCCCTGAAGGAACTCAGGAAGGAAAGAATACCTGCCATCTAGCTGCCATCAGATTGATGCCACTCCCTAAGATGAGCCCTGAGGAAACTCAGGATATGAAAACACAGGATACTGGCCCCAGATAGCTGAGGTGCATATCAAAGGAATGATTTCAGTGAGCCCAGACTTTTGCATCCTCCCATACATAGAGAAGCCTAAATTCCTTAACTTGGGATATCTGGTTTTCTTTAATTAGCAATAATCTTTTGATGTTCCCGACTACCTGCCCTTTGTTGCAAAACTCCTATATATTTAGCTCCCCACCTCACCTCCTGGAGCCGTTCTCTCAGGGTTACTTGAGATGCTGCCTCCCTGGCTTGAAGGCCTAAAAATTCCCACGGAATAAAACATAACTCTCAACTTTTAGGTTTTGAATAATTTTTTAGTCAACAGCACTATGCTAAGCAGCTTAAATTTATTATCTCTTCATTTTTACAGTAATCTTATAAATTAGGTACTATTTAATTTTCATTTAATAATTAAGGAAACAGTGTCTTAAAGATTAAATTGTTTAACATCCAGTAACTAATTAGTGGCAGAGTTAGATTTGAACCCAGTCTATCTGGCTCCAAGCCTGTGTTTCTAATCATATCCTAAAATGCCTCAAATAATTTTAAAACATTTTTAAGAAGGAGGAGTTCTAAACCCTTCAAAGTGTTCATTTTCTTTATTCTCATACCTCACCCTAATAAGCTTCAAATTATGATCCAGAATCATCTCTTTTTTCTCCCATTTCTGTTCTCATAATTTGTTTTTGTTATGTGTTTGTTTATGCCCCAATATACCCTTTGAACCTGATCATTGATATCTGACTCTGCTTTGATTGATATAAATGGGTAAAGTGCTGCGGGGCTTTGATGACACCACTAAAGCAATGTCTGTAGAAACTCTTGTTAGAATATGCCAAGTCTAGTCAGAGAAGTGAGAGCTCAGAAGGATGTTACCGGTGGTTGTGTCTCCCTCTGTACCTGATCCACCTATGAAAGCATATATACTCAGTTCATACCATGAAATCTTACAGAGCAATTAACTATCATATTTCCAAATAATATTTGAATAATTTTATACAATTCTCATAAGATAATGTTACAATAATTGCAAGATCCAGAAGCATGTGATTCCAATTTTTAAATAACAGCATATATGTGGTGAATGAATATACGTATGTGTGTGTGTTATGACTTAGTTAAATTAACATTTGTTAAGTAGAGCACATGATGCCAGAAGTTAGCTGCAGTTCAACAACAGACCACAAGAAAAACTGAAATTGAGAAGGCTAACTCATAGGTCCTGGAGGAAATATACAGCATGCTTTGAGGAGCCACATGGGGAAGTGAAGGCTGAGTGCAGACAGAGAGAGAAGCAGGACCTGGGGTACAAGGCTTGATTAGGGTCCATGGGTATAGTGCTTTGGGGTTCCCAGGCTGGGCAGGATTAATCAGTTCAAACCAAAAGAGCAGTGTGCTGATAAACTCTGCAGGGGTCTTATGTAAGGGGCACATAAGGGAAGGCATTGATTACAAGGGCTGTTGGGAAGGTCACATCAGGAACTTATATTTGCTTGTGAACCTGCAGGCT
This sequence comes from Balaenoptera ricei, assembly GCF_028023285.1. Lineage (NCBI taxonomy): Eukaryota > Metazoa > Chordata > Mammalia > Artiodactyla > Balaenopteridae > Balaenoptera > Balaenoptera ricei. The sequence goes on from NC_082643.1 coordinate 80,968,524, forward strand.
GCTATCTAGGGCTTGTGCTTACATAAGGTCCCTGCAGGCTACTTGGCCAAACAAAATAGATGCCATGGCAGTAATACAATGGAGTAACTTAGCTAAACTCTTAACAGTGTGTAAAACTATTGACATTAACATTGTTTACAATATAATGGCCCATTCAGATCATTTTCAAGTGAAGGCAAAAAGCAACAAGCTCCATATATGCTCAAAACTGCCAACCAGATTATAGTGTCCTTTCTTAAAAAATAAACAGAAAAATAAGAGTCATTGAATATACATGGCAATTTTTTAATATGACATGTATGGGAACAGAACAAACAACCAGAAAAAACTATTAGAGGGGAACAAACAGATAGATACTAACCTGGGAGAAGATAATTTTTAAAAATGGGAAAAGAAATAAATAAACTACCATTAATATCCTGAGAGAAATAAGAAAAGTTATTACATCCATGAAAAAACAGAATATTTAATAAAAAGGGTAGATTCAGAGAACAGAAGAATCCTGGAATGTTAAAAATATAGTGGTAGAAAAGGAAGACTCTATAGAAAATTGAAGAACAAAGTTGAGGAAAACTGGCAGAAATAGAACAAAGCATTAAAAGATTGAAAAAGAAGAAGGTAAAAGAAAAAAGTAGTTAATTAGAGAACAAATCAAGAGAATTCTTCATTGGAATACCAGAAATAAAGAACAGAAAAAACAGAAAGCATGAAATCATCAAAAAAGTTTCAGGAATATTTCTAAGAACTGAAGAAAATGAATTTTCAATTTGAAAAAGCCCATAATAAACATGGAACAAAAACAGACCTTATTTATGGCTCTTGTAACAATATAAAAAAATGAGTATAGAGACAAGATACTGTTTGTCTTGCTTTGGCAGAAGAAAAAGTTAAATGTTTTCATATTCTTCTTAATACACACCACAAACACTAGTTCAAAAAGATATTTGCCCACCTATGTTCATAGCAGCATTATTTATAATAACCAAGATATGGAAAGAACCTGTGTCTATATATATATATATCCCACATCTTCTTTATGTAAGTATATATACATATATACAATGGAATACTACTCAGCCATAAAAAAATGAAATCTTGCTATTTGTGACAACATGGATGGACCTAGAGGGTATTATGCTAAGTGATTCAACTCAGATGAAGAAAGACATACTGTATGATTTCACTGTATGATTACAGTGTACAGTGTACTGTATGATTATGATTTCACTCATATGTGGAATATAAAAAGCAAACAAAAAACCAAAATAAATGAACAAACCAAACAAAAACAAACACATAGTACAAAGAACAGATTGGTGGTTACTAGAGGGAAATTGGGGAGGGCAAAATGAGTAAAGGGGGTGAGCTGTATGGTGACGAATGGAAACTAAACTTTTGGTGGTGAGCACACTGTAGAGTATACAGAAGTTGAAATATAATGTTGTACACATGAAAGTTACATAATGTTATAATCCAATGTTACCTCAATCAATTTTTTAAAAATTAATAATTTAATTTTAAAAGGTTGGATGCAAAAGAAGACAAACTAGAGAGAAACCTTAAACACCCTGAAGACAAAGTACAGACATTTTAAATAAGACATGCAAATTCTAGAAAAGTTTACCTCCCATGTACAATTTCTTGGGAAGCTCCTTGAGAAAGCCCTACCAAAATGAAGGAAGAAATTGAATAAGTGGAAGACAGGCGATATGGAAATGAGGGGATACATCAGAGAAGCAAAGGACATTTTCAGGATAATGGTGATGGATGAGAGATCCCATGTTGATAATTGTGCTTCATGCATGGAACTCTGTCAGTCCAGATGAATGCAAGTCAGTAGTCTCCAGTTGTGTTTTCGACATGACATAAAATCTAAAAAGTATTTGATGCATCTGAATGTCAAAAAAGTTTTGGTAAGCTCCAGGGAATTTCTAATAAATCAGGATGATGGCCCTGACAGCAATGTGTTTACTCTCTAGTAGGGAAGTAGAGAAGCCAGATTAAAGATTAAAAATAATTTTAATATACAGCATCATGATAAAACATGATAAATATGATAAAAACAAATGAGAAAAATCGCATGGGGATAGAGAAAAAATGGGACAATAAATTAGATATGGAAGAACTCATATACCCCGTTTACTATATTTGACTCTGAAAGAATATGATGTCTTCCAAAAGTTCCATTCATTCTCTGAGTTTTTCTGTGGCTGAAGATTTCCAAAATAATTTTCTCTGGTCTTTGAAGATATTCCAAAAGAGTGCCAAGTATGCTTTGGGCAGTATTAGTACCATTAGGAAAAAGGTATAGAAGACTATTCAAATGAGGAGAAAGTATCAGGTTAGATTAGGACAAGTATGTTTGTTTAAGAAATTTTCTCACTAACTTATAATAAATCATATAAAACTAATGAAGCCACAGAATTTTAGAGCCAAGATGTAGTAGATTAATTTCCTCATTTTGTGAACTTGATACAATCACTTTTCTTGTACATTTCACTTAAAACTCTGAAGAAGGCACATGTCAGAGCCTCAACTGAAACAGAAATTCTCCCATTTTTTTCTGTTCCTCTGCCTCCATTCAGGAGAAGAGAGGGATGAGGGTGTAACTAAATCTCATAAAAACTAAAATATACATATTTTACATTTAAAAAATTAACTACAGGGCAGAACAGATCACTAAATTATAGAAATCACAGTATGTATTTCTCCAAGTAATTATATATCAATTTCCAGTGAAAAAGAATTTCATATCACATTTACCAAATAAGAATGACTGCAAAATAATAATTAAGATACCCTTTCCCTCTAGATAGATAAGATGATGATGAAGTTTTTTGTATCAGTAAGGTAGGTGATAACTGTTTTCCTCCATGTTATAGCTAGAAATGAGTACATAAACACATTTGAAAAGTTACTATTTAACGATGAGTTTCTTTTTAGAGAGATAGCCCACAATTTTGCCAGAGTCTAAGGATACTGTTCCTTTTACCAAAGTCAGAATTCAAGGTTAGAGGATTCCTTGCATGTGTCAAGAATGTACTCAAATTTTGCACATTTTCCTCAAAAGTTGTCTATTAACTACAAACATTTTTAGGTCATGGGGGAAATTCAAGCTCTTATGTGAATGCCAACTCTCAGTTACCCTTCAAGATTTTCTAAATAATTGAAGAGCAAATGGAAAAGGGAAAAACTGAACACATGCCAAGTTTGTTCTTTGTGCAATACTTCTAGAATCATAGGAAGAAAAATAGGAGAGAAAGAGACTGTATTTTCAGAAGATAACATTTCTGCCAGTTATTTTGAAGAAAAGATGCTTATTGTTTGTCTTTCTCAAAGAGAAGACATTAAAAAATACTAAAAATTAATTAAACATCCACAGTCATTTTGTTCCCAAATAACAGCATTGAGGTTTGGACACGTGCAGAGAACTAAAAGTTTCTGAGTGCCCCCATGTGGAAATAAGCAATCATTACTGCCTCTTTCAATTTTGTTCCATTTGTTTATTTCATACCTGGTACTTTGAGATTTATGAAGATTTCTGATGAAAGCTGCCCAATTAATCATGTCAAAAAAATTATGATTTATCAGCTTCTCAATTTATTTGATGACACCATTGATGGATGCCGACTGAAAATATGGACAGTGTCATTTTGTTTATCCCTGTATCCCTAATGCTTAGCTTAGTGCTTGGCACAAAACAGAAAGTAAATATTTTTTTGAGATAATAAAACTATGATTATGCAGTCATATAAGCTGAAAATCTGAAGGCAACATTCATTCATCTCTTCTTCACAGCCAGCATCCAATCATCCAGTTCCATTGATCTTACTTCTGAAACTTCACTTGAATCCAGACCATTTCCATTTTGCTGCCTAGGTTTAGGTGTAAGTCATCTCTTCTCTGGTCTTTGGCAATGACCCCTAACTGGTCCAGTCTGACCCAGTATTCACTGTTAGAAGACTGTCCTAAAACAAAACTGTCCTGTTGGCCTTTACAAAAAAGTGTGGAGAGGTGGGACTTCCAGTATGACGGAGTGAAGAGGCTGGCACATTCTTTCCCCAGAAAACAACTATAAAACTAGATAGAAAATTTAAAAATAAACATTTCAGAGCTCTAGAAATCCATGAATGGTAATGAGCCTAAATAATATCTTTTCAGTAGCCGTCAATACTTAATGTTCCAGGTATTCATTTTGGTGAACACTATTTGAAATAATTAAAAGAATAATATATGATTGAATTAAAATTGTGGGTTCCTAGTACATTTTTAAAAAGCTTGCCAATCTTAGTGTATTTGCTTATGTCTTCATTAGAAACTATTTTGATTTCTTTTCAAATATTTTTTAAAAAATTCAAAACCCAGGTTAGTATGAATGCATTAAAAATTAAATTCTTTGTGGGTAGGCTAACGTTATTTCTAATAATAAAAATTATGGATATATTTTTTAGTAAATTAGTACTTTTATGTCCCTTTTCATAGTTCATTGTCATTGGAATATATTAGAAGTAACATAACTTTGAGCTAGAATTCTCAGTACTAATTAAATTTATTCAGATTTTACTCATGAAGAAAAGGAGGCCTAGTTATTTAATTAAGGTGAGAATTCAGAGTACATATCTTGTGAGAGATTCTGCTTTAAAGCTTCTCATTTTATCAATATTATGAATAATTAGTTTTAAATTTACATAGCAAGAATTGAGAATCAAGTATAGTTTTTTTGTTACAACAATGTGAAAAAAACAAATTCTTATCTTTTACTTATCTCTTTTCTGCTCACTGTTCCCAGTTAATTTATAATTATTACACAAAAGTTGAAACAAAATGATATTCAGCAAATTGGGGTCAAGGTCTGTGCTGTTATTGACAATGTTTAGCAAAAATGAGTTTTAAGAGTTCTTATATTAATTTACCAATACCGCATTATAGACAGGCATGTGGTACAGTGGCGACAAGCTGCTGACATTTCCTACTCCTTCCCCCACCAATTTCAGTAGATATTCAAAAACTAGCTTGACTTTGAGTGTGCTTTCTACCTGTTGAATATAGGAATAATTGTCATCCAGTAACCTGAGTTGTTTTGTGTTCCTATGAAAAAAAAATTTAAGAGCTTTT